>NC_051068.1:10470297-11670297 GCF_004664715.2 Peromyscus leucopus | reverse complement strand
TAGGACAGTGCATCACATTTTAGAGCTAGAAAGAACCTTAAGGTTCGTCCATGCCAATCTGTTACTATGTAGAGGGAAAAGCTAAGGGGCAGGGAAGGCAAAGTTCTTCTAATTTTATAGAGCTGGTGGAAAAAAGGTAGATTATAAAGTGCAGAATCTGAATGTTTAGTTCAGACTCCATTCAACAAGACAAAGGCAACTGCCTACTTGTTCAAGGAGGAGCAGAAGAAAATGTGCCAAGTAGGCTGCCAATAAGCCAATCCTGATGTCTTTGTAATCTTTTTTTCTCTGAGTTACACTGGCCCTGTTTTCTCAACATTACATACTTGGCTATACCTCTCTGCATGCAGAGAAGTGTCTGACGTAAGAATCAAGAGGCTTCGTTAGCACAAAGCTGTCTACATTAGCATCGAATCTGAGATTATTGACCATTTAGTATACATGTTTTGTGCACAAAATTTATTTAGAGTAGTCTGACCACATACATGTATCACCTGCTTTTTGAAGCATGATCAGTATTTGGTTTGGGCTCAGAATAATTTTGTTTTGGTCACTGTAGAGTGCTGCTGTAGTTGTTAGCTTTGCAGTTAAAGCTCGATAGGAAACTTTGGTTCATTGTCAAATGAACTTCTCTTCTGACTTCCAGTATGTGGAATGCTGCGTCTGCAAGTGAAATGTGTGAGGAATGGAAAGAGGCCTCATCCTTGGAGAAGCCGTGAAGGGGAGACTCATATCATGCTTGCTTCTCTTCCATCTCTCTTGCACCAGCACCATTTTTCCTCAACACATGTACAATACTACCTGCATTTGCAAGAACATAGCATAAAGTTGAAATTCCTTTTATTTTATTGGAAATCAAATGAACTTTGCAAAACAGGGATGCTCTATTTCTAATCCAGTGTGATAGTTTGATTCTTTCAAGTACGTAACAGGAATCTGGAGTGATAAATGTAGTAATGATACTCATGGAATGCCAAAGTAAAAGTGTAAATTGTATGTTACATGTTTCAAGGTGTTCATTCTGTTAAATAAGACATTTTACCTTAGAATGTTCAGGTAGAAGGCCTGAGAAAAAGAAGCTTTAAACCTCAGACAAACTAAGATGATTTGAGATGCCATGGCGGTGCTAACAGGCTGGAATTATCTGTGAGACTACCATGATGTTAAGCTATTCAGGCTCTTTGGAGTGAGATTCAAGGCAAAAGAAAATTTATTATAAGTCAAATGAGAATTTTAATTAATGTCTCTGACATTTTAAAATTATTTCTTTTATTTTTTGAGATTATAATAGAATTACTTTATTTACCCATTTCCTTTCCTCCTTCTAGACCCTCCCATATACCTCTTGCTCTTTTTCAAATTCACGGCCTTGATTTTCATGAATTACTGTTACCTACATTTATGTATATGTATGTACATACATTTATGTATACATATGTACATACATATTCCTAAATATATAAAGACAGCCTGCTCAGTCTGTATAAGATCACTTGTATGTATGTTTTCAGGCCTGACCATTTCTTATTGGCTTATCATTTGGTGTGCTCAGGAATCATTTCAGAAGAGGGGCAGAGAGAATGTAAGACCCAGAGGATCAGAGAGTTTGCTGTGAGATTGTATCTCCTAGGAATGTCAGCAGCTTCACCTATGAAGTTGCACCAACATGACAGCCCAAGCACGAGCTGAACAAGGATGACACCAATGGGCACACCAGATTAGACAGGAAAAGTCCATGAGACCTCAACCCTACACACAAAACTACAGACAACTAAGGAATGCTGAAAGCAGGAAAAATAGTTTTCCCCATGAAAGAGCATGCCTCTGAAACGTAACTTCAAGATTGCTTCTTTTTTGAGATGTTTGTTTTTAGATTTTCTTATTCACAACAAACAAATAAAAGAGAGGTCCCATGAACTCATTTGGGTCCTTTCCCTGTCCCTTCAGAGGGATGGATAACACATGCAGAGATACAGAAGTAAAAAAATAAAATAAAATAAAAATAAAGAAGTGTCACAAAAACATCTTGGACCTGGAAATTGCCTGTGTAGACAAACCCTGTATATCTCTGAGTCCTCCACCTAGTTTGAAAGCAAAATGATAGAGGAGTTGTTGACTATTGGCCATTAAAATATCAAGGAAGTAGGAAAGGGGTGTCTTTAGACTGTTGCCTACCCTCCTCTGAAAGTTTATGGTCTCTATTTTTTTCTGATACCACAATAACTTAAAATGAAGGGTTTTTTATTTTTTATTTTTATTTTATTTTTTTTAGGTTTCTTTAATGAATTTATTGGGTGTATTTTTTTTTTCAATTTTATTTTTTGTTTATTTATTTTTTTCCTTTTTACATCCAGACTGCAGTTTCTCCTCCTTCTTCTCCTCCCAGCTCTTTCACTGCCCCCATCCACTCCTCCTGCATTTCTCTTCAGGAAAGGGCAGGATGCACAGTGATATCAACCAGTCATAGCACATCATGTTTCAGTGAAACTAGGCATCTCCTCTTGTATTAAAGCTGGACGAGGCAACCCAATAGGAGGAAAGAGACCCAAAAGCAGGCAACAGAGTCGGACACAGCCCCTGCTCCCACTGTTAGGAGACCCACAAGAAGAACAAGCTACACAACTGTAACATATGTGCAGAGGCCTAGGTCAGCCCATGCAGGCTTCGGTTCAGTGTCTGTGAGCTTCTGTGAGCCCAGGTTAGTTGATTCTGTGGGTTTTCTTGTGGTATCCTTGACCCCTCTGGCTCCTACAATCCTTCCTCCTTATCTTCCTCAGGAATCCCTGAGCGCCACCTAATGTTTGGGTGTGGGTCTCTGCATCTGTTTCCATCAGTTGCTGGGTAAAGCCTCTCTGATGATGATTGGGCTAGGTATCAATATATGAACATAGTAGAATATCATTAGGAATCATTTCATTGACTTTTTTTCGCCAGTCGCATTTGGTTCTATCCCAGGTCTCTGGGCTATCCCGTTTCTGGGTCCTGGCCCTCCAGGTAGTATCAGAGGTGAGCTCCCTCTCATGGTACGGGTTTCAAGCTGGACCAGTCATTGGTTGGCCATTCCCACAATCTCTACAACACCTTTATCAAAGCACATCTCCTAGGCAGGACAAATTGTAGGTTTTGTGGCTGGGGTGGTGTCCCAATCCCTCTACTGGAAGTCTTGCCTGGTTACAGGAGATGGCCAGTTCAGGCTTCATGTCCCCCATGGCTAGGAGTCTTAAGCCTACTCACCCTCATAGATTCCTGGGAGTTTCCATTGCACTGTTTCTAGCTCATCCCAGAGATGTCCCTGATTCTACTTGTCTCTTCCACTACTCTCTGCCTTCATCTTTCCCCCACCTTCTCGCTCTGTCCCCATAACCACCCTCCACCTAGACTCCACCCCCATCCACCTGTGATGTCTATTCTATTTCCCTTTCATAGTGAGATTCATGTGTCCCGTGGTTCTCCCTCCCCCTCGAGCCTTCCTTGTTACTTAGCTTCACTGGGTTTGTGGATTATAGTATGGTTTTTCTTTATTTTACAGCTAATATCCACTTATAAGTGAGTACATACCATTTTATCTTTCTGGGTCTGGGTTACCTCAGTCAGGATAATTTTTTTCTAGTTCCATCCATTTGCCTGCAAGTTTCATGATGTCACTGTTTTTAACAGTTGAACAATACTTCATTGTACCCTTTTTCTTTATCCATTCTTCAGTTGAGGGACATCTAGGTTGTTTCCAATTTCTGGCTATTACTATTAAAGCTTGTGAACATGATTAAGCAAGTATCCTTGTGGTATGATTGAGCTCCCTTTGGATACACATGCCAAAGTGGTATGGCTAGATCTTGAAGTAGATTGACTACCAGTTTTCTGAGAAACTGTCATATTGATTTCCACAGTAGCTGTAAAAGTTTTCACTCACCAGCAGTGGATGAGTGTTTCTCTTGCTCCACATCCTCTCCAGCATGAGTTGTCACTTGTGTTTTTGATCTTAGCCATTCTGGTAGATGTAAAATGGAATCTCAGTCATTTTGATTTGCATTTCCCTGATGGCTAAGGTTGTTGAAAATTTCCTTAAGTGATTCTTGACCATTTGAGATTCCTCTGTTGATAATTCTGTTTAGATCTATATCCATTTTAAATTGGATTATTTGGTTTGTTGATGTCTAGTTTCTTGAATTCTTTATATATTTTGGATATAAGTCCTCTGTCAGATATGGTGTTGTTGAAAATCTTTTCCCATTTTGTAGGCTTCTGTTTTGTTCGTTGATGGTGACTTTTGCCTTACAGAAGGTTTTTAGTTTCATGTGATCCCCTTTATTAATTATTGATCTTAGTGCCTGTGCTATTGCTGTTCTGTTCATGAAATTGTCTCCTGTGACAATGCATTCAAAGCTATTTCCTACTTTCTCTTCTGTCAGGTTCAGTGTATCTGGATTTATGTTGAGGTCTTTGATCCATTTGGACTTGAGATTTGTTCAGGGTGATAGACATGGATTTATTTGCAATCTTCTAGATGTAGACATCCAGTTATTCCAGCACCACTTGTTGAAGATGTTTTTCTTTGTTACAATATATCCTTTTGGCTCCTTTGTCAAAAATTAAGTGTCCATAGGTGTGTGGATTTACTTCTGCATCTTCAATTCAATTCCATTGATCAACTTGTCTATTTTAATGCCAATAACATTTGGTTTTTATTACTATTGCTCTGTAGTACTGCTTGAAGTCAGGGATGGTGATGCCTGTCTCTGGAAGTTCTTTTATTATTCAGGATTGTTTTAGCTATCCTTTTTTTTTTTTTTTTTTAGATGAAATTAAGTATTGTTCTTTCAAAGTCTGTAAAAAATTGTGTTGGAAACTTGATGAGAATTGTGTTGAATCTGTAGATTGCTTTTGGTAGGAAGGCCATTTTTACTATATTGATTCTACCGATCCATGAGCATGGGAGATCTTTTTATCTTCTGATATCTTCTCCAGTTTTTTCCTTCAAAGACTTGAAGTTTTTGTCATATAAGTCTTTCACTTGTTTGGTTAGAGTTATACCAGAAATTTTATATTATTTGTGGCTATTGTAAAGGGTGTTGTTTCCCTGATTTCTTTCTCAGCCATTTATAATCTGTACAGGGTGGCTACTGATTTTTTTGAGTTAATTTTGTATCCAGCTACTTTGCTGACGGTGTTTATTAGCTGTTGGAGTTTCCTGGTAGAATTTTTGGAATTACTTATGAATACTATTATATCATCTGCAAATTGAGATACTTTGATTTCTTCCTTCTGATTTGTGTCTTCTTGGTCTCCTTTAGTTGTTTTATTAATCTAACTACAGTCTCAAATGATTTAATACTCCTCAAATTATTCCACAAAACAGAAACAGAAGGATCATTGCCAAATTCATTTTATGAGGCCATAGTCACCCAGATACTAAAAACACACAAAGACTCAACAAAGAAAGAGAATCACAGACCAATGTCCCTCATGTACATTGATGCAAAAAACTCAACAAAATACTCACAAACTGAATCCAAGAACCCATTAAAAAGATCATCCACCATGATCAAGTGAGCTTCATCCCAGATGCAGAGATGCAGAGATGGTTCAACATATGAAAAACTGTCAATGTAATCCACCATATAAAGAAACTAAAAGAAGAAAACCCCACATGATCATCTCATTAGATGCTGAAAAAGCCCTTGACAAAATCCAACATCCCTCCATAATAAAAGTCTTAGAGAGATCAGGGATAGAAAGGACATGCCTGAACATAATAAAGGCAGTTTATAGCAAGCCAGTAGTCACCATCAAACTAAATGGAGACAAACTTAAAGCAGCAGTTCCACTAAAATCAGGGAAAAGACAAGACTGTGTACTTCCCCATATCCAGCCAATATAGTACTTAAAATGAAGATTTTCATGCCCCCAGAGAAAAAATTAGAATTTAGGGGGCTATATAAGTGAGGATCTCACATGGATAAGATCTTGATAGATGAAAAAGATATTCTAAAAATTCAGTAATACCCTTCAGCTTCCAAGCCTCTTGTCCAACAATAACATGTTTCAGAATAACCCCACATGTAAAAAGCAAATATAATGAGCCACCATTTTTCCTAAAGAGAACATGCTCACAGGGTTTTTAAAAGTTCTTCAAGAAGGCAGACAAATTCTGACAACCATGATGGGCTCACAGTGAGTGTCCGGAGATGGATTTGCTAAAGAACTTTCAGTAAGATGCCACCCAAGTCTCCCGAAAGAGTTGATTGCAAGATGTGGTACTGTTGCCTAGATGTTAAACCTCATGCTTTACTCTCTCACTCTTTTATATGCACAGCATTCATCTGAGTCAGCAAGATATGAGTTCCCTGCAGTATAGTGAAGTAACTGAGGGAGGAATATGCATACTCCAGCCCCCTGGAGATGGGTGGAAACCTACTGCCACACTTCAGATTGAACACACTAGTGACATGTGAGCAAGCCATCCATTAGAGTCTTCTGGGGGTATCACAGACATTACTATGTATTCCAGTATTCTAAGGCTATTCTGGTTGGTAAATGTGCCAATGACTGTCAGGCATGACTCCTCTGCTTACTTATCCCCTCCCCTCTCAGGATATCTGCCAGCTCATGCTTGAGATTCCACATAGATTCCAGCTTCTCTATCAATTGTAAGTTGCAGTTCAGCAGGTATATCTCTGAAACCCACTTGCTGTTTACCCCATTTTCAGTTCGGTTGCTGCCCTAAAACACTTGACCAAGAGCAACTTCAACTTTAAGGAGGAAGGGATTTCCTCAGCTTACACTTCCAGGTTACAGCCCATAACTGCAGGGAAGTCACAGCAGCAGGAGCTTGACACAGCTGGCCAAATTATATCCACAGTCAAGTCCAAGAGAAATGGATGTGCCTCTGATGGCTACTTGTGCATTCTTGCTCTCATCCAGCATTCTCCTGTCCTGTGTAATTCAGGACCAACCCCATGAAATGGTGCCACCCACGATGGTCTTCCTACACCAATTAACAATCAAGACAATCCCCTTGAGACATGCCCATAAGTTGGCCTGATCTTAATATTTCCTCCATTGAATCTCTCTTCCCAATTGATTCTAGGCTGTGGTAAGCTGATGTGAAAAGCCAACTAGCATATGACTACAGTTGCATCTTCTGTTAGGTCCTTGTTCTTTGTGGCAAGCCACAAGAATATGTTATTAAGATTCCAGCTGTGTATTAAAGCTATACCTTCACCAGGCCAAGGGCCAGTAAAGTGGGAAGCCATCTAGCAGGACTATTTGGTGTTACCCAGCTTAATATTCACCTGTGCCTTGTTATGAATTTCTTGTGTTCACAATTCCCATAGAATGTGTGTGTGAGCTTCCTGCTCAGGCCTGTACTTGGATAAGGTCACATAGGCAAAGCCAAGCAGGTGGTAGATGCATAGCTTTGTTTCTTGTGCAAATGAAGTTCAGACCATCCCCTTGCCTTGAGGCCTAGTGGCTCTGCAGAGCAATTGACTGAGAACAAAAGAAGTTTTTCATATCAAGGTGGGAGAGAGGGTGGAGCAACATTCCTGAGGAGGCAGAGAACCAAGTGGCAAGAGGGGAAGAAGAGACAGACCTTTTCTGTAGAAGCAGACAGAATGTCATGCATGACCAGGGAGAAGGGAAGAACACAGAGGTTTTGTAGACAGTAAGGCAGAACTTTTGTAGAGTTCATTGGAGCCAGGAGTAGAGAGCAAGTAGAGATGGAGGGTGAAGAAATAGAGGACAAAGATGAGGCTGGAAGCATAAGAGCTTAGTTGTTAGCAGGACTGTGAGAGGACAGTAAATGAGGGGACAAAGAGGAACTGAGTGTCAGGATGGAACTGAAGCTGTGTAGACAGGATTTCATCTCAGAGAAATAAAGTAGACAGATAAAGAGCTTGGTGTATCTAGATTTATTCCTGCCCTGAATGCCTGACGGAGCTGTAGCTGTATTGATAGAATTTTGTCATAGAGGAATAAAGTTAACAGACATAAGAGCATAGTGTATATAAATTTTTTTTCCTTCAGATATTCCACATGAGATGAGTATCTTTCCCAGACTCTAGACAATCCATAGTTCTTTACCCTGGTATTCCTGAAGGGTTCACACGCCCCCACAGTCAGGCGTGTTTGCATATGCCTGGCAGACGCTTCCGCCTAGCCAGTTCCAGGTCAAGATAGCCATTTCCGGGTCAAGGCGTGACGTTTCATGGTTATGTAAGCGCGCAACGTGGCCATGTGATCTACGCACATGTATGGAGTAGTGATGTGACCTGGGCACGCCCAGCCTTTAAAAACAAGCGCCATGTTCTTGGTTCCTTCTTCTTCTCCACACATGTGTCTCTCCCACAGGCCTGCACACTCTCTGTCCCTTTATCTCTAATAAAACTCTTATTAGCGGATTCTGTCATGTTTCATGACATTTCCTTGCAGGGTAAGAACACAACGCAGCCAATTAACTAACAATTCCTATCCCAGGAGTTCTGGAAGCCGCAGCTCTAGAAAACAAGGCAAAGAATCACACACCAGATGTCTTCGTACATTTTCAGGGAACACGGCTGTTTGATTTGTATTATGACATATCCCCTCAGCTCAGGCCTCTTTTGAGATGTATCCTACTCAATATTCACACTTATTTTGGATGTCCAGATAGTTCTGTGATATGGCTATCAGAGCTGAGAGGAACAGGCACAGAAATATTATCATCCCTGCTGTTGTTTTTTGCAGCAATTCAGCGTCTGCTTCTGTAATTATCTATATGGTACCTTTCCTGTCGTTAGAACTAAACAGCTGACAGAAGCAACTTAAGGGAGGAAAGACTGATTTTGCTCACAGTTTATGATGATACAATCCATCATAGTGTGGAAGGCTGATAGTGTTCACAACAGTAGTGGTATGTGTCTGGGACACCTTCATCTTGCTGATCCAGCAAGAGAGAGGTCAGGATTAAAGGAAGGTCCTGAGCTATAATTCTCAAGGACCACTTCACAGTGACTCACTCATCTGGATAGACTCTACCTTCTAAAGGTTCCACAATCTTCTAAAATCTATAAAATGAGTCACCACCCAGGGACCAAGCGTGAAAACACATCATCCTGTTGGGGAAGGTTTACAGATCATAACAGCATTCATGGCTTCTAGCAGGTCACTCAGTAGTATTATGTATCCCCTCCCCCTTCCCTCCATCCCTCTCCCCCTCTGTGTCTCCTTTCTTTCTTTCCCATACTGTTTACAATTCTTTGTCAATCGACTTGCCCACCTACTTGCTTCCTACTATCTGTCATCTACCATCTTTTTTATTCAACAAGTATTCATTGTCTCCTGTGTAGTAGATGCTACTCCAGGTTCTGCAAAATAAGTAGCAAACAAGGTAATATTTTTCATGATTGTCTTTGGTGTCTTCATTTTAATTTTAAATATTATTAAAATACATTACAAGGAATATGTACAAGTGAAAAAATTCACATTGAAATAGGCAAAGAAGAAATGAGAAGAAGGAAAGAAGAATTAAAATAGTTCTCAGGGAGGAAATTAATATAAACACAATGAAACATATTTGTTTTCCCCACAGTTTTTGCTCTAGAGTTTTCTTGAAATCTTCTAAGTTCTCTTGTTCTTGAAAAGGTCCCTAGAATGGACACATTTTAAGAAGGCCAGACACCAAAGCACCCAACTGACTTCTCTTTGCAACTGATCTTTAGGTGAATGTCCCAAGTGTCTGAAGGTACCTAATTCTAGGAACCAATGGCAGAAGCCACACAGTGGAAGTCCGTCTGAGACCTGTCGTTTGTTCACACTCCCAGATCTAAGTTCACTGTTCATTGTGGTTCTGTAACTGTATAACTTCTATTTCTGATACAGTTTTATTCTAGAAGCATAAGCAGATCAGTGATTATTATTCTAATATAAGTGATTTAAATGTCATCTTCATAGGCTCTTGAGTGTGAAGGAAATTCGTATTTATTCCATTCATTGTCCTTCATTGTGCCCAACTTTTGGCATCTTGGCTTCGTGAGATTCTAACTTAGTCTTTAAGACATTTCTCATATATTAAGCAATTGTAATAAGGGTTGCTCAGCATGTTGCTTGTTAATAAAGGGCATCTGCATTTGTTTTAACGCTTATTTAAAAGAAATTGGGATTTAGTGCTTGTCAGCACTAATGGAATCAATGGTACTTTAATATGTGTTAATGGTACTTCAGTTCTTTTAACAGCAGCAAACAGTGAGGTTATTAACCAAACACAAGACGGTTCCAAATGAAAGAGAATGTGTGTATATGCTCAACCAGAAAAGATGTCTCAAGATTCTGTTAGACCAGGGCATTTAAGTCTAAGAGAAATGTAGATAATTTTCCTCCCCTAGCAATGTTTTTCTATTTCTTATTAGCATATATTGATTGTATAAAATAATGAGTTTCATTATGATATTTTCATAAATGCACCATTTATGACACACTTTGATCGTACCTACCGCATCAACCTCCCTTGTCCCTCCTCTCTGTTGCGATCAGTACTTGGCTTGTTTTTGAATTGCTGACTTTCAGCTTTAGTCTTTTTTTAAAGTCGAGATAGTGCATAGGAGAAAACACACTGGTATTGGTCTTTCTAAGTCTGACTTATTTCACTTAATGGGATAATCTCCATTTTCCTGAAAACAACATGTATTCATTCCTCCATGTGGCTTAGTAATACCCATTTAAATATAAATACCACATTTTCCCTATCCTCTCACCTGTGAGTGGGATCTAGGCTGATACCATGACTTGGATGTTATGAATTTTGGCACCATAAACATGGGTGTGCATGGGTTTAAGGAGTCCACTTTTCCTCATCCTTCATAGTAAGAGTTACTTTTCTTTTTCTTTTTCTTTTTTCCTCGATGGTGGCCATTCTGGCTGGAGTGAGTTGGAGTCTCTGTGTCATTTTAATTTGCTTTCCCTTGATGTCCAAGAATGTTAATTTTTTTCATATATTAAACAGCTATGTGTACTTATTATTTCAAAAAACTTCAGTTAATCTGCCCATTTATTGTATTACTTCTTGTTTTTGTGTTTATCTATCATCTATCTATCTATCTATCTATCTATCTATCTATCTATCTATCTATTTATTTTAGCTCTTCATGTAATCTGGGTATTAATATCCTGTAGGCTGAACAGCTAGCTAGCAAAGATTTTCTCCCATATTGTAGGCTGTCACTCTGCAGAGAGCTTCCTTTTCTGTGCAGAAGCTTTTAAATTGAAGCAATCCCATTTCTTAGTACTTGTAGTGATTTCCTGAGATAGTGGGATCCAGACAGAAAGGAGCTACCTATGCTTGTGTCTCAAAGGCTTTGTCCTAGATCTCTTTGCCCTGATTCCATTCAAGGAACAGGTAGAGTTCTAACTGTGGGAATTGCTTACAGCACTATGCGTCATGTCAGAAGTGAGGGAAGGAAAGCATGCTCAATGACCCCCCAGGAATCTCAGTGGGATGCTGGGAACTGCGGCCTGTAGGAACAGATAGGTGGTCGAGAGGAATGTAAGAGAAGCTATGTCAAAGAAGAACAGAGAAAGGAAATACAGTGGTTAGACCTCAACTCACATGATATTAGAGGTGACTCAGCAAAACTGCTGAGGCCCTAACCTATGTCCTTTGCTTTTCAAACATTCAGCCTCTCCTTCCTTTGTGCTCTTATGGAGTGTTAGTCTTTTAAGATCCATTGTTGATGCATTAATTATATCTAGTGACAGAATTTATAATTGAAACCACACATTGTTATGTTAAAGTCTACAAATACTATTATAAGAAAGAAAGATATATTATTCCTAGTGGAAATCTCTGTTTTTTTTATTTGATATATATTTTAAAGTTTGTGGGATATTTCTCAATACAGTGAATCTTTACATTGTTTTTAAAAACTGATGAAAATTATCTGTGGTTAAAAATTGAGTGAAACATTCTGAATTAATAAAGGGTATGCTTGATTTTTAGACTATTTTGCATAGTGACTAGAAAATATCTATTTTATTGATATTTCTTTAGTATTCATGTTATTCTTCTTTGTGATGACAAAACAGATTTCAATCCTTAACTGAAAGATAAAGTCACTTGAATTCTTATACAATTGATTTTTAAATTTATACTGGATGCCTTATAAGCTTCTCTAAAATATAACCTTTCCTAAATCTTATATAGACAGAATGGATAATTTTTGGCACTTTTGTAAGCTGAAAGGACATCTATTGATTATGTCTTTGCAATACTAGATTGGGAAGCAGGAAACTTCAGGTTTTATCTCAGCTTAGCACACTGTGCTCTCAGGTTCTATGCTGTGTTAAAAATCTCAATAGAACATTTCTAAGGAAGTACTCTGTGCTTTTCAGAAGAGAGGTTTTATATCAATATAGAGCGTTAATGCAACACTTGGTGTGCCATTGTTGGAAATGTGGGTGTCAATACATTATTCTCTGTCACCAGTGTCTAGTCACATAAAGCACTCTGGGGTTTCACATCCTCACAGGGTTTTGTTAACACCTGCTCCAGAGGGGATGCTAAGCAGTGAGATCAATAAACTATTAGAAGTCACTCTGCATGTGGGCAACATTTCTTCCAGTATCATCCTTCGCTCTTTCCTAAGAGAACATTGTCCAGTCTTGAATTTCAATATCTTACATTACCTTTATATCATGAAAACAAACATATTGTTTTAAAGAAGAATGACAAACAAATAGAACCAGTAGCCTTGAATGTTTCACTAGTGGGAGTGGTGTGTGACAATCATTGCATTGTGAATTTCTACCTGTTTGCTGGACACCAGTCAACTGCCAAAGAATTAAGTCAACAGTACTGCAGCTTCAACCTAGCAAGAATGGAGTGCCTAGAAGGCAAGATCATAACACAATTTCTGCCACAGTAGTGGAGCTATTTTCAAATCTTTTAAAATGTATTTCAGGTAGCATTCCTAGCACTTTAATGTAGGGCCGTTTTCTCCACTGTTCTCTTCAGGGTGAGTAGCTATCATCCTGTAAAATGAGAATTCAGACCACATGTCAAACATTCAAGGAGGCACAGTTTGGGGGGTGATGATGCCTGGAAGATAAATTGGAAAGATACAGTAGGTATTAGGTTGTGTAAATGCTGCTTTCAATTTGTGTGGCAGCCTCAGTAGAATTTCCAGAACAAGATAATGAATTAAATGTAATTCTTGGCTGTCCCCTGAAGCCCTAATAAGGACCAAATAGCTGGATTCAAGATTATTTGAAACTTATCCTGGAACCGTTCCATGGGTGCCTCGTTCTCATTCTATAATTGGGCCAAGACAAGCTTTAACGTAGCGTAATTTCTACTTTCTCTACAGCATTGGCAGGAGAGGCTCCTGAATTACAGAAAAACCTTAATATGTCTTCTTGCTTTCAAAGGATTTGCCACGTTCCAGCACTTGTCCTTGATTCATTTTTTAAGTAGGATGGTGTTTATATTTTAACCAAAGGAAGAACCATTATGTCTCTTATCTCTCTCTCTCTCTCTCTCTCTCTCTCTCTCTCTCTCTCTCTCTCTCTCTCTCTCTCTTTTGTCTATTAACCAAGATGTTAACCACAGCACACAAAGCTGATTGGTTATATATTTTTTTAAGTTGACTGCTAGAAAATTTAATTTTAGTTAAAACATTTTAATTATTCAATAGAACCTCACCAAATGCTCTCAGGTACTTTGAAAGATATAAATAATTATAAATGATACTATTATTATAAAAGATACTACACAGTGGGTTCAGGGCAGATTGGCCTAAAATCTGCAACCTTCCTGCTTTAGTTCCTCTTCCAAAAGCTAAGCTTTCAGGCATAAGCCACAATATCCAGCTTATGTGTCTCATCTCAAAGAGCTCAAAATAAATTTAGGTGGGAGAAACAGACAAGTAAATTTAAATATTTGCATTTTACCTTGAAATTGCATACTTGGATTTCATAAAGTTCATTGGTAAGTGGATAGGGAATGCTTGTTTTTACTTTCCTTTATTGTTGGTTCACTGGCAACTATGTTGGTCACTGGGAATGCTGGTTTTTCCTTCCCATTACTGTTCACGACTGTTAGGAGGCTCTTGGAAAAGGAGTTACACCGTGGCAGAAAAATGAGAGGGTGAGTGAGGAGTTTACTGTCCTTTAGAATTTGAGAGCTAACACTTTCTAATTCAGTTTATATTTTGACTCATGCTTTGCAGAGTATTTTAAAAACTGGTTCAATAGTAGGCTGGAAAGAACTCATTAAACCCTTTTTCTGCTAAGCACCATACCTGAGTCTCCTGTCAAGAAAAAAACAGCTGCCTTTAGAACTCCCTCCTCCACACTAAAAGAGGCCTGACCCATGAAGACATCTGGTTATCACTTTGCTGCTGCTTGGGTCTCTGGCTAATTCTGGTGACTCCTTTCTCTTATTTCCTACAGGATCTTTACCACAGGTAACTGCAGATCTACACCCTCAGGCTCCACCTGACTCACAGTTTTGTCCACTTGTTTTGAGATTGTTGGAGCCAATAGTTTAGATTTAGGCAAGCCACCCAGTGTTAAAGTTTTATCGAGAGTTTTTTGTTTTCCCCCACAGGTACTACAACCTTATCTGTCGTAGCACACTCAGGATCTCTGTGGCCATCAAGACTTATAGGCTGTCTATTCAGGGGCATGGCCTGTGGTCTGTGCTAGGGAACCACACTGGTGACCACTGACACTACAGTGTGAGTCTGTAAGGAGTTATATCGAGCTATCACCAACTGCAGAGGGAGGGGTTAAGGTCCCTTTGGGGAGAAAGAAAGTAAACTTCAACCTGCTTGATTGCCAGAGGTCCAGTTTTTGTGGCTTCTGAGGAATTACAGTAAATCAAACCAAATACTCAAGGCTTTTATGGATTTAAAGAAAAGGAGTAGTCTTAAGAAAGAGAAATTTTTGCTTCTGGCTAAAAGGGCTTAAAACAAGCAATGGCACATGAACAATACAAGCTCCCAACTCCAGCAAAGAGATAAGGAATTCTTTTATACCTAACCGTGTCCTAAAAGCCTCCCTTTGTCTTCTATGTTCTTTCCTGTACTTAGTGTCTGTTTGTAGTCTAGGTATTTTTTTAATGTGTTAATTAAAATACTCCCTGCAAGAGAACATGAATGCCTTTGCACCCACAAAAGGTACTGCTCTTTGCATGGTGTAGAAAAGGATGTGACAGAGACAGGGTCAGTGCAAGAACAGAAAAGGTAAGAAGAAACTGGGGTCGAGTAGCATTTTGCATCTGGTCTTGGGCCTGGGGCCATAGAAGTAGAGAGTGTTGACCAACAACAGTGACCGAGAGGAAAAGCCATAGCCAAGAAGGCAAATGGCCAAGAAAGACCCAGAGTTCTGGTAGCAAGAAGAGATGGCAAGGTAGCTTCTCAGGTTTTAGCCATCACATTTCTCAGAACAAACAGCTAGGTCAGCTCTGATCTGTAAACAAATAAACCAGCTGCATATCTAGGGTGCTCAGGTTGCTGACACAATCACCGTGAAAGGATTTTGTCATGTATGGGAAGATACAAGTAATATGCACATAAAAACCACCTAAATGAAAACAAGTTATCTAAAACATTTATCTAAAAGAAGTTCTGTGCTTCTCAGGATCTGCCCATTACATGGGAGAGAATCCTTCCAAAAAGAAAAGTAATGTCCTCAGGTGCAGTCCTCTCCACAGCATCGTGTCTCATATGCTTTCTGCTGCCTCCTAGATTACCTATCAAACACCATGTGCAGAGGCTGTGTAAAGAGTCCCCAGTGAGGGCTACTGTGAAGACAAATAGTTAATGTCTCCTCTCCCAGCTGCTCAGTTAATTACTATCATAGAAAACATCTTGAGGGAAAACACTGCATACAGTTATTAGCAATTAACCCTCAACTCAAAAAAAAAAAAAAATCACAGTTCTTACTAATAATAGAACCATGCCCAACCAGCCTAATTACCATTTCTACCCATCTTTACTGTCCAAAAACTGTGACATATTACACATGACCACACTTTAGGAAACCAGAATGATGAAGTGCATATCGTGAAAAGTAAAATGAGGCAGAAGAGCCAGACATGGGATGGGGCATGATGTATGTGGTAATAAGGTAATTCTCCAGCATGCAATAGACCCAGATACATAAGCCAGAAGAACTTGTCTGTTTATTACAATCAAGTTCACGTGGTGCGAGCAGTAGACAGGACTAAGTGGGTGAAAATGTAGGGCAGGGTGCACAGAGGAAACCATAACATAAAATACAGATGCGATATGGTTTGGTTTCTCTTGGCACCCGGGAACCTTTGAAGTCACATCACAATCTTGAATCACAAATATTTCCCCTCCCAGTTGGATGTGTCTCATCTACCCCCGTTCCCACCATGGCTCACTATACTCACTGCTTATTACTCTTCTTCTCTCGGCACGGATTCCATTTATTTCTGCCCCAACACCTGAACACTTGTTATTACTTCTGCCAACAAGGTTTGTACCCCAGACTTGGCCTGACTGCTTTCTGTTCAGAACTTTGGTATCAGTTCAGAGAATGATTGAGTCTACACAAAGCACTTTGCCTCTTCTTCCTTTTATCGTAGAATATTCTTTCTTTCCCATTCATAGAGACTTGTCTAACAGACTATTCCATTTAGCTCTTCTTGTTTGTCAAAATTATTAAGCTGTACCCACTGATTTCTTTCCTGGTTTTGATTTGATACACTCTCCACTTCTTTTTTGTTTATTCTTTCTTGTGTGTGTGTGTGTGTATGTGTGTGTGTGTGATGTATGCATGAGTACATGTTCCTATCTCTCTCTCTCTCTCTCTTTCTCTCTCTCTCTCTGTGTGTGTGTGTGTGTGTGTGTGTGTGTGTGTGTGTGTGTGTGCATGTAACTTCAGGTGTTTTCCTCAATCATACTCCACGTTATTTTTTGAGGAAGGGTCTCTCTCTAAACCCAGAGATCACCTGGTAGGCTAGTTGTATAACAAGTACCAGCCATCCTCCTGCCTCTGCATCCCCAGAACTATAATTACAAGTGTGTGCCAACACCTGTTTGTTTTTGTTTTTTTTTTTTACATAGATGCTAGGTATCCAAACTCAAGTCTTCATATCCCCCAACTCCCAACCACATTCCTGTCTTTTACAGGGATACTTAGGTTCAAATCTCAGGTCTTCAAGCTTGCGTGGTATAAGCACATTACTGACCCAGCCAACTCTCAGCCACCAACCTGATTTTTGAAACACTCTTAATGTTCTTATTATAGCTATATAAATAATCTGTATAAATATTTACATTATTTAATGTGCTTAATATTGTTTACAGCCAAGCCAAAGAATATTCTCCTTTACTTAACAATATTATTTTTTTCTATAGTTAATTTTCTCCTGTCTCTTCCTTCTGTGTAAAAAACTCAGCCCTGATCATCCATGCTCAAATGCCTAGGAATAATTTCACTAACTTCACTCATATCAAATGGCCATTCTTCCATCTTCTGGATAGCTTTCCCTATAGCCTCTGTTTACAAGCCCCTGATAGGATGGTTTTAGTTTGGGCTCATAGCTTCAGTGATTGTAAAAATTTCCCCTGGGAACTGACTATGAAACTCACCTTCTTGGAAACTCTTCTTGACTCATAGATAGTGGTGCCTGCCTGTATTTTCTTCTTCCTTAGATTACTTCTTCATTCTGCTAAGGCAATTCCTCCAATAGTTTCCTAAGAAAAAGCACATCCAATGTTTTTTGGGGTTTATGATTGAAACGTTTTTCTTTACACTCTTTGATCATTGCTCAGCTGAGTAAATACTATTAGGTTGAAATCATATTTCCCTCTATTTGCTGAGGTGATGTTCAGCCTATTTAATGCTGTTTTCCTGTTTCTTTGAGAAACTCCACACTATCCTGAGCAGTGTCTTTTGCATGCATACCACCTCTTTTCATTTAGAATTTTCTCCCTGTTCTAGCTTTCTGAAATTTCATGATGGGTATGACATCCCCAGGAGGCCTGTGGGTGTTTTCCATCTACAGCTATGGGCTTTTCAGCTTGTATGTTTTTTCTTTATGGCTGGGATACAGCGAGGGTGGTAGAATGCTTGCCTTGTATGCATAAAGCTGAATCTCCAGCACCCTGGTGGCACATTCCTGTCATTCTAGCTTTTGGGAACTTGGCAGGTGGAGGCAGGAAGACCAGAAATTTGGGGCATCCCTAACTACATCTGGTGGAGGCCAGTCTGGGTCATGGGGGTGGGAGAGAAGAAGAGAGAGAGAGAGAGAGAGAGAGAGAGAGAGAGAGAGAGAGAGAGAGAGAGAGAGAGAGAGAGAGAGAGAGAGAGAGAGAGAGAGAGAGAAATACAGAGAGAAAGACAGAGATTTTTATAATTTCATCACCTTTGTTTTCTCTTTCTCTGGTTCTCCTGGATAAATGTTCTCTTTTTTATTTTCTTTCCTTCCTAAGCTCTCTCTCCTTTTTTCCCATTTCACTTTCCCTTTTCTCTGTTTTTTCTCCCTCTTTCCCCTTCCTCTGTCCTTAGAAAGTTCCTTGATTTCTCTATTATATTTCAATTAAAACTTTTCATTATAATTACCTTGCTGTTAATCTCAAAGACTGAATCCTCATTTTCTGAGTGTTCCTTTTCATATCTAAATATATTTTATGTGTGAATAGCCTTTTTTAAATCCTGGAAACTTTATTTTTTAGGAGGAGGATCATTGGCCTTCTGTCAGGCACTTCTTGTTCATTCTTTGCATGCAGGGTAACTGGCTAAGTTTCATAAACCAAGCATGGTATCACCCTTGTTAAATGGGTCATAAGTCTAATGAGAGAGCTATCGGTTACTGTCAAGTTATGCATGCCACTACCGCACCCTTAGGACTATTGTTCCATGCTGGTCACTGTTGCGGGTTACAGATATCATAGCTGGCTAGGATTCTTGTTTGCTTCACTCCTATGGAATCTTGCATGGTGCCTTCTGGTACCATAAAAGTTGGTCCTCAGAGACAAAGCATTCAAGTCAGTTCCAGCTCATAACCCTGTGGGTCCTGTGTCTGAAGTATATGGTGTCTTCAACAACAGGCACTTACCTTCTATCTCTGTAGGACAACCAAAGGCAATAGCAACAGTCTCTTGGATACCCCTGACCAGCAACTCCAAGAGGGTGTTGGGGTTGTTGTTAGGGTCAAGGCTCTTTGGGGAGCTTTGTCAGCCTAGATGGGAAATTTGCATTTAACTATATATGTATATTTATTCACTCTTACATGTATTATATGTATTTTAGGTGGTTAATAATATGATTGCTTATGAAATTTTCAGACGTGTTTACTGTTACTTTACTCTTTTCACCTTCTTCTCTGTTCATATCCACCCTCCCTGATGAAAGGCCCTCCCATTTTCTCATTTTTTTCTTTCAGATCATCTGAAACCTGCTCTTCCCCTCTCTATTGACCCCCGAACCCCACAATGGCCTTTTTACCTTCCTGCTTTCTGGAGTTGCTCCAGGTTGTATACTCACATCTGAAGATGTGGATCAAGGTGCTTCAGATGAGAGAGAACATGCGACATTGGTCTTTATGGGTCTGTGTTACCTCACTCCATATGATCTTAGTTCTTAGGTGAAAGATTCCAAGAGCCTGAGGAACAGGAAGCTTGCTGTAACATTGTGTTTCTTAGGAATGTCAGACACTACACCCATACAATCTCAGCAACGTGAGCTGAACAAAGAAGGCTGACACCAATAGATGTGCCAACATGAATGGGGGAAAGCTCATGAAGACTCAACCCTACACAAAGAACTACAAGCAACTAAGGAATGCTGAGAAGGGAAACAGCATTTCCCAGGGAAGAGCATGCTAATTGGTCATCCAGTATGAAATGGTGGTTAACCCAGGAAACATACAGATACAAGGAGCATTATACAGACTGAGCTAGTTTTATTTATTCATTTAGGAATATATATCAGCAGTTAATGATAAAAAAAAGGGCCATGAATTTGAAAGAGAGGAAGGAGGGATATATTGGAGGGCTTGGAGGGAGGAAAGGGAAAGGGTGATGAATGTAATTATAATTTCAAAAAGTAAAATTATTAAAAATAATTTGAATTGAATTTATATTGACATACTATTAAATTCCATTGTTCAAACTGTACAATTGTTTTTAAGTATGTTGACAAAGTTGTGTAACCATCAACACACTCTAATCCCAAAATTTTTCAAAACTCCTAAAAGATTTCAATATTCTCTTCCCATATGGTTCTGCCTCCAAAAAAAGGGAAACTGTATATTTAAACTCCATTTTGATGGACTTCTCTATCTATAAATGTAATCACAAGTCAACATACACTCTTTTATGTCTGATTTCCTTCATACAACATAGTATTTTATTTTACATTGCACTTATTTATGATTTATGTATGTATGTATGTATGCTGTAGAATATTATTTTAAGGTGTGTTACTTTTGTTTATGCTGCATTTGTTTAACTCTGTGAAGCTGTTTTACTTTGCCTGCCTAAAACACCTGATGGTCTGTTAAAGAGCTGAACACCTGGAGAAAAGATAGGCAGGGCTTGCAGGCAGAGTTAATAGAAAGAGAAATCTGGGAGAAGAAAGAAGAAGGAGCAAGAAAAGAAGAGAGGACACCAGAGGCCAGCCACCCAGTCCCACAGCCCCACAGCCCCACAGCCAGCCCCACAGCCACCCATCCACCCATCCACCCATCCGCCCAGCCACCCAGCCACACAGCCACACAGCCACACAGCCACACAGCTACCCAGCCACACAGCTACCCAGCCATCCAGCCACCCAGCCCTACAGCCACCCATCCACCCATCCACCCATCCACCCAGCCACCCAGCCACCCAGCCACCCAGCCACCCAGCCACACAGCCATCCAGCCACACAGCAATTCAGTCACCCAGCCACACAGCCACCCAGCTACCCAGCCATCCAGCCACACAGCCACCCAGCCACACAGCCATCCAGCCACACAGCCACACAGCCACCCAGCCACACAGCCACCCAGCCCCACACCCATCCAGCCACCAGCAATCCAGCCACCCAGCCACACAGCCACACAGCTACCCAGCCACCCAGCCCCACAGCCAGCCGCAGAGTAAGAGTGAAAATAAGATATACAGAAGTAAGAAAAAGTAAAAGTCCAGAGGCAAAAGGTAGATGGGATAACTTAAGTTAAGAAAAGCTGGTTAGCAGCAAGCCAAGCTAAGGCTGGGAATTTGTAATTAAGAAAAAGCCTCTGTGTGTGATTTATTTGGGAGCTGGAGGGTGGGCCCCCAAAGAGCAAAGAGCCAAAAGAGAAGAAATGTTAAAAAAAAACCCAACATATGTATGTATGTATTGATTGATTTATGTGTATCACATACACACATGCGCAAGTTAGAAGAGAAGCTTTAGGAGTCAGTTCTCCCTTTTATTTTTTCCTCTCTATGTCACATCAGCATTTCTTTTCTTTTCTTTTTTATTGACATAATATTTTTATTGATTCTTTGGGAATTTTACATCACGCACCCAATCATATTTACTTTACAGTCTTCATGTCTGTCCCGCCTTGTGATCTCCCTGCCAAATGAGAAAAATAGTAAGAAAAAAATAGAAAAATAAAGAAAAAAAAAAACAAGTCCAATTTGTGCTATCTATCTACTCAGTGGAGCATGGTCAAACTCTCAGTGGCCTGCCCTTAAACAGGGCTGAGTCCTTCCTCTCTCCACCTCCACCAGAAGCCATTATTTGTGGAGAGCTAACTTCAGTACCCTTATCACACTTTTTAAGAGTTCTCTTTGATGGCTTTCTGTTTAGGCTGCTGCTTTGGGGGGCTGGGGGAGGGGTTGTCACAGAAGCCTTTCATGCCCCTCTTTCTCAACTGCGTGTCTGTGCAGTCATCGATACCACTGTGCTCTTCACAGTCATTGGGGCCATGGATTGTGGGTTTCCACACAGTTTCTGGAAAAAGCACAGACCATGAATACAGCCCCTGTAGTAGGACCCAGTGGGGCCATGGACCCAGGCATGGTCCTTGGCAGCAGCATGGCCCAGACATCACCCTGGCCTCAGGTGGCAGTGCAGGCCAGTCATATGAATAGGGATCCAGTGGAAGCATGGCCCACGGCTATCAACATGGATTCAGTCAGCAGCACAAACCACGAATATCCATATGAATCTCAGGCTTGGGGCATGGCCTGGGCAGCAGCATGGACCACAGACATCAATATGGCCTCCAGTGGCATCACGGACCATGGTGGTCCCCTGAGGAGATCCAATCCAGAAATGAACTGTTCCTCATCTTAGGCCTCTGTTGCTGCCCAGAGCCAGGGTTATCCAGCCAGCGGCATGGTGGGGGTGAGGGGAGTAGAGTTTGCATCTGCCTAAGCTCCAGGCTGCTGCACACTACGCTGCTGACCCTCCTTGGTTACAGAATGTCCACTGTGGACCTCAGCCCCTTCTCATGCCTATCACTGCTGTTGCATCTGCAGTTCTGCTTCACTCCACAGCACATGTACTGCTTCCTTTTTTTAACTTTCCTACCTCTCCATCATGTATTTGTTCATGATAGTGATGCCCTCATGATCTGGAGAAGCGAGGCAGCCTGGTTGGTTTCTACCCAGGTCCCTTCTTTAACTATGTTCTTTTCATAATCGTGGGGAGAGATTTGTGAGCCTTGTAACTTTCTCAACCTCCTGAAGCCTCTATGTTTGATTAGGTTTCTGAGCCTTGTAAGTTTCCTTCACTTCCCGATTCTCCTTCCTCCTAACAAGAGGGGATGATTGAGTTTGAAAGCCATGGCTGTACAACAGGGCCTCAGCCTTAATCTGGGCTTATCTTTCCAGGCAACCCTGATGGTGCCTCCTGTCTTCTTACGTGTACTTGAATGGATATGATGGAGACCATTTGGGTTTTGGTGGATACTTTTAATTATTTACTTATTTTTGTGTGACAGACTCTTCTTGAGGAGACACAGCACACACACATCTCTAGATAAGAGGCCTACTAACAGACTTAATGTGTGGATACCATCCAAGTTCAATTTGGAGAACCTGTGAGTTTTATTGGAGTTACTTACAGGAATATGGGTACGGGTTACTCACAGGAGCAGAAATCTCCTGCAGGAGACAGCTGCATCACCAAAGGCCATCCCAACTGAATGACAGCTCACAAATCTGGGGCAAAGAGGAATCTGGGGCAGTTGGCACAGCCTACAGGCAGATGTTGGAGAGTGTCCTTTCCAATGACTCAGCTAGTCTGAGCCTCTTCCAGGCAGCCCCTCTGGTCTTCATTTCTTCTAGGCTGCTTGGTTGGCTTATGCAACTTTCAGGCAGGTGGGCTTGTCCAAAAGCCTTTGCATTTTGACTTGTTTGAGAGCTACCTAGAATCTCAGCAATCTTTGCTGTTTACTCTTGAGGAGGGAGGAGCCTAGTGAATCAGGTCAGTTTCAGGAACTTCCTGAAGCTATTTTGAATGGTTTAGTTCCCTTCTTAAAGTTTCCTTCTTCTCTTCAGGATAGAATGTTTCAATATCAGAGGAAACTGCAATATAACACTTATTTACACTGCTTGCTCACTGATCTGCTCCTATAAAATCCTCTTCTAATTCATCCATGTTGAGTTAGAAAATGAAGGTACAACTATATTATCAAGTTTTGGTTTTGATCATTCTTAGGTATTAATGTTTGCTTTACAAAAGACAGGCTAATGAGTGTAGTTTTTTTTTCTCCTTGCTTTTTGGGGCCTGCCACCCAGCTCCCAAATAAATACAAAGAAACTTAATCTTACTTATGAATGCCTGGCCTTAGCTTGGCTTGTTTTCAGGGAGCTTTTCTTAAATTATCTAGTCACCCTTTTGTCTCTGGGCTTTTATTTTATTTATTTTTCTCTATTCTCTATTCCTTTCTTTACTTCTTACTTCATTGTGGGCTGTCTGGCTGAGTTGCTGGCCCCTAACGTCCTCCTCTCCTTCTTTTCCCCCTCCTCCCTCTCTTGTTCTTTTTCTCCTATTTATTCTCTCTGCTTGGCAGCCCCAGCCATCCCTCTCCTACGTAGTTACTGGCATTTCAGTCTTTATTAGATCAATCAGGTGTTTTAGGCAGGCAAAGTAACACAACTTTACAGAGTTAAACAAATAAAAATAAAAGGATGTAACTTATCTTTGCATCATTAAACAAGTATTCCACAGCATAAACAAATATAACACATCTTAAGCTAATATTCCACAGCAGAGGAGTTGTCAGCAAGGCTTTGCTCCAATATCCTAAATGGTTGGGTTAGAGTGTCTCCATTACTGAGCACACATCATGCTGCTTGGCTCCATTTTGCACTTCTCGGCAATTAGATGTAGTGAACTTTCTTAGCAATGTTATTTTGTAGCCAAACTGTTTGGATATGATCAATTACCCAAGGTAGTAATCTGTGAAGAGAGAGACTTCAGAATAAAAACTGCCTTTTATCGATAACATACAATAGGAACACAGTTGAGGACTTCAGTAAGTTGAGATCATGTAGTAACAGTAGGAGGCAGTACCCCAGCTTCAGCAATGGGTGTGCCATAGTGTCAGAAAAACAATTAAAGAGAATAGATCTGACAGACATATACATAAAATTCAATTTAAAATGAGCAATAAAATTATTTCTTAAATATATCTGAGACATTAACCACAGTAGATTGCATGAAACTTCAGGAAATTTGCAAACATAAGCAATTAAATAACATGTCCTTGAACAACCAACAAGTTAATAAAAAACCTAAAAGGAAAATTGAAAATATCGTGTGATAAATGAAGATTTTATATATATATATATATATATATATATATATATATGATATAAAACTTATGGTGTGTCAAAAATGCTATTCTAAAAGAAAAGTTTAAAATAGCAATTGCTTATATCAAAAAGAAGAACTATATTAAATAAAAACCTAATATTATACTTAATCAAACCAGGAAAAGAATGAAAAAGCAACTCAATGTCAGTGAGCTGCAGCAGTTTTTCTTTGGGGCCACCAACCAGCTCCCAGACCAAGACCTGGAGACTTCTTATGAATGCTCAGCCTTATCTTAGCTCTTATTGTAATCTGTTTCTCTTTATCTATGTTTGCCTTGGGGTTTTTTTTACCTTGCTTTCTTTCTGTATATCATTTTTTACTGCTGTCTCCATGGCTGTCTGGCTTCTGGCCCCAGGAATACTTCTCTCTTTCTCCCTCATTCTCTTCTCCTTCTCCCCGGAGCCTAGATTTCTCCTCCTCCTTATTCTCTCTGTCCACCAGCCTGCCTATCCCTCTCCTGCCTAGCTATTGGCCATTCAGCTTTTTATTAGACCAATCAGGTGCCTTAGGCAGGCAAGGTGAAACAGATGCAACACATCTTTACATAATTAAACAAATGCAGCACAAGAAGATGTAACACACCTTCACATAGTTAAAGTATTATTCTGCAGCAGAAACAAATGTAACACATCTTTGCCTAGTTAAACAGAGAAAAAAAAAACATGTAAGCACCCAATGAAACTAAGAGTTAATTTCTTGAAAAGATGAAGTTGGCAAACCTTGAGCTAAGCTAAGTGACCAAAAAAAAAAAAAAAAAAAAAAAAAAAAAAAAAAAAAAAAAGACTCAAATAAGTAAAATCAGCAACGTAAGAGGATTGTATGAGAGTACTATGGAGAAATATACTCCAACAAACTGGATAACAAGAAGGATGGATGCATTAGCACAAGTAGGCCACCAAACATGAAAAAATGTTTGAAGAGAACTATAAAGAACAAAATTAAATCATGATTAAAATGTTTCCCACCATGGAAAACTCTGTCATTGCTGTTGTAGTCTATCAAGCATTTAAGAACAAACTACTGTTGAGCCTTCTGAAAAATCTTATAGACACTTGAAAAGGAGGGGACCATCTCAATTTAATATAATAACTTAAAAACAAGCAGTAAGGGACTGAAGAAATAATGGAATTTTCCAAATGCTTGTAGGACCAGCAAGAAGACTGAAGTTTGGTCCCCAGCACCCAATTGAAAAAGCTCAACCTAGTGATGCATGCTCCAACACCAAGACCAGATGAGGATACCTGAAGAAGAAAACTAAGGAACAATGTCCCTGATCAGTTTAGTGCACATATTCTTAATGAAGTGCCTGAAAATAGGATCCAGCAGCATATTAAAAATATTCATGGACCAAAATTAAATGACCTTTATTCCTGTGATGCAAGGATAGATTAACACATGGATATCAAGAAATGAGATATGCTACGCTCCCAAAATGGAGGGCAATCCCTACATAATTTCTTCAGTAGATTCAGAAATATTTGGCAAGATTCCACATGCTTTTATTATCAAAATCCCAAACAAAGTAGTACAAGGAATGAGTCCAGCACAATAGAGTCACATCTCACAGGCCACATCTCCATCAGACTCAGTGCTTAAATGCTGAAAGTTTTGTTTCTAATTTCAGGACAAGGATGATCCTTTTCATCAGTGCTAATCAATCAACCCAGCACTGAAAGTCTTATACAGAGCAACAGGACAAGAGAAAGACAGAAAAGGATCCAAAATGAAAAGAAAAACAACAACAACAAAACTAAAATTGTTGCTGCTTTAGGATGACTAGGTAAATTGAAAGCCTTGATGACACTCAACCTCAATTGTTAAAAGTAATAAACAAATTCTGTAGAATTGAAAGACACAAAAACAGTGGGCAGAAATCAAGTGTTTTTATACTCTTACAATGATCTATAAAAAGAAATCAAGGAACCAAACTCATTGTCATAAGCTATACAAAGCAAAACACTTAGAAATGCATCTGACCAAGAAGGTGTGCTGTCTTCTCAGTGAATATCATGAAACGCTGATGGAATATACTGAAGTTGACATAGATAAACAGAGAAGATGGTGCCTAACCATCAGTGGGAAACCTGACCTGAGATGGCTCATGGCAGATGGCAGATGGTTCAGCAGGTAGAAGCTCTTGCTATTCCTGTCATGTGACCAAGTTTGATTCCCCAGACCTCACAGTAGAAGGCACAAACTGACTAGTGAAAGTTCCCTTTGACCCCCACATGTATGCCACGACACAAGTAGGACTCACACTTATATTACACACATGCACACACAAAGGGTTATAATAATAAATAATGTTAAATATAATTAATAAATTTGAGGATATGTCCATGTTGCCCAAGGTGATGTACAGGTTTTATGTAATCTCTGTGAAAAATTCTAATGACTTCTTTTTAATAATACTAAAATTCATATCAAATTAAAAAGAGCCCAAGTGGCTAAATCAGTCTTAAAGGAAAAGGCTTGAACTGGAAGCACAGCAAGTCTCAATGCCAGCAGAGGCAGTACTTGAAAATACTGCTGTAGGAAACTAACCAGCATGGTTCTGGTGCAAAGTTAGGCATTCTTGCCAACAGAACAGAGCAAAGAGCCCAAAAATAGCCCACGTACTTAGTATCAGTTGATTTTCCACAAAGATACCATGAACATGGGGCAAAATCTATCAGTAGATGATATTGATATAACTGGATAAGCACATAGCAAAGAGTGAAATTCAAACCCTGCCATATACCACATATGAAAACCAAGTCAGTGACCTTAGGAGGTGGTCAGGTTGGCGAACTACTTGCTCTACAAACATGAAGAACCAAACTAGATCTTCTTAGCTTACACATTTAAAAAAGCCAGCAAATCTACAACCTCCAGATTCAGTGAGAGACCTGTAGCAATCAATCAGTACATTAATTAATTTTAAAAAGCTAAAGATCAACTGAAGAAGATATCTGTTATTAATCTCTGGCATCTATACACAGTTACACAGACACCTGTATGCATTACAGAGGCGCTGCGCGCAAACACACACACACACACACTCACATAAGCAAAGATACACAGAAAGAGAGAGGGCAGTGGGGACCTGATCAAAGCAGATTATGGACTTACACTTAAGGAACAGCAAAATGATTGGACAAGAGCTGCAGAGAAAGCTTCCAGGCACTGCTCTGAGCAGCAGCGTTTGGTTGTGGATCAAGGAGAGTGGGTAACTGCAGCAAAGCCCAGGCAGTGGAGTGGCTGGAAGCCTCTGCATGGCAGAGGAAACAACAGCACCAAGAAACAGACTGTGTAACTGGGCATATTTTCAAACTATGGATCTGATAAGGATTTATTGTTTAAAATATACAAAAAGCTCAATTCAAGGGCCAATTACAAATCGTCAAGAGCTAAAACACTTTGCAAAGGAGACACAAAGGTAGCCAGAAAGTTGCTGGACTAGACTGGTCAGGGGATGCAAATGAGAACCACAGTGAGTTTTCACCTCACGCCTCCTCCTAGTCTTTGTCACAGCTGTGAAAGCAAAGGACGCTGAGCAAAACAAGCCAGTTAGAAAAAGTGAAAAGTAGAAAGAAGGTTGCCAAAGGGCTGTGGGGAAGGGAGAATTCATATTTCATGAGTGTAGAGTTTCAATTTTGCAAAATGAAGATGTTCTGAGATCTACTGCACACAAACGTGATGTGCTTAACACTGTCGAATTGTGCATTTCAAAAATTGTTATGGTGCAAACCAGGGGTCTCTGTGTCTCTATCTGCTTCTTGTGCCTTTTCTTGGGCTCTTTTCCTTCTGTTTATTTGTTTTGTCCTATTCCAGTGTGTTTGTTTTGTTTTATCTTGATATATTATATTATTGTGTTATGTTTATTATATAACCATCCCTTAGGTGCCTGTTTGTTTTCAGAGATATAAGGGGACAGATCCGGGTGGAAGGGGAGGTGGGAGGAGCTGGAAAAGGTGGAGGGAGGGGAAACTGTAATCAGGATATATTATATGAAAAAAAAAAACAACAACCCTATTTTCAACAAAAGAAAAAATTTAGGACTGTAATTTAATATTAGATATCACTATTAGCTGTACAAGGTGTTATTTCTAAAACCCAAAGGTACAAGTCAGCTACGTGTCTGCTCATATTTGTCATTAAGTGCTAATAATTAAGCACTTAATTCCAGTTCCATCCTAACTTACAATTTTAAAGTCATTGCAACTCACAAGTACTGTGGGATAAAAACATGATAGAGAAAAGCATTAAACAAATGTCCAAAGACGTTACGTTGAATTTATCATTTTTTTTTTTTTAAGAAGACAGAGTTAACTGTGCACTTGTAGGGACACAATTTTGTGGCAGATGAAATCAAAGTGAGAATGATTAGATACACCTTGGTGCGACAATCTCAGTTGGTTCCTGGGTGAATTTCATTCTATTTTGCCTGGCATCAAGATTTCAGTGTACATGGCTCATTAGTGCTTTGTAGGCACTTCTATAATGGCAATTTATTACACTTGCAGGTGACAGAAGCTGCCCTTTGAAGAATTGCTTTCTGACCTCCTCTTTCAACCCACAACACCTGCTGAATGGGATGGCCTGTGCTTTTTTCTCAGTCCCAGTACAGACGCTAGGAGTTTTTTTTGTGTGCAGGAGGGCAGTGCTGAAAAGCGTTGGCAGGAAGACTTTTGCAGCAGCCTGCCTGTCGAACTGCATGGATCAACAATTTCTCAATTAGAAGAAGATAGACGAGAAGATAAAGTATTTGGTGACTGCAAAGCTTCAGCAGCAGCTGAGGAAGATTGGAGGAACATCTGGTCCAAATCTATTTCTTTTTAGGTAAGCACTCCTTTTTACAACTAGCATACACAAAGCATGAAATTGGCTTACCCCACCTCCCTGAAACAAGGGAGAGGCTTGGATTTATCACTCCTATGACGCAGGTATGAAAACATTGGGGGTGTCATGAGGCATGGCCACTGAAGTCCCTCCAAACCTCTGTTCTCAGAGGTAACATTTGTCAAGTATATCGCGCCTGTTTTTTTCTTTTCTTAAAGACTCTGTCTGGAGATATATATATATATATCAACAAACCAGATATATATCTGAGCAAAAAGAAGAACTAAATTTGTGATGATTCTAGATTATTTTTTCCATGAAATTTGTGTCTCAGCAGGGGATATTATTAATACTAAATTTCTCTTTAAATTTTGAAATTGGTACATTTCATACCTAATTCTCCTGCTTTACTAATTTAATAATGCCTGCCACTTTAGGCAATGAAGGCAAATTGTTTTTCCATTTCTAGCTTCATTTATGTGATTACAGTGCCCTGAAACCAGAGAGCTGTATTGTTGCTTTAATATGAAGGACTGGAGCTGAAAGATAACCTGATGCTCACTGATGAAACCAATAACTACTTGTTTCCTGTAAGTGTGCATACAGTATGGGCAGATGTAGATGCCGTCTCATCAGGGAATGGGCACACACATGCATGCGTATGTGTGTGTTTGGAGGCTAGAAGTTAATCTCAGCTGCCGTTGTTCCTCAGGATCCTTCCACCATGTTTTTTTGAGGCAGGCTCTCTTAGAACCTGGGGCTTGCAGATTAGGCTAGGCTGGCTGGCTTGGTAATCCACCTGTCTCAGCCTCCTCGGTGCTGAGATCATGAGCATGCCTCACCAGGGTGAGCGTTGTCCCTTGAGTGCTGAGGCTCAAACTCCAGGCCTCCTGCTGGTCCTACAAGCACTTCACCAACTGCGTTATTCCTCCGCACCTTACTGCTTGCTTTTAAGGTGTATAAAGGTGCTCCAAGAGGGGAGCTGAATTCAAATCAGGTTTGTTCAGTTCGTGGTAAAATATTAATCCTTAGGCCATTACATGTAATGATGTTGCTTATGTCATGATGTAATGATGTTGTATTTAGATTATTATCCATGAAAGACTACATTGAAATCAACTTCAATTTGTGGAATATACAATAATCATATTTATTCTGTCACATCCAAAGTGCTCTCAATGTTCATTTATAATAAATATGCTTTCAAACTAATGTACCTGAAAGAAAAATGTTCAAACACAGGATTTCCAATGAACTGATGTGCTTCCCACATACCCAAGCTATCCTTTAGTATAACCATGCAAATCAGAAAATTTACAAATATTTCTATATTTTTCCATTATTTTTAAGTCTTTAGATACTTGTGAGTTTCAGCTATGGCTTACTTTAAATTTTGTTTTGTAATAAATATAGACTATTATTTATGTAAGATTTCTTTAATACAAAGAAAGGAAATGTTTTAGAAACTTTCTGCATTCTAGAAGGGAATGGAATTAGCTGTAGACCCCTACAGAGTTAAAACTAGCCCAGAAGCAAAGAAAGGCATAGCTCGTCACAGGGAGTTTCAGGAGACAGTTAATCTACCCTCTCATGTTTAGGTGTGCTATACATTTTCATTAACACCATTAAGATCAAAGCTGTATTAAAACAACCTCAGCTTTGAGAAATGGAATTAGAAGGGACAAGGCTCATCTTTTCACTTATGCGTACACTGTACATAGTCAGGATACACAGTTCAGAAGACACTGTTGCTGTGTATTAGCCAGTGACTTTCTTGTGTTCTCATCCCCATAGGACCTTGCTTGTCCGGAGCCATCTGACTGTTCATTAACATTGTCCTGGAAGAGGAGGGATCAAAGAAGAGGAGGGAGGGGAGACTAAACGATCAACTTTGTTATTATTTTTTCTTGTCTTTAATAAAGATGACCAAGAGATTCGAGACACTTTTGAAGGATGAAGTGTGGATTTTACAGTATAGGTGTGGTTTAGCAATCTATGCTGAGAACTAATCAGAAGGTGGTCAGGTGACCTCAGACCTCTGGAGTACAAGTTAGCACTGCTGCTAGGCTCAGTGACTCGAGGGTTGGACTTCTGGTCTTCAGGGCCTGCTGTATGCAGAACTGCCTCTAGGAAAGAAACTAAGAATAATTTATAGTTTAGGGGAGTTTAAATTAATGTTTATTTTGTGCAACCAGCTCTAAAATTATCTTTTCAGGATATATGCCAAAAAATAACTTGCTGCACATTTACAATTTTAAAATTTGTCTGTAAGTTTAACTCAAATAAAGAAGACACACACATACACACACACACACACACACACACACACACACACAAGTTTAACTTAAAGAACGAATATACAACAATAGATAAGTCTAAGATAAATAGAAGATACTGCGAGAAATCCAACTCAAAATCAAGGAGTACAGTCAAGAAGTTCTAAAGCCTGCAGGTCTGATTCTTTCTTTCACAGACCCTTCTTTATTTTCTTCTCAGAGACACCTCAACAGCATCCTCCAGTCCCTCTAGAAATGCCCAGTTGTTTTCTCCATGTCAGAAAAGCTGAAAGTAATAAAGGAACATTGGTTTGAAAGATGGGAACTAAGGGGTAGGTGATTAATTCATTCATGGAGGGCAAAAGGGAATCCAAACCATCATTTAAGAAAGATTCTTTTAGGGCTTCTACGAGTGAGGGAACCACATAGTACCACTTTAAGTATTTGACAAGGAACAACTCTCTGTGAGACACTTTTTTAAGTTTAGGAATAAAAGTAAAAGGCAAAAGTTATTCCCCTGCAGATTGCTTCGCATTTGGGGGTGGGGGGATTTAAGCGCAGATGATGGCTCCCAAGCCTGGGCTGTCCTTGTTGGAGGGCATGACGCGCCATAGATTTTTATTTTCACGAAACACACTCCCAGAGGCTTGTGGCCTTCCAGACAGCAGCTGGCGCCGGGCAGAGGCATAGCCTCCGGCCGGAGAAGCTACTGCCTACCGCTCGCTCGTCCTGCTCTTGGCTGAGCATCCCTGGCAGCACAGGCTAGTTCCACAGCCTAAGCTTCCCGATTTGAGCAGACGCTGTTCCCTTCTGGAAGGACCACGGGAGCTAGCAACTGGAGGTTGGTCTGCGGATTTTAGGCACTCAGAGCCGGTTTGAAGGAAGGAGGGACTAGGTTTGGAGAAGAGCCGGCGCCTCTTAAAACTCTTAGTGCCTAAAATGAGTGAGATGGTGGCCAAATAGAGCGGAGGGAGATTATCTCATTTTGAATATCCAGGACTTCTGGATGCGCCAGCGATGTGTACAGCAACTGTCGATTTGGCAGCAGTCTGGACTCGGTCAATTGCAATTCCTTTCCTACTTCAAGCTTACCTCCCCCAGAGCTGTGCTCAGACTGTCCTCACCGCCTCCAGGTGGGAGGGAGCTGAGCGAGAGGGAATCAAAAGTCAGCTTCCTTTTGCTCTCCGCTGGTGGCAGATGCGCAGCTGGTTGGTCCTAAGCAGGTTGGTGTTGGAGGGGAAAAGCCGGCACTGCTTAGCGTCTTTGCTGGCTTGGGGCGGAGGATGCTCAAAGGATTTGGAGGAAGAGGTTGGGAGTAGAGTTGTGTGGATTATTGGTGGAAGAACATGTTATGAGGTGCCAGATGCTTCCCCAGCCACCGCCCAGCGCCCCTTGGAGAAGAGAGGGTGAAGAGGGCGTGGGGGCGGGGGCCGCCCTGCAGCGCAAGGAGCGCGTGGTGGCCAGGGGGCTGTCTCTTTAAGCGCTCCGGAGGGGCTGGGGCCAGAGGGCGGCGAGCGCGTTGCCATGGCACCAGGGCTGCGGGGGCTGCAGGACCGCTACGCTCGCTGGTCTCTAGTTGTCTCGGGTAATGCAGGGGCTGTGCAGCTCTTGGGCTACAGCGCCTGGGGTTGGCTTGGCCGGCCACAACTAGCGCTCGCTCGCTGTTGCCTGCGTCGCCTGCTGGGGTCGAGCTGCTGCCGCGCCCTGCGCAGCAAGACGCACATCGCGGTCCTCGAGAGCCAGCCGGCACTTGCAACTTCTGCCTGGCGAGCCCAACTTCTGCGCGGGATTCGGACTTGGAGATTCTGAGCGGCACACCGCGCGCAGTTGGGGCGGTGGCCCCGCTGGCTCAGCATCACTGAGATGACCTCCCCACTGTGGTTCTGGTGCTTCTGCCTCTGGGCGGCCGACCACTGGCCACCAGGAAGCGCCCTGCAGCTCCAGCCTGGCATGTAAGTGGAGCCCGACAGCTCCGGAAAGCATGCCCACAGCTAGCTTAGGTCTGTGCGCCCCCGCCCTACTCTACACCAAGGTCTCTCTGGGAAGCAATGGAGGGATGGGGTGCTGTGATGCACTAGGCGTGAGAACTTGAGGATGTCCCTAACTGGGTACGGCGGGAATGTTATCGTAGACTAGACCTCAGGGAGCGCCACCGCCCAGCAGAACTACTGCTACTGAGTGGACCCTGATATTTCAACCTAATATTTTCTAAGAACCTGACGGACGCTCCCCGCCTTCCGAGTTTGAGTGTATATTTTCATATTTGGGGAGTAACTACCTACTCTCTACAAGGCTTTTGCATGAAACCCCGTTGAAAGGGAATTATTTTGACTTTTTTTAAAAAAGAATCTAAGTGTTTCTGCACATTCCCCGCCCCACCTTCCCCGCTTTGGGGGAGATATGATGAAGTCCAAAGAATGGGTTATTTCAAGGATCTGATGAGATAGGCGAGGAGCCAGTAATGCTTGTGTCAGCGGCTGAGGAGAAGCACTTGTGTGCTTAGGAGGAAGGGGCACAGGGGGGATTCCTTCTTCCTTAGAAGTAAGACCGACCGGGTGTCTGTTCTTGGTCACCATGTGGAGCGCTGGGAGTTCTGACAAGTCCTACAGCCCGGTCTACTTAACTGGCTGGAGAAGTTTTTGCTGGGTCTTACTTTACATCAGTCGACTGGAGAAAGCGGGCTCTGACTCTGCTCTTCCTCTTCTGCTCTTGGGCAGTTATGAGCAGACAGCAGAGCCCTTTGGACATTTCTGCATCCCCTCTTCTTTGCTTTTCGGAAATAGGAATTAATATACAGTAGAAAAAGTGGTTTAGAGAAAAGCCACTCACCTTTCCCCAGCTTTACTTCTTCCTGTGAGAAAAAAACCATTTTGAGGGTTCACGTTACATTTAAATATTTCATCCTCTATGAGATTCAATCTGCTACCTGGTTACTGCACAGGTCATGAACTATGAACAGGGCCCGGGTGACATTGTATTTCACAACTTTGACTACATAATGGCTAAATGTGTATTTTTCTGAAATTCGAGGAATTGCTGTAAGTTTGATTTCTCTGGAATTGATAAGGTTTTCATTGTTTACTTTGAAGAGGTGAATTTAGACTCTTTTATCTTGGAAAACATCACTCTGGGTAGCCTGTGCCTGTGAAAGCCTTTATCTTATAATGCTTTAGAGCAAAGTCGATTTAGTGGTAATACTGTTAAAGTGAACCCTGGGTTTCCTTATCTCATTTACCCATCAACACTGGACTGAACAACCCCGGTGGGAAGACACACTCCACTCTTACACCACAGTGTTCATCTCCTTTCAGTGTTGACTCTTTGGCCTAGAATGATGATATTGCAATAAAAAAAAGAATTGTAGCTGTATTTATATATCAGATGAAGTGAAGTCAGATATTAAAGCTAATATAAATTCTTAAAAGGTTTAATAGAGATGTGGTTTTCAAGGAATTGCTAAAGTCACTCTGATGACTTTTAGTTATTTATGGTAGGGGAAGTCCGGTCATTTGTTTGTAGTTCTCTCTGGTGCTGGAGTTCACACATCAGGACCGCACTGGGATCTATTGCCAGGCTTTTTTTTTTTTTTTTTTTTTTTTTTTTTTTCTCAATTCTTGGCATGTAGAATACACATAGAGCACTTGACTACCACACACCTGCCTATTTGTTAAATGCAAGAGAATTCTTCCTGAGATTGTCATTGACATCTGAGGTCTGTTACTCCTGCATACAGGGTTTTGATGAATTAAAGACTGCTGATGAAAGGATGCCATCCGATTGACCCACACTTACAGATCATCAGTGTAGTGAATGCAGTGATTCAAGTTATGTGTAGCTTGTCTTAGAAGATCAAGTGAAAATGAGCAGCTCACCAAAAGTCAGATTTACATACATGTCACATTTATGATTGTATCTCTTAGAAGGGAAACTCATTTAGAAAATTTATTAATGAGACAAAGATGTGTGCCATGGATTTCCCCATTCTCATGATGATTGATCGGTCTGATGATTTTGTTTGATCACAATTTGGAAGCTTTGGATGACTAATGTGAGACTGATTCAGAAAATCAGCACTTCACTGAAGGACTCATTGTGTGGGTAGTTATCACAAACCACAGCTAGTAGTTAATTCCCTTGGATTCCTACTTAGACACCAGATGACTGTTAGCTACTTGCGTTTACCAGTGTCATGAGTGAGATGGGCAGTTCTTTCATGCCCATGAGTGGGGAAGAGACATGGCTGAGTTGAGATTTGCATTGCCAGATCTGAACCCAGATGTTTTCACTGCAGAGCTAGGGCTCTTCCTCTCCTTTCTTCTTTTTCTTTCTGTTTTTTGACAAGGAGTCACATGCAGCCCTTGCTAGACTTGATCTCACCCACTATGTAGCTGTGTCCTTGAACTTCCAATTCTCCTGCCTCTACCTCTTAAGTACTGAGATTACAAGCATGCCTCTACCACCACACCATACCTAGTTCCAGAGTTGGGGTTTAACTATTCCAGAACATCCAGGCCTAGGCTGTTTTTATGAAGTTTGTTTTAATTTTCCCATGTCTTCTCAGTGGGATTGAAGCTGATATGTTCAATCTAGGGGATGTCAAGACACTTTGGGCACCTCTTCTGGGCTGCAACAACTCAGGTTCGGTGGCATCAGTGCTCCAGTTGAGTGCCAGTTGTCCGGATGTGTGTGATAGAACTTACCAGAAAGTTCTGAATTCTCTTTGCTTACTGAAGACTTTCCATGAGAAATTCCCGACTGCTGCTTAGTGATGGATGGCCTTAAGGCTTTCTGTTTGTTTGTTTGTTTGATAGACTAATCATGCTACAAACTTGGCCAGCCTTGAACTCTCAGTAATCCTCCTGCCTCAGTCTCATGAGTGCTGACATTTTGATAAGGGGATATTGATGAGTTTACTTATGTTAATGGTACTCTGAACATGCTTTTCACAGGATTAAACAGGAGGAGTAGATAAACTCTACCCAGATCTCTGAGGCCTCAAAGGACAGTTACATTAAAATATAGCCTTTGCGATGTACTTTTGTGAACACTTGCATAACAGTGAGATGAAAATAGTGAACATGGAGGTGTAATGAGTCTTTTTCTGTCCCACCAGCCAGCTCCCAAATAATGGCATGGAGACTTCTTATTAATTATGAAAGCTCAGCCTTAGCTTAGGCTTGTCCCACTAGCTCTTATAACTTAAATTAACCTGCTTTTATTAATCTATGTTTTTGCCATGTGGCTTTTTACCTTTCTTTTATTCTGTATGTCTGACTCCCCACATCTCCATAGCATCTGTCTCCCAAAAAGCACTAAGTCCTCCCGATCCATCCAAACAGAGAAGGTCTCGACACTCAAAGCCCCTTCCCACTACTTCCAGGGCCCCTGCCTTTTCCAGGTGCCTTCTGGTGCTGTGATTACTTTCTGTCAACTGGTTGCTGTCTTAGCCATCTGACCTAAGGTTAATTTTATTTAATTAATGCAAATGCAAACTCAGGGTTCACAGTGTGATCAAATATCCCCCAACATGGAGGTACTGTAGAGATCAAGACTGAATTCAGATAGAGCTAGCCAAGGCAGGCAGTGGTGGTGCACGCCTTTAATCCCAGCACTTGGCAGGCAGAGCCAGGCGGATCTCTAAGTTCAAGGCCAGCCTGGTCTACAGAGTGAGTTCCAGGACAGGCACTGAAACTACACAGAGAAACCCTGTCCTGGAAAACAAACAAACAAACAAACAAACAAACAAACAAATAACAAAAAAATAGAGCTAGTCACCTAAGTTCTTGGATCTTGGGATATTTATGTTTCTCTAACACCTGGGTGGGGAGATTTTAAGGAGCAAGGTCAATGTGTGACCAGGCAGTCTCCTAAATTGTATGGAACATCTCACATCCATGATCTAATATGTGCACCTCACATAGGTATTTCTGACATAGAATTCAAAACATGGCACATAGACTTTGCATCCATGTGTTAGAGGCTTTGCCTGTGCAGTGAGAAAAGACCTATATAAACAGTAAAGGATGGAGAGTTTACATGGCTCATACTGTCTGAGTTTTCAGTCCATGATTGGTTTGCTTTGCTGTTTATAGGCTGTGATGAGACAGAACACCATGGTTAACAGTGTGACAAGAAGTAGGGTTGGGGGTTGGGAGGGTGGGCTAGCATGAGGACTAGCTGTATCTTTCCAGGGTGCACCCTATGACCTACTTCCTTCAACTGATCACCACCTCCCATTGATGCTATTAAGTTGGGATTGTATCAGGGATTTAGCTATTGACTAGGTCACTGTCCTCAGGTGCCAATCACATCTCTACATGCTGACCGCTGAGCATTGTGATTTAGATAAACCTTCTGAGATGGCCCTTCATGTACAAACCATAATACAATCTCTTCCTACTACAGACTTGTGCAGAAATGTGGTCCAGACTTCTATAGCTGACTTGGAAACCTGGAGCCAAAATGGGCGGAATTTAGAATGCAGCTGAAGTTTCATGGCTGAGGAGCAGTGGGGTCACCTTTGAGTCCTGTCTCTAGAGCCCTGTTTCTGTTTACCATGCTCCCTGGTGGTTCCTCCACCATTTTCAACTCCATTCACTATGTTCAAACTCTGCCCATTCTGATCTTTCTCTGAGATCTAAATACATTTACTTATGTTTATCAATAGTTGTTCTTTCTGCTCCCCCACCAACTGGACCCAGACATTTGCCTTACAGCTTTGGCAACCCATGCTTTATTGCTAATATTGACATTAGGCACATTTGCATGTGGTTTTTGTCCTCTGTTTCAGTGTCCCCAAGTTTAACCCTTTCTTCTTTCATCTCTCATTCCTGTCCATGGCACCCTTGCTTTGATGCTTCTGGGGCTTCCTGGTGTGTTTTCTCTACATCCTCTCTTCTTAATGTGGCTTTTTTGTTTGTACCACTTCCTTTCCATTCACAAATACTGTTCTGTCTTGTCTGTTAACGTGTCTTGACACTGTTTCTTTGCCTTACCTTATATCCTAAAGCTAGTTTATTGATGCTTCTTTATCCTTCTTCCCTGCCACCTCCTCTCTCCATCTCTTCTTCCTTCCCTCGCTCCCTCTTTCTCCTTTCTTTCCTCCCTCCCTCTCTTCCTTTCTTTGTGCGTATACATGTGTGCTCATGAGTGTGTAGCCAGAGGATAACTTTGATTATCTCCTATCATTCAGCACCGTAATTTAAAAAAGAATGAATTCACAAATAACAAACACTACATGGATAGGTTAACATAGCCTCTCAAACATTTGCCCTGTCTCAAACTTTATACATCTCAGTGGACATCCACATAGTTAGAGTGGGCATTCTGAAATCACTCCTTCTTCTGTATTGTAAGCACATTTGTTTACATACACACATGTATGCACAGTTGTAGGCTAGGATCTGCATATGCAACAGAACATTATTCTTTTTTCTTTTTTGAAATTGAGTGACCTCACTTAAAGTCACAGTCTCTAAATCTATCACTTTTTAAAAATTTAGTGATTTCCTTTTTCATAACAGCTGAATAATAATAATCCATTTAGAACATGTTCCAGATTTTCATTACCTAATTATCTGTTTATGACATCAATATTGGCTGTTTCCTTGATGTAGTAAATACAAAAACAATAAACATGAATGTGTAAATATATATATGGTAGGTATGGTGGTCTGAAAGAAAATGGCCCCCAGAGGGAGTGGCACTATTAGGAGGTGTGGCTTTGTTGGAGTGGGAATAGCCTAGTTGGAGGAAGTGTGTCACTGTGGGGGTGGGCTTTGAGATTTCCTATGCTTGGAATTCCACCCAGTTGAGTCAGTCGACTTCCTGTTGCCTCTGAGTCAAGGTGTAGGACTCTCAGCTCTAGTACATCTGCCTGCAAGCTGCCATGATGATAGTGGACTGAACCTCTGAAATTATAAGCGAGCCCCCTCAATTAAATATTTTCATTTATAAGAGTTGCTATGGTTATGGTGTCTCTTTACAGCAATAGAAACCCTAACTAAGATAATAGGGTACAAAGTTCTCTGGGTATGTGCCCAGGAATAGAACAGCTGGGTCATATGGTAATTCTGGTTTTAATTTTTGAGGAAACCCATACTAATTTTTACATGGATGATGTGCTGGATGGTTTTATGTCAACTTGATACAGATGAAGTCATTTGAGAGGGTGAACTTCAATTAGGAAAATGCCTCCATAAAATCCATAAAATCCAGCTGCAGGCAAGCCTGTAGGATATTTTCTTAATGAATGATTGATGGGGAAGGACCCAACCCATTGTGGATCATGCCATGCCTAGGCTGATGGACCTGAGTTCTATATGAAAGCAGGCTGATCAAGGCATGTGGAGCAAGCCACTAAGCAGTACCCCTCTATGGTCTCTGCATCAGCTCCTGCCTCCATGCTTCTGCTGTGTTTGAGTTCCTGTCCTGACTTCCTTTAGGGATGGACTATGATGGGCAAGTGCCAGTCAAATAAACCCTTTCCTCCTCACGTTGTTATTGTCATGGTGTTTCATCACAGCAACAGTAGCCCTAACTGAGACAGATGTGTTAATTTTTATTCCTCATAGCAGTGTAGAAAGGTTCCTCTGGTATTTCTAAGTAGGTTTAGTTTGCTTTTCCTTCGTGATTAGGAATGTTGAACACTTTTTAAAATAGCTGTTGGTCACTTATGGTGTCTGTCACCCCCCATTTCAAAGCTATGTGTTCTATTCATTAGGCCATTTGTTGATTGGAAGTTTTATTTCCTTGATATCTGCTTTCTGAAAATTTTTTTTGTAATGTCTGTTAGTCCTCCCCTGAATGTAGCTAGTAATGATGTTCTCCCATTCTGTGGGCTCTGTGCTCTGACGATGGTGTCCTTTAATGAACAGAAGAATTTTAATTTCATGTTGCCCCATCTGTTGATAACTGGTACTAATTTCTGCACTACTGAAATTCTTTTCAGAAAGTTCTTGCCTACTCCAGAGCCTTCAAGAATATTCCCTGTTTTCATCTAGAAATTTCAGTATTTCAGGTTATAATTAAGGTATTTTATTAATTTTTATTGTTTTTTTTCTACAAGATGAAAGATATTAACTCAATTTCATTCTTCTGTAGGTGAATATCCAGCTTTGTGTACATCATTTGTAGAATAGGCTATATTTTCTAATGTATGTTTTTGCCCGTTTGTCCAAAATTAGGTGGCCATAGTTTGTCTGTTTATTTCCAGGTCCTCTATTTTAGTCCATTGGTCAAACCTGTCTGGGTTTTTGCTTGTTTGTTTGTTTTTGCTTTTTGTTATTTGAAACAAAGTCTCTCACTTGACCTGGAACTCACAGTTGAGGCTATGTTGACTGGTCAGTAAGCCCCAGGGACCGTCCCTCCTGTTTCTTCTTCGAGAGCACCAGGGGCGCAGCCATTGGCTGCTTTCTGTTACTTTTATAGGATGCTGGGAACTGAACTCACTTTGCCCTGAGCTGCCTTCCCATAACTTGATTTTTTTATAATTTATCAATGAATTTATTGCAGGCCGCTCTCCTCTGCTGTGGATGCTTCTCAGAGCCTTCTTTTTTGAATGCACCCATCCTCACTTTCTGTAGCGTATGACATGGCTAGCTCTTTCTTTCTGCTTTTCTATAGCTTTTGCTTTTTCCTATGTATCCCCAGTGTCACCTGCAGGGTCCTTCCTCCCCTGGCCACATCATTTCTCCTGCCTTTCTTCCTGCCAGTTCCCATCTTGCACTCCATTCTGACGTGCTAGAATGACGTCTGTCTCTACAGCTGGCTGCAGGCTCTGTGGAACTACAAACTTGCATTTTGCACTAGATGCTGATCATCTCCATGGGGTTCAGCTCAGAATGCCACCGGCCATCTACTCATCTCTGCCTCCTACCTTTTTGGGCACTTTGCCTATCTTCTCCTTTGGTATACCTGAAAACTTTCTTTAAAAAGACTTTCCTTCTCATTTATTTTCTTGTTATTTATGAGCCTAAGGTGCCATGGTTGTAGCAAGCCCTTTTCTATGGTAACTTATGAGTAATTTAAGTTTTATATTTCCTCAGTTGCCAAATGCTATAAACAGCAGCACTGAAATATCCTTTGTGCAGCTCTTATTCCTGTTTTTACGTGGAGCCCAGCTGACTGCCTGTCCACACACAGCATTATGGTCAGCTCATGGTCTTTCATATACTTTAACTTTATATATATATATATATATATATATATATATATATATATATACATACATACATATATATATAAAATACTATATTATATATACTATACTATATTATATATAATTTAATTTTAAAGTTAGATTTACTTTAATTGATACATACTGTGTGTATGGGTGTATTGAGGGCCACTGTGGGGTATTTGACACCTCTATACACTGTATGATGCTTAAATTCAGATAAGCCTGTCTATGTCTTTAGCCATTCATTCACCTTAAGTGTGTGTGTGTACACATGTGTGTGCTAGTGCATATATCTGCCAGAGGACAACCTTGAGTATCATTCTTCAGTCATTGCCTTTCTTTTTTCTTTTTTAAAGGCAGTTTTTCTCAATAGCCTGAAATTTGCCAGGTAGCTTAGGCTGGCTAATCAATGAGCCTCCAGGATCCATCTGTCTCCATTTGCCCCACACTGGGATTGCAAACACAGACCACCATGCCTGGCTCCCCATGAACCCCACTTTTTGTGGGTTCTAGAAAGGCAAGTACTTTATTTACTGAGTTCTTTCCAGACTCATTACCTTTTGTATTTAAAACATTTAAAATCCTTTCTTCTAGCCTTAACTATATACAATACATATTACCGCATTATTATAATCTACACTTGTTGTGACCTACACACCTTGGGTCCCAGCGCCCTGGCTAGGGATGTAAGGGGATTTAGAAAAGACACACACAGGCACACATACTGAAGTGGGATCAGGTGGGATGCTGTAACCACTCCACCATATGGGAACCCACTCGTGCTTATTAGGTCCAGCACATGGGGAGGGGCTGGCTAGTCTGGGGAGGAGATCTCTGTAGGCAGCCATCTCAGGCTGGAAACATCCAGGAGGAGAAAGCTGCACTTGCTAGTCTTTGTACACAAGGCCAGTTGTTCATGAGCACCCCTCCTGGGGCTGCCTGAGGAACTCTTTCCTCCCTCTTGAGCCTGTCCCATATGGGGAATGGCTTTGTCAATATACCAGGGGCCAGTTGGTCCTGGAGTCCTCAAGAGCCTATGCTCATGTTTAAACACACGTTCATGCAGGAGGTCACTCACTCAGGGCTTCCTCTGGCCCTACACACACTTTCTCTATGAAGCGGCAGAACAAAATGTTTTGCTCCTTCTGTTTGTACTTAGGACTTCTTGTCGACTGTCCACCCTTCTCTGCTGTTCCTCCTCCCGTCAGTTTCTGGTCATCACCACAGTGTGGTAAATGGCTAGGAAACCAACACTTTCATTTCCACATGTGCTGTGAACCAAGAAAAATCTGTATTTCTGTGCCTGGATCATTTCATTAACGTAATCATCTCCAGTCCCCGCCACTTGGTTACAAATGAAAGGTTTCTGTCTCTTTTCAATAGTGGAATTAGGAATAAATGTGGGTATATAATACATATATGCTTACATATGTGTATATGTGTGTGTGTGTGTGTGTGTGTGTGAAATATGTACAATATGTATATTTCACAAAAGTGAGTCTTTAGTAACTGTTTCCTTTCATTAAAAACTGATTATTGTAAAGGTCTTAGGTATTTTTCACATGCCAGGAACAAATCATGTTCTTTATTTATTTTAGTTCTGTTAGTGCCCACAAAAATCATATCAGAAGATGATAGTAGAGTGTATATATTATGATAAGGAAGTTATGTTTTTCTGAAGAAAGTGTATATAAGGATCTGAAGCTCCAGAGAAAGTCCAGATAGTTAATTCAGAAGGAGTTAGGACTGGAATCTAGTCTGGGTCTAAAATTGGGGTTCCTACTTACTCTACTGTACACAAGGACTTTTATTCTGGCATTATTCAATTTCATTAACATTTATTAAACACTTGTCTGTTGAAATTTTGTGTTTTAGATTTCTCTTCAGTCCCCTTATGAAAGGTTTGTGATTTTACTGCTCATAAGCTAACATGTTAGTCCACCACAACTTTTAGTTCCCAAGGGAAGACAGATTCCCCGGCAGTCCTCCAGTGCAACAGCACTAAGGGAGTGTCCGCGTCACTCACCCCTCCCCTCAGTTCCCTGCCAACAGCCAGGAGCAGCCCAGGAGGAGACACTGCAGAGTTGAAGCTGAGCCCCTCCAACTTGAGAGCTCCATGGCATTGTAAGGAGCTTGTTCACAGACCCGCTAACCCGTGCTAACGGGAAATGGTCTTGGTTTTAATTCTTAGGAGGACTCTGCCCCGGCTCCAGCAGGACATGTTCCATCCTTCTGAGGCTGTTCATTGTATAAACACTCTTCCAGAAGGTGAGCAAGCTGTCAGTACCATTAGTTAGTTTTTGTTCTTATTATTTTAGTTGTTGGAATGGAGTCCGGCACTTCAGCTTCATGTAGGCGAGGCAGGTGTGCTCCCTCTGAGCTCCTCCCACCTACATCTCTATGCTGTCTAAGCTTTAAGGGAAGTACTAGAGACCTGGAAAAGCCATCTCTGAGCACTCTTAATGCTTTTCTTCCGTACCCTAGCAGTGCACATTTTACTAAGGTATAAGGTTAGTTTTCTCCTCCTCCGTTGAATCCAGCCCTTTGGTTATGAGCATGTTCATATCGGGACTAGATGAGAATAGATTTAGTGAGCTTACCTCAGAGCTCCTTTCTGGATTCCAGTGTTGGTCTTTCCTTGTTTTGTTTTTGTTTTTTACTTTGGTACTGAAATCAAATCACTCACTTGATTCCTTTTTATGTGGTTGGTTTTTCTATTCTTATTAGTTTGTTCAACAAACATTTATTCAGACTCAAGTAAGATTGGAGGGACACAAACCAACAATCAAAGACTACTCACATATACTTCCAGCCCAGTGGGAAGGGCGGGGCTTTCAATAAGGTTTGCAGGAGCTGATTATCCTTCACGGGCTTTTTGAGTAAAAGTGTTCTGGGTGTAAGGGGCTGATGGTTGTGTCAAATGGATGAGAAGAAGAAATGGAGGCAAGAGCTTCTGTTATGAAGTGGTAAACTGTATAAGGAGGAGTCTAGGTCAGTTCAGATGGGACTCCTCAGGAAGGCTTTGGACACTGCTACGGAATAGCTGGGAAACAGTGTGCATCCATCCCAAGTAAACATTTATTCTGATATGCTGTCAGTCTCAGCTTCTTAGTCCCATGGCTAAGAAGACATAAACTCAAAACAGAAACATAATCTAGTCACATTGGCATCTTGAGGATGAATGGGTTAGAAATGAATCCAGAGTCAGGGAGTCCCATTGGGAGCTTCTGTCCACAGTCTAAAGAGAAGAGGGATGTTAAAACCAGGAACTGTAGCTGAAGATGAAAGGAGCAGACTGGAAGGACTGGCTTCAGGAGGAGTTAATGGGAATGCGAGCTGGGGAGAAAGAGGCTAAGGAAACTGGGAACTCTGGAAACACAAGGAGGGAGAAGCCACATGGGAGAAGAGGTGTGCTAGAGTGCACATGTGGGTCTTGTGTGCCCTGAGGTCCCAGCCATGGGCTCCTGGGGAAGATCTGTGGAAAAGAGTCAGGAGTGTGGTCTGGACTGGAGCCACAGCTTGATGTTGATATGGAGAGACAGGTGAGGAGAAAGCATCAGCAAGAGAGGAAACCCAGACATTCCAACAGAGAGGGCAGAGGGGGAAACCTACAGAGGAAGTCAAGAAACTATTGAGAAGGCTGCAGAAGGCCTCAGAGAAGTTTTGTAAAGTAGGAACTTGGAAATTTACAGGCAGTGCCACTCTTGGAAAATCAGACTCAGAACTTCCTGCACAGACCCAGTAGAGAACGTTCCTCCCATGGGCATCGTTTAAGGTCATGGTGACTAAGAGTGGAAGCTCCTGCAGGGCACCTGCCTGTGTGTCTTGCTCGACCAGACATTCACCCTCTGTCTGCCTCCATCAGTCCACTAGTCAGTTCCCTGGTTAGAAGTTTCAGCAAAGCGAGTGTCCTTTTATACTACTCCAGCAGAACTTGTCAGTCCACAGCCATGAAGGTGTTCTCCTTGGCTCTGCAGAGATTATAGAGGTAGGTGAGATAGTCTCTGGGAGACTCAGCAGTACAGGATACTTAGATACTATGAGGGAGTTAGGGACTAGCATTACCTATGTTAGAAAGGAACCATATTCACTAGAGGAAGCTCTGGAACTCATCATCTTGGCATTGGAAGGGGAGATGGGATGGGTTAGATGAACATTCACTGATGTGAGTGGGAAGAACAAGGCAAGGTGTTGGCGGCTGTGGAAAGGAAGTACCTTCTGGGGACCACACACTGCATCGTTACTAGTACCTTTATCTTTGTCCCTACGCACACGCAATTCTATTCCCGCCAGCCCATCCCAGGATTCCTAAATGCACTGCATAACTTACGCCCCTGGAACCTTTGCTGTAGATGGACTTCAGGGCCTCCTCCATCTCTTCTGGGATGAGTGCTAATGTCCAGCACAAAAGTTATCCTTTTCAGAAACATTTCAGGACTTTGAGATGGGATTAATGGTGCATCTGTCTGTCTCAGCAGTGCAAACTGACATCTGTATTTGCTGTAGATGCCTGGAGAGTTCTAGCTTGTTTAAAAAACAACAAAAACCCCTACAACTCTGATAGCCATGTGGTAATGATGAGGACATGCTTGGGATTTTTAAGGACATTTCTAGGCAACTCTGTGAATCAATTCTCTGTGTATAAATTATGTGGCTTGTCAATTTATGATCTGGAAAATGTTTTCTGTCACTCTGCAGTGGATAGTTTTCAGTGGTGTTTAATGTTCCTTCTCATTGATATGGTTAATTAGGAATTGACAGTAATTCTGAGCTTTAGTGCATTTTGCTCTTGAGGGAAGAGGCAGTCCCAGGAGACTTTAACTCTCATTTTTTTTGAATTATTAAGGAAACTGCCTCCACAATTTAGTGTAGTAGAAGTTGATCAGTAAAAATTAACCCATTTGAATACTTTACATCTGGACTCATAGCCGCAAGTCCCATATGCTCTGTCACACTGAATGAAGGGTGTAGTTTATGAATAGAAGTACATGTGAGGATCAGATGTACGGCTAGGTGTGTGTAGCTGAGGAGACTATACTGTGCACTTGAAATCTGCTGATGGGGTGGATATTGCATGTTCTCATACACATGCACACAGTGTGACTAGGTGAGGTGATGGATGACTGTGGTGATTATTTCACAGTAAACACTTATTTCAAATCATCACACTATATACCATAAATAGATACAGTTTTATTTGTCAACATACCTCAGTGTGGGCTGGAAAGAAGTCAATGATAATAAAATAATAGTCAAATTTTTATTATGTATTTATGGAGCTCAAACAAATTTTGGTTAGCCTAGCTATCAAAGTCGAAAAGATAAGAAAACAATTCTCTGCATGAATAAACTGAGGATGTATCACAACATCAAAAATTTATTTTCCAATGCATTTCAGGGCTTACACTGAGAAGCACTTTCTATCTTTTGAACTTTTGAACTCTCTATGTATTGGGATGAGCAAAAATGAACTCAGGCTTCCTTTAAATATGCCACAGCACTAAATGCAAAAGAAAACAAGTAGGCACTCAAGACTCAATGCACACTGGCCAATTATGTGATCGCAGAGTAGCTTTGGGATATTATGCAGTACTGGAATGAATTTTGATATAGGAACCACAGTAGGCAGCAGCCGTAACATCCTACAGATGTAGTCTCTGCATTTCTTATAAAGCAAATTTTGCTTGAATTCAACTGACAGTTAAGAAGTGTGAGCCAGGAAACAACTCTGTCAGCATTCTCCGACTTTCATAAATCTATTTACAGGAGAGGCCCATTAACATTTTAATTGTTCCACTGCTAAACTGGCTCTACTTGCCACCTTTAAAAGGCTCAGGTTCATTAAAATTTAAGGGACCAGAGAGTTTATGTTCTATTCTAATGACCCAGAGGTGATTGCAAAGGTTCTAAATATTTTTCCCTCTGCTTCATTGAACACCTGAGGGATTCTCTCTGGTAGCTAGACATGCTCAAAAGTCGTATGTTGTATTGCTTTTTCCCAGGCTCATCAGGATGCTCTCTCTGCGTCCCTCTTTTCTCTCATCTGAATACTAGGTACTAGTGTCTTTTAAGGTACATTTATTCCATGGTCAAGTCTTCTCTTGCCTGCTCCCCTCTCCTCTCCCCTCCCCTTCCCTGCTCTCCCTCCCCTCTCTCCCCTCCCTCCCCGCCCCCTTCAGGTACACATGCTTGCACAGGCACATAGAGACCATAGGTCAACCTTGAGGACTATTCCTCAGTTACTGTTCACCTTAGTTGTTGCAACAGCCTCTCTGCCTGATCTGTTACTTACTGATTAGGCTAGGCTTGTACCAGGCTTTTTCTTTGGGGCCACCAACCAGCTCCCAAATCATGACACGGAGGCTTAATGGTTTCAAATGCTTGGCCTAGCTTAGGCACGTTTCTGGCTAGCTCTTTTAACTTGAATTAACCTGTTTCTCTTTATCTACCCTTTGCCTCGGGATTATTACCTTCCTTACTTCTGTATGTCTTACTTTCACTGCTTCTCATGTCTGCCTGGCTGACAATCCGCCTGCCTTCTTGACCTGGGCATGTCCCTCCTTCTCTCCTCGTTCTTCTTTCTTTCTTTCTTTCTTTCTTCCTTCCTTCCTTCTTTCCTTCCTTCCTTCCTTCCTTCTTTCTTTCTTTCTTTCTTTCTTTCTTTCTTCTTTCTTTCTCTCTCTTTCTTCTCTTCTTCTCCTCCTTCCTTCCTCTCCTTCCTTCCTTCCTTCCTTCCTTCCTTCCTTCCTTTCTTTCTTCCCCTATTCTCTTTCTGAGCCTAGGTTTCTCCTCCCATTTATTCTCTCTGACTGCCAACCCCCTGTTCCTTTCTCTGCCCAGCTATTGGCCATTCAGCTCTTTATTAGACCAATCAGGTGCCTTAGGCAGGCAAGGTAAACAAATGCAATACATCCTTACACAGTTAAACAAATGCAGCGTAAACAAAAGTAACACACCTTTACACAGTTAAAGTGTTATTCAGCACCATAAACAAATGTAACACATCTTTACATAGGTAAAATAATATTCTACAACATAGATTGACTGTCCAGGGGCCTGCAGATACTTTGGTCTTTGACCCTTTAGCATTGTGATTACAAACATGTGCTGCCATGACCTGCTTCTTTTGTGTACTGGGGACCAAACTCAGGAACTCATGCTTGAGTGCCAGCCAAATACTTTATAGCCTGAGCCATCACTCCAACCCCTTCCTCACAGTATTTCTACAGCTAGATTCCAATTTTATCAAGGGTTAACTGTGAACACAAGCTTGTTTGAATTAAAACCAGTCACAGATAGCTAAACATACAGATGAGTCTATGTTCATCTTCTCTTATGCTTCTCTATCTCTAGTTGTGTTCCTATCAACAAAATATCAATCATGAGCCTAAATCAACTCTAACTTTTAGGAACACTCTTGTTGCGACTGCTGTGCGTGAGCTGTGGGACCATGATATATCCTGTGGGATCTAGCTTCTCATTTGTGTTTTAAATTTCCAATGTGTGTTTCAGGATGTTTTTTTGGTAGTAGTTATGAGTTTTGAGGATCAACTAGTCTTAAAATATTCCACTAAAGTGATTTGTTAAGTATAATCATTTAGTGTCGATTGTGTAAATGCCGTGTACCCTGTGTGCATTGGACAACACTTTGTTTGACTCCAGTTGACGTGAAGCCTCTATGACAAGAGTTTAAGTACCATTTCTTCTCTAAAGAAAACTGTATTATCTGGGCACAGAGGGAGAAGATTATTTGACTTTTGTGGGGAGACTAAGCTGGAAGGGAGTGATGACCAATGTCAGTGGACCCTCAAATCTTCACCCACATAAACCACATTAGAAAGCAGTAAGACTGTAGTGTCAATTGCTATTTGTATGCTATGGTTTGATTGTAATGTTGAAGTTGGCAATACTAAAAATGTAAATGATACAGAAATAGTAATAATTTGGAGTAATGGGTTACTTATATTTTCTATGCACTTATGAGCCTGAAGAATGAAGTTGAGTGCTTGTGTGACTCTTTCTGAAAGAAGTTCTGGTGGGTTTTGCCCACAGATTGTGGTGAATTTCCAGATGTTCTGTTTTGGAATATTTGATGCTGTCTGGAAGGTTGTAGATGTTGGTAATGAAGGCTGATGAGGTTAATTTAAGTTTCTTACATCAAGAGGGGACTTTTACGGCACAGTCATCACTAGATGATTTTGGAATCTGTTTTGGCTCAGGGGGCATATACTTTATGTTAGTGTTGACTATTGACATCATTGTATGACAGACTTTGAGACCATTTTCATCCTGCAAAAAGAAAACTCCACTTCAAGGAGTGAAGGCATTCCTACGCAAATGTGGCTTGTTTACATGGGTATGCCAAGGATCCCAGTGCCTATGGAAACAGCAAAGTCTTCCCTAGGTGAGGCTCAGAGGAATGGCAAAACTCTATTTTCCTGTGAGTGTGAATGTTGATAGTGTATGCCAAAGCCATCAACCACAGCTTCCTCCTCTGGGATGACTGCAGCCTGAGACTGCTCCCTTACAGAAACCCCCAGCAAAATCTGCTAAACTTTCCTCCTCATTTAGAAGTATACCATTAATCTGCCCCTTTATTCATCTGTGCATAGGAAACTTACTTCCTTGACTCAGATGCATAAGGTAAACACACTGAGGTTCTGGGTTGCTGCTGAGGATCTTGGTGCATCTCCAACAGAGGGCATGGACTACCCAAACCTAGCTTCTCTCCCCCCCCCCCCCGTCTTCTTTGTCTTCGTCATCACTGTCTTAGTCATTGCTATGACAAAATATTATGATCAAGACAACTTAGAAAAGGAAGAAGGTAATTTGTAATTGGGGCTTGCGTACAGTTTCAGAGGGTTAGTCTGTGAACATCATGGAGGGGAGCATGACAGCAGACGGGCTGGCATGGCACTGGAGCAGTAGCTGAGAGCTCACTTCTACACTACAGGCAGCAGGCAGAGACTGAGACTTTTAAAACCTCAAAGCCCACCCCTGGTGACACATATCCTTCAACAAGGCCTCCAATCCTTCCCCAATATTTCTTATAGCCCAGGACTAAGCATTCAAATATGTGAGCCTCTGGGGGCCATCCATTCTTATTCAACCACCACAGTCAGGGTTTTAGAACCAAGTCTTGTTGGATACAGCAATCTACACTTTAAATTGTATACTTGGTTTCTCTCTTCTCTCAGTCCCTGACCGCCACCATTCTAGTTTCTATTTTCATGAATTTAGCCACCACAGAAGTGGAATCATACAGGAGTTATCTCTTTCTGACTGGTTATTCTTGTAGCCTTATGTCTAGAGGCTTATCCATGTTGTAGCATATGGATGATAAATGTTCTTTAGATTAAAACTCCTGTGTTTATTTGACATATTGTCTCTGTCAACTGAGGGTGGACATTGGGTTCCTTACAACTCCTGGTTATTATGAGCAGTGCTGCTATGAGTGGGGACATGTAAGAATCTCCTCCATGTCCTACTTTGGATTCGCTTACATCTCTCCTGGATGCATGATCAGAAGTAGGAGCACTGGGTCATACAGCAACTCTACTGTTAAGCTTTAATGAAACCCAAGCTATTTCTCATTGCACCTCACAAAAATACACAACCCTTTCAATCGCTCTACATCCTTATATTGATCACTAAATGGTTAAATAGTTGAGCATATATACCATGATGTCTTGAAATATGTAGTCAGACATTGTTTAGGCAACCATATTGTTGAGGTATCGTGGTTGTAACATTTTTGTCATTTCTATGAGACATAATCTCTCAGCAGACATCCCGGCTCTCTGGCTCTTCTAATCTTTCTGCCCCCTCTTTCTCAATGTTTCCTGAGACACGTGCAGGAATTGGGTTGTGGGGTACCTGCGATGGCTGGGCACCCCACAATCAGTTGATCTCTGCATCTTTGAGCAGTTGCAGTTTTTTGTAATAGTCCCTATCTGCTTCGAAGAGAAGGTGCTTTGATGAAGGCTGATAGCTACACTTCTCCGTGGGCTTAAGAAAAGTATTTAGAATGCAGTTAGGAATTATGTTGGTCTAATAAAGTGGCAGCAGTGGATTCTCTTCTTAAGATCCATGACTAGCCCCGGGCAGTTAGTTAGGTTTCCAATACCAGGCATCATTTTTTATCCTACTGAGCTGGTCTTAAGTCCAATTAGAGAGCTCTTGATTTCCACAAAGGTCTGAGTACCACTGTTGCACCTTTAGTGGTATCTGGTCATGCTGCTTATTGTTGTAGTTCATAAGCATCACAGCCAGGAAAGAATACCATTGCTTCTCTCTCTTGGCAACTTCCATAGCACCTTCTTGTATTCTTGAAGCTGGCCCACAGGGAGGCTCTCAGGTCAGATCCAGCTCAAATTTTCTGAGTGTTGTATTCAAGGTGCATGAAATCTTCAGTAATAGGGACTTGCCTTCAACCTTTGGGAGTCAACCAAGGGCAACATCAATAGCTTGCCTTGTTTTGGGAGTCTCTTGGACTCTCCTAACCAACAATTCAAAAGGCAGTTTCTCATGCCTGACCTGGTGTTTGGGTCTTTGTGGCCCTTCAGAGGAGCTTTATCACCCCAAATAGTATAACTTTATAAAAATATTTATGTTATATATGTGAGTATGTGTACAATAGATTATATATAATAGATTAAATATTAAATGATATATGTATATGTGAACATACACACACATGTAGTAATGTAATTTTAGGTAAATATAAAATAAAAAATCCTTAAGGATTTTTCAAATAATTTTAGTGTTATTTGTCCATCCTCTGTCCCTCTCCTTCTGTACTGACCTTCCTGTTCCACCTGCAATTAAAGCCCCTCTACCCATTTTTCTCATTTTTTCCTCACATCATCTGTATCCCTCTGTTCCCTTCTCTAGGCCCCCTCCCAATGGTCCTTTTTTACTGTCCTGGTTTTGTGGTTATTCCAGGTAATATATTCAGATCTGAAGATTCAGAATCAGGAACTACAGAGGAGTGAGTACATGCAGTGCTTGTCTTTCTGGGTCTGGGTTGCCTGACTTAATATAATATTTTCTAGCTCTAGCTCTTTTCCTGCAAGCACTGTGATTTCATTTTTATTTATAACTAAATAATATTCCATTGTGTACATGTACCATAGTTTCATTATCCATTCAATCTTTCAAGGATACTAGGTGGTTTCCATTCCCTAGCTATTGTGAATTAAGGGGACAATATTATTAAATGTAGATGGTAGCCTTGTTTACTTGATAGTATATGTTCAAAATAAAAGTAGTTTCAGCATCCTTTACCAATAATACCAAAATTCTAAAAGCTATTAACACTATTAGCTACTTTTGTTGCTGCTGTTTTTATTGGTCACTATGTAGGTTATTACGACATAGTAAGAGTCTGATTATAGATTTTATTACATTTGTTAGGAAAATCTTTAAGCTTACTGAAAAAATAAGTTTTTGGTTTGAGAAAGGCTCTCTAAACAATTGTGTGCATATTATATACCATATTTTTTTGGGGGATCCAAAAAAATTAAACTTTGGACAGTTTGCCCCCTGCCAGTGTTAGATAATTTTTACCATAAATTGTGAGTATAATATTTAAAGAACATACTGCTTTTCAAACAGTAACTTAGAATTTCTAAAAACTTTGCTTATTTGGGGAGAATTTGTTGATGCAATGTGAAGTTGCTTTAAGCTACTCTCTACATTTGTTTACTTAAAATTTGAATATTTGTTGCTATAAAGCAAAAGGGATTCAGTTCCATGTGTTCTAAAGAAAATGAAAGAGCTTAATCATTAATGTTTTCTTACAACATTCCAATATTTTATAACCTATCCTGTCAAAAAGTACTTGGATTTTATCATTTAGTACAATTCCCATCATGATCAGAAAGTAGAGACTTGTAGGTTCATTCGGAGTCAGTGCTATTTTGATTCTATTGAATCCATAGATTCTAGTCAGAAGAACCAGAGTTGGTTGACATCTGTCGGATCTCCATGCCAGGCATCCAAGTATGAACTTTACATATTATTTGATCCATTTCTTCAGCACAGCAGTCATCACATTTGTAACGTACCTCTGGTTAGTGATTAACTATTATCTAGGATGAGAGCAGAAGGGCCCTAATTCCATGGTTTTACAGTTTACAAAATTTTTAATCTAATATTATTTACAGTGCATTGAGGATGACCTTTGTGCCCACTTTGGTTACTCTGTATGAGCCTGATTCCAGACAACTTGTTGCTCTTCTGAAGGATGAAGTGGTCTGGTTAGGACCAGCCAACTGTACCCCATCACCAGGTTCACTGTTAACAGAAGTGGACACTGAAGTCTTCCTCGTTGTCTGCCTCAGAGACTTTCCAATCTGATATTTTCATAAGTTTTATTCTATTTGTTTTGGGGTATCCATATTTTGACATTAACAAGGTGTCAGATCTTTAATTCAGAATGCGTTAGTGGTAGATCTACAGATGTTCAGGTTCTGGTAAACTTGTAGGTCAAGAAAAGTCACCCGCAGTGCCTAACTCTCTGAAGTATTTGGCTTTCATATTAAATATGCTCATGAATACTTCCATGTGTGTGCAGTCCTCGTTATTAATGGATTTGCTTCTTGCTGTGGTTGCTTTAACTATCTTAAAGCTTTGCAACTTCATCTAGTGCCACAGGTGGGACATATTTATGCTCTGGCATGACTTCTGTGTAAATGGTCCTGTTCTGAGGGAGACACAGGTGACATCCTTTGTGGGACCTGTATTCCCTATGGGTACAGACACCTCAAGAGATCTGAGAGCCCCAGATGTAGACTCCCCGTACCAAAGCATCTTACAGACTAGCCAAGAATGGAGCTTGAAAAAAGAGGTGGCTATTCTCATTGACTGCTTAGGGAGGACTGTGAGTCAGGCTTCCCCTTCCCTGAGTAATGAAGGACAGAAGAGCTTTTGACCTACAGACAAATTAAATGCCACCTGTCAGAAAATTGAGTCTTTGTGATTGTGTGAGAGGGAAAACACATTTGAGAGGAAGCAGCTAGGAATGGGAAGTCTGAATTAAAATGAATTATTCCCGGAAGGGAAGATAAATGCCTACTCTGATGGAACCTGAGGCTTGCAATGCTTCCAGTATGCCGAGGTGCCACTGCTGACTGTTTTGTCGAGAGTTCATTTGCCTAGGAAATAAACTTGCTTTCTCATGAATACTATTTTTAAGATTTCTGTGTGTTATAAGGAAAAAAATAAGTTGGAAGCATCCCAAGTGTCCAAGAACGAGCAAGCAGTTGGGTGAAATGATGGCGTATCCTTACACTAGAACATTTATGCAACCATTAAAAACGATGTTTACAAAGAATTTTAATGATCAATAAAATGCTTATATTATAATAAGTCAAAAAGAAGCAGGATACAAATGCCTATAACAACATGATTTTATGTATAAATGTATAAATATAAAGACAATAAGCAGGAATAGAATGAAATATATCAAACTATGTTAGTAGTCTTTATCTCTTGGTGGTAAATTGTGGGTACATTTTGTGCTCTCAGCTACTGTTCACAGTTTTAGACAATTTTTTTTTTTGTAATGAACATCTATTACTTTTTACTTAGGAAAAAATTCTATATACCTCTGAGATGATCTTCCAACCTTTAATCTATTATTGACAATAGTCATTTGAAGAAAACAGTAAGAATGCTTTGAGCCACCAGGGTCCCCAAAATTTATGGGGCAAAATAATTTTTGTATTGTTACATTGTCTCTTCTACACAGCATATGGAGGGAATTTTATAGCTCCTCTGTACTTGAGTAAACATTTGTCATTGTGTGTGCTCTCTGGGTGCTGCTACTGTGTCTTCCAGTGAAAGTCAAACCAAAAACAGAGCAGTTCTCCATACATAAGAGTCAAAGTGTCCAATAGCAGCAGGAGCGGGCCCTTCGCCCTGGATTCCAGTCTTGCTGCCATGTTTCATGTTGGTGACGCATGCAGCCATGAAAAAGTGAGCCACAGCTAGCTTCTCAGACAGACTTGCTAGGCAAATTCCATTAGAGCCTGTTTCTCACCCTATTTGTTTTCTTCCTCTTTCCCTTTATCTTTCCTTCTCTCTCTTTATTCTTCTTCTCTTCCCCTCCATGCTCCTACAAGTCCCTACCCTCCCACCTATAACTGTAATTAATAAGGCAATTCTGTATAATTTATCTGGTAAGCAAGAGAGGTTTATTTCTGGGGTAATGTACAGCCAATAGGGGTTGGTTACAGGATCCGGGAGAGATGAGGTACCATCCAGCTTTCAGGACCATGAGGTATCCTGAAGGGCCCACCCAGCATGTAGCACCTCAAATCTTAAGGGGCTCCCTCTCAGCCATGCCTCAGGGGCAGGTCATAGGCAGATGTGGTAGTTACCTGCTGTCACTCTAGGGCCAGTGTTTCAAGGTCAAAGCTGGAACAGCTACCCACTACACCCACCTATGCCCATCCAGAAATTGTATATATATAGTCTTAGTTAGGTGTAGCAGGCTTTCTTTTGGGCCACCAACCAGCTCCTAAATCATCACACAGGGACTTATTATTAATAATGAATGCTCAGCCTTACCTTATGCTTGTCCCACTAGCTCTTAGAACTTAATTTAACCTGTTTCTCTTCATCTGCATTTTGCCTCAGGGCTTTTTACCTTTCTTTCATTCTATATGTCCTACTCTATGTCTGGCTGGCTGGTGGCTGCCTGGCTGACCCAGAGCACCTCCCTCTCTTTCTCCTTTGTTCTCCTCATTCTCCCCAACCTAGATTCCTCTTCCTACTTATTCTCTCTGCCCACCAGCCCCACCTATCCCTCTCCTGCCTAGCTATTGGCCATTCAGCTTTATATTAGACCAATCAGGTGCCTTAGGCAGGCAAGGTGAAATAGCATCACATCTTTACATAATTAAACAAATGCAGCATAAACAAATGTAACACATCTTTGCATAGTTAAAGTAATATTCCACAACAGTTAGGGTTTCTATTGCTAGGAAGAGATACCATGACCACAGCAACTCTTATAAAGGACATTTAGTTGGGGTGGCTTGCTTGTAATTCAGAGGTTTATTCCATTATCATCATGGTGGGAAGCAAGGCAGCATGGGGCAGACAAGGTGCCAGAGAAGCAGCTCAGAATTCTTACATCCTGACTCACAGGCAACAGGAAATGGTTTGTCTCACTGGATGTGGCTTGAGCATATATGAGACCTCAAAGCCAGCCAACCTCCACAGTGACACACTTCCTCCAACAGGGCCACACCACCTCCAACAAAGTCACATCTTCTAATAGTGCTACTCCCTTTTGGGGGCAATTTTTTTCAAACCACACTGTGTGTGTGTGTGTGTGTGTGTGTGTGTGTGTGTGTGTGTGTGTGTGTATGTGTATGTGTATGTATATATATTCAAAATTATTGTCTCAAAAATTTGTTGGGTTAGATGTATAATAAACTACTAAATGCTTTAAATAAGTTTATTGCCATTTTTTAAATCTCAAAGATTACCTGGACTTCAACAACATGGTTTCCTAAGCAAGACCTGAACAAGGAAGATACCAATAGACATGTTAACACAGAAGGGGGATATCCCATGTGCTCTAATCCTAGACAAAGAACAACAGGCAACTAAGGAAGGCCTTTAGAAAGAGAAATGTTCTAATCTCATAAGTGCTTATCTAATTCCAAGTAGTCAGCCTTGAAATTATATGTATATGTATATATATACATATATATTTGTGTGTGTATACATATATATGTGTGTGTGCATGTGTGTGTGTAAGTATGTATACACACACACACACACACACACACACACACACACACATATATATACATACAGGTAGCATTATACTGACTGAGTAGGTTGTAGTTGTGTATTTAGGTATATATCCAAACATACACACACACACACAGAGGCAGGATTAAAATCATGCTTACAAAGAATTTTACTGCCCTTCAAAATTCTTATATTTATCGTATTTAATTATAACAACAAATAAGAAGGAGGTTATTGATTTGAGAGAGAACAAGGGAGTACGATGGGAGAGGCTAGAGTGAGTACATGGAAGTGGGAAAACAATGTAATTTTATTTGACTAGAAAGGGATTAATCTGCCTTGGGTTTTCAGGGGGACTCGCTTCTCCCCTTCTCTCTTCCCTTCCTCTCCCCACTCCTTCCCTTCCCTTCTCCACGTCCTCCTGTTTTCCAGGCAGTGTCTCAGGTCTCAAGTCATCTTGAGGGTGACTTTGAACTTCCAACCCTCTTCCTACTTGCCCCTGCCTGTGGAGAACTCTGACAGTGGAATGCTCCAGATGGCTGAGCTGAAAGTACTTGCTCATTTGCTGTGTCTGGGATGACTAGGACAAGCGATGTGGACCTTGACTCAGCAGATTTCTCATGCTAACATAGAACAGCTAATATAATCCCTCCTTAAAAATTATATTTTTACTATGTGACTTGAACATTTTTTATAGAAAGATTAGAAAATATATGACAAAAGATGGAAAAACAAAAATTCTTTAATCTTGCTACATTTTAACATTACATTTTTAACATTTTAGAAGAACTTCAAAACATAAATATTTATATTAAAAGAAAAGGGGGAGTCAATAAGGACACCCGGGAGTGAGCCCACCTCCCTTTTTCTCAGGCTGCCAGGAAGATGGCGGACATTCAGACAGAACGTGCTTACCAAAAGCAGCCCACAATCTTTCAAAACAAGAAGCGTGTTCTGCTTGGAGAAACCGGCAAGGAAAAACTCTCTAGGTACTACAAAAACATTGGTCTAGGCTTCAAGACACCCAAGGAGGCCATCGAGGGCACCTACATAGACAAGAAATGCCCCTTCACTGGTAATGTCTCCATCTGAGGTCGGATCCTGTCTGGTGTCGTGACCAAGATGAAGATGCAGAGGACCACTGACATCCGCAGGGACTACCTCCATTACATCCAGAAGTACAATTGCTTTGAGAAGCTCCACAAGAACATGTCTGTGCACCTGTCCCGTTTCAGGGACGTACAGATCAGTGACATCGTCACTGTGGGAGAGTGCAGGCCCCTGAGCAAGACAGTCCGCTTCAATGTGCTCAATGTCACCAAGGCTGCTGGCACCAAGAAGCAGTTCCAGAAGTTCCAAGGGGACTCAGGACAACTCCCTAGAACAAATAAAGTGGTTTTCTAGCTCAAAAAAGAAAAGAAAAGGACATCCTGTTTTACTTTTAAAAATACTTTCACTTAGTATTCATGAGCATATTTTAAAATATTTGGGGGGATTTGATAAATTTGTTTTATTTTTGTTTTATGAAAGTGTTCAGTACACTTGAGAATTATTTTCTTCTAGTATGAAAAACCATACTTTATCAATGAGGCTATTCATGTGAATCAGATCATTTCCTAATGATGCTCCATCAATGAACCATTTCTGTATTTAGTTGTTCTTGTGCCAGAGAGCTCACATTATTTTCCTCTACTTAGGTCAAGCACTTAAAAGACACCAGTCCCCTTCCCCTCAAAAAGAAAGGTTTGTATTGAGAGTAACAGCTTAAAGTTTGTATAAAAGGAAAATTGTGTACATTTTCTGGCTGAAGCTGATATGGTTTAAAACCGTCTCCCACTTGAAATGTAGTTAGCAGTGTGGCTCTCAACTTGCTTCATTCAGGAAGAAGCATGAGACCAAATCTAAAAGTTGTGTTTTCATTGACTACATTAATTTATTTATATCGGTGTAAACATATGCACATGTGTGGGCTGCATGTACACAGATGCCAGAAGAGAGCATCAGGTGGCTTCCTTCTGTCTTTTCTCTTATCTGAGTTGGGTGTTGTTGGTGTTGGTGGTGGTGGTGGCGGCAGTGTTGGTGATGGTGGTGGTAGTAGTGGTGATGGTGGTGTTGGTGTTGGTGGTGTTGGTGGTAGTGTTACAGGGATCTTCAGAGTGTACCAAACAAGAAAGGGGGGTGGCTGGGGAAATGGAGTAATGCTCTGTTTTAGATAGAGAGGCTGCATGCACAGAAGTAGGTGTGCTTGAGAATATATGTGGGAGAGTAAGCCATATTACAGCAGCTAACACAAAAACTCGGCATGTGCTGCATGGAGGAATTGAGATTTTTGACCCATGGGGAACAGGAGGCGTTGGAAGCACCTAAGTGGAGCTGTACAGAGCACCACTATTGCTTGTAGAAACCACTTTGGGCAGTTATGTGCAGAGGCTCTAAGTTTTGAGAAGAAACTATCAGGAACTTGCTGACTGTTGGGTGTGGAAGGCAAGGGAATGGACAAAGAAAAGGATGCCACCACTCCAAGCAGAGTGACTGTGTCCACACTGGTTTCCTCTGCATGGGAAGAAAACCTCAAGAACGATAATTAGAGAGGCTTTTTAAAAAGACAGTGTGCTTGTTTTGGAAGTGCTCAGCAGGTAGTTGGATACTTCAGCTGAGAGGAAATGGTGCATACAAGAGATTTGGGGGTAATCTGGAAACAGGAAAGTGGAGGAAGGGAGCTTGGTCCCCTGGTTCTATGTGTGCATTTAATGTCCAACCTGTGGCCCATGCTGTATGCTACCAGAGATATCTACGAATGCAGCCCGGCACAAAAATTAGGCATGTACTTAAAACATGAGGGTTTTTTTTTAACTCTATTTTTTGTTTTTGGCATGAACCTTATAGCTGATGACAGGCTACAATGTTAAAAACCTTGTAGAAGACAATGACACGCTATGTCAAAAGTTAGAACCAGCTGGCAGAGGGGCCAGCATCAGATTGCAATGGCCCTTCTAACAACAGGATTTACTTCTTTAGTTAAAAAATATTTTACTACTTTGTGTGCATGGGTGTCTTGTCTGTATGCATGTCTGGGCACCATATGCATGCAGTGGCCTTGGAAGCCAGAAGAGATAGTCATATCCCCTTGGACTGGAGTTATAGACAGTTGTGAGTGGCCATGTGTGTGCTGGGGATAGAACCTGAGTCTCTCAGAAGAGCAACCAGTGCTTTTAACTGAGCTATCGCTCCAGCCTCCAATGAGTGTATGTCACATACTCAACAGCTTCCTTTCTGTACCATAGAGTTAACATAAGCTCTGTCATGGGGTAGTTACAAGTCAATTGACTTAATACCTTGTGAGTATGCACAGAAAGGTTAGGGGGTAGTAATGTTCAATAGCTTGAGCTTTATAGTCCTGTAAAGATTAGAAATGGAAATGAGGGGGAGAAATGGAGGAGGGAAGGAGAGGGGCAAGGGAAGGAAGAGGAGAAAAGGAGAGATGCAGACAAGAAACAGCAAATCTGGATGAAGCCAGGCCTTGTACTTGTCTCTTTTGTTGTGGGACTCTGGTGGGATGGGACTATGTGAGTGTAGACAACATTTGCAAACAAGAAAGGTGATCAGAGGGGAGACTTGGGAGTGAACGTGACTGCTGTGAAGGTAAGGGAGCATGACTCATTTTAATGAAGTGAGGGAGTCAGCACAGGATAAGAGAACCACGTGCTGAGCTCAAGGAACCCTACACTTACCCATCCGAAAATCCTGTGTGCAGCTAATCCTGGACGCAAGCTAAGTCAATCCAGGAATCTTCAGACAGAGTCTGTGCATGGAGATGGTCCAGAACTCTTCTTTCCTTAGGGTCTGTCCTCCTAGAAAATAAGGATGGGAAAGAGCTCAATCTTCTCAAAGCTGACATCCAACATACTTGTTGTGATACAGAGGTGGCAGGGTGAGTGGGCGAGTGACATAACATGCTGTTGACCTGGAGCATATGACGTCCTGTCTGTAGCTACTACTATAGGCAAGACCACAGTTCAAACACCTTCTCAATAAGCAGATGCTTGCCTGGTCATGCCAACTGACTCACTGCATATGTATCTTTTTGCTACCACTTTTCATATGAATATTATTTCTCTGGAAGGCTGAACAGTGTATTGGGAAGATTATATACCAGAGACTGTTTTTGTTTCATTCATTCAAAAATGGGCTTTGGTGCCACATTAAGTACAAACGTGCCTTGAGTGGGAATGGCAATGGCACAGGGCTGTTATGGTATCTGCCTAGAAGTTGCCTTCCAGGAGATGTGTGGTGAATGAACAGCCGAGCACCTGTGAGGAGAAGACAGGTCCATAGCGCTGTCCATCAGGCTCAGAGCGTCTCGCTGAAGCAAAGGGCATTGCAAAGCAGGGTGCTGGCAAGGTGGCCTAGGGTTGTGTGTGTGTGTGTGTGTGTGTGTGTGTGTGTGTGTGTGTGTGTGTAGCAGGGGATAGGGGATGAGAGTTTTCTAAGCAGAGAAAATGGTGTCGGCAGAGTTCCTAGGATTAAGGAAGAGCCTGGTAATTTTGGGGACCTGAAAAAGGTAGGCCGAAGCACGAGAGCTGAGTGACACAGTGAACAGCATCTCTCCTCTTGGTCTCCTTTTCCTTTGGCCACAGTAGGCCAAGAGAATTCCCCTGGGCTGCTGTGCTGAAGGGAAAGCAGGATTCCACTGGCCGACAGGAGAGCAAAGGAAAAAAACTAGAGACAAGTTCTTCGGGGAGAGAGAGAGAGAGCTGGGCTGGGTCATGAATGCAGCAAGGAGTGCGCTTGAGGCCTCTCTCTGCGAGACAGGACATTTCAGGCTGCATGGTTCCCTGGAAGTTTCCAGAAGTCTCCTCAGAGCAGCAGCAGCATGTGAAGAGACAGTGAAGAAAGGCGTGTTTTGGAGAAGTCTTCCTTGGTGCTGACAGACCCAGTCTTGTGCAGGCACAGTGCAGGCCACTGTCACCGCTGTGAGGTCAAGACAGCCAAGACTGTGTCATGCCCCAAAAGACAGCATTTGCAGCCCTCTCCCTGTCTTCCTGCTCTTACATTGTTTTCTGCTCCTTCTTCTGAAATGTTCCCTGAGCCTTAGAGTGGGGGGAATAAATGTCTCCCCAAAGACCGAGAACTCTGCCATCAGCAGCCAGTCATGGTCTGGAAGGGGCTCATGGAGGTCATGGTCCGGAAGGGACTCATTGAAGTCATAGTCCAGAAGGGGCTCATAGAGCCCGGCCTAGCTGAGCTATTTGCTGGCAGCTGACAGATGCTAGAAGAGGGACAACCACTGTCTTCAGTTATGTGCCAAGTGTTGCCCACCGGGCTCCAGTGGGTAGTTCTGAACCCATGGCCGCACAGATGACCCTGGTTAAAGTCACCAAGTAAAACAAAAAGGCCTGAGTGTCGGGCGGGACCCTGGGGGCGGCAAGTCTGAGGGAGATCAGAAAGGACGGAGCAAAGTATGCACATTAAGAACAAAGAATCCATTTAATCAATATAAAAAGAAGAAAACGTCACTTTGATTTTACTATGCCTTCCCTTTGAAAAGTGTTGCTCTCAGTGTGGTTAATTGGGTCAATTCCGGGCTTAACAAGAGAGAACTCCAATGTGTCATCTGTGGTTGGCAGAGCACATGTGCTAAATTGTAGGTGTTGCTCTCAGTTATTTATTTTTTTGGCAATTTTAGAGCTAATTCAATTTATTTCATTATTATGACTAGTGTGTGAATATTGATATTTTTGAACTAGTACTATGGGGTGACATTCATGTCCCTTAGTAGATCAGAGAAGCCTGGATCCACCCTTAAAATGTAATTTTTTTAAGCCATTATCTGAAGTAGGTGTGTGGAACTTTGGTTCTATTGACGTGCCTTTGAATTTTGAAAGAAATGAAAGCTTCCTCCATGACATCTATCTGTTAGAAAACAAGATTGCTCCAAAGAGCACAGCCTGCATTCTGGAGGAATTCACTCCTGACCCAACCGAGCACACAGGTGGGCAGGATCAATAGGCAATCTCTGGCACCATGGGATGCCAGCCTCCATGGCCCCACCCACCAGGCTTCTGCTCTGCTTGGAATCCAAGATTCCCCTAGCAACTGCACTGTGAGCATCCTTACCATCAGTGCTGTCAAAAAAAAAAAAAAAAAAAAAAAAAAAAAAAAGGGAGGATCTATGAAGCAATACCAACTTAGGCACATTTTGTTTGCGGTAATGGTCAGAGAATAATGCACCCATCCTGAAACACTTTCTGCATGATTTCTATGACACTGACTTAAGGCTGCTGTCAAATTTTGAGAATGAGTGTATCTCACATGCTTGTTCACAACAATACCTGTGTATGCATGGTGTGTCTGTGAGTGTATGAGAACAAGGGACAGAATTTTGTCATCTGTTATGTTTGTTCAGGTGAACCATTGGATGTAATATAAAATTGCAGTCATCTAAGTCAGATTTATTGGGTCTCTGCTCTTTTGTATTCTTATAGCACATAGTAACTATGATGCCAGAGGTGCTTACAGCACACAGTAACTAAAATGTCAGGTACTTGTAGTAGACAGTAATTACAATGAAAGGTATTTGTAGACAGCTATAGTCAGTAACTACAATGTTACATACTTACAAGAAATAGTAACTTGAAATGTCCACTATTTACAGCACACAATGACTAAAATGCCAGGTACAGTATAGAATAACTACAAGGCAGGAAATTAAAGCAAACAGTGACTACAGTACCAGGTGCCAATAGCACATAATAACCAGTAACTACGACACAAGTTATTTCCACAACATAGTAACTACGATGCTAGATACTTAGAATGCACAGTAAATGGTAGTTATGATGCTAGGTTCTGAGAGCACAAAGTAAATACAATGCCAGGTACTCACATACCATAGTGACAAATGCCACTACTTCCAGCACATGGTAATAACTGCATCACGTGCTCACAGCAACTGAAGTTATAATGCCAGGTACTCGTGGCACATAGTAACTAGGATAGCGGGTACTCACGGCACACAGTCACTAGGAGAGTGGGTACTCACGGCACACAGTCACTAGGATAGCGGGTACTCACGGCACACAGTAACTAGGAGAGCGGGTACTCAGGGCACACAGTCTCTAGGAGAGCGGGTACTCAGGGCACACAGTCACTAGGATAGTGGGTACTCACTCACGGCACACAGTCACTACTAGGTCATGTAGACACAACACACAGTAACTACAGTGTCAGCTACTTAATCATATGGTAACTGCAATGCCAAGACCTTATAGATCATTGTAACTATAGGGCCTCATACTCTCAGCCCAAGGTGACTACACTTTCAGGAAAGCTTCCAGTTCCCCAGCAGTTGGGCCTTCTCTCTGCCCCACACAGTTCATTTTCCCCAAACACTGTATTCTGCACTTTGCTTATTTACTCACTTTTTTTTTGTCCATTTTCACCTTAGGCTTTAAGGTCTATGATGACAGGACATGCTGTCTGTTTAGTACTGGACTTTATCTACAGTTGCTTAATAAATAACTAGTATGGAGTAATTGCTAGTAAATACTTATTGAATGTACAAATGAATTTCATGTTGCTATATTGCTTTACATGCTCTCTTTGAGTGTATCTATTCTTTTGCTAGGAATGGGCGTCCTGTTTTTGTTCATTGGCATGATCTCTAAATAGCAGTCCCCATTATCAACACCAGGTGCCAGGGTACAGTGATGGATCAGAGGTTGCTCTGTCTTCAGGAAGCCCACAAGTGAGAAGGAGGTCAGTCAGCGGCAGTGCAGAGCAGAAGGGGCTACGAAGCAGCAATGCTCCCGTGGCTCCCGGGCAAAGGCACACATTCAGCCAGCATCTATGAGAGGTCACCCATGTGCCAATCCCTGACTATTGTTCTGATGAGGGATGCAACTCCTGTGTGACAATCAGGATTTGCTAAGATAAGTATCTTACACATTAGCAGGCTAAGACGGGCTGAGTCTAGTCCTAAGGCCTGAGCTGTGTCAGATGCCACATTTTTCTCTTGTGAAAGGTTTGTTTAATTCTGTACCAACACTCATCTGCTTTCTATTTGTTATAGGTAGGTGACAGGGTGTACTTCAAGGAAATTTAATCTTAAAGACTTTAACATTACTGAGTTCTGCTGTTTAGTTGAACTATCTACTGGACAAAACCTAGAGTCTTCTGAGAGGAGAGCCTGGAGGAATTATCTTGATTAGGTTGGCTAGTGAGCTTGTCTTGATTGAGGTGGAAATTCCTACCTTGAGTGTGGGAGGCATTGTTTCCTGGGTATGTCCCTCTGTAATATAGAAAGCTAACTGAGGTGATCCAAAAAGCCATTCCTTTCTCTGCTCCTGACTGCAGATGTGATGTGACTACCGGCTTGATCTTCTGCCTTGACTTCCTTCCATAGACGGCTGTTGTAGCCTAGAACTGTTAGCCAGACCAACCCTTCTTCCCTTAAGTTGCTGTTGGCCAGGGTATCTCATCACATCAACAGAAATGAAACTAGAGCAGGAAGGAAGTGGTTGAATTCCTGATCAGTAGATGTGCTGACACAGTGTGGCAGGGCCACCATGAATGGGACATTCAGGAGTTCTTTAATTGTGCTGTCTTCTGGTCACTAGGCCAGATTAAAGTGCTTTTGTTTCTATGTGCCAGAACTTTCACTTGCACATCATGAATTGAAAGACTTTGGATCAGTGTATGGTCATATCCATAACTCCTTCATCAGATGTGGAAAGGGCCCAAAGGAGAGTTTTGTCTGTGTTAATTGTCTGTGTTTAACGCCTCTGAGAATATTTGTTGAGGAAAGAAATCCATAGCAAGAATCTGTATTTTAGCCTACAAATCTATAGAAAGCATGTCCTCTCTTGATCTTGGGATACAACACAGGGGTTGGCAGTGGGCAAAATCCAACTGTGTTGTCTTTATGAAGACAGACAGTGATAAGACAGGAAAAAGTAGAGATGCTGGCAGCATTCAGGAAAAGTCAGCTAGGTATGATTCATCATTAGGATCCTTGGATTGATCTGTTGTTCAGCAAATGCTTTCATATACATGGTTTACTTCTAGCTTTAGTGAGGTACAACAATATGATGTCATGTTTCAGATGAAGAATCCATGGACCAGGTTAAGTTAACTTTGAACTTCAGCAAGTCACTAGTTAAAGTTGTTATAGTGGTGACATGTACAATTAAGATATTTTCTACTGTAACACTTTCTTCCTAGAATATTGGATATTTGCATTATTAATAATGTTGACTAAGATTATATTATTACTTCATGGTGTCTTCAACAATGTAATATGTATTGTTTACTTTGTATCTTTTTTATTGCAGAAAAAAGCTTTGACTGTTATTTAATAAGTTTCTAAACTGCATGTTAAGGTATACTTTATATTTTACTCTTTTTATCTATAATTTGGGGCTTGTGGTGGTTAGTTTTTATTGTCAAGTGCAGAGGGCACAACAGTATGATTTCAGAAAGTCACTTTACATTCATTGTCTTCAGTTCTGTTTTGCACAACATGACCTTTGAAAGGTTTGTGGGTAAACCCAGGAAAACACATTCCCAGTGCTATTTGCTCAAGAAGCTATTCATTTGAGGTTTACATATGACAGAAAGTAAATGCTGTCTTTGCAGAAGAATGCTGTGTGACGTAGCAGATGTTAATACAAAATGACATGTTCTTTAAAAGCCTATCAAGCGACCTTTTGACTCAGAGTTAATACAGCAAGCCTTTGGGGATAGCAAAGACTAGATAGGAAGTCACATCTCCATCTGCATATTTAAATCACCTAAATCTGGTTCCCACCCTCAGCATTACCAATTTCAATGATTATGGTTTTTATTTTACTTTGCACTCTGCCCAAGTGTCCAGGCAATTTAAAGTGGTTAGATGATCGATCTGTGTATATTTGTTGATTGATGACACTTGGCACTAGCTGCCTTGGAAAAAAATGTTGTCAGGAATGTCTTGATTAAATGATATACAAGTTGCCATGAACAAACCTCTCCCAGTTGAATTTCAGCTGGTTGCATGGGCTGTGGTTTTTCATTTCATAGATTGGGCAGCTCAGTGATTGCAGATGGGGACTGGAAATATACTCTAAAGAAACCTCAGGGTGTGGGGGTCTCTGTCTATGGAGCAAGTGAGAGTGCTGGGAAGTTTCATGTAGTAACTACTGATCTGGAATCTGGAATCCCATCAAGATTATTTTTTCTGGGGAGGCATAGATGCTTCTGTAAAACTTAGAAAGTGGCGTACACTGACATTCTGGCTGCAGCATGGCGGAAAGAAGCATTTCTTCAGTCACACCCTGTTAGGAGATTAGAGAAAGTCACAGTTTGGTTTTGTGATGGAGAGAGAAGGGCATCTTTGTCCTGTCTGTCCCTCACTGGAGAAACCTTGTCTCCTCCCATCTAGCAGAATGCTCCAAGACATGAAAGGAACCAAGTGAATGAAAATACAGAACACAGTGACCTGCTTGATAGGAACTCTGAAGGCTTTGGACATTTTCCTTACAGAGTCTCAGTGACAGGAAAATTGCTTAGATAGTATAATGGTAACATTATCTAAGGCAGATAAAGTAATAGGTGACTTACATTTTGTCATAAATATGTGTATGAAGGGATGCTTATGAAGAAATAGCAATGACTTGACCACTCTTATTATCAATATTTATGGGTGAAAAAAAACCAAGGCTAGTATGTTTATATAACTTGTCAAAACTACACATCTAATTTTCCACAGAAGCTTGACCTGATTATATGATTTTCTACCTCCCAATCGCATATATGTGAACATATGCAGAACTAATGCTGCTTTTGTATTTAAATTATAAATATAACTTACATGATGGTTAGTTTAATTGTTGACTTGACGCAATCTGGAATCACCTGAAAAGAGAGTCTCATTCAGGTCTAGATTAGTTTGGCCTGTGGCATGTCTGTGGGCCACTGCCTTGCGTGCCTTAGTTGATATGGGATGATCCAGTCTGAGAGTGGGCAGTTCCATTTTCTGGGTTGGGTCCTAGACTATGTAAGAGTGGAGAAAGCCAGCTGAGTGCAGGCATGCATGTGTCTATCCCCTCTCGGCCCTCGAGTATGATATGACTCCACCTTGATACCTCTACAGTGATGGACTGTAACCTGGAGCTGTGGACTCTTTTATCACAGCAGCAGAAATGAAAGAACAATGCTCTATAAGGGAAGTGCTCATTGGACCTTTAGTGTTCTGTTTAATTTGTTCAAGTTTAATTTCTGTTCTGCTTTATTTGTTCCAGTCTTTATTGATTCTTCTCTCCCTTTCCTCCTTCTCCACTCTTTCAATTTTCAATTAGATATAATAATTGAATAATTCAGCTTTAGGGGCTGAAGATGAGCTCGACTGGCAGAGTGCTTGTCTGGTATCCAGAGAGGAGGTCCTGAGTTCAGTTTCCAGCAGCATATGAGCCAGAGTGGTGGTGCCCATCTGTGATCACAGTGGATCGGACTACCAAGGCAGGGTCACTCCGGGCCACTTATTCAGGGGCAGCCTGGGCTACAAGAGACCCTGTCAGAGAGGGAATGGGAAGAGGATGAGAATACTGGTAGATAGTCAAATCACAGCCTCACTCACCGTTCTCTGGAGAGTACCTACCTGTCTGAGGGTCTTCTTGATTGAGACTGCTGATAATAGCTCAAGAACTCTCCAATCCTATTTTTGGAGGTGACACCCCATGAGTCTCATAAATCCAAGAAATTTGAAATGTCTACTGCTCTTCCCCAGCTCTTATTTTTGAACAGTCTGTCTAGATGGTAATGAATGTGAGGAGCCAGTGCTAACTGTTTCTGGAGGATTCCTGCTAATTTGATCTTTTAAATGTTGTAAGCAGAAAGACAATGACTCTGGTCTCCTGGGGTGGTGAGGAGAGGTGTAAGATGGTAGTGTTTATCTCATGTTTTTAATTAACATGTTTGTTTTTAGGGTGCCTTTTCTTCTTTGACATTTCTCCCTCTGGACTCAGCAAGTTTTTGAATCGCTGGTTCTCTTGCCAGGAGAACATCCTTTGAGAGAGGCCCTGGAGATGTGAAAAAACTCTGGCGCTCTGGAGATGTTAATTAGTACAAGTAAATAAATGGCCTGTTTATTCCTATGTGCATTTTAGTGCTGTCCCTTCCCTTTTTAAATTAAGAAGCAGAAAATGTGTTTGTGCTTAAATGTAGTGTAAAGTTTCCCACATTCCTCTGGGTACAGGTATGTTTGCCCTGCTTGCAGCAAATATGTTCAGAAGCAGATTGTCTCCTGAGACAACATGCCTGCTTTGCACTGTTACTGCAGGCCTCCATCAAAAGGTGATATCTGAATAATATTATTTCACATGTCATAGCGACCTGCTTCCTTATTTGAGTTTCTGTAATATGAAGTTGTAGAGAGTAGGAATTAAAGAAACAGGGGTGTAGGAATTGTCCACCATTTGCATAAAACCCTGCTTGTCAAAAAGTTTAAACATACAGAAATAAGGCCTTCAGAACACACTCCAAATCCTTATCTTCAGGCTGCCTCACAGTAAAGACAGCTCAAGAAAATGAAAGGCTGGCCTACTTTGGAAGCCACTGAAATTAGTTTCAATACTTCTGCTCACATCAACCTTTCAAATTACGATGTTGTGGAATGGTAGTTTTTACCACTATTTTACTTAATCTCTAATACCAGAGTAGCCTAATCAAGAAGCCCTGTAGAATAGTGGTGACAGAGAGTTTGAACCCTGGACCTACCCTCCTCATGCTCACACTGTGATTGTGCCAGCTAGTGTGTATTTCAGTAGCAGAGCTCATATCTGGCACACATTAGGCCCTGGGGTCAATCCTCAACATCACAGAAAAACAAAACAAAACAAAACACAGAACAAACCAAAGTGTGATTGCATCACTGGCTGCTTGCTCTGTGACCCAGGGTGAGAAGTTTTACTTACCTAGCCATATTAGTCTCCCTCTCTCTCTCTTTTTGAAATGAGGTGGTACTGGTTGTGACAGTCTAGTGAGGTATCCAGTGTAAGATAATTCAAGTGATGTGGTTAATGATAAACATTAAGTGGATTTTATTAGTTCATATCATTGGTTATTAAAAAGCTTTAGCTAGAAAAGCTTAGAAAGTCTAGAAAAAAGAGAGGAATGAGTGAGTAGGGATTAAATCTTCAGGTATGAGTGTGTTTTGAATCTTAAATAATAGAATCACAACATTCTAGAGCTCTGAGATAATTTGCACATGTCAAAATGGAACTGTTTTGGTAATTTTTATTCACTTTTGGAGACATTTCTGAAGTAGGGTAAGAAATAAATGAAATGAATTATAGTCTCAAGAGATAACCAGTCATATCATTGTAGTATGCTGGAGTGATTCTGTCTCAATTATAATGTTGATATCTGGGCATATAGAATAAGACCAGGGCTGCTGCAGTACTAGTTAGTGAGAAAAAAACACTGTTTCTATTGTTCAGACAGGAAGTTTAGGGCATTTCGATAAGAATGCCACCACCAACAAAACATACATGCATGTCAAAACTGACTATGTAGTCAGAGAACCCAAATGTACCATTCCATGCATTTTATCACTAAAGTTGAGATTTGGAACTAGGTCTTTTGAAGTCAAGATAATGAGGAAGATATGTGTAGTTGCGTTACTCATATCTAAAGGCCAAAAGCAAAGTACTTGCTCAGTAATTAATTTTTCTGAGTGCTGATTTTTCTTTATTAATATTTTTTGAAGTTAAAATGTGGTTAAAGTATTTACATCAATCATTTTCCCCTTCCCTTTTCTCCCTTCAACCTCTCCCATATACCACATCTTCCTTGCTTTCTCTCAAATTCATTGATTTCCTCTGCTTTGATTGTAATATACATACATATATATATATATATATATATATTAGAGAATATGTAAGAGGAACAGAAATTGGGCTGTGGAATTACTTTTCCCAGAACTGGCAGGCAAGTTATACTTACAAAGTCTCAAGCACATGGCTACCTAAACAAGACGTGAACACGGAAGACACCAATATACATGCTAACACGGAAGGGGGAAATCTCACTAGGTCCCACCCTGAACTAAGAACTACAGAAGAAAGGCTGATACCAGGAGAAACAGTCTTCCCCAGGGAAGAGCCCCACAATTAGCTATCCAATACCAAGTAGTTATCCCTGAAAACATACATGTACAGGTAACATTATATGGACTGAGGGCTGATTTGTAAGACAGGGATCACGTGGGAGTGAAATAGTGAGCAGTAATTTAACAGGTAGTTCCTCCAGTATTTTAGCTTTATTTTTTTTAAGCAAATAATATCTTTAAAGCAACCTTGGTGGGCAGGGGTTCCTGGCTGTCATTGTCAAGTAGTTCAGCACAGACACCATTGGCAAATGGTGTGTATTGGAACTTCATGTGACCTCCCTTGGTTAGAAGTACCATCCAGATGTTTTAAGTTTCCTAAGACACTGGCCTTTTATCCTTCACTATTTCCCTTCATATCACTTCATTTAGTCAGAATTTCAGAAATGGGTAACAGGTACCAGTTTGAGAAGGCATTAGTATAAGAATATTCTCAGTTTTGAGTTGTGATAAGACAAGTATGTATTATAAATCAACTAGGAACATAGGATAGCCCATACCACTGTCCAGAAAACTATGAATGGTTTCTATGCTCTATTTCTTGAATATTCAGTTCACTGTTGGTGGCTCTCTGGGAAGAAGATGATTTGGGCAATATGGTTAGCAGTTGAGCTTTACCTACTTTTATATTTTGTGATTTCTGAAGAATATTTGTATGACCAATGGTAAAGGAAACTAATTTGCTTAAAATGTTTAATGTTACCATATTATTGAATGGTTAGAGTGATTTTTGGCCTTGCTACTTATTATAACAATGAAAAATTATTCATAGTTAATGCTCATGAGTTTGCTTATTTTAACAAGAATGTATTTGAGGGTCTAGCCAGATTCATTACTTTCTCAGTGCACTTCTTGGAAGGACTGCAGAAACAAGCAAAGAAGTAAATACCACCTGTCTTTTGAAGAATAGTTTCCAGAGAGCCTGGTTACAGCTGTAGAGTAATTAATACTAAATCCATAAACCATTAGTTTTATCATTTGGCTGTAAAACTTAACAAATTATATTTTGAGATCAGGGTAATATAACAAAAATAACAGCTCGTATCACCCTACAGAAGGATAGTTCTATTTCTAGTTTCTATGGAAATGGGATATGCTTTCAATTTATCTATTTATTTTTGACAAATCTAAGATGCTAAAATATAGCTATGCTTTGCACCAGTGGAGAACATTTATTCTGTTTTGATAACCCTAATTATTCCAGTATAAACACACAGGTTTTAATCTAACCAATAATTAGATATCCATACTAAAATCAAGCAGTCATGCTGGTTACTGTCAGCACAGCTAAGGTCAATTCAAGGTAGATTAAGAACTGTCTTTATTCTGAAGAGGTAAATTACAGACAATTAGAAATAAGGCCTTTATTTCTGTCCTTCTTCTACAGTTGGAACAGAGCTTTCTCATGCCTTAAGAGTGGAGCTTGTCATAGATCTAACTGTACTTTATCCTTTCTCAAGTTGTTGCTCTTATATGCACCTATGTTTGTGATGTATGTGCATGGGGTGTGTGTGTGTGTGTGTGTGTGTGTGTGTGTGTGTGTGTGTGTGTGCACCTACATGAACATATGGAGGCCCTCGTCTTGTCCATCATTATCCACCTTATTCCTCTGAGGCAGGTCTCTGACTGAGGCTATGGTACGCCAATAGCCAGAAAGCACTGACCTCACCCCCACAGTTCTGGTGGTGTAGAGATATGCATAATTGCATCTGTTGTTTCATGTAGGTGCTGGGGACTTGAGCTCATGTCCTCTGCATGTGTTGCAAGTCCTCTTACTCGCTGAACCTTTTCCTTAGCCCCTTCTCAAACTTTTATATTCTTCATCTGAAAAATTCAGTTGTATAGATTTATCATTAAATTATTAAAAGATAAAAACAACAGAGAAGCCCAATTGACGCAGAGAGCCTTCACCCAGCAACTGACAGATGCAGAGACCCATACCCAAACATTAGGCAGACCTGGAGAATCCTGCAGAAGACAGGGAGGAAGGATTGTAGGAGCCAGAAATCACTCACTCACACACACACACACACACACACACACACACACACACACCAAAAACAAAAACCCACAGAGTCAACTAACCTGAACTCATAGGGACTCACGTAGACTGAACCAACAACCAGGTAGCCTGCATGGGACTGACCTAGGCCCTCTGCATATATGTTACAGTTGTGTAGCTTTGTTTTCTTGTGGGACTCCTAACAGTGGGAACAGGGCCTGTCTCTGACTCTTTTGCCAGCTTTTGGAGAACCGTATCCTTATATTGAGTTGCCTTGCCCAGGCTTCAACTTGATATGCCTTGTTTGGTTGCTATCTTCAGGAGGCCTGACCTCTTCTGTAAAAACAAATAATAAATATATAATATTATTTATTATACAAAATATATAAGTAAATAAAATATGTATTTAGAAAAAACAACCCCAGAGAATGAAAATACTTAATATCAGGAGAATCAACAAAAATAGAAGGGTCTTTCCTTGATAAAACTTCTTGAGAGTCTTCAAAAGCCTGAATGGAAACAGATACAAGAAACTCTGTGAGCCACAGGCTAGGGAGGTGGGAAGATGACTGAAGAACTTAACAAAATAAGACACATTCATTACTGAAAAGTTAGGATACCTAAAAATACAAGTAAGAAAATATACATCCTTGATAGCTCATTTCCTAGTGAATGTTACAAATATTCTAATGAATGCATTTTCACTTTACCTTCAGTTCATGTTCATGTCATTCCCACATACCCAAGCCCAGCTTTCATGACATTGTTTTTGATTGGCCTAGCCTTAGACACGCTAGAATCACATCATATGCTAGAATCATATCATATTAACCAATGCAAGAAGTCTACATGCTCAAGTCACACCACAAAAACATAAATAATATGAAAGACCAAGGCAGTATGTCCTTTGCTCCAAGTCCACTAGGTTTATAGACACATTTTGAACTGAGAATTACCTAGAAGACCTCCAGGACACATAATTTAAAAGAAAAATCATAAACATGATCAAATAATTCAAGGCGTTTAAAGAAGACATGAACAAACACATCAACAAACTTAAAAAGAATAGTGATAAACTTCTGAACAAAATCCAAGGAAAACAAATATGTGGCTGAATGAAATGATGGTGGAAACTCAGGATTTGAAAACTCAGTAAAGAGATGGAAACATTGGAAAGAACCCCAGGGGAAATAAGAGGGAATTGAGACAGTCAATAAGCTAATAAGAAAACTTAGAGAAAAGCCATACCAGTAGACTACATCAAGTAGAAAATGGAATATCAGGACCTGAGATAATGTAGAGGAATTGTACCACTCAGGCAAAGAATATGAAAAATTAGAAGTACATAAAAGGCACATGCAGGAATTTTGTGACACAGAAAAGACCAAATCTTTGTATTAATAGCATAGCACAGAGAAGAATCCCTCATCAATGGTATAGGTCTTCAACCAATCACAGAAAAAAACTTCCTCCCAAATAAGGAAAGACACACATACACAAATACAAGAAGCACAGAAAGAAAATGAAACAGACAAGACCAAAAGAGGACATGGAGTATCACAGTTAAAATACTAAATGTATAGAACAAAGAAAGGGTATGGAAAACTGCAGGGGACAAGCCACAGGTCACAAAAATAGGAAAACCCATTAAAGTTGTAACTAATTTCTTACAAAAAATTTAAAAGCCAGTAGACTCTGAAACAATGTACTTCAAGTTCTAAAAGACCACAGATGCCAGCTCAGACTATTTTACCCAGAAAAACTATCTGCCATAATTGAAAGAGAAAGAAAAACTTTTCATGATATAAATGGTGTAAAAATATTTATGTTCACCAGATCATCCCTAAAGAGAATACTTGAAGCAATACTTCAGACTGAAGAGAGGAATAGGCAGAGCTAAGAAACTATAGAAAGAAAAGAAATGAAGATGTGATTACTGAAACACAAAATAGAACTAAGAACACAAATAACAAATAAAAACAAAAGCAAGCAAACAAAAACTACCAAAATGACAGCAACTAATGCCTTTCAGGAATAACTTAGAATATTAAGTTATTAATATTAAGCTAGTAAGTTGGGCCTCAACTCCCCAACCAAAAGACACATGTTAGCTGAATGTATAAAAAACAAACAAAAAACCAAAAACCAAAACCAGAATCTCTCTTCTACTGCCTACAAGAAACTCATCCTACTTTAAGGATAGTCTGGGGAAGTTGAGGCAGAGCGCTCGCTAGCGAGCACCTCACCTCAGAAATCTGGATCACCAGTGCTGGCAGAGCTGTCACCATGCCTCTGGCTAGAGATCTACTACACCCTTCCTTGGAAGAGGAAAAGAAGAAAACATAAGAAGAAACGGCTGGTTCAGAGCCCGAATTCTTACTTCAGGGATGTGAAATGTCCAGGTTGCTACAAGATGACTACAGTTTTCAGTCATTCTCAGACAGTGGTTCTCTGCGTAGGTTGCTCAACAGTGTTGTGCCTGCCTGCAGGAGGAAAAGCCAGGCTCACAGAAGTCTGTTCATTTAGAAGAAAGCAACACTAATCATCTATACAGTTCCTGAGTTTGTGTTTTTCACAGAAAGCCTTATCAAGTTCAGTGACTCTACCATAACAATGTAACTGTGTTTGACTTTCTGAAGTATACAGCAGTGATCTCCTATTTTGGTGTCAGTTTTTCAATAAAGTTTTAATTATGGACAAGAAAAGGGATAGTCTCAAGTGATAAATCAAGTTATAGTTTATGTTCTTAAGTCTGTCAGATTGGCATTGTTCTGTTCTGAGTGGGAGAGATTATAAGAGTTTGTTTTGGGGGTGCCATGATCAGAAGCTATATCAATCTTGACCATTAGAACATGTATTTGATCATTTTCTTTTTCATGTCTATGGGAATCATTAGTAAAAATATTAGAAAACTTTTCCTTGTCCTTCAAATTAAAGGAAGAAAATTTGAATAGTTGACTGTTCTAAAAAGATCTTTTAGTAATTGTGCAGATTTAAGGTACATAAGTCCAGGATTCCTCCAAGTTTATCCACTGACCCTTTCTCTGTCATATATGCATATGTCTATAATGTTCCTGGGTTATCTAGTCAGAATCACATATTACTTGGCTTTGATAGAGCACCACCAACCAGGCCCTTAGACTGTGCTGCTAACACTCACGAGTATTCTGAGCTGGTCAGTGTTTATTTTGGATTTTTATGTTGAAAGCTATTGTATATATTTTAAATCTTGTTGGCTATACCACATTGTTGTGAGGTAGACTGGGTTAGCTGTTGCAAGTCATCAAGCTTAAATCTGAATCTTTGCATTTCTCATAGGTTTTTCATTTTTATTACATCTATTGGTTTGTTTTGTACATGTGTCTGTGCCTGCATGTGAGTATGGTAGGTTGGCATGCATGTGCCCTTGTGCATGCTGTACTGTTTGTGTGTAAGTCAGAGGACAACTTGCAGGAGTCAGTTCTCTCCCTCCACCAAGTGCAGTCCAGGGATTCCTTGGGAAGCTTGTCTGCAGGTATCTTTACTAGCTGAGCTATCTCTGTGGCTCTCAGTCCTACATGTTTTTAAAACTGGTGTTATTGGCTTAGAAAAGAATACTGTGCCAACAGAGAAAGAGAAATGGAGTGTCATCACAGAGACAGAATTTGGTATGCTGTTTTTTCCTAATGAACAAGTAACATTAAAGGCAATATTATCTAAGAGAAAGACTGAATGATAACAAGTTCTGACATCCTGACTTTCCCTTAAACATACAGAGAAATTGGAATGTTCTTGCACTCCACAGGTTCTGAGGTTAGAAAAGGAGAGGACAATTCCCTTAAATAGCAGTCTGAGAGATTTAAATTGGAGAAAAGGAATAATGTCCTGGTAAGATTGTTAAACATAGGGAGGGATTTGATGGAAAAACTAAAGCCACACAAGAGAGATCTAGGGTTACACACATACCTGCCTGAATGTAAAGTGGACAGTCTTTAGAAAGCTTTGGGCAAGATTTGCATGAAAAGAGGTAGGCAAGCTATGGCAATAAAAATAAATTTCTGGGGTTTTGTCAGAATGTAAGAAGAGCAAGAAAGACTCACTCTTAGGTCAAAAGAGAAATAAGTTCATCCCTAGGACATTGAAAGAGAAATAAATACTAAGATACTAAAAATATGAGGGCATCACAGGAAGAATTATACACATAACAACACACACATGATAAAAGACACAGGGAGAAGAACCCAAATGTGAGGATGCTCCAGGAATTGGGCCACTTTGTGAGTGGAGAGATGTTTGGATTTGGTGACTGGAAAAAAAAGAATAAAATGTAAATAACTCTTGTATTTACAACACTTCAAACATCTCACACACTATTAAATAGTGATGGGCTCTTCATGTTGATGGGCTCAAAAGTCTCCCAGAATTAATCTTTATGTTATGAGTTACAATGTTAATTGTTGAGATTTGTTGTTGCCAAGTATGTGGTATGAGGTTCCCAGTGCATAGGGTTATAATTAAACAAACGTTTCCTAAGCAATTACTCGTGTGGGCTACAAAGTGTTAACATGACACAGGATTTGCTTTTGAAAAGAATTCCCAGAGGAGATTCTAGGGTTAAGTGTTGTCTTCAATCTGGCATTGCTGTGAGGGCAGGGAGTAGCAGAAGCTGCTGTTCAGGACAGGCAAAGGCTCAAGGCCTTCCTGGAGTGATGGTTCTTAGGTGAAACCTTGAAGAAGAGATGAGGCTTTTGACAGAAATGGGATGGGTTTTGGATGGAGGGCAGAGGTCTTAGGCTTGTTGAATGGGGATACTTGTGTGCTGTGTTGGAGCTGGTATGTGAGATAAGAGTTGTAGTGTTTCCTGCAAATCAGTACAAACTTGAAAGAGAACGCCAAGCTTTAAAGGGTGTTCTTGGGAGAAGAGAGATGTTGGCGCAAACTGAGGTACTTGCTTCCAAGCCTGCCCAACACCTGAGTTTAACCCCTGGGATTCACATAGTAGAAGAGAACTGCTGTCCACAGGCTGTTGTCTTCTGGACCCTCCATGTGCAGTGTGGCAGGTGTCTCACCCACGTTGGGTGCTGAGGCCCCTGGAAAAGTGGAGAGAAGGAAAGGACACTGAGGAGTCCTTGAAATTAGAGCCGGGGCTGTGGCCTTGTCCATGCAAGCCTTGCTTCCTGCATGAGTAGAGTAACGAAGGGCAGCAAAGTCATGGGAAGCAATGCCTCTGCTTATCATGTGGTGTGAGGCGTGGGACCGATTGCCCATATGACAGAGGTAGCATAGCATTTGCAGATAATATGTCCCCTGTATGAATCAGAGGAGAAACTAGAGGTTGGGGTTTCATCTCTACAGAAGCTGGCTTTGGACATCATATATATGTACTCTCCAGCTTGCGTATGAGGCAGTAAATGAGGTCAACCTCACCAGCTCTGGTTCCAGTTTGCTATTAACGGGTTTCTCCTTCAGGGGTTCCCAACGATGTTAACACATCTCCATGTGTTGTCACCTTCTGATCGATCTAGTCATCAGAGGGATATTAAATAAATTTCCAGCAAGCTATCCCTGCTCCCGTGTTATTCGCTGAGTTTCCTTACGCCCACGAATGGCTGTGCAGAGGCTTTGAAGCCTTTCTGTATTTCAAAAACATTTGTTCAGTGAATGAATAGGATGACTTTCTAACTAACTGAACCCCAGCTTTCAGATACAGCCTTTCCAGATGCAGTGGAGCCTGCAAATGGCTTAGAGTTGTATTTGCCTTGATAATATCTTAAGCATATGACTCAAGCTTCAGATTTCAGACCTGGGAGTTATGGACTAGAATTCTTAAGAGGTACTGACCCACTGATTCCCTTTTGTTTAAGGCCCTATTGACTCCACAAGAGGCCATAGGACTATATTCCCGGGCGACAGCTTCTGAAACTCTCCAAAGATTCCAGAACGGGCTGATTGTTCTGCACTGCTCTTAATGGCGCAGGGATAAATACCGGTATCTTTTGTGCCATCTGTTTTCTACTTTCCAGATCTATTTTTATCTCATGCTTCTATTCGTTTAAAAGTTCTATTTATAAAAAAAAGTATATATAGTTGATGATATGAGGGGCTGTTTTTGCATCTTGTGTTTCATGAGAGAAATTATTTGATCATTTTGGAGGACATAATGATTTGTGAAATTTGAAAAGCAAAAGCAGAGAGGACGAAAGTAGTGGAGTATTCATTTGTAAATGAGAGGTGGCTCGCAGCTCCTTTCAAAGCCTGTGATGCCCTCCTGTGGTAGGACAGCCCCACCCCCACCCCCGCGCCCCAGGGTAGTACCTTCGGATTCTCACTGTGTAAACACTCACATCGCAAGGGATACTGTCTATAGGCAGGTAGTAGTGATTTTTCCCATGGGGGAAAAGTAGGAAGACATCTTCCCCCTATTTCTACTCTTTTGGGGCTCAATTCTCTAATTAAAACTGGTGTTTTGGAAAGAGAGAACATGAATTCAGACTACAGTAATAAATTATATCCTTGCCTCAGATGGAATTAAAATGACTACAGACTTGAAATTTCCCTGCCTCTGAAAACTTAATTTGATATTTTCTGTTACACACCAAGAACTGATTTGCAGAGGCACAGACTGTAAGATTAATTGAGGCAGCCATCTCTTCTGGCGCATCTAATCTTACATCTAATTATCTGATCATCTGAATCGCAAATACAGTAGTTAAAGGGGATCGTTGAAAGGGCAGTCTTAAAATGTAAATACTAAAAGGAAGCTTTACAATTTTCAGCCACAGACATGCAGACTTGAAGTAGCCCTTATGTTATTCATGGCCCTGGGTTAGAAGGTCATATGCAAATGTGGCTGCGTTGTTCCATGACTTATAAAATGTGAAGGAGCTTCTGAAGTCAGTACTGGGCTTGTTTTGACAATTAACCCCCATTAGTATTCCAGACCACATAAAGCAAAACTCTTAAAAGGCTCTCTTTTCATGAATGTACTGTCAAATTGACTTCATCATTTAAATGGGACTGTAGACACAGTAAATGATGAGTTGATATTTATACAAAGCATAGCCTTAATTAAAATATTATGAGCAATTAAACCGAGTGTTCACTGAATTATTGTACATTTATATGTAGCAGAGTAAAAACATTGCATAGGATTGTTAAGCTTTTTGTATGAATCTAATTAACTTTGACAGGCTTTGGGCTTTTTTCCCTCTTATTTTTAGAAGTGCTGCAGATAAATGTACTTGCATCTGGAAAACTTCAAACAGTTTTGATCAGCATTTCAGGTCTAATGTAAAATGTGTGTATTGAGACACTGTCTTAAATAAGGCATTGATAGACAAGTGGTGTATTGCTCCTTATAGTGGGAGCAGATGTGACTCAGAGATCAGCTGCTGGCTGGAACCTCAGCGAATGCTTTTTGTTTTAGTCACAATTCAATGTCAGGTCTGGTGGTCATTGTCTGTGAACCCTGTCTTTATATATGTGGCTCTGAATAAAGGTGGGGTGTGAACAAGGAAGTTCACACTACTGATTCCCCGAAAGGCAAGTAGGAAGGTTCTATTTCTCCTCTTCATACTCTGTAGCCTTTAGAGAACGGAGACATCAGGAGCAAACACCAGGTTTCCACACAATCCCAAAGGCTCCCTGTTTCAGACTATTTCAATGTTCCTTCCAAAACTTATGCCGAAATTTAATCTCCATTGGAATATTATTAAAAGGCAGGATCATTTAGAGTGATTCAATGTTCAGGGTACAGTCTTAAGTAACCAATGAATTCCTAGTTAGTGGGCGTGGTTAGAGATGGAGGGAGAGGTTCCTGATAAAAAGAACGAGGAGTGAATCTAACTTTTTTAGATTTTGGTTTTTTTCTTTCTCCTTCCCTCCCTCCCCCGTGTGTGTGTGTGTGTGTGTGTGTGTGTGTGTGTGTGTGTGTGTGTGTATTTGTGCACTTGTTCATCCTCTAATGACTTATAAGTTGTCTCAGAAGTACTTACCAGCTACCAGCACCACGCTCTTAGAATTTCTAGACTCTAGAACTGAATGTGAGCCAAGCAAGCTTCAGTTGTTTAGATGTCACATTCTTTCACAGCAGCAGTAAACAAACTATCACACACACACACACACACACACACACACACACACACACACACACGAAAGGATGAATTGCTGAGAAAAGCGAGGTCAGACATTGAAGGTGCTGGGATTTCTGTTCCTACTACTGATCTCCCAAATCCCACCGAGGAAGCCATGAGAGAAAGCTGGGAATTTCCCCTTCTAATGTCTCCAAGGCACACATATAACAACAGTGACAAGAAACACCACGGATGGAATTTATTTAGCTTAGTTCAATTATTTGAGCTGCACATTTTTTTTTATGTAATCCTTTTCTCAATTCTTTGAAGTAGACACTATGTTGGAGGCTGCAGAGATGGCTCAGTGGTGAAGAGATGCTCACTGCTCTTGCAGAAGACTTGAATTCAGTTCCTAGCACCCATGCTGGGTAGCTCACAGTAGTCTTTATTGCAGCTCCAGGAGATCTGACACCCCTTTCTCACCGCGATGGACACCTGCACTTAGGTGTACATACCAACACACAGACATATGCACATACACATAGTTAAAATATAAAATAAGTCATTTTTAAAGATATACATTGAATCTACTGGTAAAGAGACTGAAATATAGCATATGTGTGGCAATTCTCAGACACGGGTCTAAAAAGAATTAATATTGTTAAAATGTAAGATAGACAGTCAATTGACATTGATGATTAAGTTAGATAAAATTAAATCAGAAAAGACAATACACTTGTATATATGAGTGTACACACAATTGTGATTGGGGGCAGAATTTGCTCCTTATCTGAGGTTTGACTTCCCATGACTTCAGTTATTCACAATCACACTAAAGAGCATACATATGAAACAGAAAATTCCCAAACTAAGCATTTGGTATGTTTCTAAACTGCTGCATTTGGAAGTTGGTGAAGGAACTGTTCACCCTTCCATTCCATCCGTGTTGGAAGTAAACCCCACCCTCGTCTAGTCCACCCACAGTCCACTTTCTGCCTCCCTGTGTGTCTGCTTCAGGGTTGCAGAGGTGCTGAGGGCTAAGCAGCCTGGCATTGCATCAGATGCTTAGCCATTCACCTCTCCCCATCTCAGTTGGTAGGGATGACACAGTCTCTCATCACTGCAAGAAGGAAAGGTGAGGTCAGTACAAAATGCTACACCATATATACTGAGAGATACCACATCTGTCTTCACTTAATTTATTATAATACATTACTATAGTTATTTTAACATTTATTATCATTTGTTAGTATCTTACTGTACATACTTTAAAAATTAAACTTTGTAACAGATATGTGTATAAAAGAAAAAAATACTACAGGTAGAATTTGATTTTACCTACAGCTTGACATCTCACTGGGGGTTTTGAAGCATACCCCACTTGGATAAATGGCATGTGTATGTATGTAGATGTAGATGGGCAGAGCCATCTTTGGATCCAGCAGATGGCTGACAGTGGTAATTTTAAGGTCAATGAGCAAGGAAAAGGACATTGTATAAAAGCATGCATAGAACTTAGTAGTTTTTAATAATTGTTTAAATTTCCCATTCAGACGTTGCTCTTCCTGTTACAACTTTACAGCTGCTAAACCAACCACCTGAAAAGGAAAACAAACCAAGTGACGCAGCTCTGACATCAGCTAGTGCTGCCTGCTCCTGAATTTGTACTTTCACGATGTCTTTGGAAACATTGATTCCTGGTTAAAAACCTCAAGAGAAAGTGTGTTGAATCTCTTGATCCCCCCTTTGCTGGATGTGGTCCTTTTGGTGGTTCCAGATGGAAATACCGGGTAGTCCATGTAGTCGTTGGGGTGCAGATCTGTGGCAGGTTTGTATCCCTCTCTGCCTTTGACTGTGCCTGGCTGCCGCAGCAAGCAGACAGGAGCAGCAGGACATGGGGCCCTGCACTGTGAGAGCTCCAGTGTGGGCCCTGGGAATCAGGATCACCAGCTCTGGAAGCGTTTTAGCTCTGGAGTAGCCTAGAAAGCCAGGCTTGCTTAGCCTTGGTAGCAGCTGGCAATGCAGCTGTGTTAGAATTATGCATATCCCGACAGCAGTGTCCGTACAGTTCTGAGGACTGGAGTACCCAGGACCCTTGGCTGAAAGTCGTGGCAGCTCCCTGTCACTCCTCGGCAGACCCGTCCCACAGTTCCTCTGGCTCTTCATTGCCCTCTGTCCTTCCACCTCAGCTCTCCAGCTTGTCTGCCTCCCCTGGCCCCTTTGTTTCCGCTCTGGCTGCTTGCCCGAACCTTGAGCTGTCTCTTTTTAGTCTTCAGCAGCCGGCTGCCTTGTTGCATTTGTACATTGCTCTGCTTGCTCAGCCGACACTGTGGCTGCTTCTCTGTTGGTCAGTCCGTCCTATTAAACACAGGCAAGAAAAGATCATGTGAAGGAAGCTTTTTAAAGTTATTTTTTTTTCTCGAGACAGGGTTTCTCTGTGAAGTTTTGGTGCCTGTCCTGGATCTCACTCTGTAGACCAGGCTGGCCTCGAACTCTCAGAGATGCACCTGCCTCTGCCTCCCGAGTGCTGGGATTAAAGGCATGCATCACCACTGCCTGGCAAAATTAAAATTCTTATATATATTTATTTGGTCCATATATGTGTACACATGTGCCAAGACACAGTTGTGGAGTTCAGAGTACCACTTGTGGGAGTCAGTTCTCTCCTACCATGTGAGTTCTGGGAATCAAACTCAGGTTATCAGGCTTGATGGCAAATGCCTTAACCTGATCAGCCATCTCAATTACCCGAGGACCCCATTCCCCCTTTCTTTGGGCCTAATGTTTTGAAACCAGAGGAGGTGGCACAGAAGCATGTCTGCCAGCAGATCCACTCTGTATACCTGAACAGTCTTTGTCACAGGTTGGTGTTTACACCCATCACAGCAGTCCCTCTGCTAAATCACCGGAGAAGTGCTCCTCCTCTGACCTCAGTGGAATTAGCGGCAATGTCATTTAGAGTTTGTCAAAGCTTGTTGTAGCAAAGGGGCTGATAAAAATTGAAGTAGCTTTGACCGAGGCTGCATCTCCAGGAGCCTGAGCAATAAGCTGTGTTTCTCCTGGTTTTCTAAGTCCTCGTGGAGCACTCAGAGTAGCTGGTGCTGGCTTAGGGTGGGCTGACTGGCTCTTCTTTTGCATGGGGGCAAAATGGGCAGCAAGGGAGAGTCCAGATGCTGTTAATTAAGGACTCAAATTACCCAGTCCCCAATATATTGATTATTTACAGTAAAAGGCACATTAGGAATGGCTATTATAGGAATTTGTAAAAACTTACCAGAAACACTAATAGTAATTTTTGGCAGATCTCAACAGAGCTAACACCTGCCCAGTTTCCTAGGGAAGGTGAATCCCCTCATCTCTCTCATGTTTGCCGCTTTGAAAATCTTAGTTATACATAGTTGAGGAACCATCAGAATTCATTTTCTATAAATCCAAACTAATTGGTACGTACTGAGTACCTACGATGTATCAGTGGCACTGTGCGGACCATGAGAAGTTCCAGAGATGAACAAAACACTGGACTTATATCTTTAGATAAGAACAGGATTATAGACAGAAAGGCTTATTCCAAGAAGCTGACACATGGAGCCCTTATGCTGCAGCAGGAGAAGAAACAATGTTGTGTGTACCTTTAAAGGAAGGAATACTTTCTTTACATAGTGATTTATACAGCCCAGGATGGTTGGATATGACGAAGATGCTAAGGTGTGATCTCTGTCCTTGAAGAACATGTACTGGGGGAAAGAGAATGCGGAAACACAGGAGAATAACCGAGGACAGGAAATCTGGGAAGAGTGTACAATTGGATGCTGGGATACAGGCTGGGCTGTAAGTGAAGCAGAAAAGGAGGTAATCACTCTGGGCAACAAACACAGAACATTTCATAAGGAAAAAGAAACCACACTTCTGGGTTTTTTCTTTGTTTTAGCAGTCACAGGGAAAAAAAGCAGCACCAGGAACTGTATCCAGTGATTGCCCTTTGAGTGGCATCTCTTTTCATTCTTTGACCCTCATTAAAAAATAAAGAACAGATGCACATTTGATCTGATGAATTTAATATGTGTGTGTGTGTGTGTGTGTGTGTGTGTGTGTGTGTGTGTGTTTGTGCGCGCACACACACAGTTTGGGGTGATGAATCTCTCCCTTTCTGTTTCTCTGTTCCCTCTCTGTGTCTAGCCTTTCTTTCTTGCTGTTTTTTTTTTTTCTATTCTTTTAGACATAGTTTTAAGATAGTGGGCACAAAATCAGGACATTTCCCTGTAAGGGGAATTAAACACGGTTTCTGGATCCCTCGGAGGGCATCAGCTCATATTTACATATGGAAAGCACTACTGACCACATTATTAATGCCCACTGTGTGTAAGCATTGCATCTCGGATTGAAAGGTATCCTGGCAGCTGGAAGCCAAGGAATACCATAAAGTCACACCACACAACAAACCTCACTCAAGAGATTTATTGGGAGGGAAGAAACCAGGAAGGTGGCTGCCTCTGCTAGAGCAAGAATCAGCAGCAAACTGAACAGGATAGAAGGCTTCTTGGGAAGGGGGTGGAACTTTCCAGGGTGGAGATTGGTGGGATTTCATGTCCAGAGATTGGGCTTTTTGCTCTGCAGGGTCCAGCAGTTAGGGTAGTTAGAGTATTCTGTGGGTGGATCCTGGCAGTTAGAGGTCCTCAGGGGAGGGGCCTGGCCACTTGAGTGGCTGTAGGGGCTTACAGTGGTGTGCTCCTGGCAGCAAAAGTGCTGTGGAGATAGCTAGATTCTTTCCCAAAGCTTTAAGGATCCTATTGATGAGCATGGAAGAAAAATCCATACAGGATGGCACAGTAAAACAAAAACAAGAACAAAAATAAAAAACTAACAAACAACAAACAAACAAACAAAAAACCCACAAAAAACAATAGAATGAGGGTTTTGTATTTAAAAGAAGTTTGGTTTTCAGCAGCTAACTCCTGCCAGCATTTCAGTACTACAATGACGGGTCAGTACCTAGTATCTCTCACATTCTGAAAAAGAATAACACAGTGATGGGCATGCTCACTGAGGGCAAGCCATATTTGTTGTCCAATATCTGAAATGTTTGTTTACATTTTAGTTTCTTTTTTATTTTTATTTTTTAAAAAAATTCTATTAAGAGATTTTCTATTCATTTTACATACCAGCCTGTCCTCCTTCCTCCCATCCCCCATTCCCACCTCCTTCAAGACAAGGTCTCCCATGGGGAGTCAGCAGAGCCTGGTACATTCAGTTGAGGCAGGACCAAGCCCTTCCTTCCTGCACCGAGGCTGCGCACAAAGTGTCTCACCATAGCCACTAGGTTCCAAAAAGCCGGCTCATGCACTAGGGACAGGTCCTGACCCCACTGCCTGGGGGACCCCTATACAGTTCAAGCTGAACAACTGTCTTGCTTAAGCAGAGGACCTAATCCAGTCCCATGGTGGCTCCTCAGCTTATTGGTCCACAGTTCATGTGTTTCCACTACTTTGGCTAGTTGTCTTTGTACTTTTTCCAGTCATGGTCTTGGTATCCCTTGCTCATAGAATCCCTCTTCTCTCTGGTCAATTGGACTCCTGGAGCTCCACATGGGGCTTGGCTGTGGATCTCTGCATCTGCTTCCCATCAGTCACTAGATGAGGGTTCTATGATGACAGTTGGGGCATTCAGGCATTCGTTCACCAGAGTATGCCAGCTCAGGCACCCTCTCGACTATTTTCAGTAGTCTATGGTGGGAGTCATCCTTGTGGATTCCTGGGAACCTCCCTAATCCCATTGTGTCTTCATTTATCATGGTATCTCTTTCCTTGCTCTCCTACTCTGTTCCTGTTTCAGATTGACCCTCCAACTCCCCTAAGCTCTCATCCCCCCTGTCCCTTGCCCTCCATTACTCCCCTCATCCCCAGTTTGCTCATGTAGATCTCATCCATTTCTCCATCACTGGGCAATCCATGCGTCCTTCCTACGGTCCTTCTTACTAGCTAGCCTCCCTGGAGCTGTGGGTTGCAGTCTGGTTATCCTTTGCTTTATATCTAGTATCCACTTATGAGTGAGTACATGCCATGTTTGTCCTTCTGAGTCTGGGTTACCTCACTCAGGATATTTTCTAGTTTCATCCATTTGCCTGCAAATTTCATGATGTCATTGTTTTTTTCTGCTGAGTAATACTACATTGTGTATATGTACCACATTTTCTTTATCTATTTTTCAGTTGAGGGGCATCTAGGTTGTTTCCATGTTGTGGCTATTAAAAATAATGCTGCTATGAACATAGTTGAGCACGTGTCCTTGTGGTATGATTGAGCATTCCTTGGGCATATGCCCAAGAGTGGTATAGCTAGGTCTTGAGGAAGACTGATTCTCAATTTTCTGAGAAAGCACCATACTGATTTCCAAAGTGGCTTTACAAGTTTGCATTGCCACCAACAGTGGAGGAGTGTTCCCCTTGCTTCACATCCTCTCCAATATAAGCTGTCTTAAGTGTTTTTGATCATAGCCATTCTGACAGGTGTAAGATAGCATCTCAGAGTCCTTTTGATTTGCATTTCCCTGATGATTAAGGATGTTGAGCAACTCCTTAAATGTCTTTCGGCCATTGGAGTTTTCTGTTGAGAATTTTAGTTTCTTTAGTTACATTTTATTTTTTAATTTTTTGCATGCAGTGTAGGTGTGGGAGAGGGGGACATGCATGTTATGGCATACATGTGGACAGCTTGTGGAGTCAGTTCTTCATCCTACCATGTCTGTCCCAGAGGTCAGACTCAGGTTGGCAGGGGTCACAGCAGGTGCCTTTACCTGCCCAGCCATCTTGCTGACCCTAAGATGATTATTTTTTAACAGATATTCGAGGCTGAAGGACCCTTTCACAGGGGTCACATATCAGATGTCCTGCATATCAGATATTTACATTATGATTAATAACTGTAGCAAGATTACAGTTATGAAGTAGTAATGAAAATAATTTTATGGTGGCAGTCACCACAGCATTAGGAAGATTGAGGACCACAGCTCTTGGATATCACCTTCATTGCACATTTTGCTTTTAATAACTTTCAATAGATAAAACACTGCATGCTCAGTATAATGCATGTTTACTTACCTAAAGACCAAACTCAAGACTCAGCCTCTCCATGTATTTTCTAAAATGTTAATTTTCTCAATTGTGTAAGTAGGCACCCTCACTATGGGGAAATTTGTAAGATAAATTTGTAAGATTAAAAAAGAAGTATAACACACAAACAAAAAGAAGATCTGTAGTACTATAAGTAAAACAAATAAATCAAATAAACAATGCATAGACATTTGGTTGTGAGTTCTAGTCTCACATCTGTTTATGTGTATTTCATATTTTCTATGGCATTTCCCCTTGGATGCACTGGTATTTTTACTATGAGTCTGTGCATAATCTTTTTTTCTGCTTATCATCCTCCTGAGGTGGTTGTAAAGAAAAGACATTTATGAACCTGGCTGAACACCCTTTATAGCGATATCCTCATTGACTCTTGCTCCCTAAGAGTGAGGTAACTGGAGACAAGCAAGTTGGGGCATCCCTCTGTGCCCTGCCTGTGGTGCAGATCATGGGAGCTGGTGCTCAGTATGAAAACAGATCATCAGTGTAGACTCCTGTTGAAGATCTCAATTGGCTGACTAGATGCAGTCAGAAATACTAGGTGATTTGTTGTAGTTTGCATGTGCCCTCAGATTAGGGCTCAAGAAGAGCAAGAGTTTAGAACCTGATATGACCTGGAGTAGGAGGCCCAAAGGTAGGAGGCAGGAAATACAACAAGAGCATTTCTACATAGAGGATTTTACTTTCAATAATCTTGTATCTCTTCCTGTAACTGTTGGAGTATTAAGATGTGGTGGTTTGAATGTGAATAGCCCCACATGATCTTATGTTTGAATACTTGGTCCCCAGTTGGTGGAACTGTTTAGGAAGGATTAGGATGCCTGGCCTTTGTAGGAGGAGGTGCATCACTTGGGGTGGGCTTTGAAGTTTCAAAAGCCTATGCCAAATCCTGCCAAGCTCCTTTTCTGCTCCATGCTTGGGGACCAGATGTAAGCTCTTGGCTACTGCTCCAGCACCATGCCTGCCTACCTGCTCTCATGGTCCCTGCTGAGATGATCATGACTTAACCCTCTGAATCTGTAAGCAAGCCCCTAATTAAATACCTCAAAAACAAGTAAGTAGCGTTGGTCATGGTGTCTCTTCATAGCAATAGAAAAGTAACTAATACATAAAGTGACTGAATGCCTTTATGCCTGGACAGCATGGTGCCCAGAGTGTCTGTATAGGAAAAGGTTTGAATGGCAACTTGTGTGGGGAGACAAGATATTTATTTGGAAATGTTTGCTATGCATATCCATAGCAATATTTGGTATATTTATGTCACATATACCTATATATCATCTTTTTATGTAATCTATCAATCTATCACCTATCAATCATCTTTCTGTCATCTCTATATATCTATCAATCATAAATGTATCTATCCACTAATCTATCTAATTATTTATCAGCTGTAGAGAGAGAATTAAAGCCTCCCTTCCCAAAGTGTCCCTTGAAACATTTACTTATCATTTCTTTGGACCTCGAGAACTTCCGTTAATTGAGAAGAAGAAGCCCTGGGTCATTGTGTGAAGGAACGCCCTTATCATTTGAACTGACCAAAGATACCACACAATGTCCCTAGGCTCATGATATTCCTGGAAACATATGACATTTAAGGTTGGATGACTGACTTCAGTACTGATTTATTCAATGTCCATTTACTAAGCACCCTCTATACGTAGAGAATATTATATGTTGGATGCAAAACTCATAGAAATGACCCTGTTTCTAGTACATGCAATTACAATGACAGGTAAATTTATGGAGCACTTAGTGTAATTCTTGTAGGTGGTGTTATGGTCTTGCTGGTTGTCCAGTCATGGGAGTCAAATAGTGAGTATATCATAATGAATTAATGCTGGATGATTATATAGTATGTTTATCCAATTAACATAGCCTTTTATCCAAAGATGAACACTGCATATGGTTTCCATTATGTAGAACTTCTCATCTAGTATTTATGTTGAAAGCCGAACATATACATGTCTATATTTCACTTCTCCTGCTTTGGCTGATGGGACTTTTGAAACTGTGGTTTTGATTAACTCAGCATTTTATCTCATCTGTAATCCAGAAAACCAAAAGCCTCTTTCAGGTCTATTTTATTATTCCTCTTGTGGTTTTAAGGACAGGCTAAGGGGTTGTAGAAAGAGCCTCTGACATTCTGGGCAGGGATGGGTCTTGCTGAGCGATGGTTTTTAACTTCGGGGAATGGCTGGAACAAGAATTGGAGGACTTGTCACAATGCTCAGGGTCTCAGATCCTTGGCACTGTTTGAGAATTGTTCTTGACTTTGAGCTATGACTCATCACTGTCTCAGGAGCTGTGTCAGCTGCAGTAAGTACATGTTTCATGCTTTCAGATTTTTTGATAGCGTGTCTGCAAATGTAGACAAAATGAATCTGTCTTTTGCCCTTTTTAGAATAAAATAAAAAATTTAAATTTATGCAAACCAGCTCTTTTTCTTGGGTTCACTCACACCTCTTTGGTGCCACTGTCTTTTGTTTCTCTCTGCTCTATTTTGTCACTTGTTCTGTTTCTTTGTTCTCTGTAGTCTCTCTGCCATTTCCACGTTTTGATGACAAGGTTAAGATGGCGTGATCAGTTATGACCACTGGAGAAGATGTATACAAGCCAGTTTTCAGTAGATCTGCAGGGTGTGGTTTTCAAACTGCACCCACGTTAGAGTCACTTAGAGGCTGGTAAAGTCCTAGATCCCAAGACTCTAGAATTTCTCATCCTGTGCACTATAGGTTGGACACCAGATCTGCATGTCCAACAAGCTTTGAGAGACCTATTCAAGAAACTCCATGTCTCTTTTTAAAGAGACCATTTTAAATGTAAATTTGAAGAAAAATTCCTTATTTGGAATCCTGTGTTTCTGGGGGAGATTGCATTCTGCTCATTTTTCAAGTCTTTTCAAGAATGGACCTGACAGATTACTAATAACTTCCCCAAATAGTTTTTCAGAAGAAACGTTTATTATAAAATATCCATATAAACTGATTTATTCAATGTCCATTTACTAAGCACCCTCTATACGTAGAGAATACTATATGTTGGATGCAAAACTCATAGAAATGACCCTGTTTCTAGTACATGCAGTTACAACAACAGGTAAATTTTAGCCTTAGACCATTAGTCCTCAGCCTGGGGGTCATGACCCTGTGGAGGTCAAATGACCCTTTCACAGGAGTCGTCTATGACTATGGGAAAACACAGATATTTACATTATGATTCATAACTAGCAAAATTACACTTAAGAAGTAGCAGTGAAAATAATATTATGGTGAGGGGGTCATCACAACATGGTAACTGTATTAAAGGGTCACAGCTTTAGGAGGTAATGAGAACCACTGCTCTAGACTCTTCTACCTTAGGAAGGTGACCTCACATAGTAATTAAGGACAGTTAGAAGCCTTCTCTATTTTTCCCACCCCATGTCCCTTTATATAAGCATTACATTGTCATGGCATTAATTTAATTTTGATAAATAAAATGATGTTGAAAAGTAAGGGCATTTGTCTTTGAAGAAAGGATGAGACTGCTTAATCTGTACAAGAAAGATTTAATAGAAGGCATCCAGCTTCTGGGCAGGAAGTGTCTCGGACTCAGATTGGACAGCAGAAGTGGTATTAATTTGCTTGACTCTTTCATGTAAAGCTCATGTTAGTGATTCTTATAGATTCATGTGTGCAGATTGTGTCTTCCCTAGCTGGAGGCTTTTTTGCATCCTGCCCCATCCTGTGGCCACTTGTAAATAATTACTCAGAGGATTTAATATTAATTACAAACTGTTTGGCCTATTGCTCAGGCTTATTACTAACTAGATCCTACAACTTAAATTCACCCATTTCTACTAGTCTATATTTTGCCACATGGCTGTGGCATTACTGGTCTACTGGCATCTTGCTCCTTGAGCAGCTGGATGGCATCTGCACCTAACTCCGCCTTCTCCCTGTATTTCTACTTGGATTTATTGCCTGGCTCTTATCTTGCCTTGTCATAGCCCAAAGCAGCTTTATTTATTAACCAATAGGAGCAACACATATTCACAGCATACAGAAAGACATCCCACATCTGTCTCCTTTATAGAACAGTGTGTGATGAAATACCTTTGGGCCTGAGGAGTTGTCCAACATTTCCTCATATGTCAGGATAAATGACATCTGAGTTTTAAGCATTTTTATTTAAAAATTATTTTAAATTGACATATGATATTTATATATGTTTATTATATACAATGTGATGTTTGGAAATTTTTTGAAATGACTAAGTAGAAATAAGATCAGAATTATCATTTTTCAATTTTTTTTGTAGGAAGAAAAGTTATAATGGATTGCCTCAGTAATTTTGATGAAACCACTTTTACTATGTTGAACTAAATTCTTCTAGCCTAATTGAATTTTGTATCCTTTGATCAATATCTTATGTACTTTCCCAAGCCCTGACAGATGTCACTCTACTCTTTACTTCTGTGAGTTCAACTTTTTTGGTTCTATACTTAAGTGATATGTACGAAGTTTGTCTTTTTGTACCAGGCTAATCTTGAATAACACAATGTCTACCAAGTTCATGTTGTGACTAATGACAAGCTTCCCATCTTATCAAGGCTAAGTAATATTCTCTCTCTCTCTCTCTCTCTCTCTCTCTCTCTCTCTCTCTCTCTCTCTGTGTGTGTGCATACACATGTGTGTCTTGCATTCTCTTTATTCATCCATATGCCCAATCATGGCATCTGAGATGACTCTGTGTCTCAGCTATTGTGAGTAATGCTACAATCAAGCCAATACAGATGGCTTTTTAACTTGCTACTTCAGTACTTCTAGACATGAACCTAGACATGAGATTGCTGGGCATATCATCACTATATGTTTGCCTTCCTCTTTGTTTTTCATGGTAACTGTACTGCTTCCTTCCCTACCAACAGTGCAGAGAGGTTCTGGTAACTCCACTGGCCCATACTTCCTCTAACACTTCACTTTTACCTTTCATTTTATGATAATTACGATTATAATGAGTGTGAGATGACATCTCATTGAGGGTTTTTTTTTGTATTTCTCTGATGAATAGTGATAATTGATTTTTTTGTCTTCTTGTTGGCCATTTGTGTGTCTTTTTTTGGGAAAATGTCTAGTGAAATATATTGTTACTATTTTAATTAGGGTATTTGCTTTGCTGTATTTGGGTTGTTTTCATTCCTTAGTTTAGCTGTTGACCCCTCATCAAATGTGTGTTTGAGAATCTTCCCTTGTCCCATGAGTCATCCTTCCATCCCTGCTGGCCTTCCTGCTTATACAGAAGGTTTTGTGTTGATGTGTTATTGGTCCATCTTGTCTTCTGTTCTCTGTGCTTCTGTTTTCACATCCCCCACTCATTGCCCAGGTCAGTGCCTTGAAGCTGGCTTCTTAGCTTTGCTTCAAATGCTTCTCTATTTTTCATTACTATATTTATTTATTTATTGTGTGTACACATGTGCATGCATGTGTGTGTGTGGCAACGCACATCTGTAAGACAGAGAATAATTGGAGTTTGTTGGTTATCTTCTTACATCCTGTGGGTTCCAGGGATTAAACTTAGATCATCAGGTTTGACAGTGAGTGTTTTAAACCCTGAGTCATCTCAGAGACTCAGTTCTGTAATTTCAAGTTATAATGAAATCAGTCTTGGATTGATGTCTATATATGCTGTGAGATAAGATTTGAAAGATGTTTTTCTGTATGTGTATGTCTAGTTGTTTTAACACCATCTACTGGAGAAATCACCTTTTCCCTGTTCTCTGTTCTTAGTATCCCTGTAGAAAATAAACTGACTCTTAGCACTTGAATTTGTATCTGATCTCTTTATTCTGTTCTTTTGTTCTGTGTGTCTTTGATGAGTGTAGACCTGTTTGGTCACTGTAGTTCTGTAGTGTATCTTGAAGTCAGGTATTTTGATTCTTCTAGCTCTGCTGATTTTGCTCAACATTGCCTGAACTACTTTTGAATTTTGTTTATTTTTTGACTTTCTTTGGGTTCCATATGGATATTAGATTTTTTCCCACTTTGTAAAAAATGTCCCGTAGTTTTTATGGGGATTACATTGGAATATGCAAAGAGCTTTAGGTGGCATGCATAGTTGACCAGCATTGATTCTTCCACATCAAAAAGCATGGGTTGTCTTGCAGTCATATATGTCTTCTTTCTTTTATTCTTTTAATATTTTATAGTGTTTGATAAACAAATTTTCCTTTGAGCAAAGTAAATCTCAGGTTAGTGGGAGGCTTCTATAATCTGGAACATCGTCATAAAGAGTAAACACATGTCTTACACTACCAGTTTGTACAAGTTGTATTCTAATATGAAAATATCATTTAACCTCTCCTAGAACTGAGTGTTCTTTTATTATCTTCAAGGACAGTTTGCATTTGATTGTAGTATAGTTCCCTAATAGAAGTGCTGATACATCATACAAGATCAGAGAAATTTTGGAGAGAGAATTCATGAATTCTTCATCACAGTGTCTTCAAAGCATTTGATTTCTATTAAGTTTGAGCTAACTGATGCCACTGTTTATGACATGATGTTGAACATACATTGAGTTATGCTTTAGAAAAAAGAACACAGATAATATAAATCACTCTTCATAAAGAGCTTCTCAACATAGACAAAGGAGATGGGGAAGAGCCAGGGGGAAGCAGTCCAGGGAGAGTCAGTAGACAGATTCAACAGATGTGATGCAGCGATGGTTAGCTGGACTTCTGTAAATGACATGGCTCTGTCTTCTGTTTGAAGAAACAGGGCTGGGAAACAATGTGTACTGTAGAAATTTCACTAGTGAAGTCCTGGAAGCAGACAGATATTAACAGGGATTCAGGAGGTTGAATTGTGGATTAACTAGAAGGAGCTGGGCACAGGCTGAGTGGTTAGTATTGTCTAGACTGTGTGGTCAGGGTGAGATTCACATGGATCTTTGCTTGGTGGTGACCATATAAGTAAGGCAAATAGATTCTTACAGTTTCCCTTTAATTATGATCAATACAATGACTTAGATCTTCCCAGGAGCCCTGAAGAATGCATAATAAAATAGGATGATTGCAGAGGTAGTCAAAGCAATTTAAAGATATTCACAAATACTGAATTTATTTTCTATAAATGAGTTGATTTTGAATTGTAAGGTGATCATTTAAAAGGAAGGAGAAGTGCATTGTAAGCCCATTACATCCTGGATCAATGGGGACTACCCATTCCTTTTAAGTCTTCTATGCATCATTGCTAATAGATTGCCCAGGGAATACCAAATCTCATTTATAATGGTTATTTGAATATTCTATGTAAAAGCTAATCTTCTGCAGACTTGGTGAAATCATTGTAGATTAAAATAAGAAACAAAGATTTGCATTTATAAGAAATTAATGATGGTTCTGAAATTGAGGAACTATTTAGTTCTGGGAGAAATAAATACAAATTGTAACATCTATCTGATGGAGTTTTGTTTAGATTGCTTCTGGTGATAAACCATCTATAATAATATAGATCAGTCGCTGGTGTTTGCTATAAATTTGCAATGTTTAGCATAATTTTCATCTGCACTTCATACTAAAGTGACACCAAGAAATATGAGATTAATAGTTAGTTATTAAGTGAAAATGACTTTCTTGGCTGTAGTCATTTTTAGAAACAGTTACGTGTAATTCATTTAGGGAGCAGAGGAAATTAATTTGCAGCTGCGGAGAGATCCAGCTCATGACAACAAAGAAGAAAGTGTACACAGTAATAAACTTCAGAAACGCCAGGGTGCGTTCCTTCCTAAGCCGAGTTCCAGATACTCTGTTTTTTCAGGTGCTCTTGAGATCACTGTACTTTTTGTCTATTGACTCCAGAACATTCTGCTATCAGATCAGGAGACAGAAAAGGCAGTGCCTGTTCCCCAATTCTGTCACAATGTTGGAGAGCGCAGGCTTGCGCACACCTAAGGGGATCGAGGGTCAGATGCAGCAGCAGCAGTGTGGTGCCTTTTTATTAATTTTAATTAGTGTTTTCATTAGGAAGTGTCATTTTTAAGTTCTTCTTTTAAAGAAAATGACACGTTATCCACTTTCATCTGTTTCACTGCTTGGCAAACCAGTAGTGATGTAAAAATTAAATTTTCTAGATTGCTGTTTCTTTGAGAAATTTATCCTCAGGTTATTAATGAGATAAAAACCTACACTTAATATGTAGCTAAGCATGGATTATCTGCCAAGTACTGTTCTGAACCCTTTCTATGCACTGACTGATATGTTATCTTGATCACTGGATTCCTGGAAAGACAAAACAATACAGTCATTTATTTGGGTATAATCTATTGAACACCCTCTTTATATTGCCACAGAACTTGGAGTTGGAAATACTAATGTTTTAGAGTGGAGCAAAAAAATATACTTAAAAATTTGGAAATTCATGGAAGTGTTATTTTTAAAGAATGTATATGTAATTCTACTTTATAAGATATCTGTCAAAGCCAGATAAGATACTTTAAGAAATGATGACGACAACGATGACGACGACGATGACGACGACGATGATGATGATGATGATGATAGGCCAGAAACAATTGGAAATAAAGTTCGGCCTCTTGGTAGACCAGAGCAGGTATGGGAGGGCCAAGCAGCAGTGTACAGCGACTCCCTGAGAACTCACTGAGGTGTGAATGTGGAGCTAGGCAGAGGCAGTGTTGAGTAAACCAGTGAGTAATAGGAGGAGAATAATAATGTCTCAAAGCAATTTTTCATCATACAACAAACTGTCCTTTCTGTCTCTTTCCTTTTCCAAGGACCTTCTAAGATGGTGATGTTCAAAAGGCTGGCTCTTGGTTCTAGGTTGGGTACCAAGGATAACAGGTGGAGGGATGTCTATACCCATCAGACACTCATGCTATTGGTGAAAAGTCTCAATGTGCTGGTATACAACACAGGGTTATTTATTTATTTATTCATTTATTTATTTTTTCTAATCAATAAATTATGTCAAGTTGCTGCCCATGTTCCCATCATTACACATCATTTGCTAATTCTAAAGTCACTTTGCTATCTTAGTCCAGCTCAGTTTAAAACTCGTATATATACATGGATACAAATAAATCTTTTTTTGGCCTTATGTATTGCCTCAACATCTGGCTCCTCCTTTCTGCCATTACAAACTAGAACTGTAGTTCCAATAGCATCAAGCTCCCAGCAAGACAATAGAAATGTTGGTTGCCATCTGTGTTTCAGATATCCTTTTTTTTCTCCCATATTTTTTCTTAACATCTCTGGCTTTTGTGTTGGGAGAGGAAGGCAGAAGTAGCAAAGTGCCAGGGACCAGCCTCAGCAGTTTCGAGGGTCTCGAAGGGCAGGGGTGTCAGGCAGGTACAAGAAAAGGCTGGGACACAGGAGTTGGTGCAAGTTGGTTGTCAGATCTGGAGGTGTGTGTTTTCTCCACCTTCTTCTCTCAGTCTGACTCAACCCCAGTCTTTTATTGTAACAGTACAAGGAAATAATGAATGAGAAAATTCAACAGGTGATTGGTTTCTTTACAATAGTTTCAAAAGTTCTTTTTGTAAATCAGCAAAGTGTACCCCGTGTCCCTTGATTGCACACAGAAGTTCCCAGGCAGAAAGCAAAGCATACAAGCTTATTCTTTCACAGGTTAATAATTATCAGAACACCTGAGGTAATAACCCCAGAGGCCATCTACTTGCTGTTTCTCAGAAAGCACAGAAATACAAGCAATGGTTTAAAGTACTAGACTGCCAACTTCCTCTCAGCCAAAGTCCTTCTTCATCTCTCTGTAATTTGTCAAGTTGTCTTCTAACTAGTTCTGGACAACTCTTGTCTTTTATCCTATCTATGTGTCACTCCATCTACAGTTTTCTGCCCCCAGCCTTCTGGGTTTTCCCATGACCTGCAGAGCAGCTCTCACTCCTGCCACTGTCACATCTCAATATCATTTCTAATGTCATGGAAACCACCGCAGGAGAGAGAAAGAAAATCATAAAGAACAAATAGAGTAGGAGGACTACAAGAACTAGTAACAGTTGGATGGGTGAGAACATGACATTAAACTCTGCCCTCGGGACACAAGGGTTCTTTTCTCCCTGGCCCACAGGAGGAGGGGGATTGATGTCCTTGTCCTCATTCTCGGGTACCTCCAGCACAGATTCCACTGGCAACGCATCAGGCTTTTCATATGCTGTCTCCAGCAACAAAGGATGCTGGGATTCTGCCAGGGATGCAGGAGGTACCTTAGATTATCTTGTTTGCTTTGGTCTGAAGTTGGTGACTTGTATTTTAGATGGTAACAGGTGACCTTGGACAAGTGTGTGATTTAGTTAGAAATTAATACTGCCAGGCTCTTGCACACATGGGGGGGACCTTTCTTTTACCAATTTAAGTCTAACTGGACAACTGATATAGTTTCTAGAAGTTGGTTCTGTCTCATTTCTGCTTCAGCTTGAAGTATTATGGAGGGAGTTGCCCTCAGCCAGTCTCTGAGAAGGATTAGTGCGACTGCCTAATTATTATTATTTTTTGTTTGTTTTTGGTTTTACGAGACAGAGTTTCTCTGTATAGTTTTGGTGCCTGTCCTGGATCTCGCTCTGTAGACCAGGCTGGCCTTGAACTCACAGAGACCTGCCTGGCTCTGCTTCCTGAGTGATGGAATTAAAGGCACGCGGCACTACCGCCTGGCTTTTTATATGTTTTTGTTTGTTTGTGTTTTGGTATTGTTTTGTCCTTACTTATTTTTGAGGGCAGTTTATCTACACTGTTGGGTCGTTTGATGCTGGGCCCTTTACTGGCTAGTCCTCCGTCTGTGTTTCAGAGCATCACTTCCTGGTCAGTGCTATTCCTATGACAATGACATAGACCCGATACTGTGTTTTGTGGAGTGCTTCCTAAACAATCCATTATGTGTATAGGGACATAATAAGTGATTTTTGAATGAGTGGATTGGTGGCTAGATGGATGAAGAGGTTGTACATTGTAATTCAATGTGGGACTCTGTGTAATATATTACACTGTTGATAACTAAACAAAAGACCTTTGTGCTCATTCCATTTGAGCTACTTGGCTCATAAAAATCCATAAGACCAAATAAAATGTATTTGTATTTATGTATAAATATTAATATATTTGTGTCTCTATTTATATACACGGATACACACACACACACATGCACGCACACACACTTTTAGTCTCTATATTAGCTGATTCTTAAGAGCTATGATTTTCTTTAGGCTTGCTGCTCAATTCTTGATGATTTTATGAATGTGTATCTTAGGTGCAATTTTATACTTACTTTGTTATTTTTGTATTTATTTAAAGTATTAAAATGTGCTATGTAAACTTCATAAATGAAGTTCCACGTGATCTTTATAGCATCTAGGTGAGGTTGGCAATTACACGTCTAAGCAATCACCTTTTAGAAATGTCTGTGGATGTGAGAAATGGGCTGTAGAAAATCAGGTGGTGAAACTGAGAACCACAGAGAGCAGTGATAAAAGGAAGCTGCGGTCGGTGAGGGCGGTGTCATTGAGTTATGTGTGGGGCGTACATTTAGACATTTATTAATCAGTGTTAATTCTGTGTCCCTAGGCAAGTTCACAGAGATTTTTAGGAGCTGACTGCAGCAACTCAAGTAAAGTTCATTTTTTTTTTTTTTTTAACTTTCAGCTGGCTGTGAGTAAGGTCAACTAAGCCAGTGTATGGCTTGCAAATGACCTTGCAGGCATGAAAAGCATGAGCAGTTTACCTAGCTCGCTACTGTAATTAGTATTAATTGAAGACTGCACTGAGCTAGTAAATGGATCATCACCAAAAGCATTCTTAAAATCACAAAAGATTGTAAATAATATTGGCGCTTTGTGTAGGTTATCAGTGTATAGGTACATGATAAGTTTACCTATGAACCTGGATTAACTTTATTTAAGGCAAGAGTCATATAATGGAATAGTGTGACGTTCATTCTTCATTATCAACTTGACACACCTGGGAAAATGGAACCTCAAGTTGAGGAATTGCCTCAATCACACTGATTGCTAATTGATGGAGGAGGGCGGAGCTCACTGTAGGCTGGTGGTTCTGGGCTGTGCAGGAAGGTAGGCTGACCGGAAACAGGAAGTGAGCCAGTGTTCCACTTCCAGCTTCCAGGTTCCGGTCTTGGGTTCTTGCTCCAACTTCCCTCAGTTATGGACTACTCTTTAAGTCAAATAAACCCTTTCGTTCCCAAGTTGCTTTAGGTCATTGTTTTACCACAGAAGCAGGAAGCAAACTTGGACATGGAAGTTGAAAATTATTTGTATTTAAACAAGCATCATATTACATATGAAATCAAATTAAACATACAGATGGAAAATACTGCTTAGAAATGATTTGCAGGAAAGATTAAAGTTCTTTCATGAATTGGCTTGCTTTTTCTTCATGGGTATTGAGAATCCTGACATTCTGTTTCTTTCTAAATTTTGGCTCTCATAGAGTTCAGAACTTAATATGCAACTCAATTATCTTAACCATGTGGGAATATAACAACTTGCATATCTCTAAAATTTTCTTGATCTTCAAAATCTATTCTAGTTTTCATTTTTCCTGGCCTGAGATAGTATAAACTATTTTTTTTTTAACCTTAATTGACTCATAGTAATTGTACATTGTCATGGAACCTGGACTTTTCAAAACATTGCCTGTATTTTCACCTGTTAACTTTCTGTGTGTATTTCTCTAAGCCATTACAAATGTTTTATGGAAAATGGATGAGTTAACACCCATGCTTCATGGAGAAAAGCTGCTCACTTCTTCTTGTGTAACTGCTCCTTTCTCTTCTTGTGAAGGCCAAATGTTTGCAAAGAGGAGCAGCTGACGGTGATAGGCCTGTCACGCCCATGCACCCGAGCATTTGTAGACTCCGTCAAGTTCTGGAAACAAGGCTGTACAGGCCCACGGGGGTGTGTGGCTTATGAAAGAAGGTAAGGTGATGTCCTAACCCTGTAACTATTAGAACTCAAAACTAGACGCTTCATCAATTCCTAAATACTTTATCCTGTGAACTGTAGCAAATGGTTGGATAATTAAGTAAAGGGGCAAAGGTACACTTACAAAGAACAGTCACAATTACACGATTTCCTTCAGCAGTGGGATGGACACTTACTTTATGTTAGACCTCGCTTATGTATGAACTATTTTTGGTTATAGATACTAATTTTACCTCAGGATATGATACTCCATTGAAAGCTAAAGATCAGAAACATGACAGAAACAAGGGATATTGTGTTGGTTTGCTAAATTTAGCTCAACTTGATCCAGAGTTTCTGCAGCTATGAACCAGCATCTGACCTGGCCTTGTCACTCTGGGACACTTTGAAACACACAGACTCTTTAACTTTATTATGGACTTTGAATTAGGATCAACCCAGCAGGCTGTGGGGAGAGAGAAAAGCAAGTGTCCACAATACTTTCCAAAGGTCCAGGCTTCATGTAGACTTCATTTTTTTTTCAAAGTTCTAAAATAGTTTCACAAAACATCTAAGAGCCTCTTGTTGCTAATGTTTGCTAATGGGTTGGATTTTATGAAAATGAATCAAATGTGTCTAAATGTATGATAAATCTTAACAATAAAGATTTCATTTGTTTATTGTGTGGTTTTAGGTTAATGCATTCGTTAATACTACTGTCAGCAGTGAAAAGTTAGGGTGTTTATAAGTAACTAGCCTTGCCATTGCACAACTCTGGTAACAGTTATAACACAAGACTAAATAGTTTATAACTGTAAATACGGGCACCTACTATATGTGTATTTATCCTGTAGATAAGTACTCTTTGGGTGGTGCTATTTTAAATTAAGGATATTTAAATGACAGTTAAGTCAGAAAAATTTCCCTAATTATTATTTACTTTGTGGCCTTAAGTCAAATTCAATATTTCTCTGTACTTTAGTATGTAAAGTTGAAAAAAAATGGCATACATGGATAGCATGAAGAGTACTGAAAACATAGTTTACCCATGCAGCATAACGCTGATATCCTGAAGGTACTCAATACATGTGTTAATACAAACCAGTAGCAATGATATGCCAAAACATTAGGCAGGAGACATGCCTCTCTATATGCGTATGATTTAGTAATTAGAGGGATGTATATGTGTGTGTGTCTGTGTGTGTACACATGCTTGTAGTGTATATGATTTATTGATTAGAGGAGTGTGTGTGTAGATATGCTTGTAGTATATATGATTTATTGATTAGAGGAGTGTGTATGTGTGTGTGTGTGTGTGTGTGTGTGTGTGTGTTTGTGTGTGTGTGCATGCCCATGTGAGCATCCGCCCATCTGCACGCACATGCCATGGCACACACGTGGTGGTCAGAGGGTAGCCTCGGATGTTGGTTCTCACCTTCCATGTTGTTTGAGGCAAGGTCTCTCTTGTTCATGGCTGACTTAGCTGGCCAGTGATATTCTAGGAGTTCTCCTGTTTCTGCCTCCTATCTACTCCCTAGGAGTGCTGTGGTTATAGACACTGTACTACTGAGTCCATTCTTTATGTGTATTCTAGAGATTGAACTGGGGTCACTGGCTTAGAGGGGAAACCCTTACCAATTAAGAAATTTCTCCAGGCCTACATACTGTTTTTGAAAATGGTTTTTCATTTAAATTTTCTGTATTACCCCAATGTGGTTTAATATTTTGTAAATAGTGATTTGAGCCAAAGAAAATCCTCAGCTGTGTAGATGCTTAGAATTGGGAAAGACAAACATGAATATGTATCACAGGCCTCACATGTTTATCCTTAAGAGCTTGCTAGTTGAACAATTCTGTATGTGGCACTGATTTGGAGGGAGGCAATGTAAGAAAATAATTGGTGTCTTGCCAAACATAACCCCCCTTTTTTTGTTTGTATATACATCTAGTCATATCCTAATTGGGAAGATATGCACAGAAATACTAGGCTTTTTTTTCAAGATGTTGAATAATTAAATGCCATAAACAATGCTGAAGCCAATAAACTCTGTAGCAATAAAGAGCTGATGTGGAGAGACTTTGGAGGAAGTGGAAATAGAAATCGACCTTGAATAATGAAGGATTTGGGCTAGGACATGGGCAAGGTACATGAAGGGGAAAGAATGAGCTAGAACTTCAGGGATAAGGCATATATGGAACTTTGATTTGATAGAAAGGAAATCAGCATGATTTGAGATGTTTGGCCACAGTGAGCTGACAGTTCAACACTGTGGCAGACTGTTCCTCTCACACTGAGAGGCCTTTGGGACTGTCCCTACTGTAATTGCTTCATCCTAAAGGAACTTTTGACATTGCATTTACACTTTAAATAAAGATTTTATTCTTATTTTTAATTGTGTGTGTGTGTGTGTGTGTGTGTGTGTGTGTGTGTGTGTGTGCATGTGAATGCTGTGTCTTCAAAGGCCAGAGAGAGTGTCAGATCGCTGGAGCTGGAGTTACAGGCAGTTGTAAGCTGCTGGAAATTTTCTGCAGGAGCTGTCTCTCAGCCCACATATATCTTTCTTAAACTTCCTCAACCCACACCTAAACCTTATTTGATTGCATGTGTGATGTAGTAGTTATGCACGATATATGAAGTGTATAACCATAGCTATCCATCCCCTCTGTTGTTTATTTCCCAGTATATCTGGCAGGATTTGAACTGGAGGGAGACATTTTTTTATAATTGTGAAATGACAATTTTGTCATCAGAGGAATGATACATTTTCCTAATTCCTATCCTGTGTTCCATAGGACCCGCTACTACACTGTCTACAGGCAGGTGTATACCACAGAACACCAGACTGTCTTCAGGTGCTGCCCTGGTTGGAGCCGATGGGATGATGAACCAGGCTGTCTCTCCTGTAAGTTGTAATTCTTCCTGCCAAGTTCTGTTGTTAGGGAATGCTTTTGCTTCCATTTCAGTGTCTTAAGAAGCACCATAGATTCAGAGCTTTGCTTGAAACCAGTGCTTCTCAGCCTTCCTGATGCTGTGGCCCTTTAATACAGCTCCTCATGTGTGGTGACCCCAGCCATAAGATTACCTTCGTTACTACTTCATAACTGTCATTTTGCTAGTTATGAACTGTAATATAAGTATCTGTGTTTTCTGGTGGTCTTAGGTGACCCCTGTGAGGGGTTGTGACCCACAGGTTGAGAGCCACTGCTCAAGACTAATGACTCACACATAACGTGGGAAAATGCATATAAAAAGCCTTTCTGTTAAGCGTTTCGATGATAGGTTGCAGCTGAGGACCCATGAAAGCTGCTGTATGCTCTGTCTATGTGGAGGACAGTTGATTTAAAGGCACCAGGCTTTCCTTGACGTCCATCCCACTTCTCCGTTTGCCCCTTTCCTGCATCATCAAATTTGTAATCCACAGCTGATTCAAAAGTCCAGAGGGAAATCACTGTTCTAAATCTAGATGGGATTTCTCACCATGGGCTTGTCATGATTAATTGCAGAGCTCTGGAGGCAGCTTCCTATTTCAGATGAGGTCTGCACTCTGTTCACAAACCTCTGGCGATGGGATTCCAGAACCTTCAGAGTCTGGTGTTTGGCAACCCTCTCACCAGGCTGTGAGAGATGACTCCGTTTAGTGAGCCCCTTTTCCTGCATTATGTGCCTATGGCGACTGTGAAGTCCCTCAGAGTCTAATCAATGCAGCACCATAGCACAGCACACCTCTCCTGCCTCTGTGTACCTTAGGGAGTTTGCCAGCATCCTGCCTCCTTTCTGCTCTTGAAATATATTGGGGAAGTTTTGTTGTAGGCCTCCTACATTAAGCAGGTACAGTGTCAAGTGCTGTGGCAAGAGTGTGTTTACAGTCAGGCTACTGTGGCTGATTGGTTTAAGATCATGGAAAAGATCTGCCCACAATACCATCAGAACTATGTTATAAAGTCCAGGAAACTGACAGCTTTAAGTATTTATATTTATTGTTTAACAACTACCTGAGTTCTTTGCCTCTGGTTATATATTAGCATTTTGTTTGACTTTGTTGTTGTTGTAAAGACGCTTTGACCACACAGTCACTTTCTCCATGCATATTCTTTATGCCAATACTTCTTCCCTCTCGATGTGAATACAACTAATCTGGTGTCTTGTTAAAGGGTAGATTTGTATTAACTAGGTCTAGAGGGGTTCTCAGAATTTGTGTTTCTGCAAAGTTTACAGGAATGCTCTTACAGATAATTCTGTAAGGCTTCAAATAGTCAGCCATTGTCTAGCAATGGCAATTTTCAATAACCTTCCTGTAGAGGGGCCAGTGGAAATTTCTAGATCATGTTATATTACCTGCAAGATGCCTACTTACACTGATGATTTCCTTTCTTTCTCTCGACTCCACCTATCCTTCCTTTGAACATACCTTTTAGCTGTGTCTTCTCTGGGAACCCATTTCAGTGGAAGGCAGTGCTCAGATGGTGGTGATCATCGGTGCCTCTGCTCACAAGGGTTTCATGGACCCCACTGTCAATATGGTAAGTCACCAACAGGACCATTCTGTTACAATTTGGCACTGTCTGCCAGTTGTGTCCTGGTAGACTCATGGCGGGCTACCTCTCTGGGAATTGGTGAACACTGAAAATGAGTCACTAAGCAGAAATCCAGAACCATAGTGTAATAAATATCATAAAATATGCTTTGTGGTTTAGTTGTAAATCTTCACCGTAGAAGTTCAAAGGTCATTGCAAGAACAAGATGCTATACTTTGTAAAGAAACATCAGATGTTAAGTCTCTCAAGGAGGATGGCGTGAAACTACCGCTATGGTATGGTGTTCTGTGAGATCTCTGGGCTCCATAAATGAGCAGAATACAATCATCATGAATGTAATGTTAAGCAGTATTGACTAATCTTATACCTGTTATCTTAAAAAAAAAATCGCAAAACCTGGAAGTCAAGACTTGAGTGACTCTCAAAGCGTCAACACTCACTGGACATGTATATATAAGATTTTCATGTGTGAGGAGTTTTCAAATGACCAATGATTTATCCTTTACTGCAGAATGAAGCTTCACTTAAAGCAATTGGTATGTGTGCCTTCTTGTGTCTACTGCTTGGCTTCTTAAAAGTGCATCTGTGAAATTTCTGAGGTCCTGGCACTCATGTGTTTTTTTCTCTTCCACACTTGTGGTTAAGGACAGTGCTCCCATCTCCCGTGGGTCCCTTCAGAGATGTTCTTGTAAATGAATTCCCAAATTCTTTTCTAAGTTGCCTTTTAAAGAATATATGAATTAAGATAAAGCTGATGTTCAGTGATCTCACACTTGGACCACAGGACTGATTTGGAGACAGGGATCGGTGGAGGCTTTGGAGCTCCAGCTTGTATCGTTACTATTTCCCAATGTTTTAGAAAAACAACAACAAAAAAATTCACACATGGGTCCATTCTTTGACTTTAAATAAAGTAAAAGTTTTCAACTAAATTGGAACTAAAGGTTTCCTTATTTTGACCCATAATTTTGGTGGGGAATTACAGATGTTACTAGTTCATCAAAGGTTTTCTTTAAAAACCATAATTAGTTATTAATTTATAAATGCATTGTTTTTAGGAGCAAATCTTGCAGGACATCAGGTCCCAGAGGACAAAGATAACAAAAGAGAATATGGTAAAGATATAATGTCCCAGTTATACCTGGACTAAGTTATTCTTTATCTTTTACACCAGTACTTGAATATTTTGATTATTCTAACTTACCAGCTGCCATACACCAAAGTAATTAAGGTGCTCTCTGAAATCCAAACAGTTAAAATTTTCATTTTTGTAGTTTTGGCTTGGTGAAAATACTGGATAATTTCAAACATAGGAAGAAAGATTGTCTTTTGCACAAGCTTGTCTGTGCACCATGACATCTCCAGAGCCAAGGGATAACATCAACATACAAAATTCCTGTCAGGAGTCCCTGCTGCTACCAACAGCACCACTGTCCAGGCTGCTTCCCTTACACGCTAACACTGTTTCTCTCCTGCTCTAGGACACTTGGTGAATTTTAAAAGGAATCAACAAACCCTGAGGGGCTAGGTCCCAGAGAGTGGATGTTTAGACTTCTGCATGGGGTTGTATTTCCCCCATCAAAATGAGGCACTCCTAACTGTATAAACTAAGGTGGTTTTCATGGAGAAATTTTGAAGACTTTCTAGGAAATCAAGCAGTTGAGGAACAGGCGGAGAACCCCATTAAGAAGAAATTACACTAGCTGAGTTTTAAAAGATGAGAAGCTCAAATTGACAAAAGCTCTTTGTAAAATGTAGCGAATAGGACAAAGCCCACTAGGCAGGCTGATTATAGCCTGGTGAGGCAGGCTCATCCCTAATGCTTCTCTAGGGGCTGGAGTTCTTATGTGTGGCATCTGCCCCCCTGTTGCTGGAAATTTTCTTGGTCCTGCCCAACTCCCATGGCCCCATGGTCCTGAAGCTGCTCAGACCCAATAAACACACTTAGGCTTATGTTATTTTTAAACTATGGTCATGGCAGGCTTCTTGCTAGCTAACTTAAGTTAATCCATTTCTATAAATCTGTATTTTGCCCTGTGGCTTGTGGCTTACCAGTATCTTTACATCTTGTTCCTGCTGGCAGCGGCTGGCAGTGTTTCTCTGTTCTGTCTTTCTCCTTCCTCTCCCTCTCCAGTTAGAATGTCCCACCTAACCTTATTCTGCCTCATCATTGGCCAAACAGCTTTATTTATCAACCAATCAGAACAATACATATTCACAGCATACAGAACGACATCCCCATCACCCCCACATATATATGCATATATATTACAGTAAAATAATTTTAATGTTGTATTTGTAATTACATATAAGAAATCACTCAGATGTTGAAACATTAAAAACATTCCAATTATTACAAAGCCCCAGTCAATGTAATACAGCAAACTAAAACTATAAAGAACTGCTGCTGCCTGCAGATAACCATGATGGGCATCCCCATACACATTTATGTTCACACAGATATGAAAATGTATACATGTGGGATCATATTACACACAGGATCTTAATGAAGGCCCTTTTGGTTTTTCCATCTCTTCTTTCTTCCCATCTAACGTGTTTTCCCTCATTGTCTGCTGTTGAACCCTTGTTGTGTCTTTTCCTGGGCTTCCTGACTTGTACACAGCCAGCTGTGTCTAGTACATCAGTGTACCACACAATTTTGAGTAACTATTGGGTGATAAACACTTGTTCCAAATTTTATCCTAGTTTTTGGCACAATAATTAGGCTTGTGATAATATTGTGCTTTACATTTTGTGAAGAATGTCCCAGCTGTGGGATTGTTGGGGGTCAATGACTATGTTCAGTTAAAATTTTTGTATACTTGAGGATCAGTGTGTGTGTGTGTGTGTGTGTGTGTGTGTGTGTGTGTGTGTGTGTGTGTGTGGTTGTGGGTTAAAATTCTGATAAGTCTTATTTATTTATTTTTGACATTGACTTTTAAGAGAATCCTCACATCTTCACTCAGAATCAAAGATGTGATGCCTATCTCAGATCATTAGGGTCACTGTAAAAAGAGTTTGTAGCCTGGAGTGAAGTTGGTGTTATCAATGTGTATGGGAAGAGAGAACTCTGAAAATAAGCCACTTGGCCTTTATAAAATGGAGAAAAGACTGTAGTCCTAGCGAGAGTGGAAACATGCTAATAAGTGAGAACAACACTTGAAGTTAATAATGATTCTAAAATTGCTGATCTACTTAACTCATTTGAAAAAACCTGGCTCTCATAAAGCAAATGAAAAAATGAATTTGGACAATTAGGAAGCAATGAAGAGCTTTCTGAAATAACTATTGATTAAAGAAATCAAAAGGAATACTTTGAAGATTTGAACACATGCAAATCAAACTAGATCCTGGTAGTGAAGTTTACTCTCTTTGAAATTTTATGGCTTCAGAGAGAACTGGGAGTTACAGGAACTGAGTAATTTCACACACAAAGTCACACCTCATTTCCACATCTCTACCCTCTTCCTTTTCTCTGGGTCAGAAGTCAAGCAAAATGATAATGTGACTAACATAGGCTTCTAAGTGTCCTTATTTTCTATGCATATATTTCTTTATTCACTCTGTCTGTCAATCAGCCTTCTATCAAGTCTCCCACTTAGTAAATATTTATATAACAGACTGTGCACTAGATATTTCAGAGGAGAAAACAAATGGTTTAGTTTTAGTCTGGTGGGAAATAGAGAGCAGAAAACCTATGACTATTATGCAGCTCACCATTGCCATGACAGAGGATGGTTCTGTGCTAAGAGAAAGAGGCGGCTGTTCATCTATGTCATACCAGAAGGGGAGGAAAGGTTTCTCAAAAATGCTTGTAAGTACAAAATACAGTTCTTAAAGATAAACAGAATAATCATATGAGATTTGGTAGAGACATTAGTATGTTTTCCACAGACATAAGAAGTATAAGCCACAGTTCTCTTGGCTACAGAAAGTGGTGCACAAGAAGCAGCCACATCAGGCCACTAACTTACAGCCAAACCTGGTGCGTTCGGACTTTAAATACAGAGAATTAACCGATGAAATTCTTCATAATTCTATTGCCAAATTCAGTTTCTGAACAATACAGTCCTGCGGTTGAGGATTGGTTGATTCATTGATTGATTTCCCCCCGCCCCCCGCATGTAGTATGTATGTTAATGTACATGCATGTGAACATATGGAGGCCAGAAGAGGGCGTCTGGATATCTTCTTTCTTCTTTTACTTCCCTGAAGCAGGATCTCTTCCTGGACCTGGTGCCTCCCTTTTCTCAGCTAGACTTGAACCTGGTAACTCCCAGCACTCCTGTATCGACCCTTTCAGAACTGGGTTTATAGCTTGTATGGGAGGCCTGGATTTTTTTCCTCAGGTCTGAAATTCCAATTCCCATTCTCGGGATTCTGCAGTTAGGATTCTTAACTGCTGGGCCATCTTCCCAGTCCAAGTTGGGGTGTCTTGAACATGCAGCATCACTGGTTGTTTCTCTATTTCCAGTACTTACAGAAGAAGTCACAAATGTTTCTTTGCCGTCTTTAAATGTGGTGTTTAGATATATTAAACATAAGAAGTTTTTGGAATGATGTCTGGGAAGTTCTCAGGCAGTTTGAGGCTGAGGCTGGGCCTCATTGTTGACTAGCTGTTGCTGTCTTGGAGAAGGTGTTTACATTTCCAACCTCAGCATTATCATTTTTAAGGAGAAAAATAAAAACTTCAGCTTTCCTGAGTTCCAACAGTGTTCCCACAGTATTTTCAGAATTTTATATATACATTAAATTACCAGTGATGTAAAGGTTATGGAATAACTATTCTTACCTCACCTTTGTGTATTATGGAGTCATAGAGACTGGTCTAAGAGCAAATAGCAAAGATGTAGGACACATGACGTCCATACGTACTATATTCTGGTCTCAGAGTTTGTGAGCTTAACCTGGAAGCTGGGATGCCCTTCTGACAGTGTTAAGTGTGGCTGTGTGGTGTGATGTATGTCAGGTTGTTATTTGTGAGAGGCCTAAGGGATAATGTGTGTGATTTATATGCCAAAAAGCAGCGTCCAAGCTGTACTACTTCCTATTTGCTGTAGATGCCCCGAGGATCCTAGAGGGGGAGCTCTCATGAGAGGGAGAAAGGCTCCAGCTGTTTCAGTTACCCCACTGGAGAATCTGAGCAAATCTCAGAGAAGACTGAGTCACAGGTACAGCTGACCATGAGACAGGGTCCAGCCAAGGAGCTGTATTGACTGTATAATACTGATGGATAGAAAGCTGGGCTGAAGGGATTTCTTAAGAACACTATTTATTTGAGCCGTGCTGTAGGTTGAATTATGTCCCCCATTGCCACTTTTCCTATATTCAAGTCCTAAATCCAAGTACATTATAATGTGATTTTTTTTTTTTTTGAGACGGGGTTTCTCTGTGTAGTGCCTGTCCTGGATTAGGCTGGCCTCAAACTCACAGAGATCTGTCTGGCTCTGCTTCCTGAATGCTGGGATAAAAGGTGTGTGCCACCACCGCCCGGCTTATAATGTGATCTTATTTTGATAGAGGTTTGCTACAGATATAATTAAGTAAGATGAGTTCATACTGAACCTAGTATGACTGGCAATGTTCTAAAAGAGGGAACATTTGAATACAGGTACATGCACCCAGGGAGACCATCATAAGAAAACGAAGACTGATCAAAACAATGGTTGTATATGCCAAGAAATACCAAACATTTCCAACAAATGTCCAGAAGTGAGACTTACCTTCATAGCCCTTAGGAGGCAGTATGCTGGTCTCCAAGTTCTAACCCCAGCGCTTGAGGCAGTCCTATGCCATGTATGTGAAATATGTTTTCAGTTAACCCTCAGGCTGTCCGCACTTGGCATTATTTTTCTGATTTTACAGAGCAAAGCCCTGGGATTTGTTTTTGTTGCTTAAGCAGCTCAGCTTGTGGTATTGTGTTGCTGCAGCATTGCAAAGCAGCATGGGAATCTCGGCAAACATGGCCCCTTCATCTTCTGCTTCATTTCAGCAGTTGGCCGGCTGTAACAGGGCAAAGGGGAACATGGCAGGGGGTAATAAAGAACAAGTCCTGCTAAAGGAAGTGGGTGGCTTATTTTAATTGAATTATAAAATCAGTCTGGGAAGGTGATTTTTGAAAAGAATGGAAAAAACCATTCATTTAAAACACTTCAAAATGCCACACTTAAATGAGCATTGCTAGCAGATGTTACAAAATGAAGTAATGACAGGTTATATTGTGGAGATAAATTGACATACAGTCTTAACATGAGCCAGCAGTTTACACTGGTAAAAATCTGTGCTTATTTTGTTTGTCAAGTAAAGATGGCTTGTCTTAGAGCCCTAAGCTCTCAGCAAAGAATGGACTCATCTGCACTGAAGTCACCACAGTCTTCATTCTATAACTAGACAGAGGCTGGGGCAACACTGACAGCCATGGGGATGTATGGTAGAGGAACTGGGTAAACTGTTTCTGAGGGTAGTAAATTAAGATCTGTGTCCTTCCATGTGCCCAGGAGAAGAAGCTGCTGTCTGGACTCCATGCATGGGGTTTACTATCCTAATGTAATTTGGAAATCAAAGCTTTGGAAGAACGTTGCTGTGTACCCTTGAGGATGTGCTTTCCATAGCCATTGTTAGCGATCATAAGCCACAGTTGAAAAGAGGCTGCACTGTAATTACTTGATATTTGCAAATATGACAGTCTCAGGGGAGAATACACAGCACCATCCAGGGTTATTTGATTCCACAGGGTGTAATTAGTGATGAAGTAGAATGTGGTGAATGTTGATAATAATGACAATTATGGGTAACCCAGAAGCCATGCTTTTTATGAGCTATGCTGTGTGCTTTATACATCTGTGCTTGTTGGAAATGCTCACAATCCTGTGTCTTTAGTATTCTTATTTTACCGATAACACAGATCTTCACACACTTTCTGTTGCTGAAAACACAATACTAGTGATTGGTAAATTATTTTTTTTTAAAGGAGTTTTCTTTGGATTCATGGTTCTGGTTCAAGAGTGAGGGGCCATGTCTGGTGATAACCATCTTACTTGAAGATAGCACAGAGCATCATGTGTAGGGATAAAGAGTATGAGAAACTTATCCACTAAACCGGCCAATTCATTAACTCAGTGGTGTCTTAACTTATTACACATATGGGTGTGTCAGTCCATTCACTAGACCAGATTCAGAATCAGTTTTTCAAAGATCCAAATGGTTCCATCTCTTAATATCTCATAATGAAGAGTTCAGCATGAGTTTAGGGAGAGACAAACCTGTATGGTTTGCATATGAAGTGTCCCTCAAAGAACTCAATTGTTGAAGGCATGCTTCCAAGCTAGTGGTGACTTGGTAATGAGTTCACAACTGAATGAATATCAGATACCCTATTTCATTTTTAGTGTTTAATCCTGGACCCGTGCTGGGCAACAACGTTTCTGTAAAAGTATGAGGTGAATTATTGTGTTCACTTGAGTTTTGCTCACTGTACAGACGTATGTTGACCTGTGTTATTGAAAGTATACTTTGTTCTTATAGAAACATGAAAAAAAGGCTAATAATGGAATGAATGGTGTTCTCTGAAACAGATTCAAACTGACATAGGACGCAGGTCATGGTGGGAGGTATGGCAATGAGAGGGAATGTCATACCCATTCCACACTGTTGCCAAGCTGGACAGGACAGATCACAGCTGTTTGGATACGCAGTGCCACAAAAGATGGAGATGGGGAAGTTTATGTGAAAATATGTCTTTACATGATACAGCAATATGATGAAAGGTTACAGCATTCCAAAGTGAAAGAAAATGTCAGACCATGAAGGCAGCCAAACCCTACATAACCATTTTTTCTCAGTTTCTTCTTGCAATCAAGTTGTGTATTTTTGCTTTATCACATATTAAATCAAGCTCACTTTAGTGAATCAGGTACAAAATAAGATGAAAATGTTCTTTTTAATATATTAACTGGAACTTAAATACCATATTTTATTTTCAACAATATTTTTGTTATTCACAATTTCATGAAAGAATACAATGTATCTTGAGGCTATCTACCTCTCTCTCTCTCTCTCTCTCTCTCTCTCTATCTATCTATCTATCTATCTACCTATCTATCTATCATCTATCCATCTATCCATCCATTTTATGTATATGGGGATTACTATGTGCATGCCTGGTGCCTGAGGAGCCAGAAGAAGGTATCAGATCCCCTGGAAGTAGAGTCACAGATGGTTGGCTATGAGTTGTCATATGGGTGCTACGAACTGACTCTGGGTCCCCTGCAAAAGCACCAAGTCTTCCTAACGGTTGAGTCATATCTCTAGTCTCCCTCTCATATTTTCTTGAGAACACAATGGGTGTGATTTGAAAAGAGAACTGAGTAAAGCAAAGAGAACATGTTTTATTGCACAAATCAACCCTCCACATTCACTGCTCTTTGGGAGAGTGCATCTGAGTTAGAAATGCATAAGTTTCCATAAGTCTGTGTGGTAGGGGGAGACTTTGTTCAAGTTCAGGTGTTTCTGAGGATAATGAATGAGAAGTACACTAACAGCGCTTGGTTTGGTTAGACAGTTTTATGCCTAGCTCTTTTTAAAACCATACATTCCTTGTATAGCAGGAAATCCTGGTCATGCTTTCTTTTGTTTTCTTGTTGTTATTTTTTTTTTTTTTTTTTTTTTTTTTTTTTTTTTTTCATTTTTCTTTTTTTTTTTTTTTTTTTCTTTTTCTCAGATAGGAAATTTGCTCCTAACTTAAGTTATTTTTTAGATTTTGGAGATGGTATAGAGTAGATAGCCAGTTGGTCTGAACTGATTAAATACGTGATTAGAAGTGAGATTCACTGATACTAAGTGTGTAGTCTGTGTTAAGCTAGATTTTTTGATAAGAGTTGAGTGCATCTCTCTTTTTCATTTTTACAGTGATTTTTCAGTACTCCAGGCAGAGGTCAAGCAAATACAGTGCTAAATGCATAGGATGTTATTTATTATCATTATATTTAAAAATATGAACAGAACACTCTGCTTTGTGTGCTATATTTCTCAATGTCTATTTTCTGGATCACCTCTTCTTTTGTATTTTAAGCCATGGAAGATGGATTGAAGCTTCTGTGTTTAGGTAAGCCTGTGAAGTAATGAGTTATGTGGCTCCTGATAGTGTCCTCTTTTGGTGGACTTTTCAGAGTCTCCAACAATGTGCTAGTGTGATCGGTGGTTCATGGAAGGGCATGTAGATTCCTATGTACTCAAAAGGACTATATATGTATATATTTGCATATATATGCACATAACTACAATTAATGAAAAAATTGGCCATGGATTTGAAAGAGATAAAGAGGATTGATGGGAGGATTTGGAGGGAGGAAAGGAAAGGGAGGAATGAGGAAATGATGTAATTCTATTAATCTCAAAAATAAAAGAAAAACAGGTGATGAAAAACATGTAGGCATAAAGCATTTTTAATGGAACTATTTTGAAGCATTATTATTTTGTGTAGAACATTTTGCTTTCAAGAAATAATGTATACACACATGAAGAAAGAGACAGGGAGAGATAGATAGATAGATAGATAGATAGATAGATAGATAGATAGATAGAGCAAGCTACTTTTTCCAATGTGTTCAGCTAATAATGAAATATTCATATAGTAGTGAAAAAAAAACCAAACAAAGTGCTTTCCCATTTGTTACCTCTTTCAAGATCCTACCCACTGTATGGAAGAGTTCATATTATTACTCTTATTTCATATATATATTTATATCATAAATGTATTTCATAATATTCATATTATCAAATTAGAGTCAAAACAACAGAGACACAGAAAGTGTAACTGAATTGCCCAAGTCGCATTTGTTAGCAGCTAAGCGAATATATCAAACAGGTTTTTAACTCTCCAATTCTAGGTTACTGGTTACTATCCTACAGGTAAATGGGGATGATTAGGGATCGAAGTAGTTAGGTCTTGTGTGCCCCCCCCCCTTTTTGCTATAGTGTATCCTGGAAGGGTCAGCGTAGTTGGGAAACAGAAGTTCCATGCTATTCTCTAGGAGATGTGACCAAATACCACACAGCCCAAGTAGGGAACTCACAACAGACCAAAGTACAGATAACCACCAATGAATTTTACTGGGGTCCTTTAGAGGAGCAGAAATGATCCCCCCAAAGAGCTGCAACACTGAAGTCTTGTCCCAGCATGGTGATGGCTCATGAAGGCTGAAAATGTGGAGCACACTGCACATCCAGGCAGCTCAACAGGCTGGAGAGCATCTTGTCCTCATAGCTCAGTTGGTCTGCACCTCTTCCAGATATCTAGGCTGGCCTCTGCTTCTTGCAGGCTGCTTGGCTGTTCGAGAGTGTCTCTCAGCAGTCCCAGATTGTGTGTGCTTAAGAGGGGAGGGGCTGACTGTCAGTTTCAGGGACTTCCTGAAACTTTGGAGGACACTTTGTATTCTGTGAGCTTTCCTGTAGGATGGACTCTTTCACCTCCCCTTAGAACATTCCATTATTCACCCCCACCCCTAGTAAGATGGAATGTTTGAATTCCAGAGGAAACTGCTATTTATAAGTCACCTTTTCTCTTTCCCCAATCAGATTATTTCTATTGGCCCTCCCAATAAACACCTTTAAACAAATAATTCATAGATGCTACTGGATTTTTACTGGGAACACAGAGGTTAATGGTGATAGAGGTCTGGTTGTGCAGTCAGCAGACAGTTGATGATGTAGGATTTGGGAGTGCTGAGGACTGCCTCTAAGGGTACTGTGAAGGCTTGTCTTCATGTATTCATCCTGAGGCTAAAAAATGTCTGTGCCTTTCCCCTCAAAGGCAAGTACTTGAACTTGGTGGTAGTCCTCTCTTCACTACTGCCTCTCTTTATATGTCCTGGTCTCAGTTGTTGCCACGTGTATCTCCAGCTTGTACTAAATCTTGATGTCTGTTTTTTTTTTTTTACTAGGAACCATATTGCATCCCACACCCTCTTCTACAGCCCTTGCCTCCACATATTCACAGATAAACTAGCTTTATCATCCTCTGCTTTAATAAGTATCTCTTGACCTTCCAAATAGCAAAGGCATAGGTACATCCATAATGAGGAAATAAAGCAGAGGTAAGTGCTCCAAATCAAAGATTTAAGAGAAACTAACAACATGTGTTAAAGAAATTAACTTTATTCAAGAGTGTTCTGCCCTTTGACTTCAGTGTCTGGGAGGTTTTCTTTAAGGCTTTAAAATGATAGCTTTCTCTCTCTCGCTGAAGACCTTAGGTTACCAGAGAAGCTAACCATATAACAAGGCCGAGTCTTGCCACACACCCAACTTGTCTTAAGGTTCTTAGCCCACCATAAAGACTGACAGTGTAACTGAACTGAGGATAGGGCCTTTGGGTGACCATCAGAAGGTCCTAGAGCCTCAAGCCCACTCTGTGGACAGTTAGGATCACCATTCTGGATAGTGGATCCCCAGCACTATCCAGTGGGGGCTTGAGTGAGCTGTGCTGCTGGTGGGAGTCTATGCAATTGATGGCGACAGTTCCAAGAGGCTGGTGTATTAGCACCACGGGGAAATGACAACAGAAGCTTCTCTTCTGGAACTTCTCCACACTCTGTCCTGTGCATGGCTTCCCTGGCTAGCTTCAATACGACAGTTTCCGGTGAATTCCATGAGTCCTTACAGCTAATTATTAAATTTGAGGGTGGTTTTGGGAACTCCCTGGCCACATCTGCAGTTGTACTAGGGGCTGAGACTGGCATCCTGTAGAGAATCTTCACTGTAATGCCTCAGTGGCTTTGAACTTTCACAGAAGGGAAGCCTCTTTTCTTCAAGAGTAAAGTGCTTTGGGTATCTGCACTGCTTTCTTGTGACTGTGAGGCACAGAGACAATGCAGCAGTGCAGCGTTCTCAGTGCTCAGTGTGCAGATGGGGACGGAATAGGTGTTTCCTCATCGCTGGTGAAGAACAATGGTGTCTGGACTCCCTATGTGGGCTGAACGTAATAACTTAACACACCCATTTATTGAATCAGATGGCAAACCACAGAAGGCAAGTGCAAAAATAACATTATTATAATCTGTTGGAGCTGAACAATGCTGGAGACTGGGGACATGGAGGAGGAGGAAAATAAAGCGCATGGTACCCGAAGTTTTAAGAGCCTGCCTGCATTTGTGGAAACATTTGTTGAAGTTGTTGGAATGATTTAAAAATAGTTTCAAAGACTGCATGCTAAAGAATATTTAACTGAGGGTATAGTTATGTAACTCAACTAGGTACTGTTTTTCCCATTTCAGCAGAAAGGATGTTATATTTTGATGTGTTGTAAGTTGCGGTGACCTGTGCTTAGCTTTCACTTATCACAAATAATCTTTTCCAGGATCATGCATTTGCTACAATGTTGAAATACTTCTGTTATGTCTAACCTTGGAGAAGGGTCAAAACAAATCTGTGCTTTAAGTAAGAATAATTAAGCTGCCTGAAGAATGTGTCAAGAATACTGAAGAGAAAAAAGTTTTCCTTGTAGCCCATGGCCAGTCTCTTCTGTTTCCTTGTTGGCACTGTGGAGCTGGGAAAGCTGGCAGAGGTCCCTGTCAACATGCTCTTGAAGGTTGAAAACATTTGAAAAAAATGAATAAAGGTGTTTTCATTCTATTTATGACCTCAATAATATAGCCTGACAACTATTTCTATAATATCTAAATTATATTAGGTATTCTAAGTAGTCTAGACATCATTTAAAGGTCATGCATGGGAAGAGGTGCGTAGTTAATGTGAAAATTGTGTTTCATTGTACACAGTGATCAGGAGCATGGCCGTTTTGGTATCCTTGGAGTGACACTCTAGTACCAAGCTCCCTAGAAGACCAAAGGAAGGCTGTATTATTCAACTTAGTCCCCATGTGAATAAAGACTGGGAATACATGTGACTATAGCCCTTGACTTATTCCTATGTGGAAAGAATGAAATATTCATGTACGATATTAGCTATGGTAATTTATACTTACCCAGAATCAAAAACATTCAGGCAAAGTTTGAATACCTCAGTCATATAAACAGCATTTGACTGTGAGTTAGAGAACTTCCCAAAGACTAGTGAGATAAAGACATGTTCATGGTTAACTTAGAGAATTGTGGGGAAGCCATCGATAGAGGAAACCCCGATGCAAATGGTGACAGAAAAGGAGTAAGAAAGATATTAAAAAAAAGGGGGAAGCAAATCAGATGACTGATTCAAACTGAAAGATACGGATGGAAATGAAAATAAAGACGTGTACTGGGCAGCTCTGAGAAAATGTAATTCAAAGTCCTCTCTGCTTTCATTTAGAGATTTCGCTTTTTGACTATGGTACAATACAAGGAGAAAAACAACTTTTTCCATGAGTGTAACTTGAACAGTTTTCTTCCCGACAAGCCATGATTAAAATGTTATATATGCACTAGGATGACAAATGTCCTGTTTTTGACTGAGGAATGTATTTCTACAGTCAATCAACGAATAAGTTATTGAAATAACAGAAAAATAAAGGCTGAGCAAATGTGATAGTTTAGACATGAAATTATAGATAGTGGCTTGCATAATTTGGTCATTTATGTGTTGCAGAAGAATAAAGAAGGCTTTCATTAAGTAGAAAAAAAATAAACCAGGGATGGAGTGTTAGACACTGAAATGATGGCATTTGCACCGAGCATGGCTCTGTTATTCTTCTCAAGGTTTTATATATTCATTCAATTATTCTGCAAATTGCCATGCAGACACTTCACTATGCATTTTGGCCACATAAGTAATTTTTTTAATAGTTGAGAAATTTTAAATGGAATGATCAAGTACTTTCTAAAGCTTTAAGCCACCAATATTTCATTGCCTTTAAAATATTTTGAACTCTTTGTGAGATGTATGTCGTCTAAACCTCACATTTTCCAGAAAATAAGAATTTCTGAACCTGTTCTGAGTCTGTGATATCTAAGTACAGAAGAATAGTAAAGGATTAAGTTAGAGAAACAACAGAACACGTGTCACATGACTCCCATCCCTCAGCTCCAAGAACAGTGTGCTGGAAGTTTCTCTGTTTAGAGATAGACTGTCCTATTTCCTTACACTGTGCAGAGTGTCCTCAGTTAGCCCTTTCATCCTGGAGGAATTAGCCAGGTTGGGCAAAACAGAAACCTCCAAGAGATTTTTCTTGTGGCTTCTGCACTGTAGTCCTTCTGGCTCCCACAGTGTCTTCTGTGAAATGCTGTCTATGGAATCAGCCAGGGATTGTGGGTGAGACTCGGTGTTCTCACTGATGGTGCACTTTTGAGACCACCTGTGCACATTGAAAGTGTACAAGACCCTGCCCCTGGCTACACAGAAGACGGGAGGTAATGGAAAATATGTGCAGTCTCAATTTAAAAGGCTTACTCAATGTGGCTACTACTTTGTCTGTTTCTCTTCCCTCCCTCCCTCCCTCCCTCCTTCCTTCCTTATTTCCTTCCTTTCTTTTTTTCTTTTACCTTCTTGGTGTGCAGGGATTTGTATGGATATGTTTCTAGCTCTTACATTAAACCCCCACCCCCCGTATGTATGTGTGTGTGGTATTCATGAGCATAGGTCTGCATGTTTACATGTGTGTAGTCACATGGATATGACAGTGCATGTGCATGTTTAGCGAAGGAGGAAGGCCAGAATGTGACAGTGTTGACTCCAGTATCTTCCTGCATAACTCTTTGCCTGACATGTTGAAAAATGGTCTCTTTCTGAATCTAGAGCTCACTATTTTGGTTAGCTTGGGTAGGCTGGATAGCCAGCTTGCTCCAAGGATTGTCTGTCCCTGCCTCCTGTTCTCTGTAATGACAGGTGGGCTGTCACACTTACCAGGCTTTACAAGTGTTCTGGAGATCCTTGTACTTATATGACAAGTGCTTTTGTTTTAACCATTTCAGTATTTTTTTTATTTTCCATGGCATTGACTCCTACCACACTTTAAAATTCTGATCAGGATGAAGTTTCCATTCATTAAAGGTATACAACTAGATTGTGGATGACCACGTGGTAGGATTTGCATAAAGGAGATTGTAAAGTTAGAATGAATAGTATAGGGTAAAAAAACAAAACAAAACAAAACAAACTATTAAGACCACTTCAAAGTCTCAGGTTCTGTGATTTCTGGATGGCAATTCTGAAGCCAGGACAGAATCTAAGCTCCTTTGTTTCTGGCCCCCAGCAAGGGACCTGAAACCAATTGAGTTTTAAATGAATGCACTGAATGAACGGACTTAGTGGATTAATCAGGATTTCACTTAGCTGTCACTGATTATTATACGGCTTTAAATCTGAGACTGCACAGTTGTGTTTAAAAGTTAGACTTCTTTTTCTGTGAGTCGTCATGTCGGGAATGGGTCATTGTCTCTATGAAAACTGCTGTGTGGCTTTGGCTGTCTGTTCGGCTCACTAGGCTTTTCCCATGGACAGATTCCTGTTTATGTCACACCACATAACTCAATCAATCACATAATCTTCTGAGAAAACAAACTTTTCATCAAATAAAACAGTTGTAGAAGCCCATCACTCACATTGGCATATGTTTTTAAAGATACAAAGCTCCAGGGGCGTTGGTAACAATGAAATATAAATATTTAGCTTCAAATTAAATGTCATCACTGAAATTCAGAGGCAGCTAATCACTGCCTAATCCCACTCCTGTATCCTCCCAGGGATTAAGACACCAACTCATTCCAAAATGTATTTGGCCCTAACAGTCTCCCCAGCTGCATTCACGGTGCCTCAACGCCTAGGGGCTCCGAAGCAACTTGGGCATCAAAGGTTTTGTTCCACTCTTTGATCATTCTCTTCAGGTTAGACCTTTTTCTGCCTGCTTGCAATTTCTCAAAGAGAAAGCATTAATAATTTGCCATCAGAAGACTTGCAATTTTGTTGTCTTATTTCTTTATCTATTCTGCACCTTTCCCCTTCCTCCTCACAAGGTGAAACAGCCCATTTGACACCATGTTCTGTCAGAAGCTAAGAGGGGGTCACAGAAGCAACCCTCTGGCTGTCTCTAGCATCCTGTGCCCACCCACCTCCATAGTTTTCTCATGCCTCTAACCTGCTTCTCTTGCCAGATCCCTGACTTCTCATTACCAGCTGTTGTGAGGTCACTTTGCACCAAATTAGACCCCTTTGAGATGATTCTGGGCAGTCTCATAGCATTGGCCAAAGGCAATTTTAAGCCAAATTTTTTAAAGCCAAATAGCTCTCTTTATACATTCAATTCTCCTCTTGCCTATAGGCATTTAAGTAGAATATACTTTAGTTTTAAAATGTAGATTCCACACACCATTAAGCAATAGTTCTGGATGATCTATCTACTGTATGGACTGAAGGTCTGTCTGTTATTGGACTGCCCAGAGTCCCTGGCACTCACTGTTCTTATCTCTGACTGTAGGGAAACTCTTGGCTAACAGATGTGAGGTGCACTCCAGGCCTGTGCTGCTCCTGTTCTCCATTGCTGATCGAGGTCCTTAGATGGAAGTTTGACAATAAGTTCTTTTTTTCCCCCATTGGCTTATTTTAGCGTCTAACTGGTGGGATGCAAATCTCCCTATCTAATCTCCTTAGGATGAATTTGCCTTTGATGTGGTTGTTTCCTGGAGTAGAGCTGCCGCCTTCTCATTATGTCTTCTAGCATACCAGTATGTGGGGAGACATTTTCATTTCCTGTGCTTGCTTGACAGAGAGGGACTGAACTGCCTGATGCCCCTGCTTGATGATCACTCACAAACACCTGTGTGCCCCGAGTGTTCTTGTCTGTGTCTTCAGGCGTAAACCGTGGGAAAACCTCATCGTCCTGGCCACAGAGCAGTGCGTGTGTGTGACCATCACTCAATTTCCTAGGAGATCATTTCCCACAGAGGCATATACAAACACTTGCTATTATCAGTGGTTGAAATTTATACCAGTGTCCTGTAATTGAAGTATTTTGTGAAATGCCTATGGTGTTATGACATTATTTTATACACTGATGTTTTTCAGGTTAAAATGTGAATTCTGAAGACTAAGGTTATACAGAGTCAGATTCCAGAGAATGCTGAAATATAGCTTTAAATGGAGATATTTGAACCTAGCTATATCCTCTATCATAAAGCATGACTTCTCTGATACTGAAATTACATTCTATATTTGAAAATGAGAAAGACAGATATATTTTGAAGGTAAAGCATTTGAAGTGAAAAGGATGAACCAAGAGAGATTTATTTGTGGGGGAAAAAGTCTAACTATGGGAAAGGGAACAGTCCGCCGATTTTGTTTGTAGATCTTCAAAGGTATTCCTCCAGGCTGGTCTCAGTAGCAAAAGGATTGATTAATCACGGTGAGTGATTTTATATTTTCTGCATTGAAATGGATGAATACGAGGCATAAGCAGAGAAGACTGGATGTAAGGGAGCTGGTCCATTGCAATAGTTACAGTTAAGCCTCCAGGCAAGCTCCAGTTTCACGGATTGTAGGGAAAATGTATCAGGAGTTTGCTTTGTACCACAGGAGATGGTGAGCATTTTGGAAGATGGCAGTTTGCGTTTGAATCTTAATCAAATGTGAAAGATTGCATCATATCTTGACACATCTACTCACTGTAACAGCTCTGTGAAAGAAGAGTTTATTATCATCCTTGTTTTAAAGATGAGAAGTTGGAGGCAAAGAGCAATTGAATCAACTGCTCAAGGTCAGTGTAAGTGAGAGTAATGGAACCCAAATGATGAGCTTGTGGGCTATTGTGGTTCTGCCTTTTTACCACGGTGCTGTGTGCCTTGTGGATGGATGTATTTCCGTTCCATGCTGCTGTTTTGGATTTTTTAGTTGTTTGTTTGTTTTGATTTATAGGACTCTTCTCCTGTATTTTGTTAGTGATCCCATATTTAACTGGGCAGTGCACATCTTTTTTTTTTTTTTTTTTTTCCTTTTTCTTGCTATTGGACTCTAAGGACTCTTCTGGCCAATACAAATACGTTATAGATTTGGGGAGATATTTTAGGGTCTTATGACATTATACATCATAGTCCCATTGATCAGAAATAGTTCTGTTGCTTGGAAGAGCACTCACCAAAGATCTGGATGCTTTATGTGACTCTCAGAAGAGTGAGCCTCCTCTTTAGCTTTTCACTCCCCTGAAAAGGAAAGAGCAAAATGGTGATTGAGAAATCATCAGACAGTTAAGTTCCGATGGTAATAGCCCGCCACGGAGAAGCACTTGTAAGCTTCTGAGACTTCTGCAGCTGCTCCTTCAAAGATGCGGGGAGATAGACAGTGCACAAAATAGGAAACAAAAGACCCCGCAGCCTGCAGGGGAATTGGGATTTCATTGTGTGTGTCAAAAGTAAATGAATTCAAGAATAACCACTTGAAAAGGAATTCTCCCTTAATGTCTTTGGTGCAAAATGTGCTCAGATTGTACTGGCTCTGGAGTGAGACTCAAAGAAGTAAATTACTTTCTAGCTACTAGCTTTCAATGGCTGGGCCTCAAAGTGCTGGCTAACCTCACAAAAGGGGAGCAGAGAAGTGAGTAGTTTGCATTTTCCTTCTAATCAAAATGGAAGAGAGGGGCTGACGGAGATACAATAGTTGCAATGGGATTTCTGATAGCAGAAGTTTATAAATAGGTAAAAAAGAAAGAAAGAAGAGAAAGAGAGAAAGAAAGAAAGAAAGAAAGAAAGAAAGAAAGAAAGAAAGAAAGAAGAAAGAAAGAAAGAAAGAGGAAAAAGAAAAAAACCCAGCTCACTGTAAGCCTCAACAAGAGCCACTTAAATGCTCCATATACATTTTTTTCAGGCAATTTTTATTTGGAATAAAGGGTCTCGGAAATGGTTCTGAGGTATGAAAACTGATGTTTATAGAGAGTAAACTGTTTCTCTTTGAAGGCTTTTCAAGTGTACATTCAGCAGCCATGTAAGTATGCAGAGCTGTCTGGGACACTTAGACTAGTTAGAAGTCAAGACTAATGAGATGCTGGCTCATGAGCTCAACCATACTTGTGCAGTTACATTTCTGCCACAGGAAAGCCTTTAGCATGGCCTGGAAAGCATCCCTGGGCATGCCCTGCACACTGTGGTTACACAGTGTCTGGGGACATTGAAATCAAATTCTTTTCCATAAAATCTACCTGACCTGTATGGCTCTTGCATCCTTTTCATTCCTCAAAGGGAGAGCTAAATATAACATACATTTAGAACATTGGAGCAAAACCAGCTTGTGAATGCAACTGTGGTAGAGTGTGCATAGAATAGACAACAATAATAATAGCTCTGTCTCTTGGTGTGTATGTGTGTAGTGTGTGTGTGTGTGTGTGTGTGTGCGCGCGCGTGCACGAGCGACCGAGCACTTGGAGGGCAGAGGATGACATTCCCTTAAGACAGCATCTCTTTCAGCCTGGAGTTGGTCACCAGCAGGCCTCAGCTCCTCCTGTTTCCAGCCCACAGGATTACAGCTGCCTGCCTGGCCACAGTCCACTTTTTGCACTGGTGCAGGGAATTGAACCCAGGCTCTTATGCTTGTACAGCAAATACACTTACCTGGTATGCAGGATGTTTTATGTCAACTAAGCTAGGGTCATCAGAGAAGAGGGAACCTCAATTGAGAAAATGCTTCCATAAGACTGGTCTGTAGGGAATCCTGCAGCCTGGTACCAGTGTGAATGGTGCCATTCTGGGCTGGTGGTCCTGGGTTCTCTAAGAAAGCAGGCTGAGCAAGCCAGTGAGCAGCACTTCTCTATGACCTCTGTGTCATCTCCTGTCTCCAGGTTCCTGCCATGATTGAGTTTCTGTACTTATTGCTTTGATGATGAACTGTGATATGGAAGTGTAAGCCAAGTGAACCCTTCTTGCCCATTTGGTCATGGTGTCTCATTGCAGTAATAGTAACCCTAACTAGGACACCTGATAAACCATCTCCCAAGACAACTAGTTATCTTTTTATATGAATTCATTTGGATGAGTGGAAAATCTGTTTAGAAAATCCTTACCTGTGCCTTTAAGCTGAGTATACTTTCTCCTTTCCTTTAGCAGTTTCAGGGTACTGGGTCTTGTGTTGAGGTCCTTGATTCATTTTGAGTTTTGCTTTATGCAGGCTAAAACAGAAGTGTCTAGTTTCATTTTCTGAATACTGAAATCCCAGTTTCCCAGCACCATTTGTTGAAGATATTATCTCTTCTTCCATGCACGCTTTTGGCATCTTTGTCAAAGATCAGGTAGCTGTAGCTATATGGAGTTATATTGGGGTCCTCTTCTACTCCACTGAGATATGTGTCTGATTCTATTGCTATGTCTCTGCATTATAACTTTAAACATGTAGATGATAACCCCTGCAACATTATTTTTCTTTGGGATTTCTTTGGCTATCCTTGGTCTTTCTTTTTGAAGTTTGGACAGAAGTACTCCATATTGCTGTTCCCAGGACTCATGAACTAGTAGATGGAAATCTGTTTCAGGCAATGGTACCTCTCAGAAGCACCCAAAACAATATAGTGCATTTCTATTGCTCTTGGTTTTGTATCATAACTAGGTGGCAAGACCCAGTTGCTGAAGACACCACACTGCTCACTTTAGTTGCAGAACACACAGAAACCAATCTGGAACTGAACAGGAAACTCCTTGCAGACCATCTTTTCTAGTTCTGGAAGGTGCTATGTAGGCTGCTGGGGGAGAAAATACGCCAATCATTTGTTTTCTCCAGTGCTGAGTCCTGCATGCTATAAGATGTGCCTACTGGTACAATAATGACAAATTATTCTCTTGTCGGATTGGAGGCCTGAGCCACAGAAGGGAAGCCCTGCTTGGTACTGGAAGCATGGTCAAAACCTGTGACTCAGGAAGTCACAGGCCTGCGTGGAGAAACCATTGGTGTTGTTCTCCTAAATGTTCATTCTGTCAAACTGCCTTCCAGATGTTTGTATTATGTCCATAGATTCACACTGCTCCTCAGCCTTGGCTAGAGAGGCTTCATACTGCAGTGGGGGAGTGGCCAGTGCGTTAGTGTTCAAACCACCGAGAATAAGCTCCTGGGAGTGCTCAGCTCTAGGTTCATTATCTGTGTCAATGCCCCACAGCAAGGTTGGGAAATGTCTTGGAAGAGAGGGAAGAAAGAACGTTAAGGGCCTGAAGATGGGGAGATTGCTGTGAAAAGCTCTCCTTGGGACAGGAGATGCCTGTTGCACACAGGAACCTACAGTAGCGATGGTTCCAGCCCATGATCTGCACAAGAATAAGCCAGCTAAGATTTCCAGCTCAGAGGGGAGGGAGAGGGGCACCAAGGCCCAGCACCAGCTGAGGAGCCTTGGCAGTTGATGGCTGCCGGGGGAGTAGCGGCTGCTTTTCTTTCAGGAGTGTGGCTGATGGAAAGTTGTTCATGCCATAGCGGATAACTTCATATGCATGCTTATCTGGGCAACACTAATTAGACTAAATGGATTAAGAAACGTAAAATAAGTTTAAAGTCATATAAGGAAAGTGTGATGTCGCAAAGGAGATGTGGTGGGAGAACCCAGTGTGGACAGGTCTTTCCCTTTCATTTAACTTAAGAGATAATCCTGCACAGGTAAGCTCGGAGGTGATGCTATCACCAAGTTAACAATTGAGATTGATCATCACACATGTATGTATGGAGCATGGATATCTAGGTTTTATGAAGCTCAGAAATTTAAAACACTCTACAGCATTTAATAGGGCAGACTTATGAAAAACTTGACAATGACATAAAATAAAGAAAACTTAGGCCAATTTTCTTTGATGAACATAACAGAAAAATTATCAAGAAAATATTTGAAAATAAAATGTAATAACATATTAAAAAGATAAGACAGCATGATCAGATTGATCTTTCCCTCTCCTGGAAATAAAAAGATGACTCAACGTATACAAATCAATAGATGTATTACAACACATAAATAGAATCAAGGTTAAAAACTCCATTTTCACCGTAATAACAATAGGCAACCTTTGACTAAATTTGACTTCTTTCATGAAAAGATCCCAAAGAAACTAGAAGTAGAAGGATCATACTAGCACATAGTAAAGACCACATATAGGACTGTTAAGAAAAGATCATTGGATCGTTTACACAGTCTAGTTTATACCTGGTGTGTAGGAACCAGGGAATAGATATTTTGAGAGGCAATGCTATGGTGAAAGGAATTGGGGATTTTGGAAGCATGGAAGAGCAAAGTTCGGGAGCATCTGACTGAATGTATGACTGCATGACAAGAGCCTTCTAGAAGGGTGTCAGAGACAGTGATGGAGGGAGACACCAGAAGAAATGCAGACTGTGCGGACGCTCGGAGCGGGAAGCTGCCTCTTGAAGACAGTGTTTAAGGCAGGGGTGTAAACCAGGTCCTTCAGAAGAGTCTGCAGGCGGAGTTCAGTTTCTGTTAAAAAGTCTGAGTGGTTTCCCAGGGAAAGACTGAGTTTTCTGTGTGTGATTATAACTACCCATGTAAGGAGGAGCAGAGCTCCATTTCTTGTTCTCCATCTGCTTGTGTGTCAGGGCTTCTCTGGGTCTGAGAGAGACAGGCTAGTGTCAGCTTGTTCTCCCAGCACCAGCAATGTCCACACACTTATCTTTTTGAGGATTTGGTCTGAGCAAACACAAAGTGTTGCTGTACTGGGGGCATAATAATAAACGCCCAGATCTCCCCATTTTGATTTTTGTTTTCCTCTGGTGCTGGAGGCTGACCCCCCTCCCCCATGCCTGGCTCATGCTAGGCATGTGTCCCAGGGCTGAGCTATGCATACCCCCACCCACCAGCTGGTTACTTAGCAAGAACTGGAGCAGAGATCGCCTGAGAAGCAGTGGTAAGGACAGTGCTACTGCGCTGGTTTATTAGCAGAAGAAGGGGTAGCTGTCATGACTTGTCTGGGGAAGCTGAGGTGAGCTGAGGAAGGAATGGTCTATAGGCAGTGACTTGGGGGAGGCACAGAATTGGGGGGGGCACAAGAGGAGTTACAGCCGATCACAAGAGGGAAGGTGGGCCTCTCCTTCAGACCTCCTTCCTTCCTTCGCCTCAGGCCGTGTCTGGACAAACTGGAGGATATCATTTATTTCTCAAGTTTTCCAAGATCATTCAGAGAATGGACTTTCACGAAGCTACGCCCAGGAGCAGCTGAACTGTTGAGAGGAAATTACATTTGGGATTATAAAATGATTGCAAGTTTATAAATTGGCCTATCTTAGTCTCCATCTATAATATCCACACTGATTTCCCCAAATCACTGTTAATTTTCTTCTTAACTCCTATGACCTTTTCCTGCCAGCTATCCATCTCATGTTATAGATCGAAGTAGAACCCTCTCAAATTCCCATGTCCACGCCCTAATCTAGTCTTGTGCATCAGCCAGCATGGGGGTTCTACCAGGGAAAGGTAATTAATGTTAAATGAGCCTGAGACACTGGAGGCCTTGCTTTCCCCATTTGTATGCAAAGAGGTCCCTGAGGCAAGAGCTCCCAGAGCCACACTTCTTCTTTTGGTCCTTCATCCTGGGCTTCTCAGTCTTCTGAAGATTGATGCATAAATCTGTCTGGTTTATGTACTTTTAGGCAGCCCAAGATGGCTGACTCACGCCCTGTTTTAGGGTAGCAGTTTGTGCACAGAATACTGTCTCTTGGAGCTTTGAGATCATATCTTTTGTCTCTGTGATTTCCTCCCAGTATGTACTTGACACTGGAAAGTTCATGGCTTATTTGTAATGGGATCCCCCCTGTAGTTTCTTACTAATTCAGGAAACTGTGTAACCAAATCTGGAAAAGATTTTGTAAATAGTTGACAAAATTCAATTATCTGGAATGTCTGTTTCATCAGCTCTTCTGAATAACTGGCTCACTGCTGTAAAGTGCTGAGGGCAGATTTAAAAACAGGGACACGCTAATTTGCTCAATGCTGTCATCATTAACTAGTTTCACATGGGCGAACTCATTGAAAATAGTATTTCCTGCACATTTGCATCCAGGTGTGATTCTGGGTCATGATGGAGTAGATACCAGGTTGCTTGATTCAAAACTTCCTGGAATGCCAATAATGGCTGTGCTTTTTTCCTTCTGTTTTGATGGAATTTTCCAGTTGCCTGAGGTTTTAAGACAGTGGAATTATTAGTTTTATTGAGCATCTAATAACTTTCAGGCACTGCTTTAAGGATTTTGCTTGCAAGCTGCTGTTTCAATCCAAGGATGTCTTTATAAAGTAGACACCCAACACCACAACTACTTCAAGCTGAGTACTCTGAATGGTTCCATTACTTAGTTAAGGCACACCGATGATCATAGGAAAGCCCTTAATCAGGACTAACAGCCATGGCTCCCAGGGCCACGGACTTCAACACCATGCCTTCCCCAGGCAAGCATCGAAACCAGAGGGTTTGCTTGGCAGGTATCACTAGCTCATCTACATCAGCCAACATTCTCTGCTGCTCTGAACAGTGGTGAACAGCCGGCAAAAGGGAGATCATTAATTTCTGGAGGTGGACAATCCTATATGATGACTGGTCTCTCCTTTCTGCAAAGGAACTTCATAATGTTTGCACTGAGCAATATTTCATGTGGCGACACACCTGTTCTCGCTCTACCTTAATTTCTTCATCTGTAAAATAAAAAGAGGAACAGTTCTTACCTGACATCATTATTGAATTATTGAGCAGACAAATCTAAATTATTTGGCACTCTGTGTAACAAGTGACAAGGACCCAATACGACGACCACCACCACCACCACCTTCATAACCACTGCCATTTCTGGCTCCACCACCATATCCTCATTACCATCACAATCACCGATGTCAGTACTATAACAATATTATCACCAGCAGCAGCGTCACCATCCTCAGCACAACCAGCACTAACATTATCGTTATCACTACCATCTCCACTGCGGTCATCACCAGCATTACCACAACACCTCCCATCATCACCATCATCTCTTCTGCTGTCATCACCAACAGCACCAACGCTACCGCCGTCACTGCCACCATCACGGTCTCTTTCTAACTGATTTGACAGCAAAGCTGATAACAATCTTCACTTGCTTTTGCATTCAAGGGACAATTCATGGAGTCGCTGGTGTGAGTGGATTTCTTTAGACCTCCCTATGATCACGTGGCAAATGACAAGCAGATCTGTAACTACAAGGCCATTTGGAACATAGTGAATAGTTAATGATCCAGTGGTCATCCCAAATAGTGAAGATAATATTCATCTTCATTCAGGTTTTTATCCCCTGCCCCGTACATTTTTTTATTTAAGAAAATTTTTTATTCATTTTATATACCAACCACAGATCCCCCTTTCATGGCTCCTCTCACCCTCACCCCCTACAATCTCCCCACCCCACCTTCTCCTCTAAAAGGGTAAGGCCTCCCATGGGGAGTCAGCAAAGCCTGGTACATTCAGTTGAGATAGGACCAAGCCGCTTCCCTCATTTAGGGTTTTATAAATGAGTCAATGGGTATTCATAGTACAGTTGGGAAGTATTTCTTTTAAAAACATTATATTTAATGTATAAAGGCTTCAACCTTAACTAGTTAAAAAAATACTACGATAGCTCATTATCAAAGGATTCCAAATGACACCATTTTACCATTTATTTTAATGCAGTGCTATTTTTACATTAAGTTATGAGTTAGATCACACAAAATATGCATGAAGGTAGGAGGGCATGATTTCTGACAGAGCTTCGCTGTGGTGGTGTGAGACCCTGTGACAGAGGTGAGGGGTGGTTGGAAGTGCCAGTCAGACACAGCCTGAGGAGGAAGGGAAGTCACTTTGACCAAGCTCCAGCTCTGTGGCCCTAGGAAGAGCAGTTAGCTGTTCTCAGCCTGCTTTGTCATGTGTAAAATGACAACCACAAGTTTCACTTTGTAAGGTCAAAATGAGCTACCACATTCAACAGGTATGTTTAAAGCACCATCCTGCAGAGAATGCACTGATGGGAGCCACTCCTCCTGAAACTCAGAGGGAGCCTACCCGTACTGTGTGCTGGGGGAAATGTTGCTCTCAAATTCTAGAGACAAGAATTTTAAGAGGTTCTAATTATGGTTAATCCAGGCAGTGATAAAATGTTCTGCCTGTCCTTCTGTGTTTCTAAGTTCTGGGAAGTAGGAACAGATCCACTAAGTGCATAGTAGACTTCACAGCCTGGGTCTGAAACAATTCAAATGGAGGAAGGAATCTCGGGAATGAATGATACACATCATACAGTTTTGAACAAACCAACGATGAACATGGGAAGCATGCTATGATCACATGCAGGATTCAGAAGGCATGCAGGCGACAGTTGGCTTGCATATTAATAGAAAATGGAAAGCAGGGAAGATCCTAGGTAGAAAACTTCCTCTGAGGTAGTCCTGCTTAACGAGGAGACACCTGATGTCTACAGCCTGCTCTGTGAGACTGGCCCTTCACTTCTGCATCCCCATCACTGCTACACATCTTTGTAGCCATGCAGCTTCATCTCCATCCCTAATGCTGAACACTTAATGATGGCTTTTGTACCGCGTACCCTGTTTATTGACTGTCTACTTTGATAGAATGGAAACTTCTTAAGAATGGACATTTTTGTCAGTTTTGTTCACTGCTTAGAACAGAACAGCACATAGTAGGTACTCAGTAGACATTTAATAGATGAAGGATGTTACAATTTATATTCTAATAGTTTTTACATATTAGGGGTATATATTCCATTTTAGTTGATAGTCCTTCCCCAACCGTAGACCTAAGTCATTCTATAAAATCTTTTCTTTCTTCCTTTCTTTCTTCCTTTCTTTCTTTCTTTCTTTCTTTCTTTCTTTCTTTCTTTCTTTCTCTCTCTCTCTCTCTCTCTCTCTCTCTCTCTCTCTCTCTCTTTCCTTCCTCCCTCCCTCCCTTCTCTCTCTCTCTCTCTCTCTCTCTCTCTCTCTCTCTCTTCTCTTTCATTTTATATTTACTGGAGGTTGAATTCAAGGCCTTATGTATGCTAGGCAAATACTATATTGCTGAATTATTTCCTTCAGCTTCTCTTGACTTTTTATTTTGATACAAGGTCTCACTACAAATGCTCAGGTTGGCCTGAGACTTAACTCTGTTGTCCCTGAACTTCTGACCTCATGCCTCAGCCTCTGAAGTAACTGGAATTATTGGTCCGAACTACCAAGTCTAAGCTTATCATAGGTGTGTATCTGAGGCCACAAATTTCTTCTTGGAATTGCTAAGGACAAATCTATTAACTGGCAGATCAAAATCCTGATATTCACAATTATGATTTGTGTGTCAGGAGGAGAAAGGTCACATAAAGGCTCTGTGAGGTTGAGTGTTCACTGACAACTTGACAGACTCTTGCATCACCTAGAAAGAAGATTCAAGCACACCTCCAAGGGATTATTTAGTTTCTGGGCATACTTATGAGGGATTATGTTGATTCAGTTAACTGAGGTAAGCCATCCTGGAAGTGATTGGCCCCATTCCCTGGGGTGGGATGCTAGACTGTATGAAAAGGAGTGTGCTAAGCTCACTGTGCTATGTGCCCAGTCCCTCAGGCTCTGCTGCCTTGGCCCTCCTTTCCTTATACACTACATTCTTGAACTATGAACTGAGTTGCTTTTGTTGGAGTATTTTGCCATGGTAATTAGGAAAAAAACATTATTCACGATTCTCACCTATGCTGATAATGTGCTAGCAATGTATATTCAGTGACAAGCTGTATTTGTGTCCTGTGGTGAAGTATGGCCAGTATCTCATGAAGGTGTAATATACCTGTTCCATTTAAATAGGTAACAGAACGGTTACTGTACATAATGCTTACCCTAGAGTAGTCCAAGAAGGGTGACATCCTATTTGCTTATATTCTATATAGTCACCAGGACATAACATCTCTGACAGTAGAAGAATGGGAATCACCCTTTTGTGACTCCAGATCAAATGTATGTCCACTGTCATTGTATGTGTGTGTGTGTGTGTGTGTGTGTGTGATAATTCTTTGTATTGGTTTAACACTAAGTTAGTAGCAATTTGTGTAGAAAAACAAAACAAACCATTAGTTTTATGCAATCAAATGTGTCCTTTCATGGATATCATCCCCCCCCCCCCCCCCGGTGATAACGTTGCATAATACTTAAATGGCTTTGATGACAGTATGCTTTGGACTATAACTTAACAGTGATACAAAGTTGAAATACTTGAATTGTGAGATATCTTAGTGTCAAACAGAATACTCTGTGTAGAGGTAGACACATATGCATGGTTAATGTAAGTTCTATGGAAGCATTTGGATGTTGTTTGGTAGGTACATTGCCGCATTTGCCAAGTTGGCTCCTTTACATTGTGATCTCTGTCTTGTTCATAGAATCCGAGGTTGATTTTTCATGTATTATAAGTTGTTAGTTAACATAAGCATTTGCAGTTGAAACCTGAAACCTTCCTACTGAGTGTACTATTAATCTGTATTAGATTAAGTGACCAAACACTAAGAAGCAAAGCATAAGCCTCGGTTCAGCTTCTTAATGCTCCAAGGGCATTCCTCTTTGTGAATAGTATTCATGATAGTTTAATTCATAGTATTCTTTAGCTCTGAGTTTCATTTATTCTAAGAAGGCTAGTGAAGTTAATTATGTTGTCTAGAAATGGAAAAGGAAGCCCACCAATAACCACTAAAATTTCTGCTCGTGTAGGTATGAGTGAACTCCTAGCAGAGGCAGCTGGGTTTAATTATCAGTTTGCAATTCTGTAGTTTCAGAAGCACTTGCTGAGGAATGGATAATGCCAGTGGCCTTCAAAGCACTCACATTAGAGATAAAAACCTGCCATTCAGTCGGACAGCTGACTGAACATGTATTAAAATGAACAAAGATTTCCCGGGGTGGGGGTGGGGTGCACACTGCAGTTTGGTTTGTCTCCTTGGCTCTGATTCCATATGTCAGGCACACCAGGCTTTATTCTTCCTAAGGTAAAATGGTAGCTGTTCTTAAGCAAGTAAAGGTGGACTAGAGGGAAAGATGGAGGGTAGAGGACTTAAGCAGAAATTCTGTGCCTCCTTAGCTAAGCAATCTACTTCCTGTTTGGCTCATTTATATGGAGAAATGTGGGCGAGACCCTCTGGGCTCTAGGTACCTTAGCAATGCCATCACTGTGCCAGCCTGAGTCTTGGCACAGCCCTGACTCTGCCTTCTAAGAGCAACGTGGGCACTGGTGGCAGGAGGAGGGGACCTTCCTCTTACCCACAGCAGTATTTGCAGCTCAGTTAGATAATTCATACTCTGACCCCCCTTCCCCCCTCCCTCCCTCCCTCCCTCCCTCTCCTTCTCTACTTCTCTCCTCCCCTCCCTCCTTCTCTACTTCCCTTCTCCCCTCCCTCTCTTCCTCAGTCAAGTCCTCCTTCCTTTCTTCCCTCCTCCTCCCCCCCATCTTGCTTTCTCCAACCCTCCTCTCTCAGTCCCTCTACACACTCTGTGTCTAGGTGTCTGGGGAGTGTTCTTTCCACTGATGGACACACATAGGCTCTGTGTCCTCCACACACTGCAGACTTGTAGCACTGCTTCCTAGTTGTGAAAATAAAAATAGCTTCAGATATTACTACAAGTCCCCCTGGAGAAGAGTGCACTAGGATGCATGCTCATAAATCTCCCTGGCCTGTGCAGGAAACGTCTGGAAGGTCTAAAAAGCTTCCATTGTAACCACTTTTGAGTTGAAAAAGAGGGTTCTTGGGTTTCATGTTCTAGAGAGAACGGAATGCCTTCTGGAAATACTGATGTCTTAGAGTTGAAGTGGGCATGCTCACACTCAGAATGTCCTGCCCCTGTCAGACCTCCCTGTGTTAGTTCTATTTGCTTTAATAAGTAATATCCTTGGGATATTCTGGAGAGAGCATTCAGAAACACGCAGTCGCTCGACATAAACGCCAGAGTTGGTGGTGCCTCTCTGCACAGCGGTGCTCCAGCTCTGGGAAGCAGCCCTTTAGCTACATAAGATATGAAACAGCGGGATGCAGTAAGAAACGAATGAATCTTTAATGAATAGTTTTTAATAGAAGTCGAATTGTTTTAGTAATGGGGAAGATAACACGGTATTAGTGCTGGCAATTAATTAAGGAATTCTTGTCAAGATAATTGCTAATCATTTTCTTAATTTCTTTGTGTGATTCAATAAATACATTTTGAGATTTTTTTTTTTTTTAGTGTGATGGCATTAGCTGGCTGAATCATAGCTCTCATTCTGTGTAGCACAGAACTACCAGACTAAGAATCAGCACTGTAAAAGCAATCTGCCCTGCATGGTTGTCACCTAAAAAAAATTGACAGTAGAGCTAAAATTTAAAAGGGGTTTTAAATATGATGTGTCAATCAAAAATAAAATAAGGCTTGAAATTAAAGAATGATTCACGTGGGAGAAACCTTGCAAAGTCCAGTTGGTTGGTTTTGATTTGGGGTATATTACCATCCTAGTCTCAGGTAGAAGTCTCCACCCATAGAACCCAGGAGTGCATGTGTGTTGTGTGTTTTACAGTCTGCATTGCAGAAGACAGAACAAGAAGCCCTGTTTGCTCCTTCTCACCTGTATGACCTTGAGCTTCCAGCACTTTGTTCTCTCTCTCTCTCTCTCTCTCTCTCTCTCTCTCTCTCTCTCTCTCCATCTCTCTCTCAATATATATATATAAAAGGCTAGAAACTACGTCTCCCATAATTCATTTTAGGCATTAATTGAGAAGTGATGTGCAGTGTTTTATGAGTCTAAGGGAGATGCACTACACATGTAATGTGGGGATTTCCACATTTCCCTTCCTGCTCTCTGCTAGGAGTTTGGCTCCTCCTGTTGACTCTCATCTATCCATTTAGCTATTGGGGGCTGATTAAACTGTTACATTTTCTATCCCAGCTTGCATTAAAGGAACAGTATTGGGTTTCATTTTGTTGAGAGATTTAAACCCTGCCTTGTGTGACACATTTTGAATTCACCTCTTAAATGCATTCCTCCATACCCTAGTCACAGTATCAAAGTGGAAAGCACTGACTTTATTCCTTAGTCACCTTGAATAAAAATGATGTCATTTATTTTTAACAAGTTTGGTATATTTGGATCCAAACACCATCAGTTCTGATGGACCTCAGTAATAGGATGGGGTCTACACTTTTTTATTTTTTGAAAACTTATTTCTAACACTTTCTCTTCTTTGTAAATCTAATTGCTTTTGGCTCGCCAAGCATTCATGGACAATTGCTTTTCTCACTCTTACAAATATGTTGCAAGTGGAGCTTTTGTATTGAGGGTTGCTGACCTGAATCTGTTTGCTTCCCACTCATCTTGTGCTGTTCTGAAGCTTAGGAAAGGCGAAAGTTTGGAAAGACAATACTCATTAGTCACAGTCTGGACGCTGCTTTTGCACCCTCTACGTATAATTGTCAAATCGTCCTATTAATACCCACCTAGTCTCCTGTGTAGGGAAATACAATCAGAGCAGGGCAGAATGGATGCAGAGACAAACAGGAACTCGAAACTGTCTGTCATTTTCGACCCCAATTTAATGCTATCCCACACAGATTTGCTGTTCTCAATTTCTGGAGAAATTATCTATATCAGACATGCAGACTCATGGGCCAGAGGTTATAGGAAATGTCAGTTTATATTAAAAAGGAACCCACCTCAAATCTGGCTTTGTGTTTGCTCCTTGCATTGATAATGAGTTCTTCCCAGCCCCAATTCTGCTTTTTAGTCCTGGGGGACACATATTTTAATTTTTTATTGGCTGCAGGGGAGTTTTAGCAGATTCATGGAAAGTCCCTCCCATATGCTGCCTGATCCATTTAACTGAGGATTGCAGAGGAGTGTGTGTGTGTGTGTGTGTGTGTGTGTGTGTGTGTGTGTATTGTAGTAGATGAGGACCAAGTTGATTTCAATTAAAGCAGCACATCTCTGTGTCTATTTAAAGTGGATGCAAATTAGAACATTTTAATGCACTTAGTCAATTTTTTTTCTCTTAATGTGCTTAGATTCTAAAATCTGAACATAAAATGAACTGCGCTGATGAAAACAATAGAAGGGAAGTCTGTATATGTCTGATGTAATCTATGTGGTAGAATGCATTGCGGCTCCAAGCTGTATGAAGTCAAACATTAGCAGTAACTCTGGCTGTGACTGTAGTCAGTATGTCTTGTGACTCGACAGCCTCACATCATTGAAAAGAATCTTTGTGTATGCTTGCAGTTTTCATTTGCTTTCCCAACTCTTTCTGCTTGAAAATTTTCTCAATTTACATGTTTATCTGTATAACATGTTTATAAACTTGGAAAAACATGCAGTATTACAATTAGGTTAAATGCCATTTGCAGAAATGGTAGAGAATTTCCCAAATGACTCTTTGTAAGATCTGATTCTTGGAGTGGTGTCAGATTTATTGACAGGCAAATTGACAGATATCATTCAAGGAGTCCGTCTTTAATTCAGGTATAAATCACCTGGTGGGAAAAAAAGCAAATATGAAATGTTCAGTACAGCTACTTATACATGAATTCTTTTTTAAATTAAAAAAATTACACATATATATTTCATGAGCATGGGTTAAAGCACAGCATACCTACCTATAGATGTTAACTTGGAGAGTTGCTTCTCTTCTTTATGTGGGTCCCAGGGGTTAAACTCAGGTGCTTAGGCTTAGTGGCAAGCAACTTTACCTGCCATCTCTCAGGTCTTTTACCTGCCATCTCCCAGGTCCTATACCTGAATTCTAGCATGCATTCTTCACTCAGCTACCACGTGTTTGATAAAGGAGTTATATCAGCTTATTTGCCCAGAGACATACAATGCTCAATAAAGTTTTGATAGCATCATCCAAAAAATTATTGAAAATAGATTGAATCATAATTTCTACTGGAATATGTGATTTTTTTAAAATTAGTAATCTTACTATTAATGAATATTCACAGTGAAGATAACTAGAAACTTTCATATCAATAAATGGGTTAGTGGTGTCTTCATTTCTCAACATCCTTTCAGCGTGTTAGCCACGTCTTGATAACTGACTCAGTGCATTATTTACTCATTACTTAACCCAGTTTCAGTCTTGAATGATTTCAGAGTGTCAAGTTTGCCTCCTCTTAATGAGGTGGGGTGATAGGATATGAATCATCAACTCTGCAAAGAAAGAATGTATGGTATTGAAGAGTTCATTGGAACCAAATGTTTTTGGAGCAGAAATTCTCTTCAAAGATAGTTTATCTTTGTCCTCTGGCCTTTTAAAAGAATAATTAGCATGTTTCAAATCTATTCCTTTTAAACTTGCTCTTTGAAGGGGCTTCCTTCTTGATGGTAACAATTATTTTTCTCTTGCTCAGTCCAAATATCTGGCTTTCATCCTTATACTTACCTCCTCCTGTGTGTCCAATGTTCTCCATCATCCTGTTGGTCCTCTGTTGAGGTCATGTCCGTGACATGTCACTGTTCACATTTCTGTGTCTACACATATGTAGCTGTCATCTCCTTTGGCTTTGACTGTTGTCCTACCTTGTCTTGGCAAAGTTTGGCAGTCACTTTCTTTTGCATCCTACTGGTCCAGTTTGGATAGTATATTGCCAGAAATTGAGGCAAGGGTAATTTCTTTGCCCAGGTGGCTAGCTTTTGCCATAAGGAAAGTAAACTCCATATGGAGTTTCTTTGATGCCCATCATCATCTTTGAAGCAAATTGGTGCTATCAGGAACATACATGTATCATTGTGGTGAAAAGTCTTAGGTTATTAAACATTTTAAATACCATATTCTGTATGTCTTTGAAATGTTTGAAGACCATTTATCTATCTAAATATATCTGTGAATGACCTTTAAAGCATACTGACTATAAGTTTGACTATTCTAGATGACTAACTATTAATCTGTATTTCTTTTCTTTTCTTTTTTTTTTTGGTTTTTCGAGACAGGGTTTCTCTGTGTAGCTTTGCGCCTTTCCTGGGACTCACTTGGTAGTCCAGGCTGGCCTCGAACTCACAGAGATCCACCTGGCTCTGCCTCCTGAGTGCTGGGATTAAAGGTGTGCGCCACCAACGCCCAGCTTAATCTGTATTTCTTAATTACACATTGAATTTTTAAATGAGATGCACAAACCCAATACCCTAACAAGAGTAGAAATATACAAAATTAATTTTTAATTCATATCAATAAACCAAAATCCATACCAATGTACAATATTTTGAGATTAATGGTTGTTTTTTGGATTAAAATAGATTTAATAATCTACCTTTTTATCCTATCATTCCTATATCATTTCTCCTCCTTTTTTCCTTTAGAAAGAGAGCTTTGAATTTAATTCTTTTGTTTAATTTTTTTCTGACTGTGACTAATAACAACATATAACCAGCTCCCCTTAAGTGATTACAAACATCTACAGCCCTTCTTTTGGGAATGTGGGCCTTGTTCTTTTTAGGCTGCTTCCTATTGTCTGGAGGGTGCTGACATCTTTGGGGAAACCTTGAGAAAATCAGGGTAATTGTTAAGTCTTGGCTGGGGTATTCTGTGAGGCTAGATAATCTCAGCAGCTAGTCTTCAAGCTGTTCTGGATGCTGGATCATCTGGGCCATTCTGATTGGTGTCTGGTTGTTGCTGGAGTTTTCCTGCCTTGCCCACAGTCAGGACAAATCTTTGTCACCCGCCAGTCCCACAGCCGCTCAGACCCAACCAAGTAAACACAGAGACTTATATTGCATACAAACTGTATGGCCGTGGCAGGCTTCTTGCTAACTGTTCTTATAGCTTAAATTAATCCATTTCCATAAACCTATACCTTGCCACGTGGCTGGTGGCTTACCGGCGTCTTCACATACTGCTGGTCATGGCGGCAGCTGGCAGTGTCTCTCTGCCTCAGCCTTCTGTTTCCCAGAATTCTCCTCTCTCCTTGTCCCACCTACTTCCTGCCTGGCCACTGGCCAATCAGTGTTTTATTTATTGACCAATCAGAGCAATTTGACATACAGACCATCCCACAGCATCTGGTCCCCTTGCTCTGAAAATACATAAACTTTTAAAGGTAACATACATATCTGCATTAATAAAAATATAGACTGTGTGTTGTACACAAGTTAGACAAAGATGATTTTTTGTTTTGTTTGAGCATTTAAAATTAATGTTATGTGTTTGGGTGCTTTTCTACATTTATTTCTTTATGTCTGTAGCCAGGATTTTCAGGGGGTCTTCCCTGATCAAACCTGATCCGTATCAATGAGGAATGAATCCACAGTCTCGTCTCTCATTTCCTGTGGAAATAAAACATCCTCTTCCCCAAAGTAACATATCTTTTGACTTCCATTTTGAAGTCAAGAGATTTTTAAAATTTATAGGTTGGTTTAATGAAGTAGTTTTCATAAGCCAATGTGTTTTAGCAACTGTTATTCCTTCATTAGTAATCAGAAAATCTAAAGACAACACAATACCATGTAGGATCCAGACTTTCTGTGTGTATTTATATAGGATCAGATTCTCTATGTATTTCCCATCTTTACATGGTTTATTATATTTTTATCATATAATTCATTTTTTAAGGACTTTACTTCATTATTTTTAAACTATCTTTTATTTTATGACTGTATATATCCTTCCTTTTTTTCTCCCAAACCTATGTATATTTTAAACACTGTAACCTGTTTAGAGGTTTTTTTTTTTTTCCCAAATCTGGATCTGCCTTTATTGCATATCTGTATTGTTCTTTTGATCACATGAGATGAATCCTAAATTGCTAAGTCAGCTGCTGGCACTGCTGAGCTTAGTCAATGGCACTAGTAGCTGGCAGTTGGTGGTTGGCTGCATCCCACCGGCAGCTGCTGGGAGATGCATCTTTCAGCTGCAACAGGTTTGAGAGACATGAGACTAGAAAGCTGTGTTTGGCTCTGTTTTTGTGTGTTTAGAATTTTTTAAGCTTTCTTAGGTCTTATGTGGATGTAGGTGCCCCATGTTGAATGCCATTTGTAGGTGGACTTTTCTGTCTTACCATCTGAATCCCCAAATAACCACACAGAGACTTAATATTAATTATAAATGCTCGGCCGGCCGACAGCTTAGACTTGTTTTTAACTAGCTCTTATAACTTAAATTAATCCATTCATATCAATCTATGTGGTGCCCTGAGGCTTGTTTACCTCATCTAAGAACTTCCCATGTTGCTTCTTCCATGTTTGGCTCACAACTCCCCAGACGCTGCCCTCCTTCTTTTCAGCATATTCTCTGCCCCCAAAGTCCTGCCTAGTTATCAGCCAATCAGCTTTTTATTAACAATAAGGGCAACAATCTTCACAGTGTACAAGAGGATCATTCCACAGCACTGCTATGTTATGTCCTGCAAATGATCTTTTTTCTTCCATAATTCACTTTATTGTCCCCTTACTCCATGGCCATATGATACCAAAGCTATGTCTCAACTCATTGATAGGATGAGAACTGAGAGAAGCAAAAGGCATTCTGGTTTTCAGAAGAAAACATGCAAATGTGCTGAGGCCTGAGACAAGTGAATGAATATTCAGGGGTAGAGGGAGTGAGAGTGTAGGGGATGTGGTGGTTTTTGAGAAGAACATGCAAAGGTTGGTAGCAGAGAGATTACCTACATCTGTGTCCTGAGCATCATCCTAAAGTGTGTGAATTTATCTCTTGACAATGGCAAATCATAAAGAGATTATGAAAGGCTTCATTTATTCATAAGCATTTTGGAAGGAAATATCTACAATGTAAATTGTTTTAAGAATTATAAATGAGGCTAGGAATATGTGTCAGCAGATAAAAGTGCTTGTCATAGAAGAGACAACCTGAGTTTCATTCTGGAATCAATGTTGTTTGAGTAGGAATGTCTCCCCACAGACTCATGTCCTTGAATGCTTAGTCTCCAGAGTTGGTGCTGTTTGGGAAAGTATTGAAATCTCTGGGAAGTGGAGCCTTGTTGGAGGAAGTATGTCACTTGGATTTTATAACCAGGCTCTCCTTTCTGTCTGCGATTGTTTAGCTTCCTGACACTGCTGTCATGCCTTCCCTGCTCATTGCCATGGCCTACTGTGTCCTCTCAGAACTGTAAGCCAAAATGAGCTCTCTCTCTCTTAAGTTGTTTTTTTTCAGGCTGTTTCATTACAACAACAGTGAAGCGGACAAGACACCGTGTAAATGTGGAAGGAGAGGACTGACTTTACAACACTGTTTTCTCACCTTTGCACACATGCCATGTATGATTCGGTACACGTACATCAAGCGTGCCCACATGCCCTAGTTAGGTTTGTATTGTTGTGATAAAGACCATGACCAGAAATAGCAGAAGAAGGTTTATTTGACTTACAGGTTATATGCCATCACCAGGGGAAGCCAAGGCAGGAACCCAAAGGCAGGAACTGAAGCATCTATCAGGAAGGAATGTTGTTTATTGCTTTGCTCCTCATGGCCTGCTCCGTTTGCTTCCTTATATTACCCAGGGCCACTTACTCCATGGATGGTACTGCCCACAGTGGGCTGGCCCTTCTCACGCCCATCATTAATCAAGAAAATGACCCATAGACTTGCCTATAGGCATCTGATGGAGGCATTTTCTCAAGTGACGTGCTTCTTCTCAGATGGCCTTGTGTGAAGCAGACAAACAAAACCAAAATCAAACAAACAAAAAAGCCCATCAAAATACACATAGAGTAATACATTTTAAAAAATTATAAATCTTTCAGTGGTGCAGTAAACCACTTTAATTCTGACACAGTTTTTGTCAACAGTGACCTGGACAGGAAATAAGCTAAATAAATGTGGACCAGAGTCACAGACACACATTCATATCTGAGTGCAAACAGGGACTGGTGTGACTTACTCAAATGCTTTAGTACCACATTAACAATTTTAGCGTCTCTTGAGACTTATGACGTGGTGGTCCTAGGTGCTGCTACAGCTGCTTAGTTGTCACTGTGCTTCCAGAACACTCAACACATTTTTATAGTATTTTTAGCCAAAGGAAAAATGATCTATTTTTCAAATGGGCAGGATTCCAATCCACATTTTTGAAGGGAAAAAAAAAAACCTCTAAAATTTCAAAATCTACTTGCCTCAAAAAAGTGCTTTTCTTTCCTTTTCTTTGAGAAAGTGGCCCTTGGAAGGAGAATTTTCCTTTTGACAGAGGTATTGGACGGTGATGTTTCTGAGCTGGTGTGAAGCTTGCCATCCTTGCTTCACTTTTGCAGGTAACAGGAGCCTTTACCAGGTGGACTGTCTTCGAAAAGAGTCAGACATTCAATTACGATGTTTTAGCAAACTTCAAGTGTACTGGGAGTTTTTTGTCTCTATCTCAACTTCCAGCACATCAGAAGAATTTCACTTTAATTGCTTCTTGTAGGAATTAATCTGTAAAGACACCTATCTATAATGAGCCCCAGAGGCCAGGACCAAATGCAAAGCCATTCCTTTCAGCTCTTCCAAGCGTCCCAAAGACATCTGCTAACATACAAACAGATCCCTACTGGATTTCTGGTAGTAGAGCTAACAGAAACATATTTTAAATTGAGATTTAAAAAAAAAAATTAAATAAGTCTTTTTTTTTTTTTTGTCTGCCTGGATTCTTGGTTCCAATCAACAGAACCTGCTTGGGTATTTTAAGTGAGTTAATTCCTAGAACACCTGGGCTAGGCATTCATTAAACTGTAGTATCTTGTCTCAGAGACTTGGAGAGTGACCACAGAGTTTGAGTTGTGTGCTACTGTAGGGACTAGTACAAAAGAAGACCGTGGGAAGACCCATTGAGGAGTCATTAAACCCACCAAGAACAGGATGGTGGGGGACTTGGTTATGGTTAATATACATGTATAATTTCTTCAGTGCGGCCACTGCTGAGTGGCCTGTGCTTCAGAAAATAAAAAATCAAAGCTCCTGTGAGCAGACTTAGTTAAATTCATTAGGTCATCAAAAACTTGCATGAAAGCAGAAGCAGAGCCTGGTGGGAAGCTAAAGGGATCACCAAGAGAGGGAGGGAACCAGAGGGAGTAATAGGGGAGAAAATGATAGGAATACAATGTATACATGTATTAAAATGTCACAAGGAAACCAGTTATATAAAGTCAATCTATACTAATATAATTAACTTAAAAAATTAAAAATATAGTTTATTGATAGTAAGGGGCTTTTTAACATAAGAAACTGTTAGGGCAATGCACAAAGTTTTGGAGAAAGTTACAGTTATGAAAATTTTATCTTTCTGACATGACTTTTTGTGAAAATATGCATGAGAATTCCTACTACACCAAGTATGAATGTAAAACTGTTTAAAATACAGTTGGAACCACATTGGGTAGAACATTAGAATGCCAATATCGATATTGCTACTAATTCCAGCTACAGGGTATCTGATGACCTATTCTGGATTCTGATTATTGTGCTCACATAGCATATGCACGACACACACACACACACACACACACACACAAACTAAAACCAAATGTTTTTGAAAAGGACTTTTTCAATTTACATGATCTTTTAATAAACTCAGGTTTCATAGAGCTGCTTATCCAGACTTTATTGTGTAAACCCAGCTTGAGTTTAATAACTTTTAAAGGCTTTCTTCTGGTCTTCCTGGTAATTGCCTCTTCCCTCTCTTCTGCCTCACCTACCTCTTCCTCCCTCCTTGCTACCATCCTTATTTTAAGCAAAGCAAAATTATCATACGTATTTGTGGACACAGGGTATAATTTGATTCATATGCACCAAGTGTCATGATCATATCAGGGTAATTAACATGTCCATCTCTTTAAATATTAATCATTTATTTTTGAAATACTATTTTATGTGTCCATGTGTGTGATTGCTTGTCTTTATGTGCATCACCTGTGTGCAGTGCCCACAAAGGCTAGAAGAGGCATAAGGTACCATGGAACTGGAGTAACAGGAAGTTGTGCAGCACCTGATGTGTGTGCTAGGAAGCAAACCCCACTCTGCTGCAAGTACTCTTAACTGCTGAGCTGTAGCTAGAGTTTTCCTGCCTGGCCCACAGTCAGGACAAATCTCTCTCACCTGCCAGTCCCACAGCCACTCAGACCCAACCAAGTAAACACACAGAGACTTATATTGCTTACAAACTGTATGGCTGTGGCAGGCTTCTTGCTAACTGTTCTTATATCTTAAATTAACCCATTTCTATTAATCTATAAGTTGCCACGTGACTTGTGGCTTACCAGTTTCTTAGCATCTTCTCATGGCAGCAGCATCTCTCTGCCCCAGCCTTCCTGTTCCCCAAATTCTCCTCTCTGCTAGTCCCACCTATACTTCCTGCCTGGCTACTGGCCAATCAGTGTTTTATTTATCAATCAATCATCCACAGCATTGAGCCATATTTACAGCCCAAATCATTTTGGGGGAGGCAGGAAACTTTAAGCTCTTTCCTCCAAGTTCCTTATACTAAGAGTATATTGTAAGTTGTGGATAACAGCCACCTTGCTGTGTTCCAGAACAGAAGAACTTACTCTGTCTGTCATTGTATATGGTATGTAACTTCGCTGTTTCCAACTCCTGCTCTGATACTTCCTAATCCCAAGTGATCTCTGTTCTACTTTCTCCTTCTGTGAAATGAACTTCTTTTTTTTTCCACAGATGATTGAGAATACTCAGATTCTGTGTTTCTTTTTTTCTTTCTTTCTTTTTTGGTTTTTCAGGACATGGTTTCTCTGTGTAGTTTTGTTTGGTGCCTGTTTTCGATTCCGCTCTGTAGACCAGGCTGGCCTTGAACTCACAGAGATTTGCCTGCCTCTGCCTCCTGAGTGTTGTGATTAAAGGCGTGTGCCACAGCTGGTTCTGTGTTTCTATCCCTGGATTATTTCACCCACCATATGCGCCCAGTTTTATCCAGTTCACTGTGTACTACACTCTTGAAGCTCTTCTTTTGACTGACTTTCTTCTGCAAATCTGTCTTTAAGGTCAGAGATTCTTTTTTTTCTTCCCTGCATTAGTCTGTGGATGAGGCTCTCAGTCATATTTCTATTTCACTTACTGAGTTCTTCAGATTTAACATTTCTCATTTGTTCTTTGTGATCTTTCTGTGTTTGCTGGACTTGTCAGGGTGATCGTAAACTCTTTCCCCAGGTTGTTGCATTATCTGTCTGTGTGTCCTTATGCCCTATTTAGCTTTTGTAAGAATCATAATTTCAAAGCCCCTTCAAGCAATTCACGTTGCTTTTATGTTAATGCTTCTTGTACATAACTGTATTTATACAGCTTGCAGATCAATTGTCTCTCTAAAAATGTAAAGATTCCCTTTTACAGAAGAGACTTTTGCTTGGAGATGGGACCCAGGGTGTTGTTTTGGGATGTGGGCTCGTGGGTAGGTAGACATAATCGTATAGTGTTTGTCTTACTTTTGGGGCTATAACACAAAATCATTAGCAATGCCTGTGAATGTCTCAGGGGCCCAGGCTATAGAAGTGTGTGGGGTTGATCTGCAAGCAGGGATGCAGACTGCATGGGGTTTCTTTGCCAGGGGCTCTGGACTTGGTGCACCTAGGTCTGGCTTTAGGGTACCATTCAGTCTTCATAGGTCACATGAGGTCAAAATGTATCCAGTGGACCCGGGCCATCATAACAGTTTTCCCAGAAGTCAGGGCCAGGAATTTGTCAGCATCTTAGGGCCTTGTGGGAGCCATGCTATACCAATAGGCACAGGAATGGTACCTAGAAGTGTTGACAGGGTGTATAGGTGCCTTCTTGGGGCTTCAGGATGCACTCCTTAACTGCTTCCTGGTGTTGAGGTTTAGGGTGTGAGTGCTCCCTGCTGTCTCCCATGGAATGTGCACTATGAGCTAGCTACTCATGGTGGATTCTACTCTCATTCCTGGGTACCATGGGCTGAGCCATTCAAAGAAGGCTGTGAACTGCTTTACTGAGTCACAGGGGGTGAAGCATAGCCATTTACCTTGTTCTCTTGCCCGAGTGTGCTGAGATGTCATGGTACCTTCCCACCTGCTTCACAGGTGGGGTGTGTGAAGTCTCAAGATAAAATTGCCAGGAAGGTGGGACAAAGCATATGCTGAGCTGTTAATCCAAGTCAGTGTATTTATATGAATTGCTCAGTAGCTCCACAAACTCAGTTCAAGGCAGGCCAGTGAGCTGGTCAGCAGTAAACACTTCAGTGTCTGTAGTGTTAATGAGGATACTGCGATTCCTCTACTTGTCCTTTTCCGCGTTGGGAAATGCAGCAGGGTTTATGGCTAACCTCAGCTGGAAAGACCAGACAGTAGACTGTGTATCTTGGTATCACTTCTGTGAGGTCATCTTCAGTCTCCTTGCTGTGCAACATCTGTGCCTCATCTGGGGTTCTGCCTCCTAAACCATGGAAACAGGCTCTTCCATTTTCTTGGCCTTTTTGTGTTAGATTAGAGTATATGAAACATTCCTTGTCAGTCATCTTGCTGATGTCTGCTCCCCTCTTCCCCTTATCATAGGCTTCGTGATAAGAGAACTACACTATCAAACCCAGTAATGGAATAAAATAAGAGGATTATAGAAGAGTCAGTTCTCCTATATGGAAAGTTAGTGCCTAATTCTGTTCTATTTTCATTGAATTAGAAAGGATCAATAAAGATACATGAATGGTAAATAATATTTAGGACCTTTGTCTTTGTAGGGATTAAGTGTAAGTGTAATTGGAAATTAAAATTTTATCTGAGAAAGCTGCCTAGCAGACAGTGTAAGAAAGGAAGAAAAGTCTTCAGTATTTTTCTTCTGCTATGGATATTATTTCAAACTCTGATACGTATGTATGCATGAGCATCACATAATATGTGTACCATGCAATTATACTTAACCACCTCTGTACCTGTAAGTGAATTTGCTTCCATTAAAGCAGTGACATAGGGTAGCTTTGACATTTATTTCAGGGATTCCACATTTAATTGAGAGTTTCCTTGAGGAGTTCAATTGGCTTTGCCTTACCAATCTGTTTCTGCACAGTTGTTTGTGTTTCTGTTTGTGTAATCAGTTTGCGAGAAGATTCAGTCTCATTAAAGTAGTCAAAACTACATCACGAAAAGGAAAATGCTCATTTCTCACTCTGTTATTTGTACAGATCTGATCCTGGCTGATGCTGGCTGCTCCTGAAAGTCAGCTTCACTCATAGAAGATGCTCTGCATTTGATATCAAAGGCAGTCTCTGAGAGCAACTCCAGAAATGGATTCCTAAGTCCTCTTTTTAACAGCCACATCATATTAGGACACTAGTGTCTTTAGAAATGAGCTAAGTCCACAATTCACTCATGAATTTTAAGCCATGGAGTAAATTTTATATACAATAAAATGCCTTTGTCATAATTGCACATATAGATGCATCTTGAAAATACCATGCACTTGTGTAACACACAGCCTTCCAAAATATAGACCATTCTGTCAAAACAGCTCTGGTTATTTCCTGTGCATCTGGAATTAGGAGCTCATAACTACTCAGGAAGCCACTCTGCTGATTCCTTCTCCATAGGTTAGCAATGCCTATTCTAGAACGTCATAGAAATGGCAACGTGGAGGATGTCTCTCAGTGCTCTCTACACGGGTGTTGTAAGAGTCATTTATGACGCTGCATGACTAGGAAGCTTTCTTCTTTTTATGGCTGAGTGTGAATGCTTTTGTCATGAGAGATTACTTTATGATCTATGCTAAGACTGTGTGGGAAGAACGGATCATCTTATTGCAAGTCAAAACCTAGCATCCCATTTGAGGATTTTCTCTGGCATGTAGACCCTTTCTTCCTGTACCATATCCTGTAACACCAAGTATTTCTGTATGAAAACAATCAAATCATATTGAAAAGTAAGTTCATATATTTTAGCATAAGCATTCTGGGATAATTGCATCAGTATGTTGGAGTTTTAACTGTATACTTATTGAATATTTTAACTCATTAAGTAAATGCTTACTGGCAGTGTAGTCTGCAGCAGGCAGAAGACCATCCTAATTGCCTCATGTTTTCAAATGATACATAAAGGCTCTAGACATGTGCCATCAGGATCTGATCTAAACCAATGCATATTTACTCATTAGCTTCAGGGTTAGTCTGTCACTTTGTAGGCTGATAAACATAGAAACCATCACGATGGAAGTTCTGTTAGAAAGGTGGAAGTACTGAAAAGAGCGAGCTCTGTGCAGCATTTTTCATGAACAATTTCTGCTGGAGGCTTCCTTTCCTGCTTGTGGTTGAAAAATGGACTCCGTGGGGTTGAAGAATCATGGAGATTTTAATTAAGTTTTAATTAAATGTTTTCCATGGTTTTGCATAATAAGGAGATAATATCAAATCTAATTCCTGCAAAATCTAACATACATCTGGGTAATCAGCACTCGAGGACTCTCTAAACAGCATATCATCTGGTGCTGTTTCCGTAAGTATATTTTAAGGGGATGGTCCTCACAATGTCTCTAAGTATGTGTATTAGGATTGGTGAATTTAGGACAGTAACCAGGGGCAGCATTTTGACTTCCAATTGCACTGGTTTACTGTAGGGACTCTTTGGTCATTTAATTAGCTTAGTGTGGCCCTGCATTTGCTCACTTGAACTGTCTGATATGGGCATTCCTGGTTCAAGATGTCCAAGCAGGTGGAGCATGAATCTCTGTATCAACTTTCAGTTGTGTGAACATGGTAGGTGTCATCTAAATTATGTTTTAGAAAAAATGGTTATTAGGGACAATGGCACACCAGACCTGTAAAGCTGTAGCTAGCTGGACATGAGGCAGTATCTTAAGCTTTTTTGTTGTCGTACTTCAGCTAGAACCCACATTTTGAGATGCATATCCAAATGAAATTTCAGAGGCAAGCACTCCAAAGATCAATGAACAAGACCGAACATTTAGCACATGTCACAGATTTATCAGTTTTTCTTGTGACATATATTGTAAGCAAAGGAGCAAGGCCTGGGCTTCTCTTGACTACTGGGGAATTCCAGGTTAAAAAAAAACAAAACAAACCTGGGACATTTAATACAAGCCAACTGACTAAATGTGAGCTGGCTTTTCACTACTTGAAAAGGATTTTATTATGCTTTAGGACTTCAAAGAGTACTGATGAAGGAAATCTCACTTTCTTTTCCTGATTCGGTCTTTTTTTTCATACTCTGTTTAGCTTTTCATCAGGTATGTATTAATGTCTTTAATTCCAAGGCCTGAGTTTTCACTGTAGATGGTTTCTAAAGTTTCTTCCAAATTGAAAGCTGATGCTCTGAACCCTAGTGCTTTTAATATTAACACAAATATGAGTGAATACTGAAGCAGTTTTGCTGAGAAATGCAGCAAGTTTGAACTTAATGTCTGAATTTGAAAATCTGGGTTCCAGAGGCATATAGGTGTAAATCCAACACCTGGGTGAGATACAAACACTCTTTGAATTTGTGTCTGTGGAGCAATTTGTGAAATATTTGAGTTACTTTACACATTGTTTATGAGGTATATATATGCCATAATGCATGTAAGGCATTTTGACAGACATGTCCAAAATACAGTTTGCTACAAGTAAATATTTGTTCTTAATGATTTAGGTACTAGAAATATAGGTAACATGACTATCTGTAAAAATACTTCTAAAATTCCCATGTTAGGCAAGGTGCACTGTGAAACAGAAGGAAGCGTAATGATTATGGCTAAGTAAGGTACTGCCTGTCTGTCCTGGTCTTATCAAGAGGAACATTCTGACAGGATTTGACTGGCTGGGGCCCAAAACAAGGCAGGGCCATCATCTCTCTAGTTCCCTCATTTTTCTCAGCACTGGGCTCAGCATATGTTTGCTGAAGGGATGGAGAAAGTGTTGAGTTCATGAAAGAATGAAACGACCCAATAAGCCCATCTGCCAGTGATACTCAGGGTGAAATCCAGCCTTGGGCAAGGCAACATCTTTACAGGGTTGGATAGAGAACCAATCCAGATGTGCCTACATGTTGATATTTTTCCATTATTGACATACAGAGACATGTAGTGTTACAATGACTTTAAAAACGTGACCTTCTTTTTACTTATTCATAGCAAGGTTCAGGAACTAACAGTAGCAGTTCACCTTAGTTTTACATTTTTTTTTTTTTTATGTTCAGAACATGCTGGACTCGGAGGAAAGAGATGACCTGTGTTGGAAATCCATTCATAGTAGAGCCAGCAAATACCCTCTTTCAGAGGGAGGTGCTTCTTCCCCCAAGTTATACTACTCAGAGTCAGTCCATGTTGCTCCTGTGGTTGAGACAGAATTTCCAGTAGCAGCATGGGGGCACCTTTGCAACCCCAGATCTTTTATCATAAAACCCCATTAATATGAGTCTCTTTCTAGTCCCCAAGATTAGAGAATAAACTCTTTAGTGTGTGTCATGAAAGTTATGGGTCTAAATCATGCTTCCCTTTCTCTGTCTTCGATTTTCATGTGTGGTGTTATTGGATTAGAACTGCATGTGATGTTTGAAGGGGCGTTTCTGAGTTGGATGGATACTGTGAATTATGAATGTCCCTGGAGGCTTCTGCACTTTTATATCTACACTCAGATGACACACTGGGTAGAGACATTTACCATTAGGCCTGGCAATCTGAGTTCAATCCCTGGGACCCACAGAAGACAGCCAAGTCCTGTAAGTTGTCCTCTGACCATCACACACTCACTGTGGCATGTTCCCCCCAGTAGTTAAATAAAGAAACAAAATAATAAATAAATGAAAAAATAAAGGATTGGTGAAGTCAGTTCAGATCCAGGGTGTGTGTCAGCATTCTGTCCTCTAGCTTGATATGTACCAGTACCAGTGGCTCCACTATTTGAAAACAAATAAATACATCTTCATGTGTTAGGTCGCCTCTGTCAGATGCCACCTGCCCATATCCTGTGTGCAAAGTAAGACTGAGGTGGAAATGTACCAGGGAACTAAAGATCTGCCAGTGGAAAAACCAATTGAAAGAATCCAGATGCTTCTACTATTTTAAAGGTCAAATCTGGCTGGCTCATAAAGCCGAAAATAGTGTGAGAGGAGATGTTTAATAAATCTTGGAATTTGGTAGCAGAGGAAAAGTGGTGAATTTATCGACCTTAAGCCTGGCTGCTTGGATTGTCACGTTATGCCAATCTAAGAATGGAAGAGATTTCTTCCAGCTGTAAAATTGTGGGTTAAAAGAAATGTCACACTTTAACTTTTTCTTCCTATTTAAGTGAATATCCATATGTTCTGAATGTTACCAGATTTCCAGGCTTTGGGAACAGAGGGTGTTTTATTCATAGGGCATGCTTTGTGCGAGCCACTGTGGTGCAAATCCACCCTCACAACTGCGAGCATACATATGCACTCTTCTCTTTGGATGTGTCAGCTCTTGGGTAGGAAGAATAATTTCATTGTGGCCTTCACAGCTTTTGGCTTTTGTCTAAAAGATCCAGAAGTGCAGAGGTCACACTGCATTGCTTCAGTGACATGAGCACTTGTCCCTGAGGACTGACATTTCAGGAACTCCTTCATGTGTTACAAAGCCACATGCAGAGTGTTTGAAAGTCTGAGTTCACCACAGGGAAAGTGACAGGGACCTGGAATAAAGCCTTTTCACTGGAAACCTTTAGGTATAATTAGATTATTCGAGCAGGTAGTGGATTCATGTCAATCCAGCCATCTCCAGAGGATTCAGGAAGCTACCAGCATCACAGGACAGCCTTTTCTGGCTGGTTTCCACTGAGCTCTGAGTTAACTTCAGGGACCTTTTGAACTGCCTTCAGGGTGTAGGCATATGAATGTAGGGGGCTCAAGAGACATTTTAAAGATTCATTCTCCTGAGTTGGCCCTAAGGACTCAAAGGGAACTTGGGATGGTGGCAGTAATTCAAGGATTCTCTGAAGTGTGAAATACAGTCAAATGCACAGTTATCTGGATATTAGCATGTTAGTGACTCAACTCTGTCATGACTCCTGAAAAATGTTTGTGAAACTGTGGTCAGGTGTATGGTAAAATTTATTGAAACATATATAAATCTTTGAGCATGATTATTGTGGCAAGTGTGGTTTTAAAGGGACATGTGATGAAATAATTAACTGGTAGTTCTTTTGTGTAAAAAAGCTGAAAGAATTTTGTGGCCAATGTGCTAGTTGCTTACCCATTCTCTCCTTCCTTTCTTTGTTCTTTACTCCTAGATAGCATAAGCCTTTTAGGATATCATAGTTCCCTGCTGCTGAGTCATCTGACCCCATTCTGACCAGTGAGGTCTAGCAGGGAGTATAGTATGATAGTTCATAAATTACCTTCATCTTCACTGTAAAAGAAAAAGTCTTTCTGGCTCATCCATTGTTAGTGCTTCAGTATTCATCTTTTTGCTTTCTTTAGAAGTCGAAGTAGTGATTGATGGCAAATACCGTGTACTTGTACTCATCAGCCTCTCTTATTGGAGGCATTTTAACACTCATCCACCAAGTATTTGTTATTGCATTCTGGTTATTTTGTGATCAGGTCTTGTGTGATCTCAGATTGGCCTCAAATGCTTGGGATCAAGCCATCATCCTCACTTAGCCACCCAAGTAGCTGGTACCATAGACACATGTCACCACGCCAAGCTTTGACTTCCACCCAGCTTTTGTTAACCACAGCTAACAAAATGGTTTACATAACCAGAACATTTTTTCCAGTTTTTTAAAAAAAAATTTCCATGGTTTTATTAAATATCTGAATCTCCCAGGTGTCTCCATTTAGATTAGGAGAAAAGGAGTACAGCTTAGTGGGAGAGAGCTCACCTAGTATGTGTGGATCCCTTGATCAGGTTGTCATCAACACACACACACACACACACACACACACACACACACACACACACGAAAGAGGGGGAGTGGGGAGTGGGTTGTGCATCTGTAAGAGGAACAGATACAGAGGAATGGAGGGAGAGGAAAGGAAAGCGATTCTGAAGGAGAGAAACTATTTCAAGTTTAGTAAAGACTGACCAAAGGATGTGCCAGTGAGGATTAGCTGTTTTCTAGTCCAGTTGAGAGCAGGTTATTAAATCTGTGAAATGTTTCATCACAAAAGGAGAATCTATTCTAGCATCATTTACATATTATTCACAAAAATCACAGCAAAGGCATTTTCCTGATTAATGTATTGCATTTTCTAAAATGTTTCTTAACCAAGATTTAGGAACTAATTCCAAATCTGTAACTGACTCTTCCAATAGCATATTGACAGGAGAGAGAATGTACAGTCCAAACTATTAAGATTAACATGCCTGTATTGGTGCTTGTCAATCAGGAAAGAATTTGTAGTTTCACTTGCTCAGGACTGACCAAAATGACCCAGGAGTGCAATAATATGGTTTAATTATTGATATATTATTAATAGCTAATTATTTATTAATAAAACTAGGTAGTAACCAAATGTTTAAAAAAAATTTACTTCTCTACATAAATATTACTTTGATAGTAACAAGAAGACGTCTTTTAAGTATTTAACTTTAAGGATCTATGTAGCTTTGTAAGGCTGCTTTTAATGTGCTATTTGTAGACAGATATGACCTTAAGACCAGTGAACTTGCAGTACTTCAGTACACTAAAAATTAATTTCAATGGGACAGATTTTCTATGCAATGAGAAATGGTCCTAAGAATTAAAAAATAAATAAATAAAAGAAAAAAAGAAAAAAAACTCCGGTCTGGTGTGTCAAATGCTTTTTCACATTCAGATTTGGGCTGCTGACTGTTCCCTTACTGCACTGGAGCCCAGTGTCAGTGAGATGTTACAAATACCACCAGTGAGAAAATCTGGTTCTTTCAAGTCTGTGCTTTTGGCTGAGGTTGCAGACTTTCCCAGCGGTGTCTGTTACAAAGCAGTGTGCGGGACTTGGCAGCAACTTTGAGATAACAAGACTTCCATCCCAAGACTGGCCAAGCTGCATGCTAAATTTTGCCCATCTGTCACCAGTCTCCCTGGTCCTGTATCAGAGACAAATTTGGAAACTAGTGACATTGGAGGTACTTGTTATGCTCGGCAGAAGAAAACCCCAACGGTCTTATTGTTCATGATGGCTCAGATATACTTGAACAGTAAGTACTGCTCATATGGACTTCTGAGTGTTCTCCTTTTTTATGAGCTTCTAGTCCATAGTCCCTCTGTGGTCCTGAGTGCATGAAACTGAATGTTAGATGCAAGGAAAAGGGGTGCTACATATTTGTTTTACTTTTATGTAACGAAGATCACATCTATGCAGCCTTTAATTGGACTGTACTTGTTGTCTATTAACTATGTAGTCAGGGACAATATAGAGTATGAATTTGTTTTCAGAGAACTATGGCTTAAAATATTTTATCTTTATGAGTATGTCATTGAATACACTGCATAACGACTTACCAATTTTTCCAAAATAGTACATGTGGGTCTTGAGTAGAAAGTTGACTAGCCATAAAATTCAAAACCAGGCATAAATAGTGTAATAGTCTAAGGAATTATGTCATCTCTGAGGTTGTAGCTGGACTTAGGCAATTTGTGGACTCCTGCCCTGTTAGCAATGGCTAAATGTTACAGGTTGAAGTCATGTTGTGAACATGTTTAAGCTAGACACTTATCACTGTACCTTTCTGTTTGCCTAATTTTATTCAATTGAAAACCTAAGCACAAAGCAATTACTTCAAAAATTAAAAAAGAAGACAATTTTACAGTAGATTGAAGAGTCACTAAGGCAGTGGTTCTCAACCTATGGTCATAACCCCTTTGGGGTTCATGTACCAGATAGCCTGCATATCAGATATTTACATTACAATTCATAACAGTAGCACAATTACAGTTAAGAAGTAACAACAAAATAATTTTATGGTTGGAGGTCACCACAACATGAGGAACTTTATACTAAAGGGCCACAGCATTAGGAAGGTTGAGAATCACTGAACTAAAAAATATTTCCTCCTAGTCAAGAAAATGAGTGATGTCTGGGTAGAGACCTCATTCCAGCTGGGCAGGCAGTCCCTTCAGGAAGGCAAGTTCCTCATAAGCTATGCCAAGGGAGGAATAATTATCCCTTAAAATGAGATACTATACTTTTTTTTCTTCCCCGAATGCCTACCCTAAAGCAGTTCCTGGGAGCTGCCAGGGGTTCTGTTATGTTTTTCCCCATTTCTATAACTTTTTCTCTTCTGTCTCTATCCTTCAGATGTGAGTCAGTGCCCAAGGGCTTGTTTTCTAGTTCGTTGGGCTCCATCACTCTTAGTTTGGAGCCCCCCTCTACCATTTTCCATGCAGCTATTTGTCTGCCTTATGACCTGACCTTCATGCTTAACTCAAAAGTCATGGTTTTGTCTCTTCTCATGCTTGTTTTCCCCTTTATGCAGCTGAAAAAGATTCCAGTTGTCAGGCCTCTGGTTTTCATTTAAACTCTAATAAAATTGTCCTCAAGCTTTCTTTCCAGTCTATTCTGAAGTTCATTAATAACACAACTAAGAATGATGAGAGGGACCCCAATTTTCCTGGTCATGTGCCCCCCCCTCCTCAAGTATCTGGTACCAGAATTATATAAAAGTGAAGAGTTTTGTTTTTGAGCATCATTCAGAGTCAGTGATTTGTGGAGCGTATCCCCGTGTTAGCCCTGGCTTGGAGGGAGTAAATAGCATTAGTTGATTTAGTGATTGTGCCGGTTTTGAAGTGTGGATTATTCCTAATAACTGGAAGAATTGGGTGTTGTAAAACTAAGCAGCTGTTCAAGGTCAGATAGCAAGTTAGATGTAGGTGGGAACTTTAATGCTTGCTTAATGTCAAAGGAGGAGGAGATCTCACACAATGTCACACATCTCCACTTGGTCACAGTTCTGAGGCAAGTTGTTAATTTTACACTCTGGACTCACTTTTCAGGTTAGAGATTGGCAGTTTTATTTCTGGATTTAACATTTCATTTGTGATAATCAACAATTGCTATTGCAAACATATGCTCTCATTCTATGCTCAGACTTTATAGAAGTGATCAAATACACACTAGCAATAGTAGTTAAACCCTAAGGATAAGAAAACCCAAAGTATCAGTCATATATTTTGCCATCAATCACAGCAGGCAAATTGAGGTTGTTTTGGTGGATATCTTTATATTCCCTTTGTTTTATTTTAGGAATTTGTGATAACTGGATTGTTAGAGCAATGATTGCCAACCTTCCTTATACTGCAACCCTTTAATGCAGTTTATGTTCTGGTGACCCCAACCATAAAATTATTTTCATTGCTATGTCATAACTGTAATTTTGCCACTGTTATGAATTGTAGTATAGGTAACTGTGTTATTCAATTGTCTTAGGTGACCCCTGTGAATGGGTTGTTTGAACCTCCCTCCCCTATTGAGAACCGCTGGTTTAGAGGTGTTGTCCCCAGGCCAGGCCGTTGGAGTTTGATCCCTGGGATCCACTTGGTGTAAGGAAAGAAACACCTGTTGCAGATTGTGCTTTGATCTCCACACACATGCCCAGGCATGCCTGTGCACATCTACATGTGTGTACACATGTATGCACAGCAATACAATAAATAGATACACAATAAATAAAATGTGCTTTAGGAATTTGTTTTCTGTCTTTTGCTTTTGTGTTTCTAAAGCTTGTAGTTAAGGAAAAAAGAAAAATACAAGATGCAAAGATTAAAAGCTTTGAATTTAGGACCAGTAACTTTGAACTTACTGGGGTGGTACTTGATAACTGTATTTTTGAAAGTTGTGGAAATACCCACATTTTATTTCTCAACAGAAAATTGATGTTTTCCATGGACTACATATAGCTTTAATGAAAGGATAAGAAGTCTGGAAAAGAACAAAAAGAGAGATATAAAGTAGGTAGGTGTGCTGGCTAGATTTATGTCGTTGACACAAACTACAGTCATCTGAGAGGAAGGAACCTCAAATGAGAAATGCCTTTATAAAATTGGGCTGTATGCCAGCCTGTAGAGCATTTTCTTCGTGATTGATGGGGGAGGGTCCAGCCCACTGTGGGTGGTGCCATTCCTGGGTTGGTGGTCTTGGGTGCTATAAGAATGCAGGCTGAGCAAGCCATGGGGAGCAAGTCAGTACACAGCATTCCTTGTGGCCTCTGCATCAGCTCCTGCCTCCAGGTTCCTGTAGTGTTGGAGGTCCTGTCCTGACTTCCTTTGATGATGAACTGCAACTTGCTTTTTGATCATGGTGTTTCGTCAAAGTAATAGAAACCCAACCTAAGACTATATGTCAATGCCCAAGGAAAAACAGGTATTGATTTTGGTGCCAATCAGGGTTAAGAGATAGAAGAAATGAAATATTGCCTCTGAGTGGTTTTCAAAGCATTGTCTCTTCTCATTTCCCCCTCTTGACTCATCCTAGAAAGCTGATGATGTTATTATAGCCATCTCATAGATAACAATACTCGATTCAAAGACAGTATTAGTACAAGCATATCTATCTAGTAAGCAACAGTCTGTGGAAACAAAGACAAGGAAGCACATTTTTATATAAATTGGGACTGCTTTATAATAGAAATGAAAGAGCTGGGTCTTTAAAGAGCAAGCAGGAAGTGAGCACCAGTGAGTAAGTAGAGAGCACCGTTGGTTGAATGAGCACTGAGAGCCAGAAGTCTAAAGGCAACAGGAAGGATGTCTCTTGTACTGTGAACATTTGTCCATGTGGGGCCATTGTAACTTAGTATGCAATAATGTTCTGTGCTTATGTTCTGGAGGCCTGGGTAGGAGAGACACTCTTGTGCTTTGGAGGTGCTAATACTGTTTGATTGCTAGGGGAAAGTGCAGAGAAGGAAGAAAAGACCAGATAGTGTGTTAGGTCAATAGTAAAATGAGTGCAGAATTAGGAATGGGGAAACACTCCCAGTGACTATTTCCAGGGAGGCCAGAGCTCTGACTTCTTACACACCCTGTGTGAATATCATCACATGGAACTCTCAAGGACTCCCAGGGCAGGCTTTTTGAAAGTCAACAAAATGACATCAAGAATAAATGTAGCACTTCTCTTTTACTCAGGGTTTATTTATTATAAAATAGAATTTTGTGTTACTAAGTGTTAAGTGTCAGTGTATTTGAAGGCAATGTAACTTTCTGTATCACACACAGCTACGACTTCCTGCCTCTTTTACGTCCTATACCACAGAGCTATGATTTTGTACCTCATATATTTCCTGTATCTTGCACAGCCACGACTCTCTACCTCCCATACTTCTTAGCTCGAGGATTTGACACCCAGAGCAAATTTCTTTTAACCCCTTCTCCTCTGCATAGCAAAAATATTTTCCCTGCGATGATTAGGAGATGATGTTAGTCATTCTGTAGTTCATTCTTGAGTTGAAACAACATTGAAATTCGATTACACTTTAACATTTAAAATGCTGAATACATATAATAAAAAATTTAGTTATCCAAAGAAAACATTATACCCGATAGTTTGTGATGTTTCATGTTTAAAATTTTGAGCACAAATAAAAGTTTGAAGTAACCACACAGAATGACAGTGCAAACTGGCTTCATGGTTTTTTTGTTTTGTTTTAAGATTGTGCTGCGAATAGTTTAGAGTGTACTAATTAAGTACAGGGACAGATAGTATACTGCATGTGTTGGAGACATTGCACCTGAAGCAAGCACAAATGGCCCTGAATTTTAAAACTGTATTTAAATAATGTGTGTAGTTTATCTTTACCAACCAGAGCCTAGTTAGAGAAGTAAAAAATAGGATTTGTTGTCCTCTGAACTCGTATGCAGAACACAATACTAATGAGAAGACAAACGAGTAACTATTAGACTATAGATGTATATATGTATTATTAAACACAATGAGGTCAATATGTGTATAACTGTTTAGAAAGTAGACCTATACATTATTTTTCAGGATGTTTTGTCAGTGACATTTTCAAAATTACAGGTCCATGGTAATAATGATTAGACCACCATTTAGCTTTATACATGGATTTGGAAAAAAATGCAGGTGAAGATCCCTTTAATTACCAGTGCTGGGGCAGATGGCTTCCTCAGTCACAGTTTTCTGTGCCACTGCCTTGACTAATAATGCCTTTCTTCCCTCTGAAATGACTCTGTGATGGCTAGTTCTATGTCAACTTGACACAAGCAAAAGTAATCCAAGAGGAGGAAACCTCAATAAAGAAAATGCCTCCACAAGCTTGGGTGTAGGAAAGCCTTTGGGTATTTTTAATGATTGGTTGATGTGGGAGGGACCAGCACATCATGGGTGGTATCATCCCTGGGCAGGTGGTCCTGGGTTCTATGAAAAAGCAGGCTGAGCAAGCCATGAGGAGCAAGTCAGTAAGCAGCACCCCCTCCATGGTTTCTGATCAGCTCCTGCCTCCAAGTTCCTGCCCTGTTTGAGTTCCTGTCTGACTTCCTTTTAATGGTGGACTATGATGTGGAAGTGTAAGCCAAAAAAACCCTTTCCTCTCCAACTTGTTTTTTGGTCATGGTGCATATAGCAATAGTAACCATAGCAATAGTAACCCCAACTAAGACAGACTCTCTCCCCTCACTGCTTGCTGACATAATTCTTCACTGACCTTCCACCCCTGGTTCGATACTACCCTCACTGCTTGATTACCATGACTTGTCATCTGCTTCCTTTGAATTCAGGGAGCACCATCACACTTCTCTATGGGCCACCTAGTGATGTGAACTTGGCAAATACTTTAATTGAAAGGCCCTTACTCACCGTTCATTTGTCAGCATTTGCTTAGAGTTGGGCAAATGTGTTCTTAGATATCACTTGACTAAACAAAGAGGAAATTAGTCTTCCACATTAGTTCTTGTTCGTTGTTATAGAGATGAGAAAAATAAAACTTGTTTGGTTTTTGTTTGTAGTACTGAGGAATTGAACCCAGGGCCTTGTGCTTGTGGTCAGGTCCTCTACTACTTAGATACATCCCTAATTTTCAAAAACAGAATTTAGAGACTATTAATGCAAGTCAATGTGCATAGTTAACTATATTTTTATGCTTAACTCAATTTTTTTGAAAAAATTTAAATTCATTTAGTATTTCTACTTTTAGAACAAGACAAAGAATTCTGCCCCAATCTATTCCTATCCCTCATCTTCTGCTATCTTTCTAATGCCTGAATTTTTTGTCCCATTTATATTTTTAAAGTTTGCTAAATTAAATTTTGCACTCAGTGTTTAATTAGAATTGCCAATTAGAATTTAATTATAACTGTTTTATACATACCATACTTCTTTATGGATTTTTTTCTTCCAGAAGTATATCCCCAAGTAATCCTTGCAGTGAATTGGTGGTAAGCCCCCTTTTGTCCTATGTGTCTGCGAGAGTCTGATACTCATGGTCTAGGGTCAATGTAGCTGGGCATCTAATTTTGGATTGGCAGTTACTTGCCTTTTTGTGTTGGGGAGTATTTTGGCTGTCATTATAGTGGATAGGAGAAATAGTATTCTAATCAGCTTGTATCTGTACATAATTTACTGCTTATCTTAAGGAGCTCTTAGTGGTTTCTCTTTATCTTTAATGATACTGCTTTTGATATATATATATATATTATATATATAATATATAATATATATAAGCCAGAATTTAATACTTTTCTTATTCTAATATTCTAATATTTACTTTCGATTGTTTGATACCTCTTTATCTTTATTTATTTTTTTTTTTTGGTTTTTCGAGACAGGGTTTCTCTGCGTAGTTTTGTGCCTTTCCTGGAGCTCACTTGGTAGCCCAGGCTGGCCTCGAACTCACAGCGATCCGCCTGGCTCTGCCTCCCGAGTGCTGGGATTAAAGGCGTGCGCCACCACCGCCCGGCCTGTTTGATACCTCTTTAAGTTTTTGAAAAGCTCAGGTCCTGTGATTTCTTTAAATACAGGACCCTCACCTTCCACTCAGCTTGTCGATTTGGAACTCTGTTAGCTGGACTGGGAGCAGATGGGATTTCTAATTCCATGCAGTCTGAATGTTCAAAGTTAAGCAGAACTATGTGACTGCCTATGACCAATCACGGCATTCCCATGTATGTTATTTCCATGTTGAAGCAAGCAAAAGTCCCCATCCCCCTATTCTTCCTTAGCAGTTATGCACAAAGTCCATGAAAAAAGTAATAAACACACTATTAGTAAACCACTGAGATTTGGAATATGTTTGTAACTTAAATATTGCCTATTCTGTCATGAATAAAATGAGGAGCCTCTCAATCAGTTCTGTATATATTTAAGCATTTTCAATTGTGGTTTTTCTTTATTTCTCTCATAAATCTTTTAGCTATATAGTTATGTCTTTGGAAGTGTTGACTCATGGTTAGTTCCTTTAGAAATGGAACTATTTCTTTTTTTTTTTAAAGTGTTTTTCCCATCAAGTTTTATTTTTTTAATTTTTTAAATTCATTTTACATACCAATCAAAGATGCCCCTCTTCCCTCCTCCTGCCCCTCCAGCCTCCCCCTCTCAACCTATTCCCTATTCTCTCCTATGAGAAGGTAAGGCCTCTTATGGGGAGGCGAATTTAGTAGAGGCAAGTTCAAGCTCCTCCACCTGCCTCAAGGCTTTGTGAGGTGTCCCATCATAGGCAGTGGGCTCCCCAAAGCCTGATCATGCACCAGGGATGGCTTCTGATCCTACTACTAGGGGGCTTCTTAAACAGATCAAGCTACACAACTGTCTCACTATGCAGAGGGCCTAGCCCAGTCCTGTGTAGGCTCCACAGCTATTGATCCAAATTTCATGAGTTCCCACTAGTTTGGTTTGGTCATCTCAGCCGGTTTCCCCATCATGGTCCTGATGCACTTACTCATAGAATCCCCCTTCTCTCTCTTCCACTGGACTCATGGAGCTCAGCCTGGTGTTTGGCCGTGGATCTCTGCATCTGCTTCCATACATTACTGGAGAAAGGCTCTATGATGACAGTTAGGGTATTTACCGATCTGATCACTGGGGTAAGCCAGTTCAGTTCAGGCACCCTTTCCTCTATTTCTAGTAACTATTTCTTTCTAGCCTGTGGACTGACTCTACATTCCTTATAAGCCATAGGATGTTGGCTTATAAATATTTATAACTTCTTATGCTGATATTGTACATCACATGTCTTTCCTCCTAGAAGCATTTATATTTACTTAATGCTTTTTGGATAGTTGTATTGTTTCACCCCTGGTAAAGATTATGTCTACTTGTTGTCAGCTGTCTCCCCTGGCACTTTCCCAGGATAATACAGGAATTTTCACTTGCTAAATAATTTTGTGTAGGGGTCTGTTCTGTTCCTCTGATGGTTGGTTTGGGTTTTGGTTTTCAACCTCTTCCTGATGAGCTCTTACGTCTTTCCTGACTGTTCTGCTGTTCACATATCCAGCCCTCTTCACTTTAGATCCAACCTTTGCCTACATCCTGGCTTTCCAGCCCCACCCACTGTACCAATATATTTGCAGGTCTCCCAGCCCAGTCTACAAATGATGATCCAAGGTTAGGTTGAGAATCAGTGCTGACCTCCACTCACTGCCTGGCTGCAGTTTAAAGTGATTCCAGTGCCGGTGTACTGTTTAGTTTTTATTAACTTGACACAAATTGTCACCTGGGAAGAGAAACCTCAACAGAGGAGTTACTCGCATCAAATTGTCCTATAGGCACATCTGTGGGGCATTTTCTTAATTTCTTGTTGTTGTAGAAGGGCGCAGCCCATTGAGTATGGTATGTCTATAGGCAGCTGGGCCTGGGCTAGATAAGAGAAATAGTTGAGCAAGCCCATAAACAGTGTTCCTCATGGCCTCTGCTTCAGTTCCTAACTCCAGGTGTCTACCTTGAACATGTGCCCTAGCTTCAATTGATGATGAATTATACCCTGTAAGTTGAAATACCTGCCCCTCCAATCATTTTTGTTAGTATTTTACCATAACAACAAAAAGAAAACTAGACCTCTTGGTAGTGGTCATTACTTTGTGACATTTTTTCTTCAATAAGTCAGATGAACTGAACCCAATCTGGAGTGTCTGTCCTCGTCCCCTGATGTAGCATATATCACACTGCCCTGAAACTGGTTTTACTTTAGCAGCTTCCTATGTTTGTATTCCTATCCTAAATGTTTATCTTCTCCCTGAACATAATATTTTCCAGTATAATATTATCTTCTAAACTATTTTGTGCATACATCATGTGACATACACTCATAACTATATTTATGCATAGATACATTTCTTGGCATGTTCTAGGTTGAGAGCAGAGAGAGCGTTTCTGCCTCAACTCTTGATTACAACTTAATAAGAAGTGAAAATCTCCATTTAAATGAGATTAACCTGTGGGTTATCAGATGGTGCTCATTCTCTGACTACAAATTATAGGTATTTAATTTCATTTAATTCCCTACCAATGACTCTCATTTGATTTATTTTTCCTCCGCAAAGATTTTCTGAGAAGTAAGGGGACATTTTGGTTTGTGGTAAGACAGTTGATGGTGTCCAAAACGACAAGGCTGTGCCCTGTTCAGAGCCCTTAAATACACTCATCACTCAGTTTTCTCCTTCTTTAAATCAGAGGAGTGTGGATTGACAAAGCTTATCAGTCTCCTCGTATTTGGCCTTCTCATATTAGTTTTTGTTTTCCTTACTATTGATTCAGTGATAAATGTAATGATAATTTAGTGTAAAAATACATGTGGACATATGAGAATGTTGGGGTAACATCATTTAATAAGAAGCCAGAGGCAGCTAAGTGAGGACGGGGATGTCAGACTCATTTTCTGTGTTGCTGTTCTGAGATGAAATCACATCTGTCCCATTGTGTGCTGGTGGGCCCTTTGCCGTCACTTCTCAGAGATACAGAGAGGACAAGACGCAATATCCTCCTGTGGAGCTGCACAGAGATCCAACAGTCTCACTTTCATGGTGAATTTTCTCTTGTCTTAGCTTTGGGACATGCTTGTCACATCCAGAGATCTCTTGTGGCCATATTTTCTAGGGAATCAAAAACACTACAGAATTTCACAGGCAACTTTCCACATTGCTATATAAGATCTTCTTTCTCTTACTAAAAAATCTTTAAAATAAGACTATTTAATTGCTTTTATGTCATTACTCTTTTAAGAAAAATGATTTTATATTACAAAGGGTAATTTTTTCAGTTGCTACAGTTTTGAGGGACCTGGCATATCTTCTTCCCTCTGTGCTGAGCAGAGTAGCACTATGACAAAATCCACATTTGCAAGAACCTGTGAGCTTACCTGTAAACAGAGCTCTGCAGATGCAGTCACCTTAGGATGTGGCCATACTGAACTAGAGCAGACTGAGTGCAGTGATCAACATCCACGTGAAAACAGGGCCCCATAAGAGGCTTCCTGCAAGGACAGAACTTGGAGTGGTACATCCGTAAGGGTTGAGGATTGCTGCCAGTCATCAGTAGCTGGGACAGAAGCCAGGGTGCAGGGTCCCTTAGGGCTGCAGAATGACTTACCCTTGCTGACACATTAGCTTTGGTCTTCTAACCTCCAGAACTATGGGTGTTTTCAACACTCAGTTTCTGACAGTGTTTCTAGAATCTCATAGAAACTAATGGACATTGTGGCAGCAGCGTGACCTGTTCTCCAAACAGAATATATGGCCAACATAATGCAACTCCCACCTGTGGCATGAATAACTAATTTGTTACTTAAGACTGTGATGCTCAAGAGATCAGGTTTGTGTGTTGGACTTCTGTGCTCTTAAAGAAGTGCAAGTAAACAAGGTGCCATGGCTGTTCTTGCTGGCTCTAATGTTTCCCTCTTCCATCAGATGTTACTATTCTTCTACAGCTTGCTTTTTTTATTTCTACATACTTATTTGGCTGCAATAGCTTAAAATGTTTAGAAGATTTCCAGAAGAGAAAAACCGAAGTTCATTAAATTACGAGAAAAACCGAAGTTCATTAAATTACTTATTTACTTTCAAACATAATTCTAAGTCTATGGACTCAAGTTTGATAATGCTCAGCTTTCTAAAATGTACTTGATCATAAATGGTCAACAAAGTGACATCCTTATCATACACATACACTATACACACACACTTACACATATAAAGAGGCATATATGTATACATATACCACAAATATGAACATAAATCTGCACAAAACTTCCAAGAACTATTCCTAAAGCTACCACCTTATCTTAGTGTCTGACCTCCTGTCATTTATGAAAGCATGTCATGATTTTACAGACGTTTCCTTGAGGAAGTCTATAGCTGAAGTTTTCCTGTATCCTGCCTGGCCCACGGTCAGGACAAATCTCTCTCACCTGCCAGTCCCGCAGCCACTGGGACCCAAGCGAACACACAGAGCCTATATTATTTACAAGTTGTGTAATCTATGACTGTCTTCTTGCTAGATAACTCTTACATCTTAAATTAGCCCATCACTATTAATCTATGTATCACCACATGTTCTGTGGCTTTACCTGTGTCCCATTACATGTTGCTTCTTGGGCGGCTCACTAGCATTTCTCCCTGCCATCTTCCTGTCTCTCTCTTTGAATTTCCCGCCTGCCTCTAAGCTGCCTTGCCATAGGCCAAATGGCTTTATCAATCAATCAGAGCAACACATATTTGCAGTGTACAGAAAGACATTTTCTTCTTCTCCAGGCTCAGAGCTTAGTTCTCTGTAGTCTAATTATGGTTAGACATTTGAGGTTATCTGAAGGAGACATGTCAGACACATGACTAGTTCTAATTTGTTCCTTCCTCAAGCACTCTCTAGTGAAATAGCAGGGTCTTGTTTTGAAAGAGTTATCTGCATCTTTCCTACTATCATCTAGGTATTGAGAAAGATCCAATAAACATGTTTGAAAAAAGTAAAAATTGAAGTCAAAGAGGAACATTCTAGTTTTTCTCTCTTTCATGTTTGTAGCTCTTCTCACTGTGCCGTGCTTTGTATTAATTATACAGAAAGGAACTATGCCTTGTATCTAATTATTTCTAATTCAACTGAGCAGGGTTGCTGAGCTAATCTTGCTGCAGGTTTTACTGGGAGTTGGAAGAGTTCATTTGTCTGTCAAGTCAGTCTGATAGAACATCTTTAATGTCAGGTGCAATTTGGGCTGCAGGTGATTCAGCAGGTAGCAAGACACAAAGTCCCAGCTCAAGGGGAATGTGTGTCCAAGTGCAAAGAAAACAACAATAAATGGAAATGGTAGTATTCCTAGGATGTAAGTCAGCAAAGAATGCTGTAGATAAAAAAAATCAGAACAATAGGATGATAGGCAAAGGTGAATGAGAGTTCATACTGTGGATGGTGGTAGTTTGAGAAGGTATCACCATCAACAACATAGGAGGATTTGGTAAGGTACCCACAATAGATAAGGGAGAACCGTATGCAGCTTGTGGTGGAAAAACATTCTAGAAGAAAGAAATAGTAAAAAAGCTCAAAGGCAGGAAAGAGTCTGTAAAGACTTGGCAACTGCACAGACATTGTGGGGGAGAGATCCAGTGGAGGAGAAAAACAGGTATTTGGAGGGAACACACCATGGCCACCTAACGCTATTAGAGTAAGCTTCTATTCTGAGTGAGTTGCGGATGAAGTTGTGAAATATGAGCAGAAAAATGACACATTTTGGCTTATGTTTTAACAAGAGTTTAACAAGTTTTAGGTTTTTGGAACCTATCCTCAAACACTAACCCTCATTAAGACATTTGAAACAGTCCCAGGTATAATCTCATGGAGCCTAAGCCTGAGGGTTGCAGAGGCTTGGACATGCTTTGGACTTACTGAACACTGATAATCATGCCAGTCTACATTCTTGTCTTGAGTTGTCAGAAAGAAAGACTCGCTGCTGCTGACAGTATCACTGTCAGTTTGAGTTCATCATTTCTGCCCTGGCACTTAATTGCTACCTGATTAAAGGAAATATCTTGTCATGACAGTCTTATATTATGGGTATCCAAGATGTATTTAGAAGCTTAGGATAGAAGGCTGTATGCCCTCAACTTGTTTGAACGTGCTATCACGAGTTAGAAATTTGAAATGGGTAAATAAAGGAAGAGATACTTAATTAGAAATAGGGTATAATACCAACTGCCCATCAATAATTAATGAACCAGCTGTTTCACCCCTCTTAGACATCCTTCATTCACACTTCAGTTCTGATTCCATCTCATTATGTCAACACCTTTCCTGATCACTTTCTGTGATCAGTGAAATGGCATAACGGAGTCCTATGCCTTCCTAATCAAGAGGTTAGTTATGGGTAGACTGAGAAATAATATGCACATCATTTGTAACTAAAATAGCAGTTACATAAATCCAATGTGAATTTTATACCATAAAGGCATGGCTGGGAATCATTGAGAGCTCCCTGAAGATTAGTAACAAATAAGAACACAGAGGAATCATACACATTACTCGTTAGTATATGAAATGGGAAACTCAGGCTGGATTTGTCAGATAATGTTTCAAAAGAAGTTTCTGTGACTCTCAACAGTCACTACTAGTAATTATTTTGAATGATTTACTCAGTTATTTAAAGGCACCATAGCCAAGTGCAGTTGTAAGTAGTTGGCAGGTAGACTGGGTGAGATCTTTGGTTTAGATGAGCATGGCAAAGACTTGTGGTAACAGGAGTTAAATAAAGTTCAGGGTTTTTTTGTTTGTTTGTTTTTTGTTTTTTTTTTCCCCTGGGTAGACTTAGTGCCTTGTTAAAGAAGCATCCCCAGAGGCCTGGGCACCTTCTGTTTCGCTGCTGCTTTGCTTTCCTGTGGTGTTGGTCTCACTGACTTGACTCAGGATGCTCATTCTCTCTTGCTTCTCATGGTCACATTTCTCTTTCACTGGTTGAAACTGGATATTGCACTTAAAATGTTCCGTCCTATACCGGGGTGAATATTCAGTCACAGGAGGCACATCTGGCTGCACAGGCAGAGGGGAAGGGAGGATTTATTCACAGTGGCTGGGCGTTCTGGTGGCCACCATTAGGTTTGGATCCTGGGGAAATACTTTACTGAGCCCATAGCACTCTAGTGTCCTGGATGCCATTGTGATCTGTGTTTATGAGGCGACTGTCTTAGGTGCAGTAAGGGAGGATGCTTTCCCAAATTAAGGAGGTGTTGATATTTGAATGTACGGTTTTTACTGTGATTTCCTTTGGGCAGATCTGAGATTATCTGTGTTTCTCAAACATTAAGTAGTGAAGACATGGTTTATTTTCCTTTGATTGAAATGATGTTAGATTTCTATTTCTACTGTAGAGGTGTCACGGCAGTTTCCACTGAAACTCTACTCTATATTATATTCACATATCCTGGCACAACAGCAAAAGCAGTTAATGTGCTCGTCCTGAGATCACAATTTGTATAGCCTGCACCGAAACTATATACTTTTAACAACCAATTTTATTGGAAAAAGTGACATTACCTTTGCACTCCTGATGTGCTTGCATGGTCTAGCCTTTGTTTCAAAAACTAATCACATTGCAATTGTAGTTACACATGCATTGCATCCACACACACTTGTATAATATGATACACACCACAGTATTTATGTGCTCATTTTAATAAATTTTGGTTTTGCTGTTTTAGAAAAAGATCTTATTTTTAATAATTGCTTTTACTATGCACAGTGACATTACATACACAGTGACTTTATACTATGTTGTGTTTGGAAAAAGGTATCTCCATAGATTTTTTTAATGCTATTTATGAAAGTACATGGTTATGCACTGAAGACCTCTGACAGTGAGAAGTGTGATGAGATCTCTGTAATTTCCAAGATGAATTTGGTTATACTTACAGATAAAAGATGTGTCAATAAAACTAAGGAATAATCATTAGGAATAAAAAGGACCACATTTGCCTAAAGAGTCTCAAATAGAGCCATCATTCAGACTGGTTAAAGCTTTTCCATGCCATGTGCAAATTCCATTCAATTGGTTGTGGATAGCTCAAATACAATGTTCAGGATGAGTCTGTGTCCAAGTGGGTTCAGCTGGGAAAGCTTGTCAAGCTTGATAAATGATGTCAAGAAGAGGAGCAGGTGGGGTGACACAGAACCTATGCATTTTCCTCCATTATCTAGTGTGCTTGGTCTGAACGACCAGCAGCAAGGGGGAGCCATTAACTATGGCCGGCTATTTTTACTATCTAATGGAATACTCACTCCCATTACTAAGAAATATAAATTTTTTTTTTGGTGCTGAATTTCAAGATGCTTTTTTTTACTAGACAGAAGGGGCATTGAAAAATAGAGAGATCCAGTAATTTTTCACATACCATTCTCAAAATTTTTTTTTCAGTAGACATATAATTAAATAAAACACTGCTATGAAATTATGAATCATTGACAATCTAATAGCATATTAGGAATAAGAAACAAGGTTTCTTTTTATAAGAATTTTTATAAATACCGCATTGTACTTCCAAACAGCTACGAAGAAACACAGGAGAGTGCAGTGAAAAGACCAGTGAGTTATCAGGCCCTCCTGTTTTCCCTATGCAGAGTTGCACATGTCTGCTTCCCCAGTCTTTACTCTCTTCATTTCCCCCCTTTTCCAAAGACATGCTGTTACACTGTACTGAGGGATTAGACTCAGTAACGAAGCATGGATTAGACATGTCAAGGTAGTTACAAGGCCATGGGAGAGGAGTCTGCAAATGATCACCACTGATGATCTGTGTCGTGATTAATGGTGGCCATGGTCCAAGCAGCATGGCTGTGAGTTCTATCCTTCCCAGTCAGGGCTTTCCTATGCTTTGTTGATGTCCCCTCTGTTTGTACCCCATGCCTGGAAGCTTCTCTTCCTCTCTCTTCCTATACTTTCCAGAAGTATAAAGTTTTTTTTTTTTAATTTTAATTAGCAGATTTGAAGTCATCTCTGTTTTACATTTTTTAATTTTTTCTCCAATTGAAAACCCGATTTTAAGCTCCCAAAGTGCTGCTGCTTTTTAAAAACAAACATTTATTTACTGGTAATTTCATATATGAATACAGTGTGTTTAAATCATTATCTAAGGCTGGGATTGGTAGCTCACATTTTTAATCCTAGTACTCAGGATGTAGAGGCCACAGATTTCTGGTAATTCAGCCTGGACTATGAAGTGATGAGACCCTGTCATTAGAAAACAACAACAACAACAACAATAATAGTAACTACCCTCCACTCTGCTTCTGTTTATTAAACTCTTTTCAGACCTCCTAACCCACTCCCAATTACCAAGTACCATTTTCTCTTTTATAACAACTCATTGAATTTTAGTTGCCAGCATGCACAGAGTACCTACCCAGCATGCACAGGGCACCCACCCAGCATGCACAGGGAACCTACCCAGCATGCATAAGGCCCCAGATGCCCCAACACCCCCAAACAGGCAAGGGACAATGACAACATGCACATGTGACTATAAACACTGCAGACAGAAGTGAAAGGCCTAGGTAAATAGACAGGAGTGCCCTGTTCATGGCTCAGAAGACACAGTACTGTTAAATCATCAACTGATCTGTGGCGTCCTTACAGTCTCAGTGGAAAGCACTTCTTTTGGTGAAAACTATCTTCTTATACAGGCTCTGTGAAAATGTAAGGGACTCAGAATAGCCAAAGAGATTTTGAAGAGGAGACTAGTTAAAGAATTGACACTACCTGGTGCCGAGACTGAGACATCCACAGTGATCGAGGCAGCCTGGTATTGGCATAAGGATAGACGAATATATCAATTTGAGCAGAAGAAGGGAGTCCAGAAATAGGCTCATATGCATACACACAGACAGCTGGTTTTCTACAAAACTGCAATGCCAATTCAGTGGATAAGGGATACATTTTTTCCCCTCAAATGGTGCTGAATTATTGGCTATCCATATGCATCAGGAAAGAACAGAATAAGAAAATAACAATTCAAAATGGAGTCTAGATCTAAATATAAAACAAAACCAATAGACTTAACTGAAGAATGCATAACAGAAAACTTTTGTAATCTGGTGTTGTCAGATTTCTCCTACTACAATTTCAACCGAGTTAATGAATTAGAATTAAGTAAAATTTCTATTCCTAGAAATATACTGTGAAGAGAATAAAATGGTAAGCCACAAATGGGAGGCGACGTTTGCAATGTATACATCTGTCAGAGAATATGTGTCCAGGGTGTGTACATGCGAATCAAAACTCAGTAGAGAAATCACTTGGTTTAAAAGATTGGCAAAATGTTTAAGATCTATTACCAGAGGCGATATACAGATGGCAAATCAGTACACAAAAAGATGCTCAGCATTATAAATCACTTGAGAAATGCAAATAAAAAGGCATGGGGGTATACTAACTACTTTCTGCTCTTCAGTTTAAAAAATTGACCATGCTAGCAAGAGTATAGAGCAGTTATAACTTCTATCTTCTGCAGATAGAAATATGAAAACGGTACAATAACTTTGCAGAGAATTCGACAGTTTCTTACAAATAAGATACATAACATACATTGCTTAACTACTCCTCTTGTGGTATTTGTCCAAAAAATAAAAGTATATGTTCACATAAAAGATTACACTTGAGTGTCCAGAGGGTAGGTCAGCAATGAAGAGTGCTTACTGCTGCCACAGAAGATCTGGGCTCAATGCCCAGCACCTCACTATTGTCTGTAACTCCAGATCTAGGAGAATTGACACCCTTGCCTAGACCCTCTAGGCTTCTACACATACAAATAAGTGAAATATAAATAAACCTTTAAACATCTTGCACTTTAATGATCATTGTATCTTTATTTATAATATCTATGTCTGGAAACTCTATAGTCGGTGAACAGGTCAATTGATAAAATCTGATATGACCATACAATGAAATATTGTTATCAATAAAAAGGAGTAAACCATATATTCATCACGTATGAGTCTCAAGATAGTTATGTTGAATGAGAGAAGCTAGATAAAAATGACAACATAATACGTATTATTATATCACACATGTATAAGAAATGCAAGTTGATATTTAGACAGGAAGACACATCAGGCTTGCCTGGTAATGCTTGGGGCCCAGATGGGAGGGAGTAGGGCTTCAGGGAGAATTTCCCTAGAACTTGCACACTTGAAAGTAATGCTGTATTTACTATGCTATCATCATTGGTCCTGTCATGGGCATGTGCATATACTAAGTTTTATCAAATTGCATACTTATAGGTATGCAGTGAACTCATTTTAATGAAGTGGTTAAAATGCCAGGTGTGAGGTTTCATGTTGTCCTTGTCCAGGTCTTTGAGGCAATACCAAATACCAAAAGAGACAAGATTTTAAGACTAAAGCACATGGAGATGCTTAATCATTGGTGCTACCGCAATGCTGAGAATAGAGACTAGAGGATAGGTGGGTGTTCTCTCCGGCACTTCTCTTTCTTGGCCTGCATGTGGCTGTTCTTATCAGTCACTCCTTGTGATGCGTGTGTCCTGGCTTCCTTTTTGTAAGGACAAAAGACATATTGAGTATATCTATAAAAACTCATTTTACCTGAATTAAGTAGTCTACATTTCTAAATATAATTACATTACAAAACATCTTGGATTATGGCATCAAAAAAGTGGCTACCACTTATCTCCCCGAAAGCTCTCCCTTATAAGAAAAGAAACAGCCCCTCATGATTCTTTTTCAGAAACAAGATAATGCATGGAAAGCACTGCTAACATGTTTGATAAATTTTAGGTACTGAATGATAATTCCTGGAATATGAAAGAAATAAATGGAAAAATAAGTGAGCAGAGAGAATAGCTACCTGCAGTAACAACATTGATTAAACATCTTATTCATTTTGCTTTTACCCAAAATTGTCTGGTAGATAATGTAAAGGGCACTAAAATGATAGGAACCTACAAAGACATCGTGAAAATCAATGCACTTGTTATGGTGTGTGTCTGTGCCTAATTATTGAAACTTGGTTGGGAATAACAAGACTTGACTCTTACTCACCCAGCACCTCATGGAAGATTCAGAGCATCAGTGGTCTCCAATCCTCTGGAGCTCTTAATTAAAGAGAAGGCCAGGGAGGGGCATATGAGTGACTGAGAGGGTGGCGATTCACACAGCCTCCAGTCCCTCTATGTTTTGTCCTCAATTTCAGAAGATAAAGGAGAATTTTGTTGGCTTGTGTTTTAATCTGTGGCTGTGGGGTAGGCGGCTTTGTTTCTTTTCCAGGTGAGAAATTTAGGAAGTCTGCAATTGAAACCCACTTATGAAACACAAACAGGTTTATTTATTAATGGCCACTAATGCTTGGTAATCATCTTGGCTGATTAAATAAATAAGAAAATAATTTATTGTGAGTGCTTGCAAAATTGAATGCACAGATTTTTTTTGAATGTACTCTTTTTTTTCTTGTGGGTTTAACCATATCTGATCTTGAATCAAGTCAGGGTAGCAAGCTTCTCAAGGAGACCATTTGAAGGAGCAGAGGAGTATCGTGTGATTATAAAATATCATGGCACTCTTTAACATTCTATATGTTACTCATAATTTCTAAGCTCAATGATCTGTGGTGGTATATTAATTAACTCTCAAAATTCTAATAGCTGAGCAGATCACTTGATTTCACTCGCCTACACTACTTTATGTTAATTAATGAAAACGATAAATTTTGAGCCTTTGCAAATTGTACTGCTCCATTGCATTTAGGGCTCTTGTAATTCCTACCCTTAATTAAATAATGAGGCTGCAGAGCACATTCCTAGCTGTGAGTTATACTAGATGGTAGCTATAGCTGAGACTCCCACTGACCAGTCAGAATAAGCTCTGTGTGTCTTTCAAATTATCATTCAGTTTTGCAGCCTGATGTGATAGCAGACATACATAGGGCTGTGCAGCTTTGTCTTGGTCAAGTTGCATAGATTTTATTTCTCCCTCTCCACTGTACTCGCCTAGTAGGAAGAGGTGAATTTCATTAGTTGCAGTTGGTGGGAATCATACAGCAAAGAGAGTGATCAGGTTGAATGTGTTCTGCTCCTTTACTGAAACTGACTGCACTCTCTCTGTCTGTCATTCATTGAGAAGTCAACAGATAATTAACTGAGCATCTACAAAGTACCCCAGGAACTATAGCAGTGAGCAGGGAGATTCTTTTGAGAAGAGATGCAAATCTTCTCTGACAGCAAGTTCCAATCCTGAACTATTTCAGCAGAGAGCACCTGGACAGAATTTGGAGATTTCACATTCTTTGTTATTTACCTCTGTCTGTCTGGCATGCGTGGCATGCATGTGTAGGTCAGAGGAAAACTTGAAGGAACTAGTTCTCTCTTTCTACCATGTAGGTCCCAGGGATCAAACTCAGGTCCCCAGTCAAGAATCTTTACCCACTGAACAATCTCACTAGGACAAGACCTTACATTTTGCATTGTAAAAACAACAGACAAATACTCATTTAACTTGGAACTATTCTTGATCAATAAGCCAGACATGGCTTGTGTTGTTAATCTATTTCCTATTTCCTAAACACATTTCCTGCCAAATTTATTATGCTCCTTTTACCCTTGCAGGACTTTTCCGGGGTTGTTTAGGAGAAAATGGGATGGGACAGATGTCTCCCAGGTCATGGGCTAATCATCTTTATCACTAGAATGCCAGCATCAATGGAAGTTCATTGTTCATTATTCCTTTCTTTCTAGATGTTCCTAGTCATCCTTGGCTTTCACTTTCCATGTGTTCCTATACTTCAGTGGAGAGGGGGCTGTCTGCCTCTCCACAAGCTATCTCTTCTCTAAATATCATGCTATTGCTGTTCCTTGGTGCTCACTATCCTGAAAATGGAGGAGGAAGTTTCTGTTTTATTGATCATTGCTTAGTGTTGCTCAAACCATGTTTCTATTGGTTTTGGGGTGGAACAAGTTCCTTCTCTGTATGGTGGTCAAATTGTCTCATATCTTTGTGCATTTAGTCCAAGAGAGATTTTATGCTCCTTTCCTTGTGCCAGGAGATTTCAAATAGTATCCAGATAATTACCAAACATTAATTGCATATTTATTGGATAGAATGTGACATTTTGATCTGTGTGTATATCATATGATGTTGGGTAAAGTGATAGAATTGTTGGTTATATTTTCTTTTTAAGGAGTGATAAATCACTTATCATGTGCCAGTTTTACTGCAGAAAAGAAGCAAGAGTTTCTCCACTGGCAAAGAAATTAAAACCCAAATAACTCAGAATAACAGTATATACCAAGTGATTGTACCTAGAAACAAAAAGTATTTAATTTGACTGGTATAGAGAAGCCTTGATCATTTTTTTATCAGGGTGTTTCCAATATTTAAGTTACCTAAGGCTTTTTCTTCTTCTTCCAGATTTCCTTCTTTGTACATTTCTTACCAGAAAAAAAAAATGAAATAGTCAATTTTACAAGTTGGCCCAGCCTAAGAATATATACTGGTTAACTGTGATTCAAAATTATATCCTTAAATACTATTCACAATAAGTAATAGATGGAACCATCTTCAGTGCACAATATGTGAATGGAGTAACAGAAAGTGCCACCCACATACAACAGAATAATACGCAGCCATAGGAAACAATGAAATCTTGTCACTTGTGACAACATGAATGGAATTAGAGAGTGTTATGTTTAAGTGAAGTAATTCAGAGCTCACTGGTGAAATATAAAAAAGTCAGCATATAGAAACAGAAGAAAATGGCAGTCAGCAGTCTGTGCAGAGTGGTGGAAAGGTGGTGTGGTGGTTTGAAGGAGGATGGCCCCCAGAGGCTCATTTATCTCCAGTTGGTGGAATTATTGGGGAAGTGTTTGGAAGTGTTTCCTTGTTGGGAGAGAAGTAGCAGGGCAGGCTTTGACATTTGAAAGGACTCCACCATTCAGTGTTTCTCTTGCCTTGTGATTGCGTCTGAAAACGTAAACTCTCAGGTACTGTTCCAGTGCTGTGTCTTCCTACCTGTTGCCATGCTCCTCACCGTGATGATAATGAACTCTGACCTTCTGAAACTGTAAGCTCCAAATAAACCCTTTCTTCTATAAGTTGCTTTGGTTGTAGTGTCTTATCATAGACACAGAAAAGTAACTAAAACCGGGGGTGCGAGTGTTAGTCATAATATTTCAGGAACTCCAAGTCAATGGCATTGAAATCATGCTTCAAATGGTTCTAACCGACAATAAGAACATTTTTAAAAATTTAAGGTTGATGTTATAGTTTTCCGTTATTTCTGTATTTCCCATAGGGTTTTTTCCCCCTATGTGCAGGAGGCATGAGGTTCTTCTGAGGGTCATTATCTTTTTTATTCCACTTCACCAATTGTGTAGTTTAGTGGAAATTGAGATGTTTTGACTTCAGGATGACTATCATTTATTGAGTTTATGATCTCAGATTGTTTATGATCTCAGATTCTTTATATTGAAGAGGAATAAAAACATACTTTAGGGGTATTCAAGCATGTTATCTCAACTGACTAACAGAGGAGGGTGCTTAAAACATATTTACTTATATTTATAATGAAAACTTCAAATCAAATATGTAAATATATACATATACCCTAATATGTGGAATTTCTGATGCCCTAATGAAATACAAAGCAACAGTTCTAGAATTACCACATTATGTAGCTTTTCCATTTTAAATATTTATTTAAAAATTTAGACTAATTATATGAATAAATCATATTTTTAAAATAAGGTCAATACTTATCTCTCTCACTTTTAATTCTTACTGTGAGTTGTATGTAGTTCATTGAACAAGTATTCGAAATATACTAAGTATGAACCTCCCAACTTTAGCTTTTACATTATTATTCTTTTGGACTAAACTATTTCTTATACCTCTACAGAGTAATTTTTCGGACTAAATTTTAAAATATTTGAGAAATTACTCAATCTTGTGCTTGTGCTGATTTTGTTTTAGTAAATTTGAATTGTACTTGGTTTTTATACACTAATTATTAGCTAATGAAAATTTCCTTGCAGTGTGAAATACTTTTCTTAAGAAAACGAATCTTTAGCAAACATTACTCAGTGGATGGTCCTGGTCAGGGCACTCGCAAGCATAAAGACATGCTTGAACAGTTTGTAGTTTGATGTTCTTGTTTCCTTGCAAAATTACATTTCCTGTCAGGGACTGGAGTTGCCTTGACCTTTATCCTGGCTTATGCGTGATGTCCATTCATGCTTTGATAACTCAGATTGCATCCTTACGATAATCACAATTTTTTTCATCTTCTGTTGTTAGGAAATCTGGTCTTCTGTGTGGAAACGAGCTAGGTTGCTGTATTAATTATGAATAAGAAGTAGGTTTTCCTATTTTACCTTTATCTTTATACAAAGGACCATATTATCCATCATATATAACAGTAGCACATTGTGGTATGCATGTAATTTACATAGATTTGTAATGCTACATAATAACAACTTCTACATTAAAAAAATGAATAAAATTGTTGGTGGTTTTGCTTTTTATGTTATTTATTTATTTTTTACATTTGAGACAGTTTCACTATGTAGCCCTGACTGGCTTAGAACTTACTAGGTAGACCAGGCTGGCCTTGAACTCACAAGAATCCACTTGCCTTCACCTACCCCATGCTGAGATTAGAGTTGTGTACCTCTGTATTATATGCCAGCAGCAACAACAACAAAAAGATGATTGTTTCTTTCATCAGCTATTTTCTTACAGTCAAACCAATCTCTCTCCATAATCAGCATGATTGTGTGTTTTCTTACTGCATTTTAAAAATGATCCACATAATACTGCATTCTTTATAAACAATGTTTTGGGGAGAGGGAGAATCAGTGTCTTTAGTTGTGTGGCCACTACTGAGCCCATGAGGCTTCAATGGATAGTCCCAAATCCCTGATCACACAGATGGCCCTGGTTAATCACTGTAGGTCACAAAACAAAACAAATAAATGAATGTGAGTGAAAAAGAATTCAGGGGATGACTTGGGGGATGGCAGGGGGTAGACAAGGTTAGGAAATGAACATAGTCAGTAGCTATGCACATACATGAAAGTGTAAACTATACTGCTTTAAAATATTTCATTACCAATAGGATACTCTGCTTACATTTTCAGGTTTATTTCTGTGGGTCTTTTGCTCATAGCTTCTCTGTGCAATAGGGAAAAGACTGGGTTATAATTATTTAGTTCTTGTCACACGGTCAGCTTAAGGTGCAAATCTGGTGTGGATGAATTTTGTAATTCAGGTACCAAGTAGAAAGCTAAGATGTTTGATACTGTATTATTTACTCATCCTGTGCTTTTGCTGCTGCTATTTTGGCTTTGTTTTTGAAACATGGTATCATTATGTACCTCAGGCTAACTCTGCAATGTGCAATTCTCCTGCCTCAGCCTCCTGAGTGCTGGGATTACAGGAGTGAGAAACCCCATTGCTTCTATTGTTAATTCTCTTAAAGTCCTATTTTAAACAAATCTAAGCATCTGAGGCTTGTACTGTGTTCATGTGACTTTGCTTAGAGCAGGATTCATTCCTGGTGGAACCAGTGACCAGTCTTGGCAATGAAATAGAACACACATGGAAACTAACAAACGCATAGAGTAGAACTTGACAGGTTTCATTCACCCAAATCACCTAAAATGAAACTTGATAATCAAGATATGAAAAGATGATTAATGAGAAACAGCAAACAGGGGACTCAAAATTGATGTGAGGATTAAGTATGTGTATTTCAAACTCTAATAGAAAGCTGTGGCCTAGAACATACTCTCTTCTTTTTTTAAATGAACATATACCTCACATTAGCTTAGCCTTAATGATTCCTTCCATAGATAGTAAAAGATGTATCAGTTTCTCTCAGATTCATGTTCCATAATAGCACGCTTTTAACCTCATCTTCTATTTAGGGGCCAGTCATTAGTTGAATCATGGGAGCCGTTTATGTTTCACAAGAGCTAAGGGGCACATGTCATAGGCAGTGGACAAGCAACTCAGGCTATAAAGAGCTCATATTTAACCCTGAGCACAGTGCAAACTGGCTCCCTGGGGCCTTCCCCTGCCCAGAATGCTGAGGACAGCCAAGAAGACAGCTACAGGGAGGAATGATTTACGGAGTTTATAAGTGAGGAGTGCTGAGTCGTTTTGGGGGATCTCACTATGACTGCCAAATGAGGAAGCCACTTCAGAATCATGGACATCGGTATCTCTGTCCCTGCTCTGGTTGGGTCCTTGTCATGGTGGGTGACAACACCCTTTTTGCTTTTTTTTTTTTTTCCCTTTAGAAATAATGATTCTGACTTGAGTGTCTGTACCTGAAACTCTTGAGTAGCAATGCAGGTCTTTAAAGGTGGTTCAAAGGGGATTCTGGGACATGGTGACTGAGAGAAACCCAGGGGAGAGGATTTGAAGAGATTTTGTTGTTCTTTTCTGATGAGGTGTTAACGACATGTTTAGTTTTTTTTTTTTTTTTTCTTTTTGGAATGAGGAAAATAAAGAGTTGTGCAGGTTTATTTAGAGATGTAAATGTGACACATACATACTAATTAGAATGGATCTGCCAAGAAATACTAGCTCTGTAAGACTGGTCTGAAACACAGGAGGAGGAGAAGAGGTCTGGTATCAGGCACACTTCTATGTCCCTTCTTTCCTGTTTGACTTTGGACAGATACTAAGTCCCAATGCTCTAATTATCTGAAGCTTCCCTGAGTCCCTTAGTTAGAAGAACAATGGGCACGCATATCTAGGAGGAGAACAATGGGTGAGATATTTGGGGGGCGGGGCTCCTGTATTGTCAGAAGAATTCTTCTGGAATTACTGAAAGCAAACTGAGAATAATTTTGAAGTAGTCATTAATTTTTAGAGAGCACATGGTTGAATTTGGTTGTCAATATTTTGTGATGAAGGTAATGTATCATGAATGGTTGACATTCACTGTTGTAATAATAATTTAAGCTCATATAATGAGTCTGTTCAAATCACGGAGCGTATTTACCAACCTGTACACATAATTAACATTTTAATTCCCCTGAATATCTTATCTCATTATCCACACAGCTTAGGAAAATTTATTAAATAGACCTTAGCAACCAGCAAGCTTAGGCTGTCTCGGACCACAGAGAAGGATACTGAGTTTCTATTTGTGGCCCGGTGGGTTTGAGCCCGTTTGGAAGGAGGAGAGGAGGGTGGAGGGGGTTTTCTGGTTGAACCTGCTAAGTAGGGCTTTGAAGTAATGCATGTTGAATTCAGTTGGAGTGGTGAGATTTGAAAGGATATTTTACCTTCAAAATACAAATCTGCTCTTGTGTGTATCACAGAGCTGCACTTTCCCACGACAACAAACTTAACTCTGTCCTAGCCATGTTTGTAACATTTACCACACCCAGTTCACGTCCCCCCCACTTGCCAGCACTGAATAGTCACCACATCCCAGGAAGATGTGGCTTCTTTCCCTGACCCTTCTTATTTGGTTTCCTCTTTTTTCTGCACTTGTTCCTGGAAAAGAAAAAAGTAAATGTTTAGTAATAGGGTCAATATTCAAAGAAGCTGCTATTTAAAATCTGGGGTAAAATTATACCTTATAGGCAACCCTCAAATTCTCATTAACGTTTACATTGTGATACAAGAGGAAGCATACTGCTGATGTTGGTACCATGGACAACATAAGCATACCCATTTAAGTGAAAACCAATGAACTTTCTTACTCTATTAACTGAGCACCTGAATGTATAAGATAGAAGAACTCAAAGTCTAAAAATGTCCTTATTTTTTTAAATCTTACATGGAGAGGGGAGAAAGTTATGCTCTTTTTTGTTGGTAATTTCTGATCTGTATTTCATAAATTACCAGAAGATTAAAAAAAACTATGAAAATTTTTGTCAAAGCTGTAGTAATTTAGCCACCACAAAAATAAACTCAGTTAACATGTAAGATTTTTACATTTTACTAGACTTTAAAGAGCTACTTATGTAAGAACAGAGAATAAACAATTTAGGTGATGCTGAGGTGAATATAAACACAATGAAAGTGGAAAAGGTTATGTAAACCACAAAATGTGTTATCAGAACAATTTATTTGTCTTTGACTTAAAGGAAAGTCGTCATTTCATTGAGAGAACAGGTGATGGGCTCCTTCAGGCACACTTGGGGAAGGGACCACGGAAGCCGCAAAACTGGGCTACAGTTCTCTGGCCAGACATGCCTGAAGGGAGCTCAGATTTTCTGCCTCCCCTAAGTGAACACCTCTACCTGGAGGCTACAAGCATGAGTAGTCCTGAAACTCTAATCCAGCCCGGTGACATTAACCTTCCCAGTGAACAGCTGTAGAATTGAATTACCAGGTTTTCATGGTGAAGATAGAGTATCACATCCCTCCCCCAATTTCAGCCCAGTTCCTAAGTGATTTTAGGGTTACCTCTTCCTGGCAGGGAACAGTACAGTGGCATCAGAGGCCCATTAAGGGAATGCTTTTCCTTCAGGTCAAGAAAACGGAATCAAGAAAAGAATGGCCTTGGTGGAAACTGAACATCCGGAAAAGGCAGTCAATCACCTAAGCAACTACCTGCCAGGAATTCAGATCACCTTAAGTCATGCTGCAGACCACCTCTAACACAGCTTCCATGGAATCTGAACATCACTGAACTTTACTTTTCTTTCTGCTCCTCTATTTCTTTCCTTTGGCTTTTGGCCAGAACCTAACTCTGCTTTTTTTCCAGTATTTTGGGCTTTCTTCCTTCCTCTGAGCTCTCTCCAGCCCTCACTACTTGTCTGTCTTGTCTCTAACTTCTGCTGTTAAACATGCAGCTGAGCTCAAAAGGCCCGGCTTTCTCTCTTCCCAGTCTCTGTCTCCCTTCTTTGGCAGCTAGCTGCCAAGATTACCAGCTTGCCTGGCCCATTGTTTTTCTCTTAGATTCCAATTAAATTATCCTTGGGCTTCTTTCTGAATTTTACTTAAATTCTTTTATTGCCAAGAAATATTGTCGAGTTTATTATCTCTTTCAGGTAATGGAAGATTAAGTAAAATAAAAGTAAAACAACTAAGAAAAGTGATCAAGTTAAAATACAAAGGATAAAGTTGAAATCCGTATCCTTCAAAGGCCACAAGTACTTAAAAAAAATCCTGACTTATTAAATTTCTTAAAATCAATGTGGGCACATATATTCTTTGATGATACAAATACTTGACAAATGGCCATTATAGAAGGCAAATGGATTATAAGTTAACTTTATAGAGAAACGAGTTATTGGATATGCTACTATATCTATTGCTAATATATCTAAAACAGGAAAAGAGACTGAGAAATATGTATCTTTTTTTTTTCTTTTTGGTTTTCGAGACAGGGTTTCTCTGTGTAGCTTTGCGCCTTTCCTGGGACTCGCTTGGTAGCCCAGGCTGGCCTCGAACTCACAGAGATCCGCCTGGCTCTGCCTCCCAAGTGCTGGGATTAAAGGCGTGCGCCACCACTGCCCGGCGAGAAATATGTATCTTAAGCAATGTAGCCAGGGCAGAAGATAAGGCAATGGTCTCAGCTGTACTTCCTATTATTAGAGAAGAATTCCATAAGTCAAGGATTCAGACCACAAACTTAGAGGAAAATTAATCAAATGCATAAATAAAGAACTGGAAGTAGAAACTCATAAATTATTTAAAAAGATAAAACAATGCAATAATTTATTCTGTAAAACATGTAAATTGGTAAGAATAGATGGCAAATCTAATGTTGAAAACTAGAGGTTTTTTCCAATACTCTGATGAGATATTAACACTTAAATCATCTTATGAAACTTGGTATTAAATTTATTACTGTGAATACAATTAACCACTACTAGAATAAAATGCATACCATATGCCGGGCGTTGGTGGTGCACGCCTTTAATCCCAGCACTCGGGAGGCAGAGCCAGGCGGATCTCTGTGAGTTTGAGGCCAGCCTGGGCTACCAAGTGAGCTCCAGGAAAGGCGCAAAGCTACACAGAGAAACCCTGTCTCGAAAAACCAAAAAAAAAAAAAAAATGCATACCATACAAACGTTATCACAGAAACCAAAAGTTAGATGGACTAGTAACCTGATCTTTTTCTTCTATTGCTAATTCCACAAAATTTTCTGAGAGCAAACCATTTGACCTGAGTTTTCCAAATGTTCATGGAAGAGATGTCTGTAGGAATCATGATGGAGAATGAGAAATTTGGAGTGGAGGGCAGGCGCTCTTTGAAGGCTATAGTTAATTTTGGTTATTGAACTGATTAAATTGGGTAAAAAAAAATAGATCAAACTATCTTTGAGCCCTCATTGCTTCCCCTTTCCTCACTAGGAAGATCCTCCGCTTCATTGTTGTGGCAGTCGTCTTCCAAACTAAGGTAGTTATCCAGGTTTAACCTAAGTCTAAATCTGGGTGATGCCCATGTTTCTCCTCGCTAGCTATCCACTTTCTCAGCCTTCTTTAGAACTTTGTGTGGATGATTCAGTTCTGACCAACAGAGTCTCAGGACAATTAGGAGACAATGAATGGAGATGGAATTGAGGTCCTCCTAGAACAGGGAGGCAAAAGGAAAGGCTGTTGGTGTTTTTTGGAGTGGCAGCAACCAGTGAGTGAGCATGAGGTCACGAGGTGTTAGGTGGAATGAAGTGAAAGCCTTCACTGTAGCTGGGGATGATGGAGGAGGATAGAGAGGCATGTGCCAGCCTACACTGAATCAGTCTTGGAATCACCTCTTGGAATATTTCTGTTAGCTCAGACAACAAACAGCAAATGTACACATACACACATAAATACCACATGTGATGTGGCTCTGCTTGTGGCTTTAGTTTTCATTGTTTTGATTCCTGCAAGTATTCATCTGATACAAATGCAAAAATCCAAAACCTGTTGATCAAAGGAAAATAATCAGCAGTTCATACAAACATCCCTTATCACACTCTCGCAAGGTTGTCCTAAAGTACAGTATTGTTATAGTCCTAGAGAGATAGATGTGCAAGCAGGAGGGCCTGAATTTGGAGATTCATCCCTCAAGTAAAGAGGCAGCCATGGTTCCAGCACTTATAATCCAATACAGGGGTGTGGATGGAGACATTCAATCTGAGAGGCTCAGTGGCCAGCCAGTCTAGAAGAAACTATGCGTTACAGGTTTGGAGAGAGAGAGAGAGAAGAGAGAGAGAGAGAGAGAGAGAGAGAGAGAGAGAGAGAGAGAGAGAGAGAGAGAGCAGAGACACACAGAGAGAGACAGAGAGACAGAGACAGAGATAGGGAGAAGGAGAGGAGACATTCTTAAAAAATAAAGAGGAGAACTGACTGAGACAGTCAATGTCAGCCTCTGACCTCTGTACACAATCACACAAGTTACTACAGACACACACATAAGTGCACACTCAGTCACACACACACACACACACACACACACTCACACACATTTTAAGAAGCAAAGGGATCTATCTAACACTCAGAATTGTACTAATGTGATGGCATATTATTAATAAATCTGATGATGCTATATAAATTGCAATATTATTAATATTTTAAATGTAAATAAATTTGTATTAAATATATTATTTCAGTAATAAAATTCTAGTTGTTTTTTCATTGTATATAGTTAAAACAAGTTGGGGGGACTTATTTTTTTATACCTTAAATAGTTGTTTATACTTTCAACCAATGATCTATGTTTTGAAATAGAAACAAAATTATGAGTATTGAAAGAAAATTGATTCTTTTATTTGAAAACATGATTGTATGCATATGAATCCCAGGAAAATAAAATGAATGGATAAGAAAGCTCATTAGGTGGCCCTGGGTAGAATAGATGGCCCGAGTTAATGAGTTTGACAGTGTCCACAGACTCCATAAAATATGTGGAGTAGTCCTGCCATATCCAAAGTTAAGGACATTTATCCTGAGGCAGAAACTGTAATAGAGACCATTTTTGTCCACAGGGACAGACACCAGCAGCAATACAAAATGGTTCCAATGAAGGTGCTTTGTGCTGCAGTGTGGGGTTGTTTTATGAGCTTTCAGCAATGGCTCCATGAAATATTTACAAGAACATTTAGCAGCCTTTGAGTTAGACTTTCCATCACTGTAACCAAATGCTAAAGAAACAATGGAAGGGTCATGCATTTCTTTAAGCTTATGATTTCAGGGTTCAGGGTAGAGTTGCTTGACCACACATGAATTGGCAGAATGTGGCAATGGGGCCACCTGAGGCAGAGGACAGCTGTCTTCTTTGTGATAGCAGGAAGCTCAGACTATGATAAGAAGGGACCAGAAATGCCCCAAAGATGGCTTCCTCCAGCTAACCCCATCCTAGAGTTTCTAGAACCTCCCAAAGCAGAACCAGTAGCTATGGATTAATCAGGGATATTTTCCTGTTGAAACCATAGCTGCTTCTGTTATACCATTTGTACGTGAGAACTTTAAGATAAATGATGTGACCTCTCAGCTCTTAATCCTGGGAAAGTGTAAGTAAAGGAGGATGTGTACACTCTGCTGTCAGCTTACTAGTACCTGTGCTACCAATAAAGGGCCACTAGCTAGCAAGATGGCTCAGCTGGTAAAATGTACCTGACAGCCTGGGTTTGATCCTGGGAGCCCACGTGCTGGAAGATCAAAACCAAGTCCTGTAAGTTGTCCTCTGACCTCAGCATGGATGTAGCGGCCTGAGCACACACACTCATACACACACAACATGAATAAAGTATGACGGTAATAAAAGAGCTTCCATCACAAACACACCAATAAATTGAAATTCTGAAAAGAACAGGAAAGGTGTAAGTTATTCAAAAATATTATGAGAGCTAGTTTATAAGAAGAAACATCAAGTGATACCACATTTATACAAAATAAGTTAAAATAGACCATTCATGGACTAAACAACAAAAAACTAAGTGAAACATAAAAACAAAACACTTTTTATGCAATTTAAGAGAGAGAGAGAGAGAAAGAGGGAGAGGGAGAGGGAGAGGGAGAGGGAGAGGGAGAGGGAGAGGGAGAGGGAGAGGGAGAGGAGAGGGAGAGGGAGAGGGAGAGGGAGAGGGAGAGGGAGAGGGAGAGGGAGGAGTGTATCCTGGGAACAGCATTATCCGACAGGATAAAATCTTATCTAGTTTAGTAATTATCAATCACTTAAAACTTCATTTTAAATTTAAAGTTCTTTATAAAAGAAAAAAGCAAAATCAAGCTGGACATGGGAACCTGTAATCTTAGTACTTGAGAGTAGAAACAGGAGAATTAGAAGCTGAAGGACCACCATGACTATACTATAAGTTTATGGCTAGCCTGGACTTCATGAGATTCTGTCTCAAAAACAACAACAAAAAACACTAACAAGGCAAAATCAATGAATCCATTGATCAAATTGTTTAATCCCTAATAGTTTGTACACTCTCTGGTCCTCTCAGGTCAGGGAGATATATGTAGCTTTAAGGATCTGTGTTTCTTTGTAGGGTCTGGCCATTCTCACTTACCCAAAGAACTTAGCAAATAAAGACACATTTATTTTCCTACCTACAACTGCCCTAATATCTTCTTACAAAATCCAGATGACTCTGCATTTACAGTCCTGAACCAGGACCTGGAAGGGATGGTGGGTTTTAGGCCTCTATCCTCAGAGCATGAGGTAACTTCTCCCTCTCACTTCCCACTTGTTAAGGGCTCCTGGCCTGCCATCTTCTTGCTACTCATCACTAAGTGGGCCCTCACATGGAAAACAGAAAGAAGAGAAAGATGCAAAGTGGACTGTGAAGTTCTGTGTCCTGACTGGCATAGACAGTGAGCCAGTTTAATTAAGCATGGAGGAGAATCACCACTTCAAAAGCTCTTAGGGGACTCCATCTGCCCCTGTGAACTTCGCTGGAGAAGAGCCTGAGTTTGCTTCTCAAATAGAAGGTTCATAAGAACCATGGCTTTCATGCCCGGTATAATCAAGGGTCTTTATCTCACCAGAAGCCCAGAATTTCATCCCAGAACCATGAAATGGTTCAGGCTCACCCTAACCAGCCCATGTCAAGTGTTAAGTCAAATTTAGGATGAGTATTTGGAGGGTGGGCAGATAAAATTATTCAAGTTCTGGGCAAGTATAAGCTGTGCCCACCAAAGGCAAGGGGTGGTGTCCTTTGCTGGAAAAAAACGTTCTTGAAACCTAGAAATAATATTACAAGGCAAATGAAGAAATGGGGTCTGTGTCACAAAACAAGAAGAGTGTGTATTTTACTGTGTGAAAAACTCAGAGAGAGCAGCAAAGGTCAGTTCACCCTAGCTCCCTCACATACAGACGTACAGTGAAACTCCAAAAATAGTCACAGAAACTTAGGATGGCATCAGGGAAAATGAGGAGTTACTTTTCTCTTATCACTTGAGGAAAATGTAGTAAAACAGCAGTTTTCAGAGAAAATAGGAAAAATTCCTAAGAACTTGCTTGTTTTAATAAGCACACGGGCACACATGAATGTCAAAGAGCATAGAATGGTAAAATTAAAGGTGCTTCTTCCAATCCTGCTTCCTGACAGTAGTCCCACCTGCTACATGCAATCCGTCTCCAGATATTTTTTGACAATCATTATGAAACTGTTAAGTCTCCATGACGTTGTTTATCAATTTGTGACAATATTTTTCACAATATTCTCTGTGAAAATGGAGACTTTGAAACCTCTATCCTTCCTGTCCATCTTTGTAAGTAAGGTCTTATGTTAAATTTCCCGTGTTTCTTGGCTTGTGGTCCATATCTGCATGGATGTGTGTGTGTCTATAACATACTACTTGTCACAGCCTTAAAAGGGATCCAACAGGTCTCATTGCCTTTCTTCCTCATTCTCCATTTGATGTAATGGACACCTTATTTGTACAGTATCTCTTGTAATAACTAAGTCATCTTCAGTCTATTTACTTGGTATATGATATAAAATTATTTAAAAGATGAAAAGCCAAAAAAATTATTAAATTAGTTATGATTTTCATGTATACATCACCACATAGTGTGAATGCTGTGGGTTTATGGAGCATCCTATACCTCCATAGCTCTGGTCCTCCTCCAGGCATTACCCTTGATGTTTTTCTCTTTAATTTCTATATCATTTTCTGAAATCTTTCTCCTATAGCTTCCTGCTTTTTAAACCCTTTTTTCCTCATCACTCTTGGCATTATCTTTGGTTGTGATGAATAATATGGCTTGATAATTTTGGTTGTTGTTGTTGTTTTTTTTTTTTTTTCACAGAGGGTGTTTGCATGGGAAGCATTGGTGTAATGGTATTACTGGCATTTGCAAAGTTGACGGTTCTTTCGCCCTACATTCCTCTGGCAGACTATGCCATTTCAAATCCAATATTTTCCTTTAAGTTTTGATAATTATGCTTTTTTTTGTTTCCTTGTAAACAGGATGCTAATGAGAGCCTGATGATAATGAGGCATGTGCTGGAGGAACACACTCTTCTGGCGTGAACACACATGAACACTCTTCTGGCGTGAACACACATGAACACTCTTCTGGTGTGAACATACGTGCACACTCTTCTGGTGTGAACACACATGCACACTCTTCTGGTGTGAACATACGTGCACACTCTTCTGGTGTGAACACACGTGCACACTCTTCTGGGTGAACATACGTGCACACTCTTCTGGCGTGAACACACATGCACACTCTTCTGGCGTGAACACACATGCACACTCTTCTGGTGTGAACACACATGAACACTCTTCTGGTGTGAACACACGTGCACACTCTTCTGGTGTGAACATACGTGCACACTCTTCTGGCGTGAACACACGTGCACACTCTTCTGGCGTGAACACACGTGCACACTCTTCTGGTGTGAACACACGTGCACACTCTTCTGGTGTGAACACACGTGCACACTCTTCTGGTGTGAACACACGTGCACACTCTTCTGGTGTGAACACACGTGCACACTCTTCTGGTGTGAACACACGTGCACACTCTTCTGGTGTGAACACACGTGCACACTCTTCTGGTGTGAACACACATGCACACTCTTCTGGTATGGTGTATACTTAGTTTGCCTCCTCTGGAAGGTTTCAGAGGTTCTGCTCTATCCTTAGAATGCTGGGATCACATCAGGAAGTTTACAGACATGTAGCTAGCCTTGTTTCATTTTTAATTTCTGATACTCTTGCCCAGCCTTATCTGAACTCATCCCAGAAAACACCTCTTCCTATTGTGTTATTTTTCCAGTATTCTTCTCTGTTGAGTCATTTCTTTTTAACAGCACAGATATTTTTCTATCTGGATATTTCATATACAAATGTTAATTTTCTGCTGCTTTATAGCCAGTCCTTTGTTGTTTCACATTTTAATCTGTGGGATTTACTCATTTGCATCCTATAAGATACCCTCCATCCTGATGGTTTTCAGTTGTTTTAATCTTTGAAATCTATCAATGAACAATGAAATAAATGTAAAGAGTGTACTGCTGTAAGGAGATATACTATTTATTACTACTTATTATCTGTATATGTGTTTCATTAAGTACTATGAATGTGTACATACACACATATAGTGTGTCATATGTGAAATGTGTTTATTAGTCAATAAAATTTAAAAACTACTGATTTAAACCATAATTAATTGTCCTAGAATGTCATAGAAGCCTCTTCTCCCCATTGCACTCTCTCTCTCTCTCTCTCTCTCTCTCTCTCTCTCTCTCTCTCTTCTCTCCCTCTCTCTCATCTCTGTCTCTGTCAGAGTCTCAGTCTGTAGCCTCAGAACTCCCATGCAGATCAGACCGAGCTCACACAGATCACATGCTTCTGCTCCCCAGATGCTGGGATTAAAGACACAATGTCCAAGGGCTCTTTTTCATTTGTGGATACAATATCTCTTGGCTCTCTGAAAAATCTTCTAATATTTTTTGAATAGTTGTTTTCCCAAATTTTGACATCCATGTTGTCTTGTTTTTATGAATTTGTTTCTTCATTTTTATTCTTTTCTTTGTCATAGTAAGAGTCCTCTAATGTCGAATACTTCTTTGACTCTTGGTCTATGAGAAAGGGCTTGTTTAATTAGCATAGCTAGTTTGCTTGGGAGTGTTGCTCAGAGTTTTTAGTCATTTTGCTCCAAACACCCTTGAATATGAGATTTTTCACTTCAAGACTGTAGCAGAACCAAGTTTGTTGGCAGCTACCTCCCAGTGGCACTGAGGTGCAGGTGCATACTGCCCCATGTGCTGCCGGTGCCAAGTAAGGGGGATGTAACGTTGGGAGTTTGCCTTTGGTCAGATGGGATACGGCTCCTTGCAGTGTATCATTGATGTGTGTCCTTTCCTTTGGAGAAGTGATCAAATGTCTGCTCACCCCAGAATGGCACTGACAAGAGGAGGAAGGACTGCTTCCACCCAATCTAGCAAATGTAGCAGTGAGCTTATTTGGTTTACCTCTAGAAGCATAGGACAGAGTACTTGATGCTTCCCTGCCAAACCCATCACAGGATAGTTAACAGCTCAGGAGATCTGCATCACTCAAACTCCTTACACAACTCCAGGCAGCTCCACCAACAGCCTCTTGCCTTCCAGCACTGACTTATTGCTTCTGTAATCTTGGGGAGGGGCCTCACGAGCCTAGCAGGATTTGAACTTTCTGCAACTTTGTCTTCACGAGTTTCATGAACCTTGCCAATTCCCACCCCTTCTCCCTCCTCTCTTCTCTCCCCTTGTTCCAGGAGAGAATAATTCAATTATTCAAGGAAATGGCCACAGAAGAATTAGAGAGGGTTGATATTTCCAAAGCCTTGTTCTACTCAATTCAGCATGATTTCAGCACCATCTTCTTCTTTTTTTTTTACTGTTTATCTTAATTTTTTTTATTTTTCTTTATTAAGAAATTTTCTACTCACTCCTCATGCTATCCACAGACACCCCCTCCTCATTCCTCCCACCCTCCAGCCCTCTTTCCCAAGCCACCCTGCATCCCCACATCCCCCAAATCAAGGTCCCCCATGGGGAGTCAACAGAGCCCAGCACACTGAGCCTAGGCAGGTCCAAGCCCCTTCCCACTGCACCAAGGCTGTGCAAGGTGTCACAGCACAGACACTGGATTCCAGAAGCCTGCCCATGCACCAGGGACAGATCCCGACCCCCCTGTCTGGGTGCCCCCCCAAACAGTTTGAGCCAAACAACCATCTTCCATATCCAGAGGGCCTTGTCCAGTCCTATGGGGGCTCCACAGCCACCAGTCCACAGTTCATGGGCTTCCACTAGTGTGGCTGGTCATCTTTGCATGTCCTACCATCATGATCTTGACATCCCTCACCTGCAGAATCTCTCCTCTCTCTCATCAGTTGGATTCCTAGAGCTCAGCCTGGTGCCTGGCCATGGATCTCTGTATCTGCCTCCATCAGTCACTGGACAAAGGCTCTATGATGACAGTTAGGTTATTTGCTAGGCTTGTCACCAGAGTAGACCGGTCCAGGCACCCTCTGGACCACTGTCAGCAGACCAAGGTGGGTTCAACCTTGTGGACTCCTGAGAGCCTCCCCAGCACCCTGCCTCTTCCTATTCCTATGATGTCCTCATCTATCATGGTATCTTCCTCCCTGCCCTCCCACTCTGTCCCTGGTCCAGCTTGACCCTCCCATTTCCCTATGTTCTCATCCTTCACTCCTCGCCCTCTGCCACTCCCCCACACCCAGTCCACTCATGTAGGTCTCATCCACTTCTCCTTCACAGGGTCATCTATGTGTCCCTCCTAGGGTCTTTCCCTGTTAGCTAGCCTCTCTGGAGTTGTGGGTTGCAGTCTGGCCATCCCTTCCCTCCCATTTAGTATCCACTTACGAGTGAGTACATACTGTTTGTCCTTCTGGGTCTGGATTACCTCACTCAAGATGATATTTTCTAGATCCATCCATTTGCCTAAAAATTTCATGATATCATTTTTTTTTTTTTTTTACCACTGAGTAGTAAGTACTCCATTGTGTATATGTGCCATATTTTCTTTATCCATTCTTCAGTTGAGGGGCATCTAGGTTGTTTCAAGGTTCTTGCTATTATGAATAACAGCACCATCTTCTGGGTGGAGTCCCAGCATTGCAGGAGAAAAAGTCCCTGGACATAATCCTAATGGGAACAAACAAACAATCAATCAAACAAACAAACACTAGCTTCTGTTTGGGGGTGGCTGTTACATGGTCTAGCTCATCTAAATATTGTGCTTTAATGAACCTGATGCATCCTGGCTCATTTCTGTCCTTGTAGTTCCTAATGTGAACCTGGAATACCTATGGAAATCATTTAGGGGGAACTTTGTTGTTGTCCAGTGTTTGAGGTCATCTGATTTGTCTGCTGTGTTATATTTCTACAACCGCAGATCAGCTGGTTTATGTCATTCACCCCATAACTATGATGTTGACATCTTTACTGTTTTCAAATTGTCAGCATATCTCCCCCCCTTCACACACACACAAAGTATCTTGTCTTTTCAATTAGAAGGTGTGTGTGTGAGAAAAATAACAAGTGCTCTCTCTCTCTCTCTCTCTCTCTCTCTCTCTCTCTCTCTCTCTCTCTCTCTCTCTCTCTCTAACTAGACAAATGTAGACTTGCTTGAACTAATCTTTGCGGTAAATGGCAAAGACCTGAGTCTACCCGTACAAATCCTGAGAGAACTTAGCTGGTGTGCAGACAGAAACTCAAGTTTGTATTGAATTGTAAGAATGCCACATAAGAGGCTGGTAAGATGTCTAAGTGGGTAAAAGTGCTTATTGCACAAGCATAAGATTTTGAGTTTGGCTTCCCAGTACCCATGTAAAAGCCACAAAAAGTGTTCATCTATAACTCTGGTACAGGGGCACAGAGACAAAAGGATCACCAGACCTTACTGGCCAGCCAATGTAGTCAGCTGGTGAATTCTAGTTCAGTGAGATAGCTTATCTCAAAAAAGCAATAAGCGTGGCCTGGAGATATGGCTCAGGGAGGGAGTGCTTGACTTGAATGTTCGAGGTCCTAGGTTCAATCCTCTTTACTGCCAATAATAGTAGTAAGTCACACACAAACATATTTATACATACATGCACACATACATACATGACACAGACACACAAAAGTAATGCATAAAACCAAAAATTCAATATAATAGGATAATTAAGTGAATTGCAGTTTGTATTCCCATAACATGCTACAATATCATTAAAGTTCATGTTTATGAGGCGTGGGAGATGTGTCAGTGAGTAAAGCATGGGCACTAGAGTGTAAGTACCTAGTACCCCTGTACAGCTGGGCTGGTGTGCACACCTTTAATCCAAGTACTCTTTCTGTGGGATGAGAGACAGTGTTCAGAGCAACCCTGGAAACTCAAGGCTCAGGAGGCCAACATACACAGCTGTGCATAAAGACCTACATCAGCCAGGGCAGAAATTGTGGACTGACATCTGGAGTTGTCCTATGACCTCTCTATATATACTATGACACTTGTGCATCTGTACACACACACATAAACACACACACACACACACACACACACACATACACATAAAAGCCATGTATCTGAAGTTTCTTCAAGTATGTGAATAATTTTAATGGTACAATGCTAACTTAAAATAGGCACATAAAATGCATGTATGTGAGATAATCACAAATCAGATTATAAATCTGTCAGCAAGAGTGCCTCTTATTAAAAAGAACAAGCATCAAATAGTAATACACTATTTGTTTTCTTTTTGCAGTTTGTACAGTGTGTTTAGTTTTATATAACATTATTTTAAATTTATAAATTGAAATTTTAAAGCTAATTTTCAATTTTATAGGTTTAGTTTTTTATCTTAGTTACTATTCTATCTCTGTGAAGGGTCACCATGACCAAGACAACTCTTAGAAAAGAAAGTGTCTAATTGGGAGGATTGTGTACAGTTTTAGGTTAGTCCATGATCATCACGGCAGGAAGAAGAGAGGCATGGCACTGGAGCCTTATATAGCACATGGTGGGAGCTTTATATCCTGATCCTCGGGGGAGGTATGTTTGGGGGCATAGATGGAGAGAGAGAAAGTGAAAGAGGGAATTAGGGATAAAGAGGGAGAGGAATATATAGATAGAGACAGAGACAGACTGGGCCTGGCATGGCCTTTTGAAATCTCAGAAGCCACCACCAGTGATCCACCTACTCCAGCAAAGCTATGTCTCCCACAATAAGGCCATACTTCCTAAATCAAGGCCACACCTCCTAATCCATTCCAAAAAACTCATCAGCTGGGGAATAAGCATGCAAATAGATGACCTGATGAGGACTATTTTTATTCAAAGCACTACAGTTCTTGAAGGAGATTCTGACTCTGTTCTTGACTTCATTTCACATATCTGCAGCGTGATAGTAGTTTTCACATAGCATGTTCACGTTATCTTTTGTGTGTTTGTTTTAGCAGTGTAATTAATTGATTATGAGTTCTTTGGAGAAAGAGACAAATACCACTCTCTTTGAACAATGAATTTGAAGGGCCAGATGATACAGCATGCAGAGTTAACTTGCCGTGCAGTCCTGGCAAACTGAGTTTACTTCACAGAGTCCATGTGAAGGTAGGAGAGAAACAGCTCGTCATCTAACCTCCATTCACACACCGTGGCACACATGCCTACACACACATGTGCACACATGCATGCACAGAGAGAGGAGGGCAGGGAGGGAGAGAGACTGTGCACATGTACAAACTAGAAATAAAATAATAAATTAAAAACAGCTTTGCTTTGAGTACAGAATAGATACACAAATTCACTTGGCTTTTTTTTTTTTTTTTTTTTTTTTTTTTGGCTTTTTTCGAGACAGGGTTTCTCTGTGTAGCTTTGGAGCCTGTCCTGGAACTCACTCTGTAGCCCAGGGTAGCTTCGAACTCACAGAGATCTGCCTAGCTCTGCCTCCCAAGTGCTGGGATTAAAGACATGCGCCACCACTGGCCGGCTCTCACTTGGCTTTTATAAGGAGAACTTCTGTATTGGGAAGTAGCAGCAATAGTTCCCAGAGTGTGGGTGTGTGCATCCTGGGAAATTTGGTGACACTTTTGGGCAGTTCCTGAGGGTAAATTACTTTCACTGGTATTTTTTTTAATCATTATGGAGATAATTGAGTTGACTGTACAAAGTAGTGGTGCAGAAGTAAACCATAGACAAAGGCTAGCACTCATGGTCACTGGGCTCTTATGGCTTCATGCATTTTATATCAAAACAAAAATCTATTTTCACTTCAAAATATTTTTCCTTAGTTCTTTGGGAGTTTTAAGTGTTGAACTTGTTTTGATCACATTCAACGCCTTCCTAAACCCTTCCCCAATGATTCACCACTCCTTCCCTCATAACAAGACTTTGTATCTGATTTTTAGAAAATACCTTCAAGATTGATTTGTGCTGCCAAAATAATCTTGGGTGTGTTTTCAGCTGGAGTATGGTCAGTTTCTCAGGGGATGCTCTTAGAGAAAACTGGCTCTCCCAGAATCTTATGATTGCCATTCCACTCACTGCTAGTGGTGGGATTGTGTGCCTAATCCCCATCTCCATGCTGATATTTGGTCAGTCTAGGGCTTACACAGGGTTTGTGTGAGTGTGTGTTGTCACAACCACTGTGAGTACATATATATAGCTGCCCTGCTGGGTTGGATGCGTTCCCGTAGTCATCCACCTATTCTGGTTCCTAACACTTTTTCTGATGACTCCTCTTCCACAGTGATCCCTGAACCTTGGGAGGGATGTATGTTATATGTTCCCTTTAGTGCTGAGCATTCAGTAGTCTCTTATTCTCTGTACTATGGGCAGAAGTTTCTGTCTGGCCAGAACTCCCAAATACCTGGCAGCTGCTTCCCAACTAATTTACTTGGAGGCTTAATGTTACTTATAAATGTCTGTCCAGTAGCTCAGGCTTATTACTAAGGAGCTCTTACACTTAAATTAACCCATAATTCTTATCTATGTTTAGCCACATGACTTGGTACCTTTTCTCTGTTCAATATTCCCATCTTGCTTTCTCTGCATCTGGCTGGTGACTCCTGACTCCACCATTCTTCCTTTCAGAATTCTTAGTTTACTAACCCTACCTATACCTCTTGCCTGGCTACTGGCCAATCAGCATTTTATTAAACCAATTCAAGTGACAAATCTTTACAGTGTACAAAAGGATTATTCCACAGCACTGCATTTTTGTCAGTAATGGTCTCTGTGTGACTCACCATCTTCTGCAAATAGAAACTTCAGACGAGGGTTGAGAGACAAATTAATTTATGAGCATAATGAATCATTAGGAGTGAGTTTAACATTATGTTATGATAATGGTGGCAGGTATGGGTTTTATCTTGTAGATCAGGATTTAAATCCAATCAGAAAGTGGTTGATTACTTATGTAATGTTTGTGCCACTATTATACCAGTGGGCATGTCTTGTCAGGCCAGTCATTGTAGTTCTCAGGGTTCAGAGCTAGGTATGATTGTTACTTTCTCCTTTCAGCACTATGAAGGCTACTCAATAGGGCTGAAGTTTCCAGGTCTGTAACAGCTTGATTTCTTCATGTTTTATGACTCAAGTATGTGGCATATTCAGCAATAGGGTCTTACCATCAAGTTTTGGAGGGTAACCAAGAGCAATGACATTAACCTGTCTAGGGGTCTGTGGGCCCTTGTTGGCCAACAACGCCAAACGAAGTAATTAATTTCTGGCGTTATAAGGCAAATTCATTTTAACTCTCCCCCCATGTATACACAGACAGGTGTGTGTGTGTGTGTGTGTGTGTGTGTGTGTGTATACATCTATAGTATATGCGCGTTCATGTCTTTTGTAAGGTCTTTTTTTGAAAGGTCCCCATACTTCTTCCCTCTACCCTCCGCCCTTCTACCCTAGTCCAACCCTTTCTATTTCATTAAGGTCTCTTAACTCTTGTAAAGGTGCATTCTGTCTTCCCTCTATTCAAAGCTCCACTCCCCCTCTTGGCACCTTAGTAACTTCCTGACCTCTATGGGTTTTTTGTTGTTGTTGTTTTTTTTAAAGAAACACACATATCTGAAGAATCAAATGTAACAGGAACAATGGGAGAAAACCTGTGACATTTGTGTTTCTAGGTCTGGGTTACTTCATTCAGAATGTTTCCAGATCTACCTATTCACCTGCAAATTTCATTTTTCTTAATAACTGAACAATATTACATTGTGTAAATATGCCACAAATTTTATATTTATTTATTAGCCAATAGACTAGACATTTGGTCTGTTTCCATTTTCTGCTTATTTTGAGTACAACAGCAATGATTATGGATGAACAGGTATTTCCATAGTAGGTCATGGAGTCCTTTTGATATATATATGAAATTGGATGCCCGTGTGTTTAGTGCATATATATTTAGGATTGTAATATCATGTTATTGGATATTCTTTTTAATGGGTATAAAGTATTCCTCTTTGTTTATAATTAGTTGGGGTTAGAAATCCATTTTATCAGATATTAGAATAGGTATACCTTTTGTTTCATGGTTCAGTTTTCTTGGAATACTTTTTTTTATTCTTCTACTCCAGGGTGCTGGTGAATATTGTTGATTGTGAATGGTGTTTCTTGGAGGCAGCAAAAAGATGGATCATGTTTTCTGATCCAGTCTGTTTCTTTATCGTGGTGTTAATAGTGTGAATATTGAGTTATTATTAGATGATAGGTATTAATTCCTGTTATTTTGTTATTTTGGTGATTTCCTATAAGACCTCCTTGGATTTGGTGTTCTGGAATTGTTTATTTGTTTCTTTTTGAACATGTTTAAACTTCTCTGCAGACCTAAATATTCCTTCCAGTATCTTCTGCAGAGCTGATTTAGTGATCAAAAGTCTTTAGATCTGTTTTTATTGTGGAGAATAGTCCCTTTATTCTTGGATTACAGCTGATAGTTTTGTTGGGTATAGTAGTCTGGGCTGGCCATTGTGGTCTTTCATTTGTAGAACATTAGTCCAATCTCTCCTGGCTTTCATGATCTTCATTTAACATCATAATGGACCCACCTTTGTGTGTGAATTGCTCTTTCTCTCTTATTACTTTCAATACTCTCTTGTTACTTGTTATTCTCTTGTTTCTTTTCTTTGTTCTATTCATTTAGTGTTTTGACTATTATGTGACATTGGGGTAGGGGCTATTTCCTTTCTGATCCTGTCTATTGGTGTTCTGTATGCCTATTGGATCTTGATAGACATCTCTTTCTTTGGGGAATTTTTATTTTATGGTTTTATTGGAAGTATTTACTGTTCCTTTGACCTAGATCACTTCTTCTTTTATACCTGTTATCATATGCTTGATCTTTTCATAGTGCCCCAGAGTTCCTGCATGTTTCATTCTTGAGTTTGTTTGCATTTGACATTTTCTTTGACTGAGCAGTCCAGTTCTTAAGCCTTTTCTTCAGGACCTGTTATTCTCTCTTCCACTTCATCCAATCTATTGGTAAACCTTTCCTCTGAGTTTTTGTTTGTTTGTTTGAATTCCTGAACTTTTCACTTAAAGTTTTATTCCATTTTTTTCCCTCGGATATTCCCTTTAGTAAATTCTGCTTCGAATCTTGAGTAGTTTTCATTCAACTGCTATGTTTCTGAGTTCTCCTTTTGCCATTAATTCAGATCTACTTTGAGTCCTTTCGTCAGTTATATTTTTCTTATTTTGAAATCATTGTCTTGTACATCATCTAAGTCAGTTTTCTCAGGGGATAGTACTAAAGAAGTACAAAACATTTGTGGAGACTTACTCTTTTGCTTACTCATGTTTGTGTATTTGCAGTGGGACCTAGGCATCTGGAATGAGGTAATTTATAGGAAGTGGAAGAATTCCTGAGTGAATGTGTGAGGAGTAGATGAAGTTCTGAGTACATGTGTATTGTTTGAGGTGAGTGCAGCCACATAAAGTACCACAATGCTTCAGATCCATGGGAATGACAAAACCCTCCTCAGGTAAGGCCTAGGGAAATAGCAAAGCCTTCCCCTGGTCCATGTGTAGATGGTGACAGTGTGTGGAGAAAATGTTGACTGCAGCTTCCAATCCCAGATGTTTACAGCCTAAGATTATTCCTCTACAGAGACCCACACTGATCTTAACTAAACCTTCTTCCTTGTTCAGCTCTATACAAGAAACCACATCCTTGATTTAGACTTATGAAATAAACTCCCTGAGTTTCCATGATGTTGGTGGGGTATCAACATCAGAGGGCACAGCTCACCCAATCTCAGTATTTCTGTATTTGTATGTTTCCTTTATCTAGTTAGAGCACCATCTGAGCTGTGAAGGCTGCAGCAGTCATCGGTACTGTTCTTGGTAGGAAACTGTTGTGAGGTATCCACCAGAGAAGACCACTCAGATACAGGTTCAAGCCAATAGAAAGTCTTTATTAGCTGAGCAGTGACTGCACTGGGTGTTCAGGACATGAGTGCAGTCCTGAGCCTTTCTCATGGTGAGCTTTTAAACACACACACACACACACACACACACACACACACACACACACACCCTGGGCTGACACACCTCAGTTAACAAAAACAGTTGGGCAGAATCAGAACTACAGAAGCCAGAATGCAAGGCCAGTTCATTTAGAAGCTTTCTCAGAACAATGGACTTAGGTGGATTAGGTCTTTGTTCTCATTTTGGCAGGTGTTGCTGCCTATGTGCTGGGTTATAAGACCTGAATGTAACTTCCCTCATGGTGTCCGTTATGCCAAGGTCTGGGGACCTGTTTCATTCCCTACTGGTCCTATGGGCACGAGTCAGATCATGAGCTCATCAGGTGATAGGGGTTATATTGTCTTCTTTTTATTCTCTGAAGGTTAGTTTGGATCATGGCTACATGGTCTCTAATTATTTTTGACTGATTGACATAGAAGCAAAAAGTGTCTCACAGTGCCATACAGAGACCTCCTTGTCTTAAGGTCTAATTCTTCAATTCTGAAGAGCAACCCCAGCTAAGAAATCTAACTGGGCTTCCAGATGAGAAACAGAATTCTTTCACATGGCCCAGGTCTATGTCTACTTGAGTACCAAGCTTTTGAATGTTTTTATCCTCCATAACTAGGGCTGAAGTTTCAGCTGTAGCAGAGCCTATGGTGCCTGCCCCCACTAACAGGGAAATGAGAAGGAGGACAGCTTTCAGAGTACATAGAAACCCAGAATCTAGGTTTAACTGGGCCCTGCCCTCTTATCTATTATGGATCTAATATGGATGAACATCTGTTGTATAACATGCAGGAAGACGCAAAGGAGTGGGTTCTCCTCCAGTGCCAACAATTCTAGGACTATGAAGAGATCAGTTTGTTCCCCCAGAGGACTCAGTTTCACAAATCCACTGACCATAGTGGCTCTGGCAGTTCAGGAAGTGGAGGGGTCCAGACATGTAAACATAGTACTGGATAGACTGGAGCCTCTTTTCCCTATGGGTGGATCCACAGCCCCACAGGCATGCTCATTCCTAGGAGTTAAGGAATAATCATACCTTGTAAATTGAACATTTCATGTCCTGACCACCTGTTCCCAAATACCCAGTGGCCACTTCCCAAATATCACACATTGGCTTATATTAATTATAAATGTTCAGCTGATAGCTCAGGCTTGTTACTAACTAGCTCTTACATTTTAAGTTAACCTATATTTCTATTTACACTCTGCCACATGGTGGCACCTTTATTAGCGTGGCATATTCACCTCCTGCTGCCTCTGCATCTGGCTGGTGACTTCTGACTTCACCCTTCTCCTTCCCATCATCCTTAGTTGTTCATCTTGCCGATACTTCCTTCCTAGCTACTGGCCAATCATCATTTTATTACTCATCATGTTATCTCATCATTTTATGAGAGTAATGTATATTCAAAATATAGAAAAGGGTTTTTCACAGCAATAACCCATAGGCCCTGGATACAAAATTTTACAGAAATTACCTGGAAGGTCGGTTGAGCCTTAGTGGATAGATTTATATGAGCTCCCCAGTTTCAGTCTTTTTTAACTTCCTAATTCAAGGTTCATGGTTTATGGGTGTTTTGAGCCTTTCCCATAGAAGAACAAAAGTACAAAATAGGCCAATTATAATTACAGGGCCTGTGTCAGTCTCTAGGGGGTTGGAGGCCCTGGGATGACACTTTTGTCAGTATCTTATGTAGATTCCTTAAGCTGGTTGTAGTGGGTGGTGACACTGGTGACCATCATCACTGTAGCCATGGTGAATATCATAGGGTATTGACATTTCTGTATCAGCCCCAGGCTCCAGGTTGGAATCTTCTTTACCCACACAGGGTCACCAGGCTGGAACTTGTGGGAAGGCTGAGAATTGGGCAAGGGCACAGCCTCATCCATCGTCTGATCAATCATTCTCTGGGCCTGTTGCAGAGCCCATAAGAACTTGAAGAGCAAATGATTAGTAGTTTCTGTTTTAATAACTTCTCAGTTGGGGGGGTATACCTGACCCTTAAGAAAGCAAAAGGTAGGAGACTGGCCCAATTTCTGCCAGTCTCAAGGGCATATTTAGCCCTAGTTTTCTTTTTATTCATCTTTTTACCTTCTCTGAGATTTGTGACCTATAGGCACAATGTAGTTTTCCATCAATTTTTAGGACCTTTTCCAGATTTAGGGAAGCAATGGCAGTGAAGACCAGGCCATTGTTGGACCCCAGGAAGAGGGACAACTCAAATTCAGAAATTAACTCTTGGAGGAGTTTCTTGATAACTATTGAGGCTGTCTCTATTCAGGTGGGATAGGTTCCCACCTGTTCATTTTTTTCAGGCCAGCTTTATGGAGCTGAAGATTCAGTCTTTGTGGCTTTAAGTGTTGATGTTTGGATGGAGTTTCAGAAGTAATCTGGGCTTAGATTGAGGAAAGGGTTGTGTCACAGCCCAGGAAAAGGCATTCTGTAGGGTTATTTGAAGCTCACAATCAATCTAAAGGAGTCTAGAGGACGTGTTCAGGATATTTCCTTATGCAAGGGATATTGATAGAGTTGGTAATGCAAGTTTGGGATTCCCTATCAAAAGACCAGGGCTAGGGAAAGAGGGGATGGTGGGAGTGCAGGACATGTGATCTTTGGTTGGGTTGGGGGATGTAGTTGCTGGTGTGGATCTAGTACTCATCTAGGGTAGCAGGTAGGAGTAGCCCTTGGGTCTATGTGAGTTGGCTATGCGAATCTAATGTCTGTAGAAGGGACCATGGATGGATGGAGTTGTCCAGGGTGGATAGAGTTGATTTGGTGGTCAAGGAGTCTAGGCTCTCTGGCTAGGGAAGGGGGAAGAGCACTCTTACAGTATTGAATGGAGTTGTAAACATGGGTTGGGACTCCCTACATGATTGATGGATGTGGAAAGGGGCACAGAAAGCTTAAAATATCTTTTTTTTTTTTTGATTTTTCAAGACAGGGTTTCTCTGTGTAGCTTTGCGCCTTTCCTGGAACTCACTTGGTAGCCCAGGCTGGCCTCGAACTCACAGAGATCTGCCTGGCTCTGCCTCCCTAGTGCTGGGATTAAAGGTGCGTGCCACGACCGCCCGGCTTAAAATATTTTTGATGAAATAAAATCTTCAAATTATATTATACACTACCTCTTAAATAAACAACTTTGTATTCTTAGAAACTTAATGGAGTTTTATAAAAACACAATAAAACAAAAACCCAGAGCCTGGTTCTTCCTCATTAATGAAAGATCCTTTTACTGTGCAAGGTTGACCAAAGAACTTTAATGGTGCAGATCATACAGAGTTCTCTGAGATCTTTTAGATTCCACATCTCAACAATATTTTAAGAAACGATGGCTAGTCAAATCTTGGCATAATCATCAGAGAAGAACATCCATCATTATCCTTATTTTATTTTTTAAAGATGTATTTTAGTTTTAGTTCTTTGTAAGTACATGTGTCTGTGTGTGTGGATATGTTCATGTGAGTGCAAGTACCTGTCAGGGGAGTAGAATCCCCCTAGAGCTGGAGTTATAGGCAGCTGTGAGCTAATCATGGAGTTAATTTCAGTTCTTTTGCAAGAGCAACACACACTCTTAACTATCTAGCTTGGTCACTGTCTTTTAAAAGCTACAAAATCTCCCTTCCTTTCATAATTACATATCTCTTTGCATCTAGATTTTCTTCACAAACATCAGCCCAAGTCATATATCAAGACTCACAGAATGCAAAGACCTCTGTGGGAATCCAGATGTTTTCTACTTTCTACTGCATTTCTGGGGCAGCCAGGGGACAGCTTTTGGCAGTCATTCTCTCCTTTCACCAAATGGGTCCTGGGGGTTGATTCAGATTGTCAGGCTTGGCAGCAACTCCTTCATTTACTAAGCCACCTCACCAGTCCTCTTCGATAATTAAAAAAATATGAAAGGCTATTTACTAATTCCTTCTATTCACATAAACTTTAGGTGACTTGCCCAAAGTTACACATTACTACGGGGCAGATGCAGAATTTAATATCTGACTACTCCAATCACCTGAGCATTTTCCTATTGAATCTTTGAAATATAATGAGCTTTTCAAGTCTTCTGTTAACAGCTCATTCGGAATAATTTCTTGCTTGATGATCACTTTCATCTGTCTAGCATCCAGCAGATTCTGAGTACCGGTGCAGTGTGTTTCTAAGTAGAGCTTTTAAAGAGTCTTGACGGATGTTATCGACTGTTCTTTCTTCAGTTAGAATTGACTTCTGGTTATCACACCTGTGTCTATTCAAGTGCTCAGACATTCTATAAACCATTTTTTTCTCCAGTTCTTTGTCTCTTCTGGATTTGAACATTCTCAGTTCTTAGTATATTGTTATCACTTTTGCTGTTCGCAGTTCTTATTGTAGGTTGCGAGTTAAAAACAGCCATTATAAAATGACTTCTACAGTTTGCTCTCAGTCATTATGAAAATGTTTCTGATGCAGTCTTAGCTATTAGTGTTGTGATTCCAACATTTCTGCTTTCAATCACTGACATCTCAGTCTCTAGTAGCTTCTAACACCCCTGCTCCTTCTTAGAGCTGGGGTCTCCTCCACATGTAACAGTGTTAAATTACACTTCCCTTCTACATGTATTCCTTTTCAAGTTTTGAATCATATATTTCTAATGCCACTGCTGGCTTTTCTGAGAATTTTCTCCCTCGAATATTTGTTGCAGTGGTTCACTTGTTGCCTTAACCTTAACCACCTGTATTAACTTCTTTTCTCATTGCTGCAACAAAATGCACCTGGGCGTGTGTGTATGTGTGTGTGTGTGTGTGTGTGTGTGTGTGTGTGTGTGTGTGCACGCACGCACGTGCGTGTGTGCGCATGTGTGCATACACACACGAACACACGAACACACAAAAGCACCTCACACACATGAACACACAGCTCTTGCTTCCATATTGCAGTTCGGTGTACTTCAAACGCTTGCCCTCTGTGACTCATCTGACCTGCTTTCCAGGCTTTTTATATAAAAATAAATGTATAGATGACATTTTGCCAAGTTTAATCTTCAGTCCAGAGAGATGCTAAGAAGCTGCATAAAATGAATGGCCTAGGGCATTGCCTGTCATCTATGTCCTTTCTTTGGGATCTCCTTCTCCCATGTAATATCACATGTCTTGATGTGCTTATTGTTGCCAACACTTTCCTGTTTGGATTCTTCTGAGTGGGCTGTTTTTTACTTTAATCTTTCTGTACCTGAGCATCTGGCCTCCTGATAATGGCTTTCTTAAAATTTCTCCAAAGACAGAAGTACCAGTAGCCTCCTTGTAGGGAGTCCATATCACAGCCTCCTCTGTGATTTCAAGATTAGGTAGAGCCAGACCAGCAGGTATCTATATAGTGAGATACCACACATGTGATTTCACTCGGTTGGTGCTTCATGCCCTTGACTTTCCTGAGAGGTGAAGCTGTGTCTCTATGAGAATTTCTGCAGCTTTTATTTCGAAGCTATAGAAAAAATGCTTCTCCTTCCTCTGTCTCCTTCTCCTTCTTCCTCTTCCTTTTTCCTCTTTGTACTTATTGAGCTTGGAAATATATTTGTTGCCCCTGCCCCATGTCTGTGTGCGTGCATATGCACCTGTTGGGGGTGCTGTGAGTGGAGTTCAGAGAACAACTTGTGGGAGTCATCTCTTTTCATCCATAAACTGGGTTCCAGGGATAAAACTTAGGTCAGTAGTCTTGGTAGTAGGTGGCTTTACCTGCTGAGACATCTTTCTGGCTTCTCTTTTCTCTTTTGAAATTGTTTTCATTTTATTATTTTGATCATCTTATGTAAAGAGCCACATGATAAACTTGTACTAGGTAAGCCTTATCTTATTAACAAAAATCCATCTCACAGTTTAAACATGGGATCCAAGACTAAGCCAGCAGCAGACTGGTGTTGAAGAAAGCCCTCCTAATTTGAAAATGACCCTGTTGTTCCTGTGTCCTCCCATGGCAGTCCAGACAAGAGCTTCTTCTCATAAAGGCATAATTCACTAAAAGAGGAGTCTGCTCTTAGGACCTAAATGTGCTCTAAAGTCCCCATGCTTTAATACCATCTAGCGTGGGTAAAAATTCCAACCAATGAATTTAGAAGGCATGTACATACATACTCTGCATACTCGCCCATGACACTAGTGAAATAGGACTTAGAGATTATTACATAGATAATGTATTACATGAGTGGGAAGAAATCACTGATATCATCTGTTTTGCACACATCATTAGGAAGTATACAGCTGTGTATTGCACTCATTTGCCATAAGCATGGAATAGAATGTGCTGACTTAATGTTTATGCAGTTCTAGAATTCAATCATATGTTTGTGTCATTCAACAGTCCACTTTAAACAAAGAACTATAAAGAACAGCAGGAAAAGAGCCACCCTGTATAGACTGGAGTAGAGGAGCAGCAGAGAGAAACAAAAAAGATTCCAGGGAAAACAAGACATGCTAAGGTTTTCCAGGCCAGCAATAGCTGACATAACTCAAATCACCTTTTCCTCAACACATGAAGTGCATTGTCAAATAGTCTCCTTTTAAATTTTAATTATTTATTTTCTTTTTTAATATCATAATATAATTACATTATCCTCTCCTCTTTCCTCCCTCCAAACTCCTCCATATAGCCCACCATGTTCCCTTTCAAATTCATGGCTTCTTTTTCATTAATTGTTGGTAATACATGTATATGAATGTACACATATATTCCTAAATACGTAAAAAATGCAGCCTGCTCAGTCTGTATCATGTTACTTGTATGTATGTCTCCCTCAGTGGTATTGCCAGGGAATTTCTTAGAGCTGTGTCAAGTAACTTTGCATTGAAGTCTTTTTTATTCTGAGCCATCCCAAAAGGAGCTGTGTGCCTGCTCATGATGAATGGATAGTCCCAATCCAATGGCTAAACAGCTGTCTCTCTCTCTGTTTCAACCAAGCGCATCACAAAATAAAAACAAAAGTCATGAATCTGGAAAGGGCCTGGTGATGGGAGTCGAATGCATCTTAATGCATTATGTATGTGAACGGAATTGCCAAAGAATAAATAATAAAATAATTAACAAATGTAAGGACAGAAAAAGGTGAGCATGAGGCAAGAGTGAGCTAGCACTCAGCAGAACTTTAGAGGACAGAGAAATAAAGGGAAAAGGCTGCCAGACTGTGGAGGAAGACCTGTGGCTGGACCTGGGGCTGTCAGTCCCACCTCATGGATGGGACATTTATGTGCAGAAGCTGATTTCTCGGTACCATCTTGGATTCATCTTTACTAACCTTCCCAATGCCTTGCAGTTGGAGGAGTGTTCTGTTTCTTGCCTCCCTTCTTTTCCTCTCCACTCTCCTCTCTCAGAGGGCACGTGGGCTCCCTCTGAGGCCACTGCTCCTGGATTCTCTGTTCCTCTGATCTCTATGACACAGTTTAGCTGACTTTTATCTGTGATCACATGATACAGGGAAACTTATTTCTAGAATATGAAACTGGAATACCCAAGAGTGAAATGTTTATCAGTGCTGCCCAGCAAGGAATGCCACAGTGGGAAGTGGGAGTTCCGAAGGACCTCTGAAGAGCTTTGGTCCGGGTTTCCAGCCTGTTTCACTCCTAAACTCTTCCTTACCATGACATCTAGATTGAAGGTTAATTCAGAACAAACTGTTAGCAGTGTGTGTAGAGCCTTTCCTACAGAATGAAGCACAGATGTCATCTTATAATACAGAATTTGTGGTTCCCCGAAACTAAGTCACATACATACCCCTGCTGGCATACACACATTTCTTTTTCTCCACTTCATCCCCACAGTCTTCTTGACAAACTCAAACTGGATTTTTCTTTTCTTAACTTAGAGGTTTTCTGTGATGCCCAGGGGGCCTCAGGCTCTAGGGCTCAAGCAATCCTCTTGACCTCTCGGGAATACAGTTATGTGTCAACCATGCCTCACTCTACACTTGTATTTTAAGTTTCTCTGTTTGTCTGTGGCTGCTGCCATTTTCAGAGTGTTTTTCATTAATTTTTTGTTTCAAAGTATGTTGCTCTGAAAAGTCCCGAGGGTTGTGTAAGGTGTAGGTATACACAATTATTGTCTGCTGTCAGCAAAACTCACTAGCTGGGAGGGAATAATTATACACTCCCAGGTGCCATCAGCCACTTCCTAACACATTGCAATGTGCCCTGAATTCATTTTACAGTGGTTGTAACTAAATGAATCACAAGCTTCGGGGGATAGGTTAATAGATAGTATATTAGGATTGTATAAAGTCTGTGAGAAGTCAGTATATTAAAATCTGTCACGAGAGGTCGTCACTGACTGCACATTAATATCTCTACTCAGTATCTTGTATAATGCCCAATGTGTCGGTCCTAGTATTTAATCTGACTCAAGAAAAGAGGACTTAAGACTTTAGATAAAAGGTATGAACCAGATCACCAAATTTCATAGTGGAGCTAAGTTTCCACAAAAAAAAAAAAAAAAAAAAAATTTTAAGTTTTTCAGTGTTGAGGTACATGTATGATTTTTATAGTTTTAGACTCTGGGACAAGCAGGGGAAAGTCAGCTCCTTTCTCATCCACCCTGCCACCCACCAATTACCTTTGGAGGCAATTGGCAGCAGTTTGCTTATGTGCCTTGCCTGAGGACGTTCTAGAATTAGACAAGCTGTCAGTCTCTTTATAGGTACGGTTACATTTTCTTTGCAAACAGTGTGAACCAAATTGAGTGAGGCAGCTTAGAACAGTGCTGAAGGGTTGAACACTTCTTTAATGCAGCATTTCTCAACCTGTGGTTCATGACTCCACTGGGGTTGCATAGCAGATATCCAGCATATCAGATATTTAGATTATGGTTTGTAACAGTAGCAAAATTACACTTATAACATAGCAATGAAATAATTTTATGGTTGGGGTCACCACAACATGAGGAACTGTATTAAAGGGTCATAGCATTAGGAAGGTTGAGAACCACTGTTTTAATGTTTAGCATGGATATTTATTGTATTGGGCAAAATACAATAAATTTTAGTATGAATTTTTGGAAGAAAATTGGGAATGAAGGTCAAAGATCTGTGTTCCTTGTCACATGGAAAAGCGTAGAAAATTATCTGAGTCCCTTATCTCTTTAGGCAAAAGTTCTCAAAGAGAAAGACAAACACATTCTTTCAGTCTTGCTGTTCCTTGAGTGCCCATTATTTAAATAATGCATTTATTACAAAGCAGAAGAGTGAACAGTGACCTCTGTCCAGCCTGGCTGGTTAAAACCGAGAGGACTGATTTTCTCTGGACAACGTATTCAATTTCCAGTAAGGAAAGGAAAATGAAGAATGCTCATATGCCTTTGCCCATTGTATTCTACAAGGAGATCCCTACCTCCTGCATCTAGGGAGAAGCCCAGGAATTCATGCTAATGCTATAAATGCACTCCACCCCCTGCCCCGTGCTGCTGGTTTCTTCACAGATAATCAGAGAAAGGGCTTTCAAACTTCCACCATTGGCTAGGCACTGGAGCTCTCCAGGAACCATCTGGGCTTCCAGTGTTAGACTGAGAATGCTGAGGTACCTGCCCTCTGGTGGGCTTGGCATTACCTGAGGCTGGTCCTCCAGCTGAATGGAATCTACAGTCACTAAAGACTCCACTGGTTGCATGGTGTGACTGTTTAAAGAACTTATCAAGACATATGCATTTGATTCTCCTGATTCATCCCTTGTGAGGAGTAAGGAGTCTAGTCACTCTATGCATAAAAGCTATGTGTGGAAAAATAAGGAAAATAATGTTGCTGACTGGTCCCTTTCAGCATCTTTGGAAAAAGTTACAATGGAAAAACATGAGCTTAGCGACAAAATTGACCAGCTCCAGATGTACACAGAGACTCTAAAAGTTTCTAAGTGTGCACTGGAAGAGAAACTCCCCCAGCATCCATAGTGCTCAGTTAGCAAAAAACAAACTCAAGTCCTCATTATACAGTTTGCCTATGCAGAAGACAGATGGATCATGTAGAATGACACTTGACTATTGCAAACTAATCTGATTGCAGCTGTTGGTGCCAGATGTGGTGTCCTTACTTGAGCAGATTAATACATCTCCTAGAACATGGTATACAGCTATTGATGTGGCAAATACCTTTTTTCCCCCTGTACCTATCCATAAGGACCACCAGAAGCAATTTGCTTTCGACTGATAAGGCCAGCAGTATACCTTTACCGTATTACCTCCACGGTTTATTTACTCTCCAGCTCTGTTTCATAACTTAGTTCAAAAGGATCTTGATTTCTTGTCTCTTCCACAAGGTGTTACACTGGTGAACTATATTGATGACAACATGCTAACTGGCCCAAATGAGCAAACTAATAATTAGTGTTTCTTCGTGGTTATTTAGATCCTGCCTTGGCTTCCCTCAGTGATGTAGTATAATGTGAGGCATGAGATGAAAAAATTCTTTCATACCCAAGTTGCTTTTGGTCATGAAATTTTATCATAGCAATAAAAACCAAACCAGGACACACGGCACTGCCATTGTTTGTAGTTGCCCATTAGATCTTGATGATAAGGCCCTAATCTTGATGACGCCACAAACAGGACATGGATAAATCAAGCTGATGTTGACCAGAAGACTTCTTTCCAGCCAGCCAGCTTTCACAGGATCAGTATGGACTACATAGGCTGCTGGGAGAGAAAAGCTATCAATAGTCATATCCAGCTGTGAGCCCTGCAATATGCCTCTGTACAACAGTGGCATGAATGTTATGTGGATAACCAACTGCTTTATAAGTATATTCAAAGCATGTCCCACAGGAAGGAATGCATGATTCATATTGTTCAACAAGAACACATGACTGGGAGCTCAAGGTCCCCATGGTGAATCTCCTATTGTTATTTTGCTAAATGGACATAGAATCATACAGCTCTCTAAGTATCTATATACTCATAGATTGTTGTAGATTCAGACCTCATTAGAGACATCTTTGTGCAGTGAATAGTGGTTAATCCTAAAGAATCTTTAATATCACTTCTAATTCTAATAGTGTGTATTTTAGTAATTATTAAAAATAGTCACCCAGTAATATAATTAGTAGGATATACTTATAGACACATGAATATCAGGACCTTATTACATGCCGAGAGTGCTTAGACATGAGCAACAAGCTGGTTTTCAGGAGTTTATAATACAGAAGGGAAGACAGACAGGTGAGCACCTAAATATAACACATGGCTAATAGTAGGTAAGTCATATGCTTTGTCTACTTCTGAGACATTTAAGAGATGCTATGGTATGAATGCTTTTATACCGATTAATGGGGTTAGTTTCCAAGAGCTGCCTTGCCCCTTCCATCATATGAGGCTACAGCTATAGCAAGAAGTTGCAGATTTTCACAAGACACTGAGTCTTTCAGGCTCCAGAACAATGGTGTATATACTTTTATGGTTTGTAAACCACTCACATTTTTAATATTTTGATATAATAAGATGGTAGGTATAGGACAAGTGAGTGGTTCAGCCTGTAGATCTCAGAGTTCTTCTGAGAAGAGAAATGAGTATGGCCTTCTGACTACAGGACATCTCTCTGTGGGTATTCAAAGTAGGAAGGAGCTTCTCATGCAGTATAGTAGGTACCTGGCCTTTCTTTGTGTTTTAAGCAATAATGTTCTAATATTGCCAAACACTCAGTAGAGGTTAAAATCTCCAGACATGTCGTAATATATGCAAATTTATCTTCCAATGTGTTTATTTGATTAAGGTCCATTGATATCAAAGAGGCATACTTTTAAAAACTGAATTCCAGTACTGTATCCCAGATCATCATATATATTTCTTACAAATGTGAAATCTCACTTTTTAAAAGTCTAGTGGTAACAGTTCATGACCATAAGGGTTTTGTTCCAGTGTCCAACTGGAGGTTTTTTAATGTGGAATATGCTTAAGTGATGTGGCTAAACTTGTTTAATGACTGAAACTTGGATTTGTCCTTATTCAGCCTGTGATTGTTCAGAGCAGCATCTTATACTAAGGTGAAAAGTTTCTTATTTTTGCTATCTTGAAGTAAAACAGACCTGATGGGTTATGGCCTCTACCACTTCAGTTCTTCTGAAAAAATTTGAACTTAATCTTAAAATCATTCTAATTTTAAGAATTGATTCATGAATTAATAGTGATTGACTCTATACGGTGTCCTTCCACAGTCTCCAGCTCATCTCTGAGTAAGTGCCCAATTTTCTCCAGAGAAAGGTGGCATGAGCAAAGGTAGCCTTTGCATAATGTGTTTCAAATAGAAGCCCTAATCTGTAGGTGGGATCAGCGTGATATTGGAGGGTCAGTGGCCATAAAGACACTTCCATAGACAGGCAACACAGGAAATCTTTTGATGGGAAATGTCAGTGGGTTCCTTGGGAACCCTCAGGGACTATTATTGCAGAAGTACAGAGATAAATTAACTATAGCCATCCTGTGCTTTCAGAATAAGCCACTAAAGAGGTTCAAAGAAGCTTTGCTACTCCCATCTAATGATGGAACTTTCCATTTATAAATTTTGTCACCATCCCCCAAATTTCATGAGACCTAACATGTCATTAAATGTTAGACATACCACTATTTTAGAGATGATTAAAAATAAAATTGTATAAAGAACACTGAAGCTTTGTTTTATGTGTCCAGAAAGCTCTCTAATGACCCTCTAAGTGCCAAGTTCCCTCCTTCCATCTTAGCTAAACTACAACAGAGACTATATATAGTCTTTTGTTTGTTTGTTTGTTTTCTAGACAGGCTTTCTCTGAGTTACTCTGGCTGCTGTCCTGGAACTCACTCTGTAGACCAGGTTGGCCTCGAACTCACAGAGATCCACCTGCCTCTGCTTCCTTAATGCTGGGATCAAAGGCATATGCCACTACCACCTGATGGATATAGTCTTTTAATTGTACTACTTTAATTAGTAGGTATCAAAAACAAGCAAATGTGTCAAAAAGTCAATTGGCTTGGCATAAAACTCCCAAGTTTACGGTCTAAGGGGATTCTTTGGTTTGGAAATGGAAGGATGTCAAGCAAAATAAAACATACCAGCCAGAGCTTCCCGTACTGGGAGGAATTATGGGAAAGTGATAACAACAATTGGAAGCTGCCAGGAAAAAAGCCAAACTTTAAAAATGTCCTTGTTTGCAGGATATGGATTCTCAAGATGTTACCTTGTGAAAACATGTGCATCACAGTATTGTAGAAATAAGCTCTGCCTGTTGAAGCTCTGCATGGTCTTCGTATGTTGCAGAAGCCAAGGCCAGTAACATAAACACTGAAGGTGTTGGCGAATAATTCTGTTGAGAAATTACTTTCAGTCACTTCAGCATCCACTGAGATCTGCTAATATCTGCTTTGGTCCTAAGCGAAAATGAAAGTGGGTGGAAACCTTCTTTGTTCTCCTCTAAGCCAGAAAGGAAAGGAGGATGGTGTGGGGGGTGGGAAGGAGAAGGCCTGGGAGAGCAACATTCTCCTTTGAGGACCACTTCTGGGTGAATACTCTGCTCATTGTAGGGCCTCACAGCAGGCTGGAATCCAACTTTCAGGATATTTTCTTGGTGTAAAATACCATTATGATGAGCAGAAGCCATCAGGGGACTCTAAGGAAAAGAAGCTTGAGAGTGCTGGAGAGATGGCCCCGTTGTGAAGAACACCGACTATTCTTCCAGAGGACTCAAGGCTTGATTACCAGCACCCACACGGCAGCTCGCAGCCATCTGTAATTCTAGTTTCTGACACCCTGTTCTGGCCTCCATGAGCACCTGCATGCTCATGGTTCACACATATCCTTTCAGGAACACACACATGAATAAATTAAAGTAAATTTAAAAGATAATATGAAGATCACAGTTCAAGAAGAATGTTGTGATGATTCATTCATCTTGATTGTTAAGTTGATGAAATTTAAATGATGTGGAAACATCCTTCTGTTTCTGTCTCTAAAGGAGATGTGGTGGTCTGCATAGGACAAGCACCCACAGAGCCATATATCTGAATGCTTAGTCACTAGAGAGCTGCACTATTTGATGGGGATGAGGAGGTGTGGTCTTGTAGAGGACATGTACCACTGGGGCTCTGGGGTTTCAAACACCCTAGCCAGGCCCAGTGGTTCTCTCTCTTCCTGTGGCCTTCTGATGTGGAACTCCCAGCCACCTCTCCAGCATCATATCTGCCTGTGTGCCATCATGCTTCCCACCATGACTGTAATGGTGTAAACCTCTGAAACTGTAAGATAACTCCAATCAAATGTTTTCCTTTATACGAGTTGCCATGGTCTTGGTGTCTCTTCACAGCAATAGAACACTAACTAAGACAAATAGTTACAGAAAGGTTTGACTGAGGAGGGAAGACTGCCCCTAAGTGTGGGTAGTTGGCACCATCCAGTGGGCTGTGGTTCTGGATTGAGTAAACCAGGGTTTATGCTCTCTGTATCCTGACTGAATAGGAAAGGTGATCATCAGCATTGTGCTGCAGTGGCCACACCTTCCATGCCACAAAGTCATGTCCCTGTGAGAACTGTGAGCTCCAGGAATGCTCCCTCCTTAAGATGGTTTTTGTCCAGTATTTGTCACAGCAAAGAGGAAAGTAATTAATACACACGTCCTCATAGTAATTGTCTGTAATTGTCTCTTTTGAACAGTTCTATATCCATTTCTCAGACTTCCTGGTTAATACTTTCCTTCCTTCTTTCTTTAAGTTCTTTATAGAAGTACAAGTACTTTTTTTCCTCATGAAGCCATAGACCACGAACTCTACAGCCCAGATTTGGGTAAATGACCATCTCAAAAATATGTATCACCACTCATTTTCTTTTCAGAGAAGTATCCCTCTTCCTCAAAGTCTTGTTGTAGAGTTCAGATTTTAGCAGCAGTGAAATACATCCAATTCTCTTTATCAGCAACTACATCATGTTACTGCAATTGCACACAATCCCACAAACCACAGTTCAACCCACGGCACACCTCATTGTTGAAAATTGCATAGACACTATTCAAGATTTTCTGAAAAAGCAAAAACCACTTGTGTGTTAACTTGTTTGCATGGGAATCACGACAAAACAGATGAGAACATCCTTAATTTGGTAGCACAGTCATTTATGGTGATGTTTAAACACCTGCTGAACAGAAACTAATGTGGGTAGTTGTGTGGTATAGGTGGAAATATGTCAGCTGGATCTCAGCCCATTGGCAAAGGCTTTGAGCCATTTGTGTTGGATAACTTGATGGTGTATGTGTGAGCATTTGTTTCCTTTCATAAAGGAAATGATGCCTGCAGCATTCCATATGTAATGTTTGAATGAGAGATAATTGCCCTACACACTAAAGACTATTTGCATTTAATTAGCATTGCTTTCTACTGAGTTTCATTTACTATGCTGTTTTTTTAAATTGTTTGATGATATGTTTGTTATATTTAGTAACTTTCTGAAGATATTGCTCAACCTGTATGCTCCTCAAGGTTGTATCTAAAGGTCCTCCTCAAGAAAAGCATTTTTCAGTTATTGGGGATCATGGGCTTTCATTTCTCATGTGTCTGAGAGCTTATGCTGGTTAGCATATTTTATTCTGACCATCAGCCACATGAATCTGAGGTGATTTGTAAAGTATTTGTTATGGTTTCAATATAGCATTTCCTCTAAAATTCATGTGTTGAAGACTTGGTCCCTAATGCAGTGTTCAGAGGTGAGCCTTTGAGAAGTGATTGGATCATGTGGATTCTGGTCTAACCAATGGGTTAATCCATTCACGGACTAATGATCTGATGGCATGATAGGAAGATGGTAAAGAGAGGGGCCTCGGTGTGGTTGGAGGAATGATGTCACAGGGGCATGGTTTTTTGGTTATGTTTTTGTTTGTTTGTTTGTTTGTTTGTTTGTTTTTTACACATGCCCTTTATCCCTGTCATCCCTGCCTCTTCTTTCTGGCTGTGATGGACTTTTACTTGGTAGAGAGATTATAGGATTATATAAGCAGAAACACTGCTCATCTCCCCAAAGGAGCCAGAGATGGGATATGATGGAGAAAGACTACAAGACTATTTTCCTGCCACCTAGCCTCTCACGAGTCTCTTGCCTTGCTTCAGATTAAAAACAGTGTGTCACATTGCTCCTGTACTAAAACCTCTGTAGCTATGACCCAAAATAAGTCTTTAATCCCTGACTTTCTGGTACTGTTATTTTGTCAGCATGACAAGAACCCTGAGCAACTCAGCATTATAATACAGTTTTTAGAAGTTTATTAAGTTACTACTGAGCTTGTGTGCCTTTCCAAAAGGATGTGTGGGAATATGTTCCAGAACAGAACCTCTTAAGGTCCTCAGACAGTCAGTCTCAGACTCACCTCAAATGCTAATGGAAGTCCAGCTTCCATGGAACCCTGGCCTGAGTTGTGTCCCTTGACAAATACAGACGTTGAGGCCCTAATCTTCATGGTATGGCATTTGAGGGCATCACTGAGGTTAGATGAGCTCACAGAAACAGATGGGGATAGATGGATGGCTTCATATGAGAGAAAACTTCCTTGTCTCTGGGTGCCTGTGTGTCTCCGTCCCTTCATGAAAACCCACCTAGGAAAGTTTATGTATGACACAATGAGAATCTTACTGTCTGGGAACCAGGGAGGGAATGCTCACTGGCACTCCAGTGTGAATTCTGCCCTCTACTACGTATATATCTGTTAGTTAGCTCCAACTAAATAATGGCACTAACAGAAAACTTTTAAATATGGATGTTGCTTTGGGAGTGAGGAAAGCCTGGAAGAGTTCTGGGGTGCAAGCTGGAAATAGGAACATGAGAGCTGATTACAGTGATGCTTCAGGTAGATGACAACTGGGCAGAGATAGTCTCATCAGAGAATGGGCCTCTAATCACGAGCAATGAGCAATTGTAGCTAGAAATGTGCATGTTAAAAGCCACCATTGTAGAGAGAGAAACATTACTGGGCACTAAAAAAAACTGATTCTTGTAATAAAGGGTGAGAAAATGCCTTAAACTATGAACTAATGGAAGGTACAATGTGAAAGATGAAATTAACTCTTTTTTTTTTTTTTTTTTTGGTTTTTCGAGACAGGGTTTCTCTGTGTAGCTTTGTGCCTTTCTTGGAACTTGCTTTGTAGACCAGGCTGACCTCAAACTCACAGAGATCTGCCTGGCTCTGCCTCCTGAGTGCTGGGATTAAAGGTGTGTGCCATCACCGCATGGCGAAATTAACTCCTAAACAGAGAATTTCTAGGCAAACATTGAAAGTTTATCTTAGGTCTTTCTTAAGCTTTGAGTGAAATGTAGAGAGAGAGAGAGAGAGAGAGAGAGAGAGAGAGAGAGAGAGAGAGAGAGAGAGAGAGAATAAGGAAGGTGCAGTTTGGCAAAAGGGAGACATAAATGAAAAGATATGGAAAACCTTTCCCATCTACATTGGAGAATGTGGGGAAGTGTGTTCAGCAGAGGACACATTGTGTGGCTGGACTTTCTCTAGCTAGTGAAATTATTAGATTACATAAGCAAACAATATTGCTCATTTTATACAAAGGGGACAATGCCAATGTGACATTGCTTTGAGTCATGTGAGAAGGGAATGTTTCTAATTACGATTGCCCAGATAATATTAGCCTGTGGACATGTCTGTTGGAGGTTGTCTTGATTGTTAGTTGATGCAATAGGGCCCAGACTTCTGTGGGCAGCACTGTTCCCTGGCAGTGCTTGGCCTTGACAACAAGAAAGATAGGTAAACACAGACCTGCAAGCAAACCAGAAAACAGTGTACTTCAATGGTTTCTGCTTACATTTCCTGCCTAAGGTTCCTGTCCTGACATTTACCAATGGTGAACTGTGACCTGTACCCATAATCCTAATAAATCCTTTCTTCCCCGCTGTTGCTTTTGGTCAGAGTGTATCACAGCAACAGGGATTAAGCAAGAATAGATGGGATAAGATAAAGGAAGGCTGTCAGACAACTTGGGTTCTATAGGACTGGAAGAAGATGCCTCTCACAGTTGTTCAACAAAAGTAAGAGTAACACGGTGTCAGCACAGAAGCCTAGCTCTCACCTTAAAGGACACATGAGAGTGACCATAGCCTGAGAACATGGTTCAGTTTGCCCTAAATACTGTCTTGGAGTATGGTAACAGTTTCATGAAGTTCTTACAGTAACAGAAGAAAGACAATTACTAAGATATTCTCAGAAACATTGATAAGAATACCAGGCAGGCTGCTTTATAAGAACTCAGAGAAATCTCTGCTACTATTGTCAAATAGTTATCTAGCGAGCATCTTAGCCATTGGATTGGTAGAAACCAAAGGTCAACTTGTGCACTCCAAAAGCATTTACCTAACAGTTAGTTAAAGGGTATTAGACAAAACACAGAGGTGGGCAATGAATGGCTATTAAGGAAGCTAAAGATAGCCTGTGACAATTTGGTTCTGTAACATTCCAGTTGTCCATGATCATAGAACTTGTACTCAATCAATCAACCTTACAGAACCTTTGAGTGGGAGGAGGTTCTAGTAATGCCATCCCAAAGCAGTTATGAAATAACTGAGGCCATTGGCTTGTTTTCGAAGATAGATAGCTTCCCACTGAATCCATGGAATAGGATTTTCTGGAGCTTTGGGAGTATGACCCCAATCTGAGAGAGTCATCAGGACAGGATTGTTGTCTTGATGGGTCCCAAAATCAAAGCCACCCTCCAGGAAATGCTAGGCATCCATCTGCAGAGGATTGCTTTGTCTGAAAAGCTAGTGGAATTTCTCTGTCCTGTGCCTGGCTCTCCAGTATAGCTTGGAAGTGCAGCTTAATTTCCCAGGTTGACAGTTGTAGGAAAACTTGGTCTCTGGGTGAATCACACTCCAAGTCTTAGTCATGTCTGGTTTAGAAGAGTTTCAGATGAGATCTGGGGTTTAGAAGGGGTGCTGGAGTGAGGATGGTAGGATAGAATGATTTTTTTTCCATGGATGAAAAATACAAATTTCACAGGTCAGGGGAAGAAAGGTGTGGAATGTATTGTGCTGCCATCATGTTGAATGTCTGAACCCACAATTGAATGGTATTTGGAGTTGTTTCTAAAGAATAATGTTAAATGCCTGGGATATAATGTGTTGGGATTGGTGTTCTATTAGAAAAGAGAGACTGAGTCATCTCTTTCCTCATATGTGCCTTAAAGGATAATCATGGAAGTGGCTGACTTGAAGCTAGGAAGAGCACCTTCAGCAAGAGTTAATGACTGACATCTTGATCTTGGATATCCTAGCCTCTGGGTTGTGGGAGGAAAAAAATTACAACCTACTGCAGTTTGTTACAGTTGAAGAAGACACTTGGTTTTGCTCAGTATTACTCCATTTGAAACAGCAGAGATGGGGTGACTCGGATGAAGCCCCACCACCACTCATGTGGGCAGTGAGTATGGGAAGAGAGGAGAGCACACATGAGGCTGCAGGAGAAGAACGTCAGGGGCTGGGTGACACCTGGTTAACAAGTGACACGTCAAGCCTGAGGATCGGAAGTGTCAAAGCTCCAGGGGCAGAAGGGTTTGACATTGCAGCAGCAACTGACTGGCCTCTGCTCAGACAGCCAATGCACAGTGTCAGTGGTGTTCATCTAATCCAGTGACCTCTGGGAGAAGCCAGTCACATTCTGAATGGGAATATGTGCCCAATCCACACAGGGCTTTTCTTTTTTACCTCTCATTAAGAGCTATTTAGAATGTGGAAGTGCTGTGGAACCAGTTCTAAGGAGTCAGTGTAGGAGTTGACAGCAGGGATCTTCTGAAGGGACATCTATGTCCCTGTTGCAGAAGCTTAGTGTCTTTATACTGCCCCCAACATGGTCTTGTGGAGTCAGGGTTTGTCTTCTTTTCTATTCTATAACATCTTCCTCTTGTACATTCTCTGAGCATATGCCTATGTGCACAGGTCATACTCTCAACACATGTCACAGTGGACTTGTCTCTGTCTCAGCTCTGAGCCAAGGAGGAGACAAAATGACTCTTGAAAATGTATTAATGATTGTTGCTTCAGCCCCTGTGAGCCCCTATGAAGCCAGCTTAGTTGATTTTGTGGGCTGTGTTCTTGTGATGTCCTCAACCCATATGTGTCTAAGCTAGGTCCTCTGTGTATATGCTATGGTTGTGTAGGCTAGTGTTCTTGTGAGACCCCTAACATTGGGATTGGGGTTGTCTCTGATTCCTTTGCCTGCTTTTGGGACCCTTTTCCTCCTACTGGGTTGCCTCGTTCAACCTTGATATGAGGGTTGTGCCCAGTCTTATTGTAACTTGTTATGATGTGTTCAGTTGATATCCCTGGGAGGCCTGCTCTTTTCTGAAGAGAAACAGAGGAGGAGTGGATCTGGGGGAGAGGAGAGGTGGAGGGGCAGTTGGAAGGAGTAGAGGCAGGGGAAACTGTGGTCAGGATATAATGTATGACTGAAGAATAAATAAAACATAAAAATAAGTAAAAGAAAGTATGTTAATGATATTTAGAAGATGGCTTTTTAGTTAACTTGTTTACATTTTAATAAAGAGACTTCAGGAGGCCGACTCAATGCAAGTGGAAGATCCCGGACACATAGAGGCTGCTTTCTTCTCACAGTACATGGTCGTCTGCTTGATTTGAGCTGAGGATAAAACAACCATGAAAACATAAATATAACAGAATAAATCTAGGTCTCCTCAAGTCATAAATAATCTGACTAAGACTGGAAACAAGGCTTATGGAGGAAGCATGAACCCCAAATTTGAGCCCTTACCACGGTGAAACCCAGGAGTGATGGTACAAGTCACTATACTTGCAGTCTGGGGAGTGGGGGAGCTAGGAAGATTGTTCTCTGGGACTTGCTGGTCACTACATTCAGAGAGAGAGAGAGAGAGAGAGAGACCTTGTCTGGAGGGAAAAAAGCCAGGAAGTGATAGAGTACAACATCCTGCACCGTCCTCTGGCCTCCCATGCTTGTGGGGATAGATGCACCCACACAAGCACATGTACATACCATAAACTTGTACACCACATTCACACACATGTAAACATGCACACACACACGCACACATATGCACACAAAAACACATGCATACACACAGCAACCATACATGTATACATTCACACATACACACATCTACACACATGTACACACAAACGTACACACACTTACATGCACACTTACATGCATGTAAAGACATGTACACACATGCACACATACATGCACACGTACACACACACACACACACATGCTACGATAAAACCATCTTTGCCCCAGCTCAGCAAACTCATGGCTGTGTGGATCCCTCCCTATTTCTAAGCTTTCCCAGCTTCTCATTCTTCCTTTTTCTCTTCCTCTCTCAACCTGTGAGTACTTGTACACCTATGTGGGTGCATGTCAGCCCTTCTGTCTTTGACCATTTTCCTTTAAATTTGTCTATATCACCATTTCTTAGACCTGTACTAGTTCTGCATGCTTTTCCCCCACCTCTTACCACACATCTAGGAAAAGGAGCCTGACAATCACGTTTCCTGTTTTACCCATGACACAATCATGTCTCCTATGTTTTACCCACCATACAATCACATCTTCTATGTTTTACATACCATACAATAATATCCCTGTATGTTTTACTTACCATACAATCACATTACCTGTTTCTACCATTTGTTTTTTAATTGGCTTCTGCTCACAACTCTCACCTCTTCTCCAGTTCTAACTCAGCAACACCAAGAACTTCTTTCACTAAGTTTCACCAACACTTTACCAAACTCCAGACCTGGCAAGACACTGTACATTGCCAAGTAGCCTCCCCGTCCCAGCACCTGTTTAAAGAAAAGCCATCAAGACACCCTCCTTCAGTAACAGTGTGACCTGTCCACCAAGGGAATACTGGGCCCATGTGGAAGGAGTAGAAACTGTTGGTAGAGAAGGCATAGGGGGGAGCTGGGGGAGAAGACAGCACTTCTCTGTCACCTGTGTGGATTTTCAGCCGCAACTAGAAGAAAGCTGTTTCTTCATGCAGGGTCATCAGTTACTGCTAGTGTTGGCTCTCTTCCTTGCTACAGAATGACCACCCACATCCCACAGTCTGTGTACCCCATGGACTCCTCTGATTGTAAAATCTGTCTGTGGATGTTCTTTAGGGCCCTGAGGGCAATGTGTCCTTTCTCCTCTGCCACCCACCCCCTGATTGAGATTCACTGGTAGGGAAATGAAAGTTTGGCTTTTGCTTGTATTAAGCAGGACATTTGCTTCCCTAACATAAACTGTTCTTAGGGTTGCAGATGACAGAAGTGACAGGCCTTCCAGAACTTTCTACAGCACGAAGGAAGCAAAGGTGTGAAAAGTCATGCAGACAAATACATTTGTAAGATTATACACTTTCTGTATAAAATTGTCCTCTGTATTTCTTTACCTGTGGGATAAACATATGAATATACCTTTATGTATGTATACATTCTAATTGCTCTGCAGATAGTTACTAATAATAACTAACTAATAATAACAACTAATTAGTTATTGATTAATGAAGCCTCTCTTCACTCTCGAAGTGTCCAATATCAGATAATGAGTGATATGCTTTTCTGATTGTGTTCTCAACTATAAGATCCATTAGGAAAGACACTTCTTCCTGTGTGCTGATGTATGTACATGGTGATGTCATGACGGCCTGGTGGCTTATTGGGAAATATTTGTTAAACAGTGAGAAAGGAGTCGCCCCTCAGTGGTGTGCCCTCAGCAGCAGGATGGCCTGTCCAATAAGAAAAGCACGTGCTCACTTGCTGAGCCTTTCTGAGGGGTGATGTTGTGCTTTCCATCTCTTCAGCTGGACTTTCTGTTGGCTTCTCAGACAGAACACCCATGGCAGACAGAATGAGGAGACAGCTGACTACACACATACCACCTACATGATTTAACAGACTGCTCTGTAAGCCTGTTTATGTTTTGAAAAGACACAAGTCATTCATATTTACATATTATGGGTGTTTTGGATGTTATAGCTTTTCCAGAGGCTGATAGATGGTTATGGGAAGCACCTGGTGAAGGATGTTATACAAATAACAATTTAGTATCAAACAATATTATGTCTCACAGAACTGGGATAGATTAATGCCTTTGTTCCTTTTCATCCTATCTCTTACCATGACTGAGTATACACTGGCATGCACATGAGTGCACACATGCACACACACACACACACACACAAAAAAAAAAAAAACAAAAAAAACAAAAACAAAAACAAAAAACAACTATGCATGCTCAAAATAACATTCCATCATGCTTTATTATCACATTCCAATTCCAGTTCTGGATTACTTTCTGAAGAAACTGAAATCTACTCTTCATTCAGGAGAAATATATAATTTGCAATTTGGCCTTTGATAACAAGAAGAAATGATCAAATTAACCATATCATTGATTTGGTTAATAAAAGAACTTATAATAATAAGTAAATAAGTATTTTCCCTAATGTGCTAGAAATGACCCAGCTACTCTCAAATTACTTAGGTTTCCTTCTATAAGTAATACCGGACTTTAGAAAATACAATTCAGAAAGAATGAGGATGAAACAGTATTTTTCCAGCTCTGGCTGACAGCTTCCAGGCACTTGTTTGACAGTTCCCAGGTTCTGTGATCAGGAAGTCGGTTACTGACCATCCGGTTGTAGGGTTGAACCAGTTGTAGTGCTGAGAGTTTGCTGTGCATAGGTTTTCCTCATTATGTGACACACCATTGTCCAGTATTTGCCTCAGGAGTCTTTTGGGCAATATTGGAGGACAAAAGAAAAATGATTACTCAGATTTCTTGCAGTTGATTTGGGTGTTTTTGTAAAGTTAGTTAGATGATTTTATTTGCAGAGAGTGAAGTTAAGAAACTAAAGCTAATTAGATAACATACTTGAATGTTAAAAAAAAAAAAATTCTACAGTGTGAGGACTTGTGACTTCTTCCAGAGCAGATAAAGAATGCCTTCTGATGCACTTGTTAATTATTTTAAATGTTTAGAAAATGACATTGAAACTTGAGTTGTTATTTGCATATGCTTTTGGCTTATGAATTCATTAGTTAGGTGGGTAATTAGAATTCGTTACTTTGACAGTATTGTTAAGACATCACAGAGCACATGCAAAAAGGACCCATCTGCTGTCTGTGCCTCTTCTTCTTGATTATGTTACAGAGAGCACTAAGCTGTGAGGTTGTGCCTTGGTGTGCTCTAGAACCTTAGCAAAATGAGAGACTTTTAGGGAATCCAAACTCTGGAGATGGGATGTTTCCTGTGGCTTGATTGTATAGACCAGAGTGTTTTCCTAGTACACAGGAAGCCGTGGATTGGATCTCATTGCCACATAAAACCAGGTTTGGTGGTCTGTAGCTGGAATTTTGTCAAGTTCCACCTGGCCCTGCAGTCTCACAGCTATTTATAAAATAATCACTCTGAGGCTTAATATTATTTACAAGCTTATGGCCATGTTGGTACAGCATGAGACTCTTAATGTCAGGGTCATGAGTTCAAGCCCCATGTTGGGTGCCAAATGTAGCTGGAAGTTTTCTCCAGTCCTGCCTGGCCCCGCAAACTTGTATAAAATAATCATTCAGAGGCTTAATATTATTTGCAAACTTATGGCCATGGCCTATGGCTCAAGCTTCTTGCTAGGTAACTCTTGTAACTAAACTTAGCCCATTTCTGTTAGTCTATATGTCTCCCACGTGTTCCATGGCTTTACCTGTGTGTCATTACAGACAGTGGGATGGCATCTCTTCTGCCTCTGCCTCTCTTTTTTCTGTCTCCCTGTCAATTTCCCGCCTAGGCCAAATGGTTTTATTTATCAACCCATCAGAGAGAACAACACATATTTACAGTGTACAGAAAGTCATCCCACAGCAGTGGTCCACTCCTATAAATCCCAGCATATGTGAGGTAAAGAGCAGAGAGGCAAAAGTTTAAGGTCTTTCTTAGATACATGGCCAGTTAGAGTCCAGCACCTACACACACAGGAGAAGACAAGAAGGAGGGAGACACACACACACACACACACACACACACACACAGACATAGACATACAGAGAGAGGGACAGACAGACAGGAGGTGAGAGGGCTAATGGAGGGAGGGCTAAAGGGCTGTGTTGTTATGAGTTACAAGGATAAAGGTATGAGTAAGAGTGAGACTCAAGAGAAGAATGAAGCACCAAAGAGAAACAAGAGAAAGTGTGTCTGTATGTGTCTGTGTCTCTGTGTCTGTGTGTGTGTCTGTCTGTGTGTGTATCTGTGTGTGCATATGTCTGTTTGTGTGTGTGTATGTGCATAATGTGTGTGTGTGTCTGTCTGTCTGTGTGGAGGTTCCCTGACCATTTTCTTCATGAGTCCAGGAACAGCAAAATCTATGGAATTCTTTGGATAAGATGTGAGTATCTTGTGAAGACTCCATGTCTTCACAACAGTATTCTTGTCTGGTTGGTCCTGTCTGTAGGTCTCTTTGTGGCCTAGCTAAATTCTACAATTGTTGTGTGGTGAACAAACTACTAAACATATACAGTGTAATAATCTGTTTTTCTTTAAGACGTCTCAGTGTGTGGGGAGGAATCTTCTGTATCACATTGAATATTATTAGACTCACTAATCATCATACACACACTTGCTTTCATTGTAAATATTGCTGGACTAAATTTTAAGCATCATTTTACTGATATGACTTCCTCAATTCACTACTGTTTTTTTTTTAATATTTTATTTATTTACTTGTGTGAGGGTGTCAGGTCCCCTGCAAGTAGATTACAGACAGCTGTGAGCCGCCATGTGGGTGCTGGGAATTGAACCCAGGTCCTCTGGAAGAGCAACCAGTGCTCTTAACCACTGCGTCATCTCTCCAGCCTCCTGTTTGTTTTTTTTTTTAAAACTGTGAACTTTGTCCTTGTTATTTCAGCACTTCACACATTGCAAAGCCATTAATCCATTGAATGAAAGGATAAATTTCAAATGCTGCAAATATCCCAAGAACCCTTTCTAGCTTACATTTCATGTCCTCTGTGTTCATGAGTCAACTTCTCCCATGCTGACAACTAGCAACTGTACCTTAGGTACTTGGTAGGCCATGCAGGTGGCCCCGTATTGTAGTGGCCTTTCCGGGCACCTGCTCCACTGCCAGCTGCTAGCCTGCATTTCTTTCTGGGTTACAGTTCTATTCTCACTGGGTTGCCTCAGACATGGTAAGCTCTGTTTCTCAAGTTGGCCTCCACCAGAATTGAACTTGCTGTATAGCCTGTGAGGGAACTGTGTGTGCCTGTTCTTTATTCTAACACTTAGTACAGAGCTGCAGGTGATTTCTTTTGCAAATGGGTATAACAGGAAATGAAGTATTTGCCTCTGCAAAATAGGTATCGCTTCCCCACTAAAGAAAAGTCTAAATAGTTGTATGAGCTTGTGGTAGGTTTTATCTGATTTTCTCTTTAAACAGCTGAATTTACTAGTTAGATATTTAGAAAGGAAAGATACTAGGGGTACGATGTCAATCCAACCCCCACATACCTCTTTTCTTATATAAACTTCTAGAATCATTTATTTAGACATCTGCTTCTGTTATAAGGAGAGCAATTGTTTAGTGCCCCCATGGGGCTTCCAACTTTCCATTCACATGAATGTATTAGCAGTGTGGAAGAAGAATTATTAGGGCCGTCTTGTTGAATGTTGAATGGGAGAGTGAACCCATTTTCTACAAAAGAGGCTTTGGCTATACACATACAATGTGAAATGCTGTGTGAAATACACTGTGTACTCTCTTAATCAATACAATTTCTGATTCTTTATTGTCATTTGAGTCTTGATTAGTTGTTTCAGTGTCTCTGTGTTTGGATGTGAATTAACACAAAGAAGTGTACAACAGAAACTTAAAAATTACCTTTTTGTGTTTCATACAGTTGTTTAAATTGACAAAATAAGCAATTATATTGGAGATTGTGTAGTTTTGTGTTTATCACCAGAAAGCTCTATTCTTCATGCTTCCTATCTCAGAGGAGTTTATGGTTTAAAGACATTTGAAAATCTGCTTCATAAAGCAAACAGATAACTGTGGCACTGTAAGAATTGGAAGTAGTTACCACATGAAATTATTTTTTGTGTCAAACACGGTATTCCAAAGAAATATGAATAGGTGTTCAATTGTACAAATCCCCTCAGACATTGCCAATAAAATAGTGTGGAAGAAATGGAAGCAAAAGACAGAAAGTGGTAACCTTCATAATGAGACGTTGCTTGTTCCAGGAGATGAATGAGACACACAGATGACTACATCTGCAGGAAGTTAATAGGCTGAATAACTCGTTTGCAATGCATTTCAGTTTTCCCTTTGGACTTCTGAAGTAATGTCAGATTCTGAAAATTCCCACAAGTCATTTCAGAGTTGTTTCTTCATTATTTGTAAATATTTCTCGGGGTTGCCAGCCATAGATTCTACAGCTTAGAAAAGCCTCTTAGAAAAAAACAAGCATTCCACTATATTGTCTGTGTTCCTCCTGATCCTCTGTTTGAAAGACAGAACAAGGAGAAGGGACCATTTGAAAGCATAGATTCATTGTGGGAACTACCTTCTGGCTTATCACAGTCTAAAAATACCAATAACACAGTCAACGATGAGTATAGCCAAAACCAAAGGATACTGGGAGGGTGGAGAGGTCAAGGAAGCAGGCACTTCGGGTGCTCTTTGGTGATGAAGTTTATAAATACAGCCAGGGGTAGAAGCAGAGTCAACACACACCTGTGCTTTTATGAGGTACCATGAATACACAACACACTGGGAAGGATATTTTATGAGAGAGTGGTCTTTTGATGAACTGCATCCTATAAATTTTATGCTTGACTATATAAAAAGAGATAAACTGACAAGCCAAGTCGGTTTCTAAGTTGAGAGCAAAGACTTATTAAAATGATTCATTTTACTCTGCACTGGAGCATAGGCTCTGAGACAATGCTTTCGAACAGCTGGGTTAGAGCTCTCCACACTATTTGACAACAGCAAGAGACAGATGTTTTATTTAGCTTCTGAGTAGGCTCTTTTTCTTTCTTTTAATGTGTTTTTGTTAAATACTCTTTACTACCTGTTGTAGCAGAAATGGCTGTCAGCAACTCAGCTCTTACCTCCAATTCTATGAGCAAGATACAGAGATCTTCACAAGAATCAAATAACAACAGCAATCTGGAATGTTCTGTGGACAACAATCAATTCATTAAATACTAAGCATAAGAGCAGTGAACCATGGTATTGAGGAACTACAGTTACTCTGCTTATCACCACATCCAGGCAAAAATGTCTGAGCAATTTAAAGGCAAATACTCCCAACATGTTTTTTTTTTAAATTTATTTGAGTATTTGTGTAATAAACACCCACATTAATAACAGTTACCATATTCCAGATACTCTGCAAGGTACTTAAGAGAACACAAGAGGATGTCATGTCACTCTTAATTTTCAAATACGAAATGGAAGGCATCACTCTGGACCTGGCTTTTTGAGGCTTCTGCTGTCTGAAGTGTCAGAAGCCATGACTGGCAGGATCTTCAGAAGGCCTTATACTCTCAGTCAAAATCAGATTTACACTATTGACTGGAGCAAGAGTACCACCACCTACCCTCCCAGTAAGAGGCAAGACAATACTTTTTCATCATGGACCAGGTCACCCTTGCCTCTGGAAGCACAAGTATCTGAAGATCAAAATTACACAAAGTTTCAAATTTCTATTGAAACAAAAATAGAGGAGTTGACAGTATTTCTTCCTAATTTTAGAAAAACATTGAAACTTATTACAGGTGTCACCTTTATATACATTTTGCAACAATTTTCCCTTTTATCAACTTCCCAAATTTTCCTAATTAGGTGCTTGTGATCATATTTATTTTGGATATATTTTTCTTGTAAAACAGAGCTTAAAATAGAAATATATGGAACCACATCTACTAAAAGGAAGAAAGAAAACTCTCAAAACAAATAACACTAATAAGAAAATGGATTTTAAAAATAATATCTTCTGGAAATGTCAGAGAAGCTTCATCTGTGAAGTCTCATTAATGTAGGTGCCTAAACATGAACCAAACAAGATAATACCAATAGCCATGCCAATGTGGGCAGGGGAACACTCATGAGGCCCAATGCTAGGAAAAGAACTAAGGGCAACTAAGGGAAAGTGAGAGTGGAAGAATAAGTCTTCCCCAGGGAAGAGCATCAATTGGTTATCCGATACCAAATGTCAGCCCTGAAGACATACATACATGTAACATAATATGGGCTTATCAGGATGTGTTAGTATTTATATAATTTATATAATTATATAATAAATATTACATATATATATAATCAACATTTAATTAAAAAGAGGGCATGGATGCATGGATTTGAATGAGAGCAAGGAGGCTACACAGGAGAGGTAGGCAGGAGGAAAGTAAAGGGTGAAATGATACAATCATAGTATAATCTTAAAAGTGATTTAAAAGTAAAATAATATATTTATTTTGTATACATGTAAAGGAATTAAAATGTTTGTGATTACTCAATATTTTTTAATAGTGAGGGAAAAATCTTTGTCAAAATTTATCTTTTCTTGATAATATTTTCTTTTCACTTTTTTGTTTGTTTTTTGTTTTCCTAATATGTGGCGGGAAGAGGGGCGGGGTGGGGCTTACTCAACTAGAACAAGTACCCTGCTACTATCTGTATCCTCAGCTTCTTTGGCTTTCTTATTTTGAGACTGGGATTTACTAAGCTTCTTAGTGAACTTTGACCTTGGAACTTCCCTCTGTAGCTCGGGCTGGCCTAGAGCTATGATCTTCCTAGGTCAGTCTCCCAAGGAGCTGGTGTTAAAGGCCTGCACCACAGGACTCTCGGGAGTGTTTAAATTATCTACTTCTGGTCTATATAAATCTAAAAATTAGGCACATGTAGATTAATTTAATTTTTCTTTAATATATATTTCAAATTTTCACTATAGCTTAGTTTTGTCCTTTTATTGAAAATAGATCTTTTTTCATAAAACATTCCTGATTACAGTTTACTCCCCTCTTCTTCCTCCTACGTCCTCCACACCTCACCTTCAATCTAGATCCACCCCCTTTCTGTCTCTCATTAGAAAACAGGCTTTTAAGGAATAATAATAAAATAAAATAAAACAAATCTAAGCCATTGGAATTGGACAAATCAAGCAACCAAAAGGAAAATAGCCCAAGAAAATGCATAAGAAGCAGAGAGCTACTATTCCCACACTTAGGAATCCCATAAAACACTAAACTGGGAGCTATAATATAAGTGCAAAAGACCTGTAAGCTAAAAGAAGAGAAGAAAAGTATATAAATAAAATAAGAGTAAAAGAATAATACAAAATTAAAAAAATAAAAGGAAAAGCCTTGACACATTGTGAGACAAGGAACCTCCAAAGATGCCATTGAGTTCATTTTTGTTGGTCATTTGCTGTTGGGCATGCAGCCTACACTTAAGAGTACTTTGTTTCTCCAATGGGGTTCTCTTGGAGAAAACCAAAATTTCATTTTCAAGTAGTCATCAGTTGGAGGTAGCTTCTATTCTAGGATCACATCTGGTGCAGAGCCAGATAGGCCCTCAGTCTCTGTGAGTTCACATATATGTCAGTCATGTTGATTTATAGGGTCTTGTTTTCTTGATGTCTTCCATTCTCTTTGGCTCTTACATTCTTTCTGTCTCCACTTCCACAGGGTTTTCTGAACTCTGAGGGGAGGAATTTGATGGAGACATGTTGTTTAGGGCTGAGTGTTCCAAGGTCTCTCACTCTCTGCATAATGTCTGGCTGTAGGTCACTGTACTTGTTCTCATCAGCTGCAGGAGGAAGTTTCTCTGAAGATGACTGAACAAGGCACTGACCTATGAGTATAGCAGAATGACAAACATATGATACAATGGAAACTTGAAAGTCCATAATCACACAGACAGCCCTAGTCAAATCCAGTGGTCACAAACAAAACCAAAAGCATAAACTTGAGAAAGAAATTGTAGACAGAAGGGCTTTGATTGAGATGGGAGGCAGATAAAGGTGAGGGCCAGAGTAACCAGTGTGCATTATATATGTGTGTGGAATTATCAAAGAACCAATTTAATAAGAGATATTAAAATATTAAGCAATATTTATGTTTGTTACATAGAGAAGTTCACATAGCTCAGCTTTGAAAAGAACTCTTAGCTGGTGTGGAATCTAATGTAAATCTTACATGCATGGTGTCCTGTTTCCTCATTATTGTAGTTTCTGATGTTCTGAAGGGTTTTATTATCTCTAAAGGCATAAGAAATACACTTGCAAATGTTCATATTGATAGTAATAAGAAGAGCATTGAATTTAGTTCATTAGGAGTTTGAATCTATTTGCCTGATCAAAGAACTATTAGTGTAAATGAATTCAATATGATTTTTCTTCTTATCCAAAAGGAACATTGATCATTCCAGTGTTTTCAAAGTTTAACCTATTTGAGAATTTTGGGGTACACAATTGAAAGTAAGATTGAAAGATTTTCTAAGTGGTATTGAAGTCAAACCATAACAAAATAGGCATTTGGCATTTCATAATATTCCATACTCTGAGAGTTGATCCACCCAGACTAAAAACAATGGTATTTCACATAGCACTACAGTGAGATCTCTATGTATTGCAGAGAATAGTTATTTTTAACCCTTCACTATTAAATTAGAATGAAATTTGACAATTTTAACCTAAATACAAAAAATGTTACACTTTAAAATATATTACAGTTTAGATGGGTTCATATGTATTGCCAAGTTACAGACTGTCCAGACAGCTGAGTGAATAATGTTGAAGAATAGTAACCCAGTGTGTTATTCCTCCTGAGTGAAAACTGTAAGAACTCATGCTTCCTGCTGTACTTTTAGAAGTTAATGTAAGTCTGGTATATTTTCATATTTCAATTGCACCTACATTAAAAATGTCAGGTTTTCACTCATCTCTTACAGTAACGCTGAGTCTATAACAATTTCCAACATTATTTCCCAAAGTCCACAAAAAACTTACAGGGAAAAAGCAAGATCACACAAATCTCATACTATATTGACTCATGAAGGTTAATTAAAACACAGAGCTAAAAACTATTATCTTTAAAACAAGTTTATGAGATAGTTTGCATGGAGGTACATCTTGACCTGGAATTTGAGATGTTCCAATGTTTCCTCTTTTCCCAGGGGAATGTATAACTGAAACCACAGCCTATTCAGAGAAAAATAAGTATGTGTAGTTAGTGGAGGGAATGAGATTTTAAGATGTTGATCCTTTGTAGAAATTTGATGTGGAAATACATGTGATGCTTTGTGTAATCCAGCTGATCAGGAGGATAAAGGTTTCTTGTCAAAGCCTGCCTGGGCTACCAAGTGAGTTAAAGGATAGCCTGAGTAAGTTAGTGATCATGACTGTGGTAGTTTGAGTGTAATTGGTCCCCATAAGTCATAGATAATGGCACTATCAGGAGATGTGGCCTTGTTGAAGTAGGTGTAGCCCTGATGGAGGAAGTTCATCAGTGTGGGGGTGGGCTTTGGACTCTCTTTTGCTCAAGCTTCCCTCAGTGTTACTTTCAGACCATTTCCTGCTGCCTTCTGATCAAGATATAGCCAGCACCATGTCTGTCTACATGCTGCTGTGCTCTCTGCCATGATGAGAAGAGGAATGAACCTCTGAAACTGGAAGTGAGCCACCTCCATTAAATGTTTTCTTTATAAGAGTTGCTGTGGTCATGGTGTCTCTTCAGAGCAATAGAAACCCTAAGACAAAGACCATGTCAAAACATTAAAACAAAGAAAGAAAGAAAAAGGAAGAAAGAAAGAAAGTCAGACAGACAAAAGCCCCCACTGTATTGATGACTGGAGACATGCCTGAGTTGTGGTAGAGGGCCTACAACCTCCAGTAAATTAAACACAAACAAAACCAGAAATTTGATTATGTGCTATAGTGCTTGCCTTGCACACACAAAGACCCAAGTTTTATTCCTAGCACCATAGGAAGATAAAGAAAGAACAAATAAATTTTCAAATTGGTTTTCATTAGCCATACTATCAGGTTTTCATGCTATGGGCAATTTGATGATAAAAAAAATGAATAATTCCTCAAGATCATTGGTGTCTTATTTCCCACACACATGCCATCACTCCTGACTTCCCATGCTCTATACTTTTACATATATGGGTAGTTTATATTATCACTCTTGACTTTCCGTGTTCTATACTTTTATATATATGGGTAGTTTTCTTTCCCATCAAAGCTTAGGCTCCTAATCTCATCATTTTAGTCTGCATGTTGGATTTCTTGTTCCAATGATCTTACACATTTTATCATAATGGTACCATTTCTTGAAAGGAATATACTCACTTTAATGTCAAAGATACCTGGCCTAGGAAAATCCAGGACCTTTTAAATTATATTCTTCTCCTCTCTTTTACCATGAAATCTTTAACTTTAACTCTGAATTTGGAGACTTTGGAGTAGTTTAAGAATTATCCATGGCAACTTAATATGCTGTGTGCAGAGGTTGTCATTTTGTCCTGGGGTCTCAAGGATGTCCGTGATCATTAGTTCCAGCCACTCAGGTGGAATGATGTTGAGAAAACGGCCTCTTACTGCCCTTCAACCCCCTTTCTTGCAGATCTTTTCAGGTAAGCCCATGAAATACCAATCGAGTTCTTAGCTGCAGCTGAAGGAGCAGCTAGCTGAAGGGTTTCTCTACTTGATATCCTGAGTTTATTTTCCCTTCCAATATCAGGAAATAAATATTTAGAAAACACCTAGCTATCCACCATTCAACTGTACATGGCCTCACTGTATAGTAGAATATTTAACAAATAAGTCATATAGTAAAACTTTGGTGGTTAATACAGTAAATGGTTAATCTAGTCTACATACCAAGGCCTGCTCTCTTTCTCTCTGTCCTCCTCACCCATAAGCTTCATCTGTGTTCTAGTTTTTAGTGTCAGATTTGGTAAATGTCTTCCCCATCTCATGTGTGTCTTATACAAAGTGGCCTGCTTTCTTATTGCTATGTTGAGTCAGGTGTTCTCACTGGTGTACAGGAAACCAAGAAGAGTTTATTTACTAATAATAGGAAGTTTTCAATTTAATTTCAAGGATTGTTCTCATAGTCCATGTTTTTTATTCTCTTTGAAGTATTAAGTATTGAATTTGATATTCTTACAAGTCTGTTTGATGGTGAATGTAGGGATGCATTCTCTAAGATAATCTTTTTAGATAATGTGTGGTGGTGACCTTCATAAAATCTGGTTCTAAAGCTTGATTAAGTGTTTATTTTATTATTTGCTATTATTGTTATTATTAATAATTTATTATTGGTTTCTTATTAATTATTATTATTACAGAGTCTCACTATGAACCCCTGCTTGGACTGGAACTCCCCATGTAGACTATGCTGACCTTAATTTGCAGTGATTATTTTGCCTCTGGCTCATTTTGTGTGTGTGTGTGATGGTGGTGGGGTTAGAGGAAAATTGGAGGAGTCTGCTTTCTGCTTCCACTACTTAAGTCCTGGATACTGACCTCAGGTCACTAGGCGTGGAAACAAAAGCCCTTACCCACTGAAACATTTTGCAGCCCTCTTGGATTGCCTATGTAGACGCCACTGAGCTTCTGTTTGTAATATCCCTGCCTCTGTCACTCAAGGACTGAGATTATAGGTGTGTGCACTACATAGGCTTGAATATTTTATCATTTCCCCCCTATATTTCAATTTAAAAGATCCCGCTGAATGCCTATTGTACATTCTCATGTCTTTGATTTTTAAGTTGCTCTTACCATGAGATACTAGAATCACCACAGGCACTCAAGCATTTCAAAGGTGCTTTCTGCATGTTAAAGTGTCAGTGTGTGCTCATTGCAGAAGTATTAAAACGTGTGTTGTGGATTTGAACAAAGACCTTTCACCTCACACTCAAGATTATCTGATTATTAAAACACATCCACATCTCCAATCCTTGGTTTTCTTATAATGTCATGACCTTTAAATGCAAGAAGAGATGCAAATGCCACTTGTTCTCTCAAATACTTAAGCCATTGGGGGTATTTTAAATATCGCTAGGCTTTTCTACTTATTCTCAGAGGATTAGCTGAGTAGATGAGGGTCTGAAAGATTTGATACAGGAAGAGAGCAGACCTCTCTATTAGCTCTCAGTGTGTATCAGTACACTGTGACTGTCAGTAATTAGCCACAGTTCACTAACACACCACCCCGATTTCTATTCATGAACTGGTGGCTTACAGTTTGGTGGCACATAGACTGCTGTGGCTCAATTAAAAAGATGAGTAGCCACCTTCTTGGAAATGAAGAAAAGCCAGAGGCTTGTACCTGCATTGAGACTTCAATGTCTTCAATCTTGAGTGCACAGAGAGAGCTTTTCAAAGGCATGCTTGTCAGCATTCCATTCCCAGATATCCTGGAGAGCAAGATTTGGAGTGTTTGAAACTCTCAGAAGTTTCTCAAATGGTTTTAATGTGATGCAAATTTGGAGAAAAGCAACCAAAAAGCTGTGAAACTCCTGGGATCTCAGTGTGTGTGCTGGTCCTGGGGACCATGTGAATGCCTTTTCCTAGAATCTTTGCCTGGGAGTTGTGGTTTGCAGCTGTATTGGGGTCACAGGAGAAGCTGCTGGTGCTGGTCATAGGCTTCACTGGAGGCGTAGGATGTAAAGTGTCCCCTGTCTGTCACATTTTTCTCACTCTCCAGAACTTTGTTGCTAGATTGAATTCCCTGCCACTTTATTGGATCTTTATTTTTTTTTTTTTCTGTTTTGTTTATAGGGTTTGCTGTCATGTTGGCTTTCAACCTTGTCCCTTTCCATACACTGGGACATGGAGGGCATTTCTCTACTTGTGGGCTTCCTTTCAACATTTAGAGTGTGTGTAATGATGAGTCCTTAGGCTGAAAGATAAAACTGTCTCCAGACATTGTGAAGCTTCCTTCAGTATGGTCCTTCTTCTCTGGGATCAGATTGAAGAATTACTTTTCATATTTCCACTGGGAGTCCTTCTTGCTAACTTCTGGATCAGACAATATTTTAAATGATCCAGCTAAATATTTTCTCTTGCAGTTAACCCCTGCTTAGTTGCTTATGTTGATAATCAGCTCTAATTTGTAGCCCCTTGAACTTCAAAAACAATATCTCAATATTCCACATTTCTGTTTTAAAACGTATAGTCATTTGTGGCATCTGCAGATTATAGAGACTCTCAAGTCTGGGACTCATATTAAATGCTGTTTCTATGATTTTACTGTGTAGATGATCTGGGCTTTCTGCTAATACTGATGAGTCTGGACTCCATAATCAGATGCTGGGTGAGTGAGCCTTTGAGGCCTTGGTTTCTGCATTTTCATTAAATGTCCCATTGAGGTGATTCTGTTGCAATAGTCGACATTTACAGCAACACCATTTTTGGTCTGGCTTTTTAAACTTAAATATGTGTTTGAATTATGTGGGAGATGTTGTTACAAGGCTGATTTTCTTCATAAGTTTGGGGATATGCATTTCTAGCAAGACTGCAAGTCTCATATTCTTGAGTAGCAAGGCTTTAAGTTACATAACTAATAGAAATTCAGGCTTGTAAGTGTCTACATCCTTTAATCAAGTAGGATTTTATGTTGTACCCCCATAATTAATGTACCCCTATGATTAAAGTACCCCCATAATTAAAGCATAAGCATCTTCAAGGCTAGACATCTCAAATCACGGAATATCTAAGACAGAAGGCATTATCAAGATAGCTGATGGAGACAGCTTTAAAATTGTAGTTAATTAACTAATTTGTGGGGAGGGCACATGTGTGGAGGTCAGAAGACAACCCATAGGAGTGGGTTTTCCTTTTCTACCATTTGAGCACCAGAGATTGAACACAAGTATTCAGGCGTGGTGGTAACACTTTTACCTGCTGAGCTGAGACATTTTACCAATCCTGGGGGGGGGGGGGGTTTGCTTTTTTACAGTTCATCTCAAAGACCCAAACATTTAATTCTACCCCATTCTCCATAAAGAAAAAAAAACATAAATACCTTTAAAAGATTTGATTTTTAGGGTGTGGAGGTAGCTCAACCAGTAAAGTGGGTACTGTACAGCATGGGGAAGTAAGTTCTATTCACAGAACTCATCTGAAGAAGCCAGGGAGAGAGGCGTGTACTTTTAATCCCAGCACTGGGGAGGCTGAGACAGGTGGGGCCTGGAGCTCAGTGTCCAGTTTAGCCTAATAGGCTAGCCCCAGGTCTCAGTGAGGAGGCATCAATATGAGGAGAACTGAACTGCATCTTAGGAACAACACCTAAGGTTTATTCCTAGCTTAATATGCATGTGCGCGCACACACACACACACACACACACACACACACACACACACACACAGAGAGAGAGGGGGGGGGGAGGGAGGAGACAGACAGACGAGATATGGAGAGGCAGAGATACAATGAGAGACAGAGAGACTTGACTCTCCAGTTCTTTGTTTCTGGGCTCCAGGTATTTAATGGCCTTTGGTTCTAACAGTCACCAGGATGGGAATTCCCTTATTTTGGCTTAGACAGGGAATCTGTATGTGAACATGACATGGCTGATTGTTGAATATCTGGGGTTGGCTCTAAACTTGTCAGAGATCTGGGCACATATTGGCCTCTTTGTTTATTGCTTAATTAAACCTGCATCCCTGATGCTGAATCAGAAGGCTCTTCATACCTGCAAAACTTATGAAAAAGATGTAGCTGCTGTTTTGCTTTAGTTTTGACCAAACATCAAAAGTTACTGAAATCTGCCCAGGAGATTCATTGTTGATGAAGATAAGGTTGGTCTTTGCTTTCTGTTGCTTCAGTGGTTTTAACATAAGAGAAGCCTAGTGAAAGCATCAGTAAACCGCCCTCTCTTATGTTGAAAGGAAGCCTTGGCTTCTAAAAACACCATTTACAGGTAAAATGAAGTTCAGCCCCAACATCTCCTATGGAAGTTTTTACTGTGTGGAGAAAGTATACTTAAAAAAGTGACTCTAAAAGCTTTCTATGAAATGAACAGAAACATTGGAGTTGAATATGGCTAAATTAAATCAATATCATGCCACTTCTGTGAGCTGACCTTAGTGTCTCTGAACTGATTTTCTTATCTGTGAAAAGATAATAATAGTAATCTACTGAGCTGAACACAATTATAAAACATAAAAACTTCAATGCACAGCAATGAATAATCATTAGGCATCTACCTACATTTGTTTCCTTATGTGTTATAGCTAATGTAAACCTCATTGTATTTGTATATTTGCTTTCTGTGAGCAGAATGAATTATTTAACATACTTAGTCTATTTACATACTAAAAGTCCTATATACATGAATTTTAAGACTAATATAAATTAAAGACTGGGATAAAAACAGTCAAAATTGTCTACCATTATGTAACCCTTTTTAATAAAAACCAGGTCATGTTTTCATAAGTAAGTTTAGGAAAGAGGATTCATTTCTATTGGATTATACAATTGAACATTATTAGCTTTTCAGAAAAATGATAATTTGTTAAGATAGATAAGTCATTTCTCTGAAACACTTGCTAAAAATGGCCTAAAGTTTATTGTTCTCTTTAAGGGTTATTCTTTGGGATAATGGAAAAGCTACCAGTCTGTTATGGCGACTTTTTACAATTTTCCTTTTAGCCTTTGAAAAAATAATTAAATTCTGTTATGTTCATTTACCTGTGCATTCTTTTTCAGTTTGTTTGTTTGTTTAAATTTTATTTTATTTTATTTTACAATACAATTCAGTTCTACATATCAGCCACGGATTCCCTTGTTCTCCCTCCTCCCACCCCCTCCCCTTCCCCCCAGCCTACCCCTCATTCCCACCTCCTCCAGGGCAAAGCCTCCCCCAAGGACTGAGATCAACCTGGTAGACTCAGTCCAGGCAGGTCCAGTCCCCTCCTCCCAGACTGAGCCAAGCGTCCCAGCATAAGCCCCAGGTTTCAAACAGCCAACTCATGCAATGAGCACAGGACCTGGTCCCACTGCCTGGATGCCTCCCAAACAGATCAAGCCAATTGACTGTCTCACCCATTCAGAGGGCCTGATCCAGTTTGGGGCCCCTCAGCCATTGGTTCATAGTTCATGTGTTTCCATTCATTTGGCTATTTGTCCCTGTGCTTTATCCAATCTTGGTCTCAACAATTCTTGCTCATATAAACCCTCCTCTTTCTCACTAATTGGACTCCCGGAGCTCCACCAAGGGCCTAGTCGTGGATGTCTGTATCCAGTTCCCTCAGTCATTGGATGGGGTTTCTAGCACGACAATTAGGGTATTTGGCCATCCCATCACCAGAATAGGTCAGTTCAGGCTGTCTCTCGACCATTGCCAGCAGTCTATTGTAGGGGTATCTTTGTGGATTTCTGTGGGCCTCTCTAGCACTTGGCTTCTTCCTATTCTCATGTGGTCTTCATTTACCATGGTATCCTATTCCTTGTTCTCCCTCTCTGTTCTTGATCCAGCTGGGATCTCCTGCTCCCCCAAACTCTCTTTCCCCTGACCCTCACCCTTCATTACCCCCACTCATGTCCAGGCTGTTCATGTAGATCTCATCCATTTCTCCGTCATTGGGTGATCCCCGTGTCTTTCTTGGGGTCCTTTTTTCCCAGCATTGTTTGTAATAGCCAGAACCTGAAAACAACCTAGATGCCCTTCAACTGAAGAATGGATAAAGAAAATGTGGTACATATACACAATGAAATACTACTCAGCAGAGAAAAACAATAACATCATGAGGTTTGCAGGCAAATGGATGGATCTAGAAAAAATCATCCTGAGTGAGGTTACCCAGACTCAGAAAGACAAACATAGTATGTACTCACTCATAGGAGGATATTAGATGTGGAACAAGGATGACTGGACTGTTTGTTTTTCAAGATAGGATTTCTCTGTGTAGCCCTGGCTGTCCTGGAACTCTCTCTGTAGACCAGGGTGGCCTTGAACATCACCGGTGCATTCTTAAAAAGAGACAATTTGCTGGCCCCTCCCCCAAGGGAGCCAATATCTGGAGACATTTGTGGTGCCTGTGACTGGAATCAGGGGCTACTGAGAGCTGGAAGAGAGAAGCAGGACAGTGCACAGTGAACTCCTAGGTGCATAGCAGGTACTCCACAGTGAAGACTTATTAGACCCAAATTTCAGCATCACTGAGGCTGAGAACCACTGACACATTCTACTGTAAAACAAGAACAAATGGTACGGATTAAAACTCTGTGACCCTGAGTCCTGCTTTCTTAGTGGGGGCTATCCCATTGTCAGGAGCAAGGGCCAGCTCTTGGTTGGTAGAAATCAAATGCAGGCATCACATCTGTGGCCCTTCAATGACTTCTTTCTTCCAACCACCTGGAATATTCTATGGTACTTCCATGATGCTGAAATTTCATACGGGTATATATGGGAATAATTTGGACAGAAAGAAGAGAAAATATCTTAGTTGACATGTCAGTGAATAATAATGAGAAAAGTCGAGAAACATGGCTCTATTTGCAGCCACATGTTAAGCGAGGCATGCACTAAGTTAAGCTCACCACATCACTGCACTGGCTGTATTCTTTCTGTAATTGTGCCTCTTAAATCCTAAGATGGTGGATCATGGGGCCTGGTCAGAAAGATGGAAAACATATCCCTATCACAAGCCCAATGTTTCCCTGCTTGCTTTCTCTCAGCCTTCAATATTTAATTCATGCAGATACAGGCAGGGCTTGAACGCCTCCCATGACTCAGGCACAGTCAATTCTTCTCTTCAGGCATGTTGTGAGAGGAGACAAAAATAGACAATAAGCACAATAGGTAACTAAATTATAGAATATACTAGATAATATTTGTCTCAGAAAACAGCAGGATAATAGGTCTTTAAAAGTAAAAATACCTATCAGGTAGTTACTACTGTCAATATCAACATTTTTCAGATAAGGCTATCAAAGAATAGAATAAGCACAGCCATCCTAAGATTGCCAAGACAGGATCTAGGGAGGCCATATCCATACTCAGAAAATTTGCCTGTTACCTATTACATTGTATTGCATCTCTGATGTTCTTAATGGTATGACAACTCAATTGCTGTTTAGTCACATGTTATACATGATACCATGTGTTGAATTGAAAAGAAAGAAACATTGTACCAGGCTTGATGAAAACTGTCAAAGAATACTTCATTTCAGAATGTTGTAAGAGAAGAGAGGCTGAACTCAGCTTGAATACAGTACACAGTGGATGGGTCATAGTTCCTCTGCAGAGCAGAGTTAATGATTGAGAATGTACCATGGGGAGCTGGATTCAACACCTGGGTATGGGGGATTCTTGCCAAATGCATAGGTTTAACTGAATCAGTAGGCTAAAGATGAACCCGAGGCCAAGATCTAGCCTAGAAGGCTAGAGCAGCGGTCTTCTTAATGCTACCATCCTTTATTACAGTTGTGTGTGACCTCATGTTGTTGTGATCTCCAACTATAACATTATTTTTGTTGCTACTTCATAGCTGTAATTTGTTACTGTTATGAATCATAATGTAAACATCTGTGTTTTCCGGTGGTCTTAGGTGACCCCTGTGAAAAGGTCATTCAACCCCCAAAGGGCTGAGCCCTGCTGACTTTAAGAGACCTGGTCAACAGAGTGTCTTAGACATGGTGAGGAGAGGGAAGAGGAACCATGGAAAGGGTTTCTGGATATGAGTACAGGCCCCTACTTTTCATCTGTATGACCAGAAGTAGATCATGTCAGGTCTTTATGCCTCCCTTGCCTATGAGCGCTACTTAACAGGGTTTTTCCTAAAGAGCAGCTGAATTAAGCACCCTCTGATTACTGAGTGAGAAGTTGTGGGTTACTGTAGGCACTCTGCCTATATTTTTAGTCATTGGCCCTGCCTCAGTGAGGCAGGCATTATCTTCCTCCTGCAGATGGAGATACTGAGAGTCACATGACCTATTTAAGGATTTAGAAGCAGCAGATGGAAAGGTCTACCTGTGATTTCATTTTAAGTAACAGGAGAGCCTTGTCTCCTTTTCCAGCTTCCATTAGCTCCCCCTGTGATAAACAGGTGTTGTCAAAACATTGCAAGAAAAAAACAAGCACACATCTAGAATTTTCTCTGGGGAGAAAACACTGCAGTTAAATCTTTTGCTTTTGAATGTTAAACCCAGCCTGAGGAAGTCTGTCAGCCCTCTGTTTCATGGTTTGGGCTTGATCCCCTGCCTGCTTCCTGTGCCTGCCATCTATCTCCTCAGGGACCTGCACTATGTGCTGAAGCTTCCCTTTCTCTTCTCTGCCTGCCCACTTCATGCCTTCATTGCTGGATGCTTCTTTAAGCCTCCGACTCATCCTTCCCAGGCATCTGTAAGCTCTGTTTCTAGCTTTGTACTTTCTTCTTCAACACCTATTTATTCTCCAAGTATGCCAGGCTAGCCTTATGTTTAATTATCAAATCACGCTGTGCTGATCTCTCTGAACTTGATTCTACAGACAGCCTTTTCTACATGCAGCTCTCTGTTTGAGATGCCCTGAAGGATTTTCTGGTTTTTTTTGGTTACTGGCATACCTTTTTCCTGGAATTCTTCTTATTTTTCTTAGCATTCTTTTGTCAACCTTTTTAGCCCATGCCAAAATGATACCATTCCACAGGGACTGGTCTTCATGACTCACCATTTCTTATTACTCATGTGTGTCATAGAACTGTCTCTCCAGCCAGACATCACTCTTGAGTGTCTGATGCTTGCAGGATCTGTTATACCACCTACTGAATATCTCTGCAGATTCTGAATATCTTGGCAGATTCATCACATCTGGAAATGACCCTGTCTTTACCTCCTAAGGTTTTCCTCCTCTGAATTCTTCTTATCTTGGGTATTAACACTGACAGAGTCACTCAACACACCTACACACACACACACACACACACACACACACACACACACACACACACTAGCATATGTATAAATTAGCATATATATACTTATCACATATAATTAACATGTATTAGCATGATATATGGTAGCTATTCAATAAATGTAGCTATTATTTGCACCTTTGTACAATGCTGTAGTAATTAATAAACAATTATACTGTGATAACTAATAAATGATAATAAATCACCATAATATAAATTAGAGAGGAGAAATAATGTGATCTAATCAAGATCATTCTAGTTTTCTTTATTTCTGAAATAGTAGCAGCCAAGCTCTTTTTCATTCTGTTCATTTTCCCATCTCTCACTGCCATTGTTTCTAGTCTCCTTAGTCCTCCTGTGATGTGATTACTCATTAGCTTACCTTGCAGTAGTAATGCACCTCTCTAAATCTGTCTGCATTCTGCTTAGTCTGGAGAGATTTTCACAGTCTTTTTACCTCTTCATGATGTTGGCTTTCTCTTAATATTAATTAATGTCCCCTTTGTTTTGTGCCCTGCACTGAGCACCACAGCCTGGCCCCATGTCACCTCACTAGCCAGCTTCCATCTGTTCCACACCTCTATCTCAGAGCTGTAGCTCAGACCACACAGAATGATGAGTGTGCTGTCCTGTATGTCCATGACTTCAGTCTCACTGCCTTCTTTGTCCTTCTGAACAACTCCTGTTCATCTTTTCATAGTGTCAGCTACTTTAGGCAGCGTTTCTATCTAAAAACTCAGGGATGATTGGACACTGTTTCTTTCTAATAGGCTGTACATGAAGTTATTATGTTATAATATATTATATAACATTTTAATAAAACTTTAAAATTTTTTGAGATTGTAATAAAATGACAACCCCCCCCCGTTTTGGTCCCTCCAAACCATTCCATGTACCCTACCTTGCTCTTTTTCAAAATCATGACCTCTTTTTCTTTAATTACTGTTATACAGACTTGTACACACACTTGTATATATGTATGAATATATATACACACATACATTCCTATATATATTCCTAAATATATAAACACAACCCACTCAGTCTATATGTTACTTATGTATATGTTTTCCTGATTGATCCTTTGGTATTGAGTAATAAATTAGTGTGCTCTTCCTTGGAGAAGACTATTTTTCTTCCTCTCAGAATTCCTTAGTTGCCTGTAGTTCTTTGTTCAGAGTTGCGGCCTCATGTGCTTTCTTCCTTCTACATTAGTGTGTCTATTGGTGTTGTCCTTATTTAGGCCATATTTAGACAGCCATATTGGTGAGACTTCCTGTGAGGAGCTTCTGTTAGACATTTGTAGGACGCAGAATCTCACAGCAAACTTCCACTTCCTCTGGCTCTGATAGTCTTTCCGACCCTCTTCTACAGTGATGCCCAAGTCTTAGTTTCTGGAGTAGTGTTATTGATGTATCAGTTGGGACTGGGTTCTGCATCTCTACCTTTGGATAGGTTGTAGTTTTCTACAATGGCTTCTGCCTATTGCAACGAAAAGTTTCCTTGATGAGGAGCGATAACTACACTCATCTGTTGGCATAAGAATAAATATTTAGTATGTATGAGGTGTTGCTGGATCCTAACAGCTCCCTTGTGGGAGATGGTGAGAAGGTGAGGCATCAGTGACACAGACACCGGGAGTCAGGTGAAAGGCAAACAGCAGACTCATTTATTCAGTGACAGGGAAAGCCTTATATACCCTCCTCCTAGCACCCAGGCTATGTACCAATCTAGTGACATTTCATGGTCATCCCTCATTGGCTGGGCACCATCAGGAGCTCCAACAGTGCCTATTGCTCAGCCCTCAGTCAGACACCTCACAATCAGGACCTTGGACAGCACCTGTTGCTTGGCCCTCAGGCAGACTCCAGGTTGGAACATAAATAAGTACATTATGTACATGCCTTGGTAACTGGTTTGAGACAATTTCCTCAACGCTTTGGGCCTATCTTACTACAGTTAGGGTTTATTCTGATCTACTACAGTCTAGGTTGTTGACTATCTTCCAAGATCCATGAATTCACTAACCCTGTGTAATTTTTACGTTTCCAGTACCAGGCATGGTCTTCCTCGTACTAAATGGCTCTTAAATCAAATTAGAGAGTTACCACCAAAATAGTATGTCACTACTGTACATTTAAGGTTATTGTGCCATGCTGGTCATCATAGCTTAAGTAGGACGATTGATTTTTTTTTAAACTCCTTCAGAAGTTTACATAGTACCTTTTGATACCTTGAAAGCTAGTCCTCAGGGATGAGATTTTCAGTTCAGATCCAGCTCAGTCTTCTGGGCTCATTTTTTAAAGTGCATGGTGTCTTCATCAATGGGGACATACCTTCCACCTCTGGAGGGCAGCTAAGGGCAATAGCCCATAATGTTTTGGGAGTCTCCTGAAAAACTCTGCACCTCAAAGAAGAGTTCTCAAGCCTGATATTGGGGGGTTTGTACATACTCTGTGACTCATGGTCAGAGGGACACTGTCAGCCAGATGGGAAAATTTCATTTAACTATATATGTATATTTATACACCAATTACATGTGTTTTAGTTATTTTCAGGTAGATAGTTAACATTACAATTCCTTATAACATTTTCACACATCCTCACTGTTATTTTATGCTCCACCTTTCCTCTTTTGTATTTATTTACCTTCACTCTCCCTAATTAGAGCCCCCTACTTTTTCCATTTCCCCCTTCAAATCACTTGTGCCCCGATGTTCCCCTCCCTATTGCTCTCCCCCTTCATCTTTAACAGTTTAATTGTTCTAATTTGGATATTAATGCTTTTCAGAAGTTGAAGTCTGGATAAGAACCATTAATTTAGCTCAATGTCTTTGAGCAAATTATTCTTCTCCTTATCCTACAGTATGGGCATATATAAGGGCCTTGTAGGTAGTTACTGATGTTATTAACTGTGATGACTTTGGATGGTAATAGGCACAGTAGATGTAACCAACTGTCTTATTAAATAAGAAACACAGAACCAATGTAAAAGAGAAAGCCAAGAGGTCAGAGCTCAGAGCTAAAATTTCACCCTTCCTCCTGTGGTGGTCCTAGCTCTCCGAAAGAGACCTATTTTTTGTGTGTATGTCTTTTCATAGTCTTTTTGTTCTGACTTCTCATTGGTTGTAAACCCAAACACATGACTGCCTTGTCACTGCCTGTATGTACAGCCCCCCAGGTCTTAAAGGCATATGTCTCCAATGCTGGCTGTATCCCTGAACACACAGAGATCTACCTAGCTCTTCTACCAAGTGCTGGGATTAAAGGCGTGGGCCACCACCACCACACTCGTGTTATGGCTCTAATAGTTCTGACCCCTGGGCAACTTTATTTATTAACATACAATCAAAATCACATTTCAGTACAATTAGAATACCACCACAAGGCACATCGGACGGTGCCTCCTTTCTATTGGCAATATTCTAATAGGATCCCATTGTACATTGTATAAGCTTGAAACTGTTGTCTAAATATATTCAATTTCAACTTTAGAAGGAGAGAGTTTAGAGAGTAAAGATGCCTTTAGAATACTTTTAGAACAACCCTAGGTCAATTCTGATTTACTGCACCCTATTGCTTCATCCTTACTCAATCACCCTTGGCTTGGGTACCCAAGCTGTTGCCTCAGAGTCTTTTCACTTGCTGTGACCTCCATCTGGGCTACTGTCATCACTGAGGTCCAAATGGTTCTTCTCTCTTCCTCCAGAGAGACAGCTACTCAAAAGTTGTTTGGTACCTAACCTAAAGTACACTTCCTCACCACTTCAGCAGTTTTCCTTTTGGCCTTCTTGATGGTCTTCATCACACATGTTGTTGTTTGACACATCCACCACTTTTGCTTTCTCTTCTGCCTGTCTCATTCCCTGTGGTCTAAATTCTATCATTGTAAGGATTCTGTTGTGCTTACTGTTCTCTCTTCACATCTAGAATAAGGCTCCCCTTATAGCATGCATTTAAATATATTTCATGAATGAACAGATGAATAAGGTATGAAATGGTGCTAATGCTATTTTTTCTCATTAATGTTTTCTGAAATATTTATAAACTATATTCCTTGGATTCTTTAAAAAAACGAGTATATGCATTGTGCATATGAGTGCTTGTGTGTGTACCTGTGTATGTCTGTGCACATGTGTATATGTGTGAACTTGCCACAAGGAGTGTGTGGAGCTCAGAAGACAACTAGCAGGACTCATTTTTCTTTTTTCACCATGTGGAGTCCTGCTTGAAATCAGGTCACCAGGTGCTGCTCAGTGATCTCAAAGGCCTGCTTCTTGGATTCTTGTTTGCTCAGACATTTTTAAAGATGAATTTGATTGGTGTTAGAATTAGAGTACCAATTTTCTTTATTTATTATTTTACACCTTGATTTGTAATATAGTTTTACTTCTGAAAGATTTTGAAATAAAATGATTGATTGTGGAGAAAATTCAGAGTCATTTAATAACTGCTTGCTGAATGAGTGAATGAGGCAGAGCATCTTTAGTGTTAAGAGCAAAACAAAGAGCTGAGATTTTCCTGGATATCCTTCCTATTATAAAATATTCCTAGAGCCATTAAGTTTTATTTGTGCATCCTTCTAAAACTAATTTAGATTTGATTAAAAAAAATTAAAACATACATTTGAAAATATTTTAATAGAGCCTAATGGCTTTTCTGCTTTTATGTTAACATTTTTATTGTTTGTTTGATATTATTAAGTAGTCAGTAAGTTCAAGTGCTAGAGATGGAAACACTAAGTGGTAATTAAATTAATGACCAACATATAATTGCTCTATTATTATTATCAAACTAAAAGAAATGGTGACTCAACATTCTTCACTTACTAAACTAGAACACACCAAAATATTCTGCATCTTCAGAATATCTATTAATATTTGATTTGAATGAAGTTTAATTTTTATTTATATTTGCTGACTCATTGGAAAAATATATAATTATACTTGATTGGCATAAATGATTACTATAAATAAAGTCATTTGGCTTGACAGAAAGAAGTAGGAAAGGCTGTAGTAAGTAAAAATCTAAGTCCACATGCTTTAATTGACTCAATATACAATTAAATAATGTCTTAGTTAAGGTTTCTATTGCTGTGAAGAGAAACAATGATCATTGCAACTCTTATAAAGGAAGTCATTTAATTGGGGCTGGCTTACAGTTTCAGAGGTTTAGTCCATTATTGTCACGGCAGGAAGCAAGGCAGCACCTGTTGCTGGAGAGGTAGCCGAGAGTTCTACATTTTGATCCACAGACAGCAGAAGCAACTGTGTGTCACACTAGGCATAGCTTTATCATAGGAGACCTCAAAACCCAACCCCACAGCAGCACACTTCCTCCAACAAGACCACACCTACTCCAACAAAGCCAAAACCTCTAATTAGTGACACTCCCTATGGGGGCCATTTTCTTCAAACCATCACAAATAGTAATAGTGTATTATAACCATAATATGAACAAATTGATCTATGTATTTCAATGAAGATACAATTTCTGGAATTCATGAATGGAAGAACTTACCGGTACCCTTTTTGTCATGGTCATTCTGAAGACAAGATATGGAGTGGTCAAAAGTAATAGCCATGGCCTTTGAAGCAAGCCTTTAGAATACACAGAAATCAGAATTAAGATATATGGTATGGTTATCATAAGGAAGGTGTGAATTAGTTCTAGGAAGCTGGTTACATGAGTTATCCCCAGACAGTCTGCTCTGGAAACAGTCTTTGAATATCACCAGGAACCACGCACAGAATGCATATTTTATAGTTAGTTATACTGTACTGATGAAAGGTGTCTAATCCAAGCCATTTCTAATGAGTTATCTAGGAAGATTACTTGGAAAACCATACTATGCAATCAGTTTCAAACATGGGAAAAGTTATAGGGTTGTCTTGGGAAATTCCTCAGACTTCCTGGTCATTCTGATAGCAAACATACTTGGGCAGCTCTAGATAACCTGAGTGGCCTCCCCAAGGGCTAGCATTTTCTTTCTTGAGGTTTAGATCATTTTGAATCATAAGGATATTTTAAGCCATAAGAACAAAAGGTCATTTCATTTAATTTTCAGTTAATTCTAATATAATCTTGAACTCTGCAGACTGTAATAGATCAGCATCAAAAACAAACAAGCACACACATCCAGAAACACAGTCCGAATTTCACTTTGTCAACAATACTAGATCATGCCATAAGCATATTGGTGTAAAGAATATAGCAATAGTGCAGAGAGGCAATCCAAATGTAGACATTTATGTTGGCAAGATCTTGACATCTATTTTGAACACTTTTTAACAGTTATGGAATCCTAGATACAGACAAGAGCACACATTTAATGTCACATAATAAAATTATTTATGGAATCAAGTCTAAAATAAAGGTTTTTGAGGCTCCCAGTATAATGTCCTTCATCAATGATTGTACCTGGGACATTTGGATGTATAATTCATTCAATATTTATCGAGTCTATCAGTTATTTTTATTATTTAAGCCAATTGGATCAAAATCTATTTTGAAGTCATGTCCCAATTTATACAAGACAAGGTGAGTCTTTATTTCACCTAATCAGCATTCTTTTTTTTTTTCCTGCCTCAAGTTTATTTGTAAAAACAGCATGGGGTCCTGATCATCTGCAAATAGTGTGTAGGTGTGTTACACCAGTCCATCTGTCTGGCAACTTGAGTCCATCTATTTCCTCTGACAATAACTTGGTTTTATTCTCTTTCTGTTTAAAAAATGTATTTTAGTGTTTCATTTGTGTCCATGTATGTGTGTGTTCTGTGAATGTGTGTGCGTGCTAGTACCTGCCAATACCAGAAAGGGCCATTGAGTCCCTTTCAACTAGAATTATAAGCAGTTAGGAGCCTTTAGATGTGGTGCTGGGATCTGAACTCTGGTCCTCTGATAGAACAGAAAGTGTTCTCATCTCTTAACTGCTGAACTATCTTTCCAGCCTCATCTTCCTTTTCAAAAGCTCATATTGTGTTATCTTCATTACTATTGTGTTCTTGGACTGAAAATTCCCATCTGGTGTTATTCTTTCTTTAAGTAAAAAAATGGCCAGGCAGTGGTGGCGCACACCTTTAGTCCCAGCACTCGGGAGGCAGAGCCAGGCGGATCTCTGTGAGTTCGAGGCCAGCCTGGTCTCCACAGTGAGTTCCAGAAAAGGCGCAAAGCTACACAGAGAAATCCTGTCTCGAAAAACCAAAAAAAAAAAAAAAAAAAATGAAGCCAAGTGGTGGTGACGCATGCTTTTAATCCCAGCACTAGGGAGGCAGAGGCAGGCAGATCTCTGTGAGTTTGAGGCTAGCCTGGTCTACAGAGTGAGTTCCAGGCCAACAAGTCTACATAGAGAAACCCTGTCTCAAAAATCCAAATATAAACAAATAAGTATATAAATAAATGAAAAAAAAAATGATCTTGTTTTGCTACATTGAGGTTTAAGGTCAACTAGGTTTTTGGTTTTGAAAATTGGTATTTTTATGGCCGAAAAAATAATGGTATTTCTGAAACTGATTCTCAAAATATAGACTAAACTGGCCTTCAACTTACTTACATAGCCCAATCTGGCCTTGAACTTTCTTAATAGCTCATGCTGTCTTAGAAGTGGTGACCCATTCCTTCCTGAGTGATGGTATGACAGATCTGTGCCACCTCAACCTCAATAACATAATGAATTTTAAAGTATTTTATAGTGTTGTGTTTCTTGATTTCAAATGGATGCTTATGTATGTATGTATTTTTAATAGCTGCAATGTTATCAGACTTCTATTTTCTATTTGAGCTGTTTTTATGACAGCCATAAAATAACATGAATGTCAAGTATTTTCTGTATCTCTACTTTACTTTGCATATAAATTAGTATACATTATTTAGTAAATAAATGTTAAATACATACATTTTTGGTGGATTTTTGTATTGAGTCTTATCATTCCTCTTTTTGAATTCAATTGATATTAACATTGATTATTCTTATTGTAGTAATTCTCCAATTTTTTTTTTTTTTGAGACAGGGTTTCTCTGTGTAGCTTTGCGCCTTTCCTGGAACTCACTCTGTAGCCCAGGCTGGCCTTGAACTCACAAAGATCCTCCTGCCTCTGACTCCCAAGTGCTGGGATTAAAGGCATGCACCACCACTGCCCCACGATTATGTTCTTTTAGATTCATGGTGTCCTGCTATTTTCTGTGGTCTGGATACCATCTTCATTGTTCCCATTTGTAAGAAATTAATAGTCTTAAATTCTTTATATTTTCTTCTTTTCATTTGGAATTTATTCATATACTTTTATTATGAATGAATTCTAAAATGTGAGACATACAGTTAAATGAATGTTTTATATTTAGTATTGAGGGTTAGTCACTATTTACATTATCTTCTGTCTTGTCAGAGTGACAAGAGACTTCACCTTTATGTATCCCCAAATAATTACATCAGCAAGGATATTCTTCCAAATAAGTCCACACTCACAGGTTCTCTTTGGGGGTCAATATGTGTCTACTGTAAGATTAAAACTCAAAAGACAAGTACAAATATAAGTCATGATATGGAATTATATTTAACCCTAGACTTTACTCACACTGTAACAATATGAATGATGGAGAAAAGGCATAGCAGTAAGCAAGCCCATAACGTTCACTATTTTAGAACTTCTATTGTGTCTCCAGCACATTGATTCTCAAAATACAGTGTTCCTATGAAATCACTAGGTCCCCCCGGTTAAAAAAGCCAAGCTCCATTTTTAGAGATTCGGGTCCAATAAATCTCATGTGTATCTGCAACTTCAAAGGAAGAAATGAGGAATCAAATTTTCATATGGCCTAACTTAGTACGACTTGAGAAGTGTTCTTTAAGAGATAAAAGAGAAATTAGCCATATTCTGAAGATTAAATTAGATGAGTTAGTGCTCAATACATGCTGTTATCATGGGGCACAGGACTCATTACATTACTGTTTCTCTCTCTCTCTCTCTCTAGATAGATAGATAGATAGATAGATAGATAGATAGATAGATAGATACACACACACACACATACACACACACAAGTATGTCCTGTCTTCAAATAAAAAGCCAGAGACCTGCAAAAAGTTTTGTGTGACTTTTCCAGGAAGTTACACAACAAGGAAATCACAAATCAATAATACCTAGCCCGGCCCTGACCCTACCTTGGCCAGTGCTACAATTCTGAGATAATATCCATGGAACAGAATGGAGTCCTCTTTATTCACAGACCAATTTGTCTTACTCAACAATCAGGTCCCGCTATCAGCAGCTGGTGCTAATATAATGCTGTTTGCTTCACTTTTAAAAGCTGGTAGAGTGATTGTGGTTTCAGGCATTTTAGCTCAGGAAATTACTGAGAATACAATTTTCCATGATTGGGCAGAAAAGCTTTTAATTTCTGTCTTCTTTTGACAGTTATACTTTTTAATACAATTCTTTGCTGTACATTTGGGTTTTACTAATGTGATTATGTGGTTGAACATCAAAAGGGTTCATCGCTTAATGACCAAGAACGAAGCATGTCAGGGTCTAGGAGTGAGAAATGGTTTTAAATAAATCAATTTCAAGTGCATTAATCTTTGGAAACTATGCTTGGGCGGTTTCCACGGGAAAGTCATTTTCGTTTTGACTTCTTTGGGTATTCAAAGTGTCTGTTCAATGTTGTTGTCTTCATGCTACCAAGAGTAATACACTGTGCTGTAATAACACAGCTTATTTCTGCTTTGAATCATCTGTGGATGAGAGTAGATTTGTAATGCTGTGTGTATTTACTTGTGATTTCTTCAGCATCCTTCCATGGATGCTGGCTGCTGTCTGTCTGTGTGTCTTTGGAAGGTGATGGCAAACACTGAGCACTCTGTGGAGCTGCGTGCTGGTACTACAGTTACATGCTCACTGATGGTGTGGTGTATTTGTGCATTTGTTTGCTACCACGACACTATCTGAGATGACAGTGCAGATTGAAGTTGCTGAACAAATTACCTATTTGTACAGAAAACTTCAATGATTCAAGAAGAATAGAAAATCGCTTTTTGTTTTCTTTCCTTCCTATTTCTTGTCCTTCTGTCTTCTGTTTCTTTTTTGTTCACTTTTCAAGACAACAGTGTCCGCTTTGTAAAATATTTGGTAACTTCACTGAGAACATGATGTCATCTTCCTTAGAAATACTTTTTCTTCTGACTTTAGCTTGTGCATTTATATTGACTAGGTGGCCCAACTTACTATTAAAGTCTCAAAACAAAGTTCACCTTAACCGATCTTTCCATGGCATTATTAAACCTGAGTCCCTGCCTTACCTGTCTTGTCTAAATTAATAAATATCTTAGCTGCTGCTTTCAGAGTGACTTTCCACAGTTACTCAATGTCCTGAGTGAAAATTAAAAGAAAAAGAAAAATAGGACATTTTTTTCTCTTATGAATCTCATATTCTCTACAGTCTACCAAAATAATTTCTCACTCCATTTTAAAAGGACACACAGATTTCTAGTGAAAGCAGTTTAGGAAACATTTACAGCTTTTAGAATATCAGATCATCCATCTTAGATATTTTATACAAAATCTTGGGAATTGAATCAGAGATTTTTTTTAAATTGACATTTACCTACAGAATTCTTTCCCTTGTTCCTCATATGACAAATCTATTCCTTATTATTTAAGTCAAAGCAAAATTGTGTCACAATTATGGAGATTTTCTTGTTTTTTCTCTTTTTTTAAATAGAGAGCCTGTCTCGGGGCAGAATTGTAGAAGCCTAATTCTAATTTGTGCTCAAGAAATGCCAGTGGAGCTGTCGAGATTGCTCAGTGGTTAGGAGGGTCCTCTGCTCTCCCAGAGGACTGGAGTGTGGTTCCCAGCACACATATCAGACATCCACAACTGCCTGTCAAACTCAATTCCAGTGTGTATCTGATGTCCTCAGCTGGCCACTGCAGATACCTGTATTCACATGGCAAACAGAGAGAGAGAGAGAGAGAGAGAGAGAGAGAGAGAGAGAGAGAGAGAGAGAGAGAGAGAGAGAGACAGAGAGAGAGACAGAGAGAGAGACAGAGAGAGACAGAGAGACAGAGAGTCAGGGGATAGAAACTAAAAGAAACTAAATAAATCAAAAAAAGGAAAAAGAAAGAAAACAACTGCTCACAATTCTGATTCTGTACAATTCTATTTTTTTAAAAAAGTCAGAAATATCCTCATTTCTTCCTTTCTTTGTTTTTTCATTTCTTCCCACCATGACTTTAGCTTTGAATAGCTGTGATAACACAGAAATGGTTAATACATATAATCTTCTGTTTTTTGTTTTGTTTTGAGATAGGGTTTCCTGTATATCCCTGACTGTACTGGAACTCACCCTGCAGACCAGGCTGCTCTCGAACTCACAGAGATCCACCACATGTGTCACCACTGCTCCGCTCAAAGTCTTTTTCAAACTGTATAAGATTTGAATCTTAAGATTTGAAAGAATTTGGTGGCCTCCATATGCCTCCAATAAAAGCAATATTATTAAGTCTTCTCTGTGTGATGGGAAAGTGTGCTTTCTTTTGGGCTTTGAGAGAAAAATGATATAATAATCTCATAACTTATTTCAGGGCACAATAATTAGAATTGTCAAAAATACTTTTTTATCATTAGCCCAAACACTTTCTATTGTCATTTAAGCCCATGAATCAGACACATAACTTCACAGAATTAATCCATGAATACAAAGTCAGAGAGTACAGTGGTTGCCATCCAGAATATTCGACAGCTGTTAAGCAATTCTAATTATAAAAGAATGAAGACCCTTCTTATTGGTTATTAAATTCATAATTTAATGCTACTAGTATTTATAAAGACAAGATTTCCTGGTGTACCTGTGAATATGGTAACCCATCTAAAACACAGTAAGAATGTTTTTTATAATGTAGGCATTATTACTCTTTATGCTGTGGTTTAATTTATAAGTCTCTGAATAATGTTCTGAACAGTGAGAATATATAAGCTTTAGTGAAAAGCATTTACTTTGGTTGAAACAATTTCACCAGAACTTCAGTGAATTTGTCCAATTGGCTTTTTGTAGAATTCTAGTATTTTTGTGAGATCAAATGTCTATATCATGGCATCACTTTATTCATCATCTAATGTTTCTCCCTCACTCTAGTCATAGCTACTTTTCCCCCTTACCTTCCTAGATGTATGAATCAACTCTAAAGCTATTATTTTGCTTTCTTCTAATTTAAAGGTTGTGACTATCACCCTCTCCTCAAATTCTGTCACATGATTGTCTTTGTTACTGATCCCAAGGAATGCTTTGCTAGACTTTGCATTAGCATCCTGAATATACTTTAGAGACCTGTCAAATTCTTGGTCTCAGGCAGCATTATATGAAAGTGTTAGCAGAGGGATGGGGCCTGGTGGACGTATTTGAGTCACTGACACCTTGAAATGTGTGGTTTGGTCCATCATGTGCTCAGCCATAGGCCCAGAGCAGTAAGGACAAAAGATCTTGGACTGATTCCTTTGAAAGCATGAGGCAAATAAAAATTAAAATAAAATCAAAATTCAAGGTCATTAAACCATTCATTCATTGTCCAGTGTGACGGATAACTTTAAAAAGAACATATGTTACTTCTCTCCTGTTCTACAGGGCGTGGTGCCAACACCAGATTGTCCCTTGTGAGGACATCATGGTAGATGGCCATGGTGAGAGTGTGAAAGACATACATGCTCACTAAGAAGTGTGAGGAGGGGAGAGGCTAGCAATGGCATCCTGTCCCTTTTGGGCCACCACTTAAAGGTCCACCACCTCAGCATCTCCACAGGATGCTGTGGATATAGCTTACTCACAATTGAATACTTCCCCTGTGTGCATGTGTACAGCTCCGGGTTTGATTTCAAGCACCAGTAAACAAATGAAGACCAGGAACACACAACTTCACTAGGTGATAAATCACATCCAAATCTAACCCCCGGCACACAGTGGTTGTGTGAGAGAAGTGAAAATGAATTCACTGGCAGGAGGTTCATGATTTTCCTTACTGATGCAGTTCTCCACGTGGCTTCCAGTTACTCTAGTGTTCTTGCATTTGAAAATTTCCAGATTTCCTTCAACATTTGGTGCAGGGCAAGTCTACCAGTGATGAATTGTTTGGAGTTTGTTTACTTGGAAGCATCTTAATTTCTCTTTGACTTTTGAAAGAATATCTTGCCAGTTCTCACATCCTTGGTTCGTGGTTTTTATCTTTCTCTTTGTACTCTCTGTGAATGATCTAGAACTTTCTTCATTGCAGTGTTTCTGACAAGTACCCTGCTGATAACTCCACTGAGGCTGCTATGTCTTCTTAAGCTGCTTTTCAGTTGCTGCTTCCAAAAGTTTGGTTACGATGACTCTGTGCTTCTTAAGTTTATTGTATGGCAGTTCAATGAACTTCCTGGATATTTATATTCAAGTAGTTCATCAAATCAGTAAAATTGGGCCATTCTCATCTCAAATTTCCACTCTATCCTTCTGGAGCATCCAAAATTCTTGTATCTGTCTGATGTAACCCAAGGTCCTCTATCTGTGGGTCTCTACTCTGTCCATTTTATTCAACATTTTAACTTTCTTCAACTCATTAATTTGGTCCTAACTTAAATTTGAAAACTCTTCTGACTATTGAAATACCTCTAACTTTCAAATCCCTCTGACAAGCTTTTTGTTTCATTTATTGCACTTTTCAACTCCAGAACTTTTTGTTTTTCCATCACTTCCTTGACATTTACATCTTGTATGCATCACATTTGTTGTCTTGCATTTCCATACTTCCTTTCATTCTCTGAATATTTTTATGAGAATAGTTTTAAAGTTTGTCTAAGAGATTTTCTAGTGGGTCTGTATCAGTGACTCTTCTTTTTCCTTTGACTGAATCATACAGACCTTTTTTTTGTATGAGTTGGACTTTATAATTGAATAAAATGGGCATTTAATATCTGTGCATCTAATATTATCTCCTTCCTCAGATTTTTTATTGTTTATTGCTTTTGCTTTTTATTGTTGTAGGCTATCTATTCAATAAAGTTCAACCTGTACTATGACCAGAAGATCTTGTCAGGTCTTTACTGATTCTATGCGTTCTCCTGAGGATGCACAATGATCTTTAACTTTGCCCTGCATATGTAGTTGCTTTGATGTTCTAGTCTTCAGCATCTGCCTCTTGGAAAGGGGAGAAAAGGTACTAGCTTCTAAACTTCCTGGAAATTATGTCAGCCAGAGGGGGGAAGAACTACCAACAATGAAGCAGGTACACTAGCAACGTCTGCTGCCTCTTCACTCATCTATGACCAAATCAATAACCCGGGAGTGCAGCCAAGATGCATATTTGAAGGTCTTTTGCTCACCTTGGGTTCTGCAGCATAAGGGCAAGCTGTATCTGAAGCAAATGAGCAGCTGCACAGTACTTAGGGAGAGGGGATGGCAAGGCTTCCTCACAACAGCCAGAACCACCCAGATGAACCCCACAGTCATCAAAGCTTTCACTGGGTGTTTGTAAGTTTTAACTTGGTGCCCATCAACCCCCATTTGTCAAGCCACTACCATCCAAGCATCTGTTGACCAGACAAAGAGAGAGATCTTTGATGCTTCTGTTTGCTCTCTTCCCCCAAAACTCATCTCCTTTGTGTGTGAGTGTATGTGTGTGTGTGTGTGGGGGGGTGTCTGGCACTTGTGAGTGTGTCTCTGTTCAGGGACAGGTACACAGTGTTTGTGGACCAGAGAAAAACCTGAGGTTTCATTTATAAGGTTCTAGATACACTTTGTCCTTTGAAGTAGGGTCTCTCCCTGGGACACGGGTTCTCCAGTACGGCTGGATTGACTGTCCACGGAGCTCTAGACCTTCCATCTCTGCAGTGCTGCTCTGACCAGCACATGTGGCTTTTACAGGGGTCCTAGGGAAGGAACTCAAGTTCTCATACCTGCACAGCAAGCACATTCCTTGTCAGCCGAGTTACCTCTCTAGCTCCCATCTGCTGCTTTTCAAAACATAGATTTCTTAGAGAGCACCCAGGAAAACAAGAAGAAAAGGCTCCACATTTAAATTTCTCATTATATTTTGTTTGTTTTGTATGGTGTGGGAGGGCAGCAAATGCTGTGGCACTGATATGAAAGTCAGAGTACAACCAGTAGAAACCAGTCCTCCCCTCTTCATTATCTGAAACCCAGGGGCTGTATTCAGGTCACCAGGCTTGGTGGCAAATGCCTTTAACCATTGAGCTACCTCACTGGCCACTATAATTTTAAAATTTAGGATTTCTTTATTTTATATGTATGAATGTTTTGCCTGCATGTATGTGTACACATGTTTATCTGGTGCCCGTGGAAATAAGAAAAGAATGTTGGATCCCCTGGAACACGAGTTTCACACACCTCTGAGCCACTATGTGGGTTCTGGTAGATGAGTCCAGGTCCTCTGTGAGAGCAACAAGTGCTCTTAACCACTGCACCACCTCACTAGGCGCCACCTCACTAGCTCCAGGGACCCTACATTTTAAAATTCACTCTGCAGCATGACACTTCCATTGTAATAGTCAAGATGTCACTACAAGCACGGAAAACTGAACTTAGAATAACCCAGCAGAAATGATGAAGTTATTAGCCCAAGTACTTGAATGACATAACAGAAGAGACATGACCTGCATGACATCAAGAACTAAAGATGAGGACTGAAGTGACATTGAAGTTTGCTACATTTTCCCTTTTGACCAAGTGATGTTGTCTACCAAAGAAGGGACACTATTCAGGACTGGCTCTAACGTACCCTATGAAGACACATCTTCAAGCACATTTTTGTGTTTTTATAGACTCAAACAGATGCCACAATATCTGAAAGCAGAATATTGTTGCATTTACCATATTTCATTTGATATGCAATTTCATCTTTAAACAGGGCAATAAGGAGTCATAAGCATTTGCTAAGAATCCCCATGTAAAATACAACATGTTTCTTCCTTGAATCCACAAATGACTGGACCCAAGTGATCCATGAACAGCCAGCCCAACTAAGAATAGTGGTGCTGTACATGACACAAACTGGATATTTTAATGTGAGCTTTTGACTAAATGGTGTCAAAACTGTTCTAGTCAAGAGGATGGGGATTCTTCTCACTCTTACTGCATTTCAATTCATTCAAGGGGGTTAAAATTACAGGAACAAAAACAAACTTCGACAGAAGTAGACTTCAAGTCAAGAGATTTGGTGGCTTTGCAGAGGAGTTTGGAGGGATGCAGCAGGTAGGAACTAATAGGCAGAAAGAGCAAGGGACAGTCTCAGCACCATCCTCTCCATCTGCTCCACAGCAGAGCCAACTGCATGTCCTCTTGCTCGATGTATTCATATTTCCTGTCTTAGAGGCATGTTTGGAACTCATCCATTACACAGAATCTGTGATGATGATCTGATCGAGAGAATTATCACACATGTATAAAATAGTTATGTGTTAAGATATCATAGGTAAATCCAGTAATGGGAAACACAACTGAAATTCTCAAAAAAGGAATAGTAGTAGTCATAAAAACGAAGTGTGATGACTGTTCTTGGTTGTCAACTTGACTACATCTAGAATTAGTGTAAGCTGTTATAATATATCCTCTCTCTCTCTCTCTCTCTCTCTCTCTCTCTCTCTTTCTCTCTCTCGTGTGTGTGTGTGTGTGTGTGTGTGTGTGTGTGCGTATTAATTCTATAAATTCTTTCCTTTAGATAACCCTGACTAATACAGCAAAGATATAAAATGAATGAGGTATTTTCCTGACAGCTTTATATTCATACATATTTACATTACTTACTCATATATAAGACATATCTCATCTATGACAGTTATGTATTGATACATATGGCCATTATGTTTAGTGACAGTTTAGTCTTATATAGAAAAATGCATGTTATAGTTTAAAGTTAATAATATTAATTTATGTATCCCTATCAGCCTCCACTGCCTATGACTTTAAAATGTGATTGTGGTGGTAGAGTACCTGTCCTGTTGCCATTTATCCCCAAATGGTTCTCAGGCCTTGGGACTGGCCCTTCTCTAGCCTTTGCTCTGGGTTTTGTGTCTTGATCTTGCTTCTGATGGACCCCATGAGTTTCCCAGTACATGAACCAACTACTATCCACTGATAATTGTGTCTAATGCTGCTCCAATCTAGGAGAAATGACTCAGCCCACTCCACCCCACCAATGTGAATACAATTAGTTCCAATTTTACTAAAGTCATGGAAATAACAGAGATAAGACTCAGATGTACTCTACCAGTAATGGCTCAGAAATTGTCGCCTAAATGAAACTATTAGTTGATTTCATTATCTTAGGGATCTTAGGTCCCTGAGATACCTGACAGAATTACTTCAAAGGAAGAAAAAAATTCCTCTGCTCATGGTTTCTTAGGCCCCTGACCATGGCTGATCCAGCCTATGCTCTAGAGCAGTGGTTCTCAACCTGTGGATTATAATCCATTGGAGTCAATAACCTTTATACAGGGGCTGCCTAAGACCATCAGAAAACACAGATATTTACATTATGATTCACAACAGTAGCAAAATTATACTTATGAAGTAGCAACAAAAATAATTTTATGGTTAGGCATCACCACAACATGAGAAACTGTACTACAGGGTCACAATGTTAGGAAGGCTGAGGACCAGTGCCCTGGAAGCAGAGCACCCTGGCAGTAGAAGTGAAGAACTGCTCACTGCATCCAGAGAAGCAGAGAGGCTAGAGTGGACTCAGGATGCAGTACAACCTTCCAAGACACATGCTTAGTGACCGGCCTCCCCCAGTACACCGTTCCCCAAACCTCTACAACTTCCCAAACAGCACCAGCAGCAGTGATTGAACATTCAATACATGAGTCTGTCAAGGATATTTCATTTCCAAACTTTACCAACTGCATGTCTGGTCCTCACAGATGCTCCTTATATTCCAGAAATAGCAACTTCTAACAAAGTCTGTATCTAAAGCTGGGGCCTAAGTCCACTACAGATCCACCATAGAAGAATTTTGGCCTCATGTCCAGATTCACTCCACAAAGTTCTGACTTAGGACAACCAGTGACTTAAATATTTATTTCCTGAGGAGTCTATTTCTCCTCATAAGGATTCTGGATGATAAGATTATATATTTTTTAAAGAAATTGTTTATGTTTCTCAAATTTCCTATATTACATGTGATCTTTTTTAGAGATGTAATTTCAAAAAGCTTTTCTAGAATTAATTTGCCTCCATCTATTGTAAGTGAACAGTGCATCTGTTTGCTGTGCCAGCTTATTCATTCCTAAGCTGGCCATCACACGCTTGACAAAATTCTGCTTTAATGACAATGTCTCATTCTGAATAAAACCTGATGTTTCCATTAGAAGAATGATGTTTATGTTTATAAGAATTCCACTCACAATTTATAGCAGTTAAAATTAAGCTCAAAACAGAACAGTAACAAATAAGATTGAATCTCACTTTTCAATTAAGTGTTATGGTTATTTACTATGTTTTTGGAACTTGAGAGAACATCCATTTTATTGGGGAGGTTGTGGGAAAGTATGATACATGGACTCCATTTGAATGATTTTAATTACTGAAACAGTGAACAAATTTTTAAAAGAAAATGCCATGAATAATTCTATGGCATAGAAAGTGAGGTCATCCAAAATTTTAAACATTATTAAACTTAGGTATCATTATGTTGTCATTTGTGATGGCATTTGTGTATGTGTATGTGTGTGTATGTGCACATGCATCCACACATGTGCACATGCACATAGTTGGGTATGTGTGCATGTGGAGATGAGAGGTCAACTTTAGGTGTCCTCCTATGGGACCTTCACCTTATTTTTTTGAAATAGGATCTCTCATTTGTAGGTTGGCTGTGACTGGTTCTGTTTCTCTGATCTTTCAATGTTCACCCCAATACCTGGCTCCAGGTTTGTTTTTATTAATAAGACCTTTGAAGATTCGTGCTACATCTCGCACCCAGTTTGGGTCTCGAACCCTCGATCCTGAGATTAAGAGTCTTGTGCTCTCATGCTCTACTGACTGAGCTAGCTGGGCAGTTTTAATTAATATAAGCCTCTGTGTGTTTACTTGGGTCTAAGCAGCTGCAGACTGGGCAGGAACAGAAAAACTTCAGCTACAATGTACAAAAAAAGTTTAAACTGAATAACAATATCTAAAACAGTATTTGCACAGACCTAAAAATTTAACCCAAATAAATCTTGAAGTAGTAAAAAGAAGTAAAGGTAAAAATAATGTTTCTTGAGTGGTTTTATTTCAGACAAGAAAAAGAGATGATAAAGGTCTCAATTACATATCTATACTAAGAAATTACAGTTTTGAAATCTGTAGTGCCATTTGTAAAAGCCAATGAAGTTACTTCAAGCTAATTAAAGACAATGATATTAGAAATTGTTTCAATTTATAAATTTGTCATATTACTTGGAGATTTGTTTTTATTCTCAGAAACCCTACAAAATATTTTAATTGACCTACCACTCAGAACATTACATTTACAAGGACCATTCATTTAATTATTTTTCATTTAAAATTAAATTAAAGTTTCTTGTCTAATTACATTGAGTTTAAAACTAACTCAAGTTGAACTCAGCTGGCATATATGATTAACTGACTCAAAAATTACAGCTGAGCTGATTACTAAAACCAATGATAAGAAATGCTCTCACAGGGCCTTGGGGAGACAGTTTCGTCAGTAAGGTGCTTGGTCTTGTGAGCAGAATGATCAGAGGACCTGAATGTGAGCCCTAGAGCCCGTAGCCTTCGTGTGTGTGTGTGTGTGTGTGTGTGTGTGTATGTGTGTGTGTATGTGCTCACACATACACATATGAGTTTAACTGGAGCTATGTTACACAAGAGGTAATGTTCCTCTCAGAAGCTATGGATTGAAGAATAAAAACCCAGTGCAAGTGTGGGGTAGCATTCCTTGAGTTCTTGATTAGGTGTCTTAGTGTTTTATTGCTGTGAAGAAACACCATGGTCATGGCAACTCTTATAAAGGAAAACATTTAATTGGGGCTGGCTTACATTTTCAGACGTTTAGTACATTATCATCATGGAGAGAAACATGGCAGCATGCAGACAGTCATAGTGCTAGAGGAGTTGAGAGTTCTACATCTTAATCTGTAGTCAGTAGATGGAGACTGTACCACTGTGGGCATAATTTGAGCATATCAGGCCTTGAAACCAGCCCCCACAGTGACACACTTCCTCCAACAATGCCACACCTTCTCCAGCAAGAATAAGCCTCCCAATAGTGCCATTCCCTGTGGATCTAGCATTCAAACAAGTTGAGTCTATGGCGGCCAGACCTATTCAAACCAACACACGAAGGATATTGCAAAGGCCCTTAAAACAGTAAATGCTGCTGTTTTTGCTCTCAGTTGACCACCAACACTTGGTGTGAGACCCTGTTGCTGAGGACACCAGAAACTTTCATCACTGTACTTGAAAAAATAAAACAGGTATCAATCAGGAAATTTCTTCCCTAATAGCTACCTTACACAATACCAAAAGTTGCTATGTAGTCTGCAGGAAGAGAGATGTCATTTACAGTCTTAAATAGCTATGAACCCTGCACGATTCATAACAACTGGCTTGAAAAGATAAGCCTATGAGTGCAAAACATGCACATGTGTTTTGGGAATAATCAAGTACTTTCTGATTTTATTTATGGCCCATTACACAGGAAGAAACACACCTGGTACTATAAACTGAGCAAGACCCCATCATTTGGCCATTCATAGGCTCCAGGTATGAATCCACTATTTTGTTTAATAGACATAGTCTCAAATTATTCTCTAAAATCCTATATCCTTATCCATAGCTTAGTGCATCTCTCAGTCATACCATAAAAGTTCCTTTGTGAAGTGCTTAGAAGTTTATGTGGAAATTCACAATTGGTCAAAGATCAAAAACTTCATGTTAGTTAAATGCTTAGAGAGCCACAGTGTGACATCTAATTCAGTCATCCTCCCTACAAGGATATGGAGTGTTGTGAAAGAGGGGAGGGAAGAATATGTGGTGGTATTGTGTTCCCCTAAATATTGTGCACCCTAATAAACTTATCTGGGGTCAGAGACAGAACCGCCACAATATTAAACATAGAGGCTAGGCAGTGGTACCACACGCCTTTAATCCTAGCATTCCAGAGGCAGAAATCCATGTGTTCAAGGATACAGTCAACCATGGTGATTCATGCCTTTAATCCCAGAAAGCGAACCTTTAATCCCAGGGAGTGGTGGTAGAAAGCAGAAAGGTATATAAGGCGTGAGGACCAGAAACTAGAGGCATTTGGCCTGGTTAAGCATTTGGCTGGTTAAGCTTTCAGGCTTTGGAGCAGCACAGTTCAGCTGAGACGCATTCTGGATGAGGACTCAGAGACCTTCAGTCTGAGGAAACAAGACCAGCTGAGGATCTGCCGAGGTGAGGTAGCTGTGGCTTGTTCTGGTTCTCTGATCTTCCAGTTTACCTCAATAGCTGGCTCAGGTTTGATTTTATTAGTAAGAACTTTTAAGATTCATGCTACAAGAATGTAAGAGTCAGAGTTTGGGAAGCACTGGACAAAAACAGTGTCTCCAGAACCCAGCAGGATAGATGTTCTCATGAACTCACAGGAGCTGAGATTGTCTGCATAAGAGCTTCAGGACATCAAGCCAGTCAGCATTCCAGCATGCAGGGGCTTAGAAGCCCCAGCCCCAGCCCAGGAGCTATTGACAGTTGATAGTTGTTAAGGGAAGAAGAGTTAGTTTCTTTAGGGAGATAGTACATAGTAGATGGACCTCTTCCAATGGATGGCTTCACACTCATGCTTATATAGAAACCACAAATTGGACTCATTAGGGGTTGGAGGAGCACACAAAATTGAAGTTTAAAGTGTGAGGGTAGATCCAGGAGGAATAGCCAGGCTTGGGGTTGCACACCTATAATCCCAGAAAAAAAGAGATTTTTGCATTTTACTTTTAACAACATGCTTGGGTTTAAAGAAGGAGAGAGACATTCTCTGTTGTGGATATTGTGCTGTATAAATAAACACTGACTGGCCATAAGCTCAGGCCTATCATTGTCTAGCTCTTACTCTTATATTTAGCCCATTTCTATTAATCTTTACTTTGCCAGGTGGCTCGTGGCTTACTGGTACTTTATATCTTCCTTGTCCTGGCGGTGGCTCCAGGAAGTCTCTCCTCTGCCTTCCTGTTTCCTCTTTGCTCCTGTTAGTCCCACCTATACTTCCTGCCTGGCCACTGGCCAATCAGTGTTTTATTTATACAGAGCGATATCCACAGCACTTCCCCTTTTTTCTTTTTCAAAAGGAAAGGTTTTAACTTCAACATAGTAAAATTACATATAACAAAACAATTATCGAGCAAGAATTACAGTTACAATATTAAAGAAGATATCCTATTCATCTTATATTTGTGAGTTTAAGGTTTTATATCTAACTTATCTTTTTTCATAATTAAGAAAAATTGTAACTATTTAGTTTCAACTACATCAAGGACCTCAGAAGGATATAATATTACCTGAGAAATGGGAGAAGGATGCAAGCAACTTTCGGGAGTCTTGCAGGGTAGACAGAGACAGCTGACAGCCTGGACAGTCATCCAAAGTTTCTCTGTAAAGTTGGGGCATCTGTCTTCAGCCCACAGGACTAGAGTCTCTCAGTCATTTTTTTTAGTGTCCTATAGAATATCTGACAGTTTCCTCTGCACAGTCACTTTTCCCAGTGTCCTGTAGAATGTGTGGCATTTTTCTCTGTGAAGCAGGAACCTGAAGGACCATTTTGTTAAGCAAAGTTCAGTGGTTATCTTCTTATGGGTCCTGCATGTCCAGTCTATCCAGGCAAAAACAGTTTCTTGCCCAAATGGCTATTTTTGCCAAGGTGAAGATAAACTCCATATAGAGTATCTTCAATGCCTATCCTCCTCTCTGAAGTAAATTGGTGCTTCCAGGAGCACACACTGTCCAGAAAGTCTAAATTTTTAAAAATATTTTAAATGCCATATTCTGTAGGTCTTTGAAGTATTTGAAGATTACCTATCTATCTGAAATATATCTATGTATGCCTAGAAAACTTAACTAACATACTACAAGTTTGACTATCATAGAAGACTAATTATTAATCTGTATTTTTAATTTTCCATTACAATCTAAATGAGTTACATAAACATAATACCTCCAACTAGAATAGAAATATATATACAGTATAACAAAATTAAGTTTAAACTTGTATCAATAGACTAAAATCTATTTTATACTAAAAACATTTTAAACATAAACTAATATCTATACCAATAACTACATAACTAATATCTATACCAATGTAAAACATTTTAAACAAGTTGTTGCTCTTTAAAAGTAGGTTCATTAATCTACCCTTTTATCCTATCATCTCTATATCCTATATATCTATATTATATCCCCTTTTCTTTTTTAGAAAGAGATCACATTTATAATTAACCTGTTTTAAATAAATTTATTGGTTTTTCTCTGTCCCACACCAGAAGGCTCTTCTGATTTGGGACACAAGAATCTCTTAACCTTTTCTTTTAGCAATATGCCTGGGTTTAGAGGGGGAGTGAGCCAATTCCATCTCCAAAGCCAGCTTGGTATATTTGGGAATTTGGGTGTAGCATCTCTTACTACTTCCTGCTGGAGGGGGGCGCTGTATCTTCTGGGGACACAAAGAAAATTTTAGGCTTATGGGGTAGTCCGTGAGGCTGTATTGTCTGAGCCAGTTGCCTTGAAACCATTCTGGATGTTGGATCATCTGGGCCATGGTGTCATTGGAGACCTTTCAGGGGGTCTTGGCTGGTCAAACCTGATGAATCTCAATCTGGAACAAATCCATAGCCTCTGGCTTTCTGTGGAAACAAAAGCAGAGCCTCCTATCCAAAGCAACATATCCTTATATCCAAATTTTGAAGTCAAGGTACCTTTAAAATTTTGAAGTCAAGGTACCTTTAAAATTTACATTTTGGCATAACTCAACAGCTTTTACAATCAAATGTTTTTTTTTTTCAGTTACAAATCAAAGAGAACATAATCCAGATTCTCTGTGTGATAGCCATCTTTATGTGGCTATTTTTTATATTAATTTTACTGTCTCTTTAAAGACTATATTTTTAAAAACTATCTATTTGTTTATATAACTGTATATATTCCTTTTTCTCTCTCTTTCAAGCCTACATACATTTTTACATACATTGTAAACTATTTTATCTGAATCTGTCTTGTTGTGAACCTAATGCTTTAAACTGCAGCATTCTAAGACTGAAAAGGCACTGTGGCTGACTGTGGCTGCTGGCTCCGCCTACTTCAGCTTCCCAACATGGCAGTGGTACATTTTCTACCAGCTCTGGGAGTCATCAGCTCTCAGAAATAGTGGGTCTATGCTTCTATCAAGGCAGCGTATTGTAGCTAGAGTTTTCCTGCCTTGCCCACAGTTAGGACAAATCTCTGTCACCCGCCAGTCCCACAGCCGCTCAGACCCAACCAAGTAAACATAGAGACTTATATTGCTTACAAACTGTATGGCCGTGGCAGGCTTCTTGCCAACTGTTCTTATAGCTTAAATTAATCCATTTCCATAAATCTATACCTTGCCACGTGGCTGGTGGCTTACCGGCATCTTCACATGCTGCTGGTCATGGTGGCAGCTGCAGTGTCTCTCTCCCTCAGCTTTCTGCTTCCCACAATTCTCCTCTCTCCTTGTCCCACCTACTTCCTGCCTGGCCACTGGCCAATCAGTGTTTTATTTATTGACCAATCAGAGCAATTTGACATACAGAACGTCCCACAGCACTTCCCCTTTCTTTTTTTTTAAAAGGAAGGTTTTAACTTTTACACATCTCCAAAGTCAGCTTGGTATATTTGGGAATTTGGGCGTAGCTTCTCTTACTACTTCCTGCTGGAGGGGGGCGCTGCATCTTATGGGGACACAAAGAAAATTTTAGGATCATGGAGTAGTCCGTGAGACCGTATCGTCTGAGCCAGTTGCCTTGAAACGATTCTGGGTGTTGGATCATCTGGGCCATGGTGTCATCGGAGACCTTTCAGGTGGTCTTGGCTGGTCAAACCTGATGTATCTTAATCTGGAACAAATCCATAGCCTCTGGCTTTCTGTGGAAACAAAAGCAGAGCCTCCTTTCCAAAGCAACATATCCTTACATCCAAATTTTGAAGTTAAGGTACCTTTAAAACACACATTTTGGCATAACTCAACAGCTTTTGCAATCAAATGTTTCTCTTCAGTTACGAATATCAAAGAGAACATAATCCAGATTCTCTGTGTGGTAGCCATCTCTATGTGGCTTATGTTTTATATTACCTTGAGCCTATTGCTTTAAACTGCAGCATTCAAAGACTGAAACGGTGCTGTGGCTGCTGGCTCCTCCCACTTCAGCTTCCCAACATGGCGGTGGTACATTTACCGCCAGCTCTGGGAGCCCTCCTGGGTCTATGCTTTTATCAAAGCAGCGTGTAGCCCAGAAACCTCTTTTTGTTTTGTACTAGCAAAGGCTAAATCCACCACTCAGCTTAATGTGCCACTTGCAGAGGCCTCATTTCCGCCATACTGCAGGTTAAGCGCACACGCCAGGAACCCGCCAGTAACTCAAACCGGCAGCTGCTGCTCATTTGAGAGAGACAATTAGGAAGCTGTTTTTAGCTCCGTTTTAGAATCTTTTCTCAGGTTTTAGGTGGAAACTCTTGCCCTCTCGTTGGGCGCCATTTGTAGCTAGAGTTTTCCTGCCTTGCCCACAGTTAGGACAAATCTCTGTCCCCCGCCAGTCCCACAGCCGCTCAGACCCAACCAAGTAAACATAGAGACTTATATTGCTTACAAACTATATGGCCATGGCAGGCTTCTTGCTAACTGTTCTTATAGCTTAAATTAATCCATTTCCATAAATCTATACCTTGCCACGTGGCTTGTGGCTTACCGGCGACTTCACATGCTGCTGGTCATGCGCAGCTCATGTCTCTCTCCTCAGCTTCTGCTCCCATTCTCCTCTCTCCTTGTCCCCTACTTCTGCTGCCACTGGCATCAGTGTTTTATTGCATCAGAGCATTTGACATACGAAGTCACGAGCGTGTGCCAGAACTCTCTGTAGCTTTAGTTTTTTCTGCTTGACATGAACATTTGCAGTACAGTCTATTTATTGTTTCTGTATGCGTGCATTTTGTACTGTTTTTATTTTTTTTTTTTTTTTTTTTTTTATTTTTTATTTTTCTTTTCTTGCCGTGGTGCTTTCAGTTTCATGCTGCTGGTCATGGCGGCGGCTGCAGCATCTCTGGTCATGGCGGCGGCTGCAGCGTCTCCTTCTGCCTTTCTGTCCCTTTATCTCTCCTCTCTGTTAGTCCCGCCTATCTTTCCTGCCTAGCCACGGCCGATCAGGTTTTATTTATTAACCAATCAGAACAACTTGACATACAGACCATCCCCCAGCACAACCAAGTGCAGACCATCTCAAACACCTGCATTCAGGCCCATGGTCCTAATCATCCTCTATACGGACCTGCTGGGTAACGCCACGAGGAACCCAAGAAGGGCTCCCACAGGACATACAAATCATCCCACAGCACCTCTCTCTTTTTTTTTTATACTAGTAAAGACTAAATCTACCACACAGCATAATGTGCTGCTGGCAGACGCCTCATTCCCACCACACTGTTGGTCAAACGTGCATGCCAGGAACCTGCCAATAGTTCAAACCCGTGTTTTGCAGTGTCTAGCTGCCTGTAGGAGACATGAAGCAGGAACCTGGTTTTGGCTCTGTTTAGAATTGTTTATTAAAAATTCTCAGGTTTAAGGTGGAAATTCGAGCCATTGGACAATTCTCCAACTCCAAAGCCAGCTTTAATTTTTAATTGAATTGGGACTACAAAAAGACCATTTGTGTGAAGTGTCTGTAGAAAAGATCAGAAACAAACATTTAGGAAGACTTATGAAATTTTATAGATGATAACCAAATAGGCCAGTACATTTTATTTATTATTTTATTTGTGTGTGCATGTGCACATGAGCACTCATGTGGAAGTCAAAGACAATTGAGGGAGTTGATTCTCTCCTTCTGCCTTATAGGTACTAGGGATAGAATGCAATGTTATCAGTCTCAGTGGCAAGATGCCTTTACTTGTTAAGCACTGATATCAGTGTAAATGTGTATTCTCTGCATGAGGGAAAGCAGCTCTTTATAAATGTTCTAAGGATATTTGAATCATGCCTGAGCAGCACTAATTTTGGATGCATGTAGTATTGTGAGGATCCCACCCAGCAAGGTTGCCCTTGCACTACCTCCTGTCAATTGAAATGTTAACCTACCTATCCTTTCCAGGGCTTTCTAAGTGATTATCTTTGTTTTAAGAGTAAACTTACTCTGTCCTCTGACTTGATAATTAATAAGAAACTGACAAATCAAAGAAAAAATAGTTAATTTCAGGCCTCCTCTTCTTTCCCTAAATCTTCTATGCTCTTTGATGTAAGTATATTGACCAGAAGACAGAAGAAAATCTACCTCTAGTGGAGCTGTGACCCACAACAGAGCTTTTGGAAAGAGACAAAGGCTGCCTTTTAAGTAAAAACGGGGTGTGGGATATGTGGAGGAATGCCTCAGTGGCTACGAGTACTTAATGCTCTTGTAGAAGACCTGAATTTGCTTCCCAGGCTCACAACCACCTATAACTCCAGCTCTAGGGAATCGGATACCCTTTTCTGGCCTATGACATATGCTCACACAAATATAAAAATAAATTTGATAGAAAAAGGAATGTCTCTTTGATGTTAATTATTTGAGAACAAATTCCTTTCCTGTAAGAATAATTGTAGTAGGCCAAAACCTGGAAACCAAATCTCTGGTTTGCAATATTTTATGCTTAGATTGTTAGCAAGTCTAGCAAATTTGTGGTCTCTAGTTTGTTCCTCCATGCATTCTCAAGAAGTTCAGAGATATTTGTTCTGCTGAAAACATGTTAATGAAAGTTGATAATCCTAGCAAATAAAGTATAGTACATTTTTGTATTGAGTCACTATTACTTCCTCTATGATTATTGGTTCACCTGCCTCTGAGACGCCTTATGACTCTTAGCTGCTCTGGGAGACTTCCATATAGACTTAAGCAGTTAATGATACTCTGTAGAGAGAGAACATTCCCTTACTTAAAAATGCTACTCAGAGATGAAATTATACATCTATAACTTTATGACCATTTCATCTTGCTATGTTTCATGCTATTTATTTAATATTTTGGTTAACAGTGAAGCAGGTAACACTATCACTTGGTTATTTCCTAAGGTTTATTTGTGTGTGTGTGTGTGTGTGTGTGTGTGTGTGTGTGTGTGGTCTGTCTGTCTGTCTATCTGTCTGTCTGTGCAAGTACATTCCACATGTGTGCTGGGGCTTGTGGAGGTCAAAAGAGGGTTGGATTTTCTGGATCTAGTGTTGCAGATAGTTGTGTAACCATAACATGGGTGTTGGGTACCAAATTCTGGTCCTCTGGAAGAGCAAGAATTGCTCTTAATTGCTAAGCCTCCTCTCCATCCCCACATGGTAGAATTCTGAAAAGGAGAATCCTTCATCAATGTTATGTGTTTTCCCAGGCCATTCACAAACATGCTTTGAAAGTTTATTAAAGTATAGATTAGTCATTATAAATTCATTGTCTAGCGGCTAAAGAGAGATCTAGAAACTCTCTTTAATGAAACAAGTATTAAAATGGAGAAAAACATGTTCTGTGACTCAATATCTATGTGTCTGTGCTACCAGATTGATATAAACTTGACATTTTATAGTAGTTTTTAGTTTGAGAATATTCCAATACTTTGGGTATACTCATAAGCCCTGCTTGCCTTCAAGTCTCATTGACCATGTCGATTAAAACCTGGTCTCTCCTTGAGGACCATCATTATTATTGTCTTAATGAAGTAGCTTGGAAAAGTCTGTGTGTACCTTTTGTAGTTCTGTGTGCTTTATGAAGTTGTATAGTGAGTTCCAGGTCTTAGTAATTCCCTATGTGCCCCAAAACTTGACTTAAGAGAATAATTTCATGAGTATCAGACACATGCCCACAAATAGTTATACTACCTTGACAGCAACTCTGGACTGTGCTAAGCACACTTCCCCACAACAATGCAGGCAGTATTGCTGGAAAATCCAACTGGAGCCTGGGTGTCAGCATCCTGTCCTATACATGATCTCTAAAACAGACTTGGCCCTTATCAATTATTATTCTTTTCATTATTCACAATTTCACAGCCACATCATTGATCCTAGATAATAAAGAACCCTCTTTTTTTACCCACTAAAATCAGTTTCTACAAGGAAAAATTTAAGCATTATGAATTTAAAGAAGATAAGAAAAACATGTATTGGTTGGGTTAATATTTAGATATATGAAAAGAGGTGGATCTGGAATATATCCTTCCACTAAGCAAGAATAAATAGAATATTTTCCTTTCTTAATTGTGGTTATGATTTAAAACCACTGATTTCCGGGTTCTATTTATAGCTAACAAAATATATTTTAAGATATGCACTATTTCATTAGTTTATTCATCTTTCCATAGTGCTAGTTAATTTGCTGACTCTAGCACTTCAATGCCACAGGCTAGAGAATGGTTACTCTCAATTGAACAACTTAGTGAAGTATCTAAGGCTGCCAATAAGTACACAGACACAGGTAGCTGAGTTATGGAGCAGGAAAAGCCCTAGAAATGTGTTGTGAAATGATGGCACTTCTCTAGATAAAATCATCAATTAATGACAAAACAGTAAGATATTAGAGTGGGTTTCAAGGGGAATTTTAAAAAAATGTATAAGGCACATAAACAATCAGATATAAGACTGCTGTGTCTGAGGCAATAATCATGAACATCCCTAGGAATCAATTACTCTACATCTCTGTAGATAGTAGTAGTTGTTTTATCTGTATTTTGTAAGATGCAGGGTTATGATCTAGCTAGATTGAATAGTTATAGTTTTCCAGTTACCTTATTTTCCTTGTAACAAAACAATTTTTCTTGCTACCAAATTCAGAAAAGAAACTCACAAAACAGGTGTAAATTGTATAAAGTTTTGAGACATGAAAGCTTAAATTATTTATCTAAGAAAATGTTTTCAGGTCTAAAAATAATTAATTTTGGGTTGAAAATACAAATTAGGATAGAAAGTGGATTAGGTGAAAGCTTTGGACTTACCAAGATAGCATAATGAGGTATTTTCTCTGAATTTGCCAAATACAAATGGACTGGACATTGTGAAGGTAATTCTTACCTGATAATTGTTCTTAGTGTATATAGTTTTACTATGTTAAGAGTTAAAAACTTTTCCTTTTTATTTAGACAATACCTGACAACTATTCTTGTTGAATAGAGTTTTACTTTATTAGAATTAAAACCTTTCTTTTTTATTTAGACAAAAAGGGGGAAATGTTGTGAACTAATCTTTTTGTACACTGTGAAGATGTGTCTGTGCACCTACTGATTGATGTAATAAAGAGCTGGATGGGGGGTTGGGGATTTAGCTCAGTGGTAGAGCACTTGCCTAGCAAGCTCAAGGCCCTGGGTTCGGTCCTCAGCTCTGAAAAAAAAAAAAAAAAAAAAAAAGAGTGGAAATATTTTATGCCAGGCGGTGGTGGCACATGCCTTTAATCCCAGCACTTGGGAGGCAGAGCCAGGCAGATCTCTGTGAGTTCGAGGCCAGCCTGGGCTACCAAGTGAGTTCCAGGAAAGGCGCAAAGCTACACAGAGAAACCCTGTCTCGAAAAACCAAAAAAACAAAAAAACAAAAAAAAAGAGCTGGATGGCCAGTAAGTAGGCAGGAAAAGGTTAGGCAGGACTGCTGAGAGAGAGAGAGAAGAATGGGAGATGAATCTAGGCATAGGAGAGACGCCAGAAGACACAGAAAGGAAATAGGAAATGCAAGGTGGAAGAGAGGTAAAAAGCCACCAGGCAAAATATAGATTGAGTTAAGTTATAGAGCTAATGGGACAAGCTTAAGGTATAAACTGAGCTTTCATAATTAATAATAAGTCTCCATGAGCTAGTGGCCCAAAGAATGAAATCTATCTACACCTCAGAAAATATAAACCACCCCAATTAACTGTTTTTCCTTTACAAGAGTTGCTGTGGTCATGGTGTCTCTTCACAGCAATAGAAACCCCAAGAAGTTGGTACCAGGGACTGGGGTATTGCTATGACAAACCTCACCATGTTTTTGTTTGGTGGAATTTGGACTTTAGTACTGCTCAATGGGCCATACTCATAGGAGCATGGAAGATAATGGTGCTGAGAATGAATTGAACTGTTGGGGTTTGGCTCAAGAGGTTTCAAAGGAGAAGAATTTAATATGTTGCCTACAGTTCATTCTTGTGATATTTTGGTGAAGAAAGTGGCTGCCTTTTGCCTTTGTCCAAAGAGTCTGCCTGAGGCTAAAGTGAAGAGTTAAGATTAATTCCCTTAACAGTGGAAATCTCAAAACAGCCTAGTATAGACTATTGTGTAGTTATTAATGGTAACTCTAATGAATATTTATAATGAGAAGAAGAAAGATAAGCAGGGTAAATCACAAAATGTAAAATTTAAGGAGAAAAGGAGCACCAAGAAGTGGAATGGAGCTAAGCCCTGTGGTTCACGGAGATAAACAGATTAAGAAATGGAATAGAGGGAGTGATGACCTCAGGGCAAGATCCCACTCAGCTAAGTTTCCAACTTGTGAAAAGGAACTAAAGAAAAGCTTAGAGCCAGGTGTAGTGGTATATGCCTTTAATCTCAGCACTCCAGAGGCAGAGGCTGGTGGATCTCTAAGTTTGAGGCCAGCCTGGTCTATACAGCAAGTACAAGGACAGTCAAGCTTAAGCAGTGAAGGTAACCATAAAAAACAGACAGCTGGTGAAGATGTAATTGAACAAGGGGAGGCATGTTCCAGCCCCAACAAGCAGCAAAACTTGGTAGCTTCAGTCATGTGGTTCTGGATTTAGAGTTAAGAATAGAAGAAGGGGTTATGAAATTTCCCTACATGACTTAGGAGAGTCACTGAGGCCAGGCATGTATCAGGGGTCATCTTGAATGGAAGTGCATTGAGGACATTGCATGAAACTGTAAATTGAAGACTCAATTGCCTTGGAGCCCTCAAGATGTTGGAGATACCAGAGATGTGGGATACCTGCTGAGCAAAGCTACTAACAGGGAATGGAACCAGCCCAAGAGAAAGAAGTGTGTTGCAGTCAACAAAGCTGAAAGGAGTTGGAGATCTGAAGAGCATTTTGACATCAGACATGGAGGTACAGAGTTTGAAGTTTCTCCAGCTGGTTTTTGATCTTGCTTTGGTCCAGTATTTCCACACTATGCTCCTTTCCTTAATAGTAATGTATATCCTATGCCATTATATGTTGGAAGTATGTGTTCTGATTTTTGATTTTTATTTTATAGGATATTACATTTAGGAGATTACATGAAACTTTGAACTTTTAACTTTTAAATAAGTTTGAGATTGTTATTAACGTTGGGATTTTTGAAGTTGGACTGAATGTATTATTCCATTATGATATGGCTATAAGCCTTTGGAGATCAGGAAGTGGAATTTGGTGGTTTGTAAGAAAATGCCCCCCAAAGGTGTTGTTACTATTAGGAGGTGTGGTCTTTTGTAGTAGATGTTGTCTTATTGGAGTAAATATGTCATTGTGGAGGCAGACTTTGATGTCTCATATATTCTCAAGCCACACCAGTGTCTGTGACTATTTCTTTTTGCCTATAAAAAATTGTAGGGCAATTTACTTCTTCAACTTCATGTCTGCCTGCACACCAACATGTTCCACAATGATGATAATGGACTAAATCTCTGCAAATGTAAGCCACCCCAATTAAATGTTTTTCCTTTTTAAGAGTTGCCATAGTCATGGTGTCTTTTCATAGTAACAGAACCTCTAAGACAGATAAATCTTGTAAGTTTAAGGCACTTGGTAAGAACAATGCCTATAAACTGAATAGAATGTATGCTGTAGATGAATTGCTAAATGGTCTTATTAATTAAAAACTCCGAGCCAGATATTGGGGTGAAAACCTGAGAGGTCAGGGAAGTAGGGAAAGCCACAGTTAACCTCACTTCACCAACACCGCAGCTTCCAAAAGATGACTACTTCCTGTCTACCTACACCTGTATGCCTTGCTGTTCTGCCATCTGATTTGCTCTCTCTGTCTAGCTACACCACTTTCTCTTCCTGCCCAGGTCTGTCACTTTCTGTCTGTCTGCACAGACCTCCAGACCTTCATAGTTAACTAGCATTGGATTTTAAGGTGTGTGTCACCATGCCTAGCTCTGTTCCTAGTGTGGCCTTGAACTCATGGAGATCCATACAGATCCCTGCCTGTCAAGTGATAGTATTAAAGGTGTGTGCGACCGTTGTTTGACTTCTAAATAGTGGCTGGCTTTTTCCTCTGATCTCCAAGCAAGTTTTATTGGGAGACACAATACATCACCACAGTACCCTTCTGCTGCATTAGCTGGAGATACCAGGAAGTCACCGTGAAGTATAGGCAAATGTAGGATGTTGGATTAGTTACTTTTTTATTGTTGAGACAAAATACCATCACCAAAAGTAACTCAAGGAAGGGAGGGTTAATTTTGGCTTTCTGTTCCAGAGGGTTAGATTTTATAATGATGTGAAAGTCATAGCATAGCATCAGGGACAAGCAGCTGGCTGGTCACATTTTAAAGGCACACAGGAAGCAGAAAAAAGGAGGGTTTATATTCTTGCCCTATTTCCTGTGTGTCAGGAGTCTAAACTCTCAAAGCCTGCACCTCTTGAAGTTTCTGTAACCTTCCCAAACAGCTCCACTAGCTGGAGACCAGGAGTTCAAAATGCATATCTGTGATGGGGTAGGGGTGAATGGCATTTCTCATCTAAACCATGATGGATGCATAGCTTGAAGGACAAATCTTAACTGATTCTAATAGTTCCTCTATTTTAAGAATTGGCTTAGCCTATTGGCAACTTTTAAATTGTGTGTGTGTGTGTGTGTGTGTGTGTGTGTGTGTGTGTGTGTGTTAGAGAGGGAGGGAGGGAGGGAGGGAGGAAGGGAAGGAGGGAGGGGGAGACAGAGAGAAAGAGAGAGGGAGGAGGAGTTGACAGTGTACAAGTGGAGGCCAGAGGCCTCTTGAGAGGCTCACCCTCCCCCTTTTATAGACCCTGCCCCTTTTGTTGCTTCTGATGACACTGACTGCTGTGCTGCACACTCAACGCCAGCAGCCAGCTGGCCCGATGGTTTCTGAGGAGTTCACCTGTCTCTACTGCTGGTCTCACCACAGGAGAGCAGGCATTACAGGTGCAGAGCACTGCATGGAGTTCTTTCATCAGGTTCAGAGACACAGCTAAGGTAGCCAGGCTTGCACAGCTAAAGCTTGTACCCACAGAGCCATCCCCCTGCCTCAAATTAGTTTGGACAGTTTTTTTTTAATGTTGTTAATTCTTTTTTTTCCCCTTTGAAGTACCAAGAAGAAAGCTTATGAATGAAACAAACATTTTGGGGGCTCCAAATATTTAAAGTAAAACTGTTAAATTATAACTACAGATTATAAACTAACCCATTGAGATTCATACCTTTACACCCACACACCCGGCACATGAAAGTGGAAGAGCCAGGCAACTGGTTTTACTCTGACATAAATTTTTGACATTTCTATTTGGCCATACTGCACTGTTCCCTGAGAAGGCCTCTCTGTCCAGCCAACCAGCCAGAGACAGTCTTTGGTACACAATTCTGAAGACTAGGTAACATCCCATCTGTGGAGCTAGAAGCCTTTCTGTAAAGGCTACTACTTACTGGTTTCAAGCAAATGGGGAAAAGTTTAATAATAGAGAAGGAACTTGTAAGTATGTTGTTTTTCTTGGGCACACTGTGTATGCTGGAAAGTTAATGCTGTTTTTAAAGTTAATTCATGATAATTGAACTGAAGTGCTCTGAAAGTGCCGTTAGAGTCTATTTATGAACCCTGTGCCCTCTTTGTCAATTCAGTAAAAGCACCATTCGGCAAGGGAAAGGAGGGAGAGATGGCTGCATGGTGTGCACTTAGCCACACGAGCGTCCTTTCCCCCTAGAGTATCTGTTTCTCTAAGTGCTCTTTTTCTTTTAATCTGTCCACCTTATTGCACCAGCTGGCCTGTTCAGCCCATTATCACTGCACTTTGAAGATGGGGAAGGGCTGATTAAATGTGTGTTGGTGTTGAGGCACTGTGGATCACATATGCTGCTCTGAGGTGTGCCAGTGTTGATCAGGTGAGCAGCAGGAGGAATATATACGGGACAGTGGATTAGATACACAGCTACAATTTGGAGTTCACACTGACAAACATTTGAAATACAGTGCCTAGTCATTGTTGGGTGTGGGATGTATGAGTATACTAGGAATATGTCTTTTTTCACAAAGTGTTACACTTCAACCTAGCAGTTCCATTTTATGGTAACACAAAGTCACCAACTTTGTGTCCAACAATTGCATATTAATGAAATTTCACTCTATTCAAATGATGCCATACTAAGTAGCCATTTAAATATCTCACCAAATAATATTTAATTTCGTGGAAAAATTATCTACAAGGAATTGGGTGAAAAGGGGAATACAGTAATATCATACTGTAGTTTTCAAAAGTGCATTTCTCCATATGAAAGAATAAAAATATCAACAGTAATTGTTATTAATGAGATTTGAATGTTTACTATTTACTTACTTCCTATTATATTTAGTAAATGTAAATTGTAAGGAAGTTATAAGAAAATTATAAAAACCTCTACATTTGTAACAGTGTATGTGTCTATCAAAGAAGTCATGTTTGCATCTAAAAGAAAGGAGAAGGCCTGGAGAGAAGACCTCATTAGTGAACATGTGTGCGATATGCTAGAGGATCTGAGTTCATTTCCTGGGACTCATGTGATGGGAAGAGAGAACCAACACCCCCTGGATATCTGTAGCAGGAATTTTCTTTGGGCTGTCAACCAGCTTCCAAGTACAGTTCCAGAGACTTATTATTAATTATGAAAGTTCGGCCTTTGGCTTATGCTTGTCCCACTAGCTCTTATAACTTAGTTTACCCTGTTTCTATTCATCTACATTTTGCCTCAGGGCTTTTTACCTTTTTTTTTTTTTTCATTCTTCATGTCCTGCGTTTCTGCTTTCTCCATGTCTGTCTAGCTCGCTGGCTCCTGGCATCTCCCTCTGTCTCTGTCCAGCCTAGATTCCCCCTCTTATTACTCTTTCTGTCCAGAAGTCCTACCTATACCTCCTGTTTAGCTATTGGCTATTTAGCTTTTTTATTAAACCAATCAGGTGCCTTAGGCAGTCAAGATAAACAAATGCAATACATCTTTTCATAGTGAAACTAATATTCCACAACAGTTACCTTCTGAACACCCACACACTAAAATAAGACATTTAAAAAATAAGTTAAGAAGTTGGACAGTTTCACTCTAGAGCTTTTGTAAGCAATCATTCAGCTACATCACATTGGCCCTGGATCCAGGGTTTCCTGAATCATCTTAGTCCTAGAATCAGAGTCTCTGGAATTTTAGTTAAAAAAAGAACTTACTTTAAAAGAGATGCATGCAGTGACCATGAAACTATCTTAATGATAAAAATGAGCACTTCTTGGGGGTATGTGAACACCTAAATATTTATGGACTTTAAAGGACATTTTGTTCTGAAAATAAAACCTGGTTTCAATCATTTGGAGGTCACCCAATATGTGCATTCCAATGTTTAAAACTATTGTGGGTTTTTGTTGTAAAAAGTTTATATTTCATGAATGTAGAGAAAATCATAAGAGTCAAAGAATTTAAGGCTTGTGGAAAGATTTTGAACTTCCTAGGCTTTGCAGCTGGATCAGCTTCTTTGCACTGCTGTCCGTATTAAAGCTACTACTTGGTTAGTGTGCATAGGCTCGTGGTGATAGAGAACAGGGAGTCAGAATGCCTTCCACTTACCTTGCTTGTTTGTTTCTCATCTGCAAATTAAGAAATCAGTATAAATACCCATTTGAGTTTTTAAATAAAAGCAGTATTTAAAGTATCCAAGAAAAATGTTAGCCGAAGAGCTAAGTCAATGAATATTAGCACTGTATTCTTTCAAATTTGGAATCCCCCTTGGCAATTCAAAATTAATTACTGAAAAGGCTAATGGCTTTGAAAGTAGCCATTTTGGACAATGAATTCACAGCAGGAAGAAAAAAGCTCAAGCAGGTGCTATTCCACAGAACTCCGGAAGCGTCATGGGCTCAGCTATTTGATTTAATGCCAAGGGGCCATGGAGTACTGAGTTTTCAAATCTCTCTCATTTGTTTGGGTTCATATTTGACTTTGATAAGTTCACAAGCCAGTGCTTCTTTAGCTGGAGAGCAAATCAAGTTTGCAGCCTGGCAACTTCATATTAGTAGGTTAACTTGATTGGCAGACATTCTCAGGCAGCGTTCCAGAGGTGGAATAGCAGGTCTACTGCAATTAAAGACTGAACTACTGAATAAGGAAACTGTGCGGAAATTTCATCACCATGACATCTATTTGACTTCCATAATCAGTACTTTAGGAAAAAAATTGTGGCTCTTTTCAAAGGAATAATTGTTGTAGGGGAAAGGAAATGCTAAAACAGTCCCAGCAAATTCATTCTGGAAGGTGTTGTGCAAATAGTAGTCTCCGTGAAGAGTGACTCACGTTTAAACAGTCTGGAAGAGTCTGAATGGCGACTGCAAGTGCAGGCTTCATCCAAAAGTTTAATCAGTGTAGATATGGGCTTGGCAGTGTCTCCAGGGCAATATGGTGACTAAGACACATTTACTAGGGCAGAAGATTATGAGATCCAAAGCTTTTGTTCAGCTTACCTAGCAGAATCTTACGTACAAATGTATTTCTTTTGTTTTCAAATCAGTTCAGCCTAGATTTTCTTGTACCTATTTCTAAGTCACACTAATGCTGAATGGTTCTTGCTACTAGGAAGAACCAATTGTTCTATCAAGCTTTACTAATAAGAAAATAGCACTTCTATTAGTTATAAAGACCTTTCAACACCTGAGTTTTGTCTGGGTAAAGAGCACTGTGAGTTTTACAGACTCATATAGCACATAGGAATGGCCACTGCTGGGCATATGGTACTGTTTATTTTGTAGAATACATCCATCAGATGTTCTTAAATAGCAGGGTGATGAAAACATGCCTAATTAGTGCAACTGTTTGTAGATAGCTGCTCACTTATTCTCTTTCCTTCTTAGCAGGTCTTGTAAATAATCTCTGGAAATTGCTATAATGCACAGTGCCTACACAGTTGCTCTTATGAGTTATCTAGTCTTCCTGAAATCCATTAAAATTTCTACTCAGCATGGTATCATAAAACATGATGTTGCTTAAATTTCAATCTTATGGACTATAGTTTAAAGGGCATGCTGTTCTATGATGTTCAATTATAATTATATTTTTCCTCACTAGTTGTAATTGTTTTAAAAATAACCTTGAATACTACAAGCTTTAGAGTTAGTACTTATTTTGGTCATGTAGTCATATTACTTACTGTTTTAAGTATCATGAGGTCAAAAGCTTATCATGTCAATGTAGGTAGAAGACAACTTGGGATTCAGTTTCACTTGTTCTGCTCCTGGGAATTGTTGTCACAAGACACCATGACCCAACTGAGACATGCAGTTCTGCATTTGTGTATTATGGTGGCTGTTAAAATCATCACAGTTTTCAGGTGAACAACACCATTCATGCATGATCTTACAGTTTTGGAAGTGAGAAATCCAGAAGTTGGATGATGTCTACCATTAAAGTTGGAATTTGAAATGTCCCATGTAGGTTTGTTTTTGGGGTGCTTGTTTTCCCATTTGGAGGAGGATATAGCTATGACATCACCAGTGGAAGGCTTTTGAAGACTATCTGGAATCTAGCTTCAGCATCCTTGCCTCCTAATCTGCTACTGTAAGAGGAGTCATGCTTCTACCACCATGCCAGAGCCTAGATGGAGTGTGCCGCATCTACAATCCCAGCACTCTTGGACTGAGGTGGGAGGTGGAGACAGAGGAATCAAGCAGCTACTGGGAATAACAGTGCAGTAAGGCGGACTCTGGATTAATAAGATCGAAGGCAAGAACTAGCTTCCAGAATTGTCCTGTGACTACGATGTACACAACATGGCACATAAACACCAACAGTCTATCTGTCTGTCTCTGTCTGTCTCTCTCTTTCTGTCTCTCTCTGTCTCTCTCTCTCACACACACACACACACACACACACACACACTTGAAAAATCAAGATACTGGTCTTTTCAGTTTAGGAAGGACAAAATCGAAGCTAAAATACTGAGAAAAGATGCATGTTAGTGTACAGTTTTCAAGGCTTTCTTTAGAGTTTCAATTTATTTTGAGAAGCAATACATCATTGATTTAAGCTTTGAGGCCAAGAATAGGTGGCTCCCATGCTGGCTGAGGCTATTATTTTCAGAACTATCATAGCAGAGACAAAAAGAATTCCATAATGACAAATGCATTCTTCTATAGTGTGAGATATGTTTGACTAATAGAAAAAGAAAGAAAAATTAAACGTGTTGAGATGGATAGTTTATGTCAACTTGACACAAGCTAGAGTCATCTGTGAGAAGGGAACCTCAACTGAGAAAATGCCTTCACAACATCTGGCAAGCCTGTGGGGGCATTTTCTTAATTAATGATGAATGTGGGTGGGGCCATCCCTGGGCTTTTGGCCCCCTCATCCTGTAAGAAAGCAGGTTAAGCAAGCCACGAGGAACAAGCCAGTTAGCAGCACCCCTCCGTAGCCTCTGTGTTAGCTCCTGCCTCCAAGTTCCTGCAGTTTGAGTTCTTACTCTTACTTCCCTTAGTGACTGACTACAAGGTTGAAGTGCAAGCCAAATTAACCCTTTCCTCATCAACTTGCTTTTGGCCATGGCGTTTTATCACAGCAATGATAACCCTAAGACACTTGTTCAAAAGACTTTGCATTGAGGCAGAAACAATAATTTAGGTATTTGGGTGTGCAATAATGGGAAGCAACATATTATAAGGGATGTGATAGTTATCTGGATGTATTTTGGAAGAGTTGAGAACCCAGATAACACAAGGGTCAGGCACAGTGGACTTTGAAGGTTTATAAGGCCCTATATTTATGTTTTAAATCCACTGAGTCCAGGAAACCCTGCTCTCCACTCAACAGATTTTTTAAGGAAGTAACGGCATGTGCTTCAAGCAAGGCCAGTTAGAATATCTTTGCTAGAACTTGGTCATTGAATCTAAGAAACTTGTCTCTCACTTCTCTGGTGACATGAAATGAGGACACATAAACTTGGGTCCTGAATGTGCTCTGTGAGGGTCCCCATTATTCACATTATTCACAGCAGTGAGAATCAGTGAAGATGAAGCCCGAGACAGAGAGCAGGGGTAGAGACACAGGAAGGTACAGAGGGGGTAGGTGCTTTCCACCTTCTCTTTGCTCTGCACTCCTATAGCAGGTCTCCTCTTACCTCAGATTTCTGTCATTATCCCATTATATATTCTGATAATCTCCCTATTTGCTTTAACAAGATTTAAACAATTCTATCGCTTTCAAGTAGAAGACCAATGAACAAGATGCCAGAAGTGTTGTATGTAGAATACTAACTAACATAATGAAGATACATACATCTTCTGACTTAACAGCAAGATACAGAGAATCAGTATAGTGAATGAACTAGAGAATCAGAAAGCTGGAAGGCATACCTGACTTTTCTCTTGTGTCAAGTAATCAAATCTAGGACCTTGCATATGCTGAATAAGTATTATGCCATTGAATACATCCTTAGACCTTGTTCATGGTAAGCAAGCACTCTAACACTGAACTCCTAAAAGTGATATTTTAGAAAGCTCATGCTTATTCTATGAGTCCTTAAATCAGAGGTTATTTATGATATTCTTTCTTTAACTAATGTTCTAATAAAGATGCTTTCTAAAATCTGGATCTTGACAACCCCCAATGCACATGTGTAAAAGATCTAATTTTCAAAATGTTGTCATAGGAAAGAGAAAACACCTTTGATACACGAGAGAAGAAAGAATATGGTGAGTTGAATGAGAATGGCCCTCATAAAGTCAGGTATTTGAATGCTTGGTCTCTAGTTGGTGGAATTGTTTGGGAAGGATTAGGAGGTGTGGACTTGTTGGAGGAGGTGTGTCACGGGGGGTAGGCTTTGAGGGTTCAAAAGCCCTTGCCAGACCCAGTCTCACTCTTTTTGCCTGTTGATTGTAAGTGTAAGTTGTACACTCTACTATGCCTGCCTGCCTGCTGCTGTGCTCCCTGCCATGGTGGTAATGGACTCACCCTCTGAAACTGTAAGCAAGCCCCCAATTAAATGATGTCTTTTATGGATTGCCTTGGTGATGGTGTCTCTTCACAACAGTAGAACAGTAGCTAAGACAAAGGAGTTTTAGAGTATAGAGGTGTACCCTTGAAGGGGTTTGTGAGACTCTGTCTCTCTCTGTGTGTCTCTGCCTCTCTCTGTATCTCTGTCTCTCTCTGTCTGTCTCTGTCTCTCTCTCTCTCTCTCTCTCTCTCTCTCTCTCTCTCTCTCTCTCCAGTTTCTGGCCATTAGATGCAAGGCCTGGTCTTCTGTTTCTCCCACCATAATGAGTGCTGTCACCATGGCTTGGGCCAATCACACCAATCAAGTATTGACTAAACTTTCCAAAACTGGGAGCTTTAAGCTTTGATTCCTACTAAGCTGACATATATCAATTATCCTGTTACAGTCATGGTAAGCTTTAGTATGTCATCTTTAGTATGTCACCTCTAATGAACTGCTATTTAACGTCTAACACAACAGAATTTAGTTTAGTAGACAGAGATTATAAATACACTTATTTAAAATAGCCTGTAGTATTTAAACCTGGTAGAGTCAAAAGCCAAATATATTTTCTCAAACAGTAATGCACATTTTCCCACTGAAGACTAAGAATTGTTTATTTTTCACAGTTAGTTAAGCTCCATTCAATTAAAATAGCTTTTACTCTTAAAAATTAAATTAGGGTAAAAAAGTATAGTTGATCCCTATAATACCATGAAAACATGCGTAAACAAAGAAGTGTGATATTTAGTCTATTATTCTGATTTTGTGATGTTTTACAGTATATTTAAAGATTGATTTTTTGTTTCTGATGATTTCTGTAATTGTAAGTAAGTATTTCAAAAGGATTTCAAATATTATCACATGGTCATCTTAAAATTTGTAAGATATTTTCTATCCAAGTGTAAAGGATAAGGAGAAAGAGAGAAAGTTCATTCTAACTCATAACTTACTGTAGCAGAAGTAAATGTATTTCTTAGAAAAATACATATAATTCTAATTCTTAGAGAATTTTATAGAATGTATCTTGATCCTATTCTCCTTCCACTATTTCTCCCCAACTTCTCTCAGATCCACCTCTGTTCCATCTGCTGTATCTTGGTTTTATCTTATTTTACTCTTAGAAGAGACTATCACCTGGCAGCAGCTCTGGCCCTCTGGCTCTTATAATCCCCCTCCCCGCCGCCTCTACAATGTTTCTTATGATTGTTGGTGTTGTGTTGCCAATGTATTAACTGAGGACTGGTATCCCAGTCACTTGATCTCTGCCATTTGACACATTGTGGCTTTCTGTAGTGACTTCTATATGCTGGAGATGAAAATAAAGAAGCTTCTCCAATGAGGAGTTTGAGCTACACTCCCCTGTTGGTGTAAGATGCAGTTAGAGATTGTACTAGTTTAGAAAACTGATAATAGTATGCTCTCCTCTAGGTTCCATGGCTTCACCAGCTACAGGTTACTAGCTAAATTTACACTTTCAGGTATGGATTCTCTCTTATTGAATGGCCTTTGAGTCCAGTTAGGTGACTGTTGGTTACTCTAAGAATATAGATGTCACTATTGTAGTTTTCTGAATATTTCCCATGCTGCTAATGGTTGGTGTTACAAAGATAAAACTTTTTTTTTGCTCTGTTGGCAGTTTTTGTGGGTGGCTTCTTCTGAAACTATGGGAGCTGGTCCTCAGTGAACAGTTTTCCAATTCCAAGCCAGATCAACTCCTCCAAATCCTGTGTCTGCAGTGAGGGGTGTCTTCAACAACAGAGTCTTACTATCATTTTCACAAAGCACCAGGGGCAACAACAATGGACTATATTGCTTGGGAGAATCTCTTGAACACCCCTGACTAACAACTCACTGATGCCTGACATCGGTGTTTTATTAAACAGTTTTGAGGTGAGCATTGTCACCCCAATTCAGAGCTATCATCCACAAATGAAGGGATTTGCCATTTACTCAGCAGCTCAGCATTTTTGTTTTAAGATCATGCACCTTGAGGGAGTTGAGGAAGGAAATCTCACAGAATAAATGAAGTATTATCTGTCTGGAACTAGCTCATGATGGCTTTAAGTGAAGAAGTTTTTTACCAGCAGGGTACAGACTATTGGGACAGATGATGTGCAGTTGGCAGAGGTCTCAAAGTGAAAGCTCTGGTGTATAGCTCTTCACAAATGCCTGTAATGGAAAGACCGAGAGTATAAGGTAGGGGAAAATGGGTATAGATCTGCTAGCATGGATATTTGGTTTAGGAGACAGAAAGTTTAGTCATTATTTCCAAGGTTTGATAAATACACTATGTGCACCAAGTCTGGGAGAAATGTGTCCTCATGTTAGAGTTAACATAGCTGTATTAACTGTATGGTTGAAAAGAAGTCTGAAGATGCAGAGCTGGGGATTGTGAAAAACTGAACTTCCCTCCCTCACACCCACACCTTGCTTTATCTTGGTCTCACAAAGGCAAGCATCTAAGGATTGGGGGTATCACCATATCACTCATGTGGTGTTGGCAGGTGTCCGGTTCTCAGTCCCTCTTGGTCGTCCTGCATGCACTTGAACTATCTCAATCAATTTTTTTTCTCCCTCATTGAAGCCCATTCCATCATCTTCTGAACGTATTGATCTTCAGTCATGCACAGACTCATCATAGTCTTTCTGGTGTTTCTGCCTGCAGGCCTCTCTGTCTCATTATTTCTATATTGGTCACCCTGTCCTCACAGCTGATACCAATCACACTTTTACAAGAGCATTTCAAAGGCATTCAGCCTGGAGTGAATGTTTCACTCGCAGGAAAATAGCACCAACTTCTTTTGCACCTGAAATATAGGTTTACTTAGCTGATATAATTTGATTCAAGTCAACATCTGAAAAGTTTTATGAGTGTGTGAGGTTTCAACCCTTTCCATCTTCCCTTTTTCCTTCATATGCAAGTCAGGTGTAGCATTTCATGGAAAGTGCGTGCTGTGTACGTGCAGCACACAGGGTAGGAAAGGATTGCAAGGGATCGGGACATGCAGGCAGACATTCTTTGGCTATAACCAGCTCAGAGGCCATGACAGAAGTTCAGGCAGCTGAAGCTTTAGAGAGGGACCCTGTGGGAAAGCCACGAGGGGACCAGACCCATTTCTGGTGGTTTTGTCTGTGACACTATAATTCTCCAACCCCGCTGTGCTGGGAACAGATTTTGTCTGTCACTAGCTTTCTAGTGAGACTCTCATAAGATTGATAGTGGGCTGCAAGGACATGTGGGCATATGGACTAATCCTCCCACACCCTATCGGACAGGTTCTTAAGACACTTGGTTCCAGTAGATTATGAGAGACAATAGCAGAAATAATAGTCAAACCTGATGTAATGTGGTGATCCCACTGCCTCACTTCACCCCTTTACAGCCTCAGCAAGGAGAATCAGCTCCTGTCCACACTGTGCTATGAGCAATGAGGGAGGAAGTTGCAGCTTAGAGATGTTAAGCATTATATTACATCAGTTTTGAAGTGTGCATTTTTCACATTTTAATGGCTTTGAAATTAGGCTGTGCCTAACTGTTGCCATATCTTAGGAACATAGTTGACAGTTTTATTTTTCTGAATGGCAGATAAAACACTAGTGTGGTGTAGGCTAAATGGTAACTTAAATCACACAAAATATGGTGCCTTCTTCATGCTTGGGCATTTCTAAAGACTTGCTGTTCTGGTCTTGGTTCTCAGGAAGAACAATTATGCAGGTTAAAAGAAGCCCTCTGATGTGGCTACAGTGAGAAGGTGACCTTGGAGATGTCTTTCCAGATTCTGACTCTCATATTTGATATGAGGATAAAGAGAGGATCTTGGGTCTTTGTGTTTGCTTTGTTTTTATAATCTTTTATCTTCTAAACTGTTGCCATGTTGTCCAGGCAATCCTGACTAGTCCTGAATATACAGACAATCCTCTCAGGATTTCTAAACTAATTAATCAAAGGCAAGGACAGCCTCCTCTTGGCTTAGGGACATGCTGTTTTCAGTTATGCACTGGGGGTTGTATCCCAGGATGCTTTATCTTTACTTCCTATTCATATTGAAGTGTAAGGGAGTGGGAAAAGCAGGAAATGGCTTCTGTTCTGTCCCAGCATCCGGGGTGGGAGTGGGCAGGCTTCCCATGGTCCCTGCCTCTTGTTTGAGTAGCACTTTGGAGCGTCTGCCCGTCTGTTTTGGAGACAGTTTATTGGCTGTGATATGAAGAAACATGCACCTTATGTTTCTTAACTTTTTTTCCTGCTGTATTTTCCTTTCCAAATTAATACCGCAAATGGCAGCCATTTAAAAAGTGGTAACTTGCCAGGAGAACTGGGAAAATCTCATCTCATCGTCCAATCTCAGGCTTCTGTGATGTGATGCTAACGCAATATTTTGAAATGCTGAAACCTCAACTTCACACTGGCCTGGGAAGTGAAACTGTCTGATCCCCCCCTCTCGCTCACACACACACACATACACACACACACACACACACACACACACACACACACACACACATGAACACACATACATACACATACATGCACACATATGCACTATGCACACATACACATACTTGGAATATTTCCAAAGTTGACAAGTACTGTACAATATCAAATTTTGCCTTGAGGTAAATCATATGAGCAACTCTTAATGCTGTGTGAAATATCAATGTCATCTTAGTTGTGACATCAGAGTTCTTACTGACCTTTAACAAGGGCGAACCCCTCATCTTGGGCAACTCCAGGGAACTGGGCCATTTGTCATAAATAGGCATTCTTACAATTAAAAATCAAATGCTGCAATTCCATGCTAAGGTGACAGCCTTTTAATCACAGGATTTTGTTATATATATGTGTGTATATCTTAGACTAAAAACCATTCTATTGGGTTTTCTACCATTATTTGTTTTTTATTCCGCCTTCAGGTAAAGTTCTATTTCCTACTTGGAAAGAACGTGGGTGTTTCCAGACAGCTTTTTTTCAATCACCCTCTTCCTGCCTGACTTGCACTTTCTTATCAACTTGCTTACCACCCAACTAAGGCACATCAGTTTTGTTTTGTCACCTCTGTTGAGAAATGTGATTGAGTGATTAGTGCAATTTGATGCTATTATCTAAGAATCACACTCGTGTAATTGAAACAGAATGCTACTGCAGGCAGACTTGCCAGAGTTTGTGCACCAGTAACTTTTCATAAAGGGTTGGTAGATGTATTGAAGCAACAATGACTAGGGACACCTACACATAATTTGTGTGTCTAAGAGCAATAAGGAACAGCATAAGCTCCAACCTACAGGAGTGAAAGTCCACCTGCCTTTCCTACAGAGGATGAGCAAGTGACTCCCAAAGGACTTCTAACTCTGTTGTCAGATACATGGATTAGATTGGCAAGAGTCCAAGACCTAGTACACTGGGGGGCTGGAAACCCACTCCAGTCAGGCACATAGGTGAGGAGTCTGCCTGTACTCACACCTAGACTTCCACTGTAGGTGCCACAGCTTGTGCTGTGCTGGAGAGCTGTGGCCAGAAGAGAGGAGAAAAGGTACCTGTGAGTAGGAACTCCAAATATCAGGTTCATATTTTCTTGTCCTTTGGACTTCATTGACAACACACATACTGAAGAGATAAAGTGATTAAGAATCCCATAGAACCATAGACATATTTGCAGCTGGGTGGTTGTGTGCCATCAATCCACCCCTAAAGATAACCACTCTTTTGGTTCTGAAACTCCCACTTCAATTATGCACGCTCAATATTCTAAATGATTGTTGGCAGCACATACCTTTGCCCTCACTATGAGCTGTGGAACAATGTGGTCAAAGAAGCTGCATCCTTCTTTGGAATGACTACTACATGTTTTAGATGCTGTTCTACACTTGATAGGCCTTTGTAATTGAACAACATACCAACAAAAACCATATAATTCAAGGAATGTTACCTGATTTTGATCTTGAAATTTATTTTATTTAAGAATGGGACAACTACAGATATAATATACTAATCGCTACTTCAGTGTTATATCCCCATTCAGGTCTTTTTAACATCTAATTTTATTATTTTTAATTACATGTGTGTGTGGTGTGGGTATTGAACCTTAATATAGATCCCCTGGAGCTGGAATTTTAGGCAGTTACAAACTGCCTTTCATGACTGCTGTGAACCAAACTCAGGTCCGTGGAAGAGCTGCATAAGCTCTTCACCCCTGAGCCATCTGTCCAGTTCACCTTGTTCAAATTTAAAGGTACACAAAGAGTTTGCAGAAGTTGGTTTTTGCTTTCTGATGATTGAGCTGTTATAAGCTTAGCCTCAACTGTGGGTGGTGAATAAGTCACTTGGATGTTATTTTCATAAAATTATGCATGAATCTCCCACTGATTAAATTGACTATGATATGAATTCCTGGCCATGATTGATTTTACAATGTTAAGAGCTAGATGAATGAGGAGATGGTTTTGATATTGGTTGTCAGTTTGTTGAGTCAACTAGAAGCCCTCCTCATCACCTTTCCAGGAACATTCGGTATCTCAGGTAGCTGGTTCTAAAAAGCATCTCTCATAAGTGAGTGCTCCATGGGGCCCAAGTAGGACTGCAAAAGTTCCTATGACCTGGCCTTAGGAATCCTGAACCCTAACTTTGGCAAATTCTATCAAGTAAGTCATAGAGGCCCACTCAGAAACTTGAGGGAAACATTAGACTCCATCCTTTGTTGGTGAAGTGAAGTGTGTTGTGAGATATTTTATTACACTGTGTAAAGGTATGTCACTGTGGTTGGTTTGTTAAAAAGCTAAATGACTAATAGCTAGGCAGAAGGTATAGGTGGGACTTCTGGACAGAGAGTTCTGGGAAGAAGAAAAGGGGAGTCTCCAGTGGAACGCCGAGGAAGCAGGGCATGCAGGAGGAGAGGTAAAAGCCACCAGTCATGTGACAGCATGTAGAGTACTAGAAATGGGTTAGTTTAAGTTATAAGAGCTAGTCAGAAACAAGCTGGCTGATGGGACAGAGAAAGACTAATTAAAGAAATGTTGAGATCAACTTATAGGGTAGTATGTGGTATATAAAACATTGTGATTATCTTTAGTAAATACAAGTAACCATAAAGTCTTATAGACCTTTTAAAGTTATTTCAGGCAGAACTGCTGTAGGCACAAAATTAGCCCAAGGTATTTTTTCCTATTACTTTTTAATTCATAAACTATGCTGTTTACTGTTACCAGCCTGTGACTCTTAACTCTTGACTGTAAGAATATATTCATAGATGATGATTTTGCAATGATGACAGCTTGAATTGCAGAACATTGAAATAAAATTGGGCCAAACCCCCATGGTGCTGTGTTTTCCTTCTCTGCTCCCCCTTAATGCAGCCAACTTCAGTTTTTAGAAATAAAATAAAAGCCAGACATAAAACAAAAAAAGAAAAAGAAAAGAAAGCTCCATTTTTAATATAAACTCTAGATTTTTGAAAGAACAGTCAACAAGGAAGTCTATATTTAAAAAGACAGAATGCCAAAAAGCCTGAGTTTGTCAACTCTGACCTCCCCATGACCTCTTGGTAACTAAGCCCCTGGATTAAGGTCCTCACTGATCCTTTGTCCCACTTGACCCAACTCAGCTGTTGGTTAATATAGTAACAGATGTTCATCCACACCTGTCTGGCTTCAGGTCATTCCTGGGTATTGCAATACTCTGTAACTTTGTAGAGAGAGATATTTAGCTCAATTTTTAGTATTGTTTTATTGTTGTGAATATTAAAAATTGATATCACAAAGTTTTCTTCTTCAGCATTTTTATCAAATGCATTGAGCAAACTAAAAACATTTAGGCAAGCTGACGTGAACAGTGCATATATGACTCTCCAGAGCATTTATGTTGGTTGGGCACACACTCAGCAGTAGTAAATGCAGGCAGAGGAGCATCTGTGCCCACATTGTATTCTAGGTACATTTATACTTAGCCCCTGGTTTTCTTTCTAAGAACCTTGAGCTATCATTAGCACCTGTGAAGTATGCATAGGGTCACTTAATATTTGTTAAATGAGTGAGTGAATAAATAAGTAAATACTTAACACATTTTCTTCTTTTACTATCTTCTCTGATACAACAATCCAAAACTAATGATTGACTTGTCTTAAATTATATTTCCTTTTATAATAGCCATTATTGAGACGACATAAACTAAACTGTGTTTCTAAATTATAAAGTATAATAAGTATAAAAGTAAAAGTAAGCATTTACTTTTGGTGTACAGGTATTCTGCATTTCATTCTGCAAGCTACATGTCTTGATGTAGCTAATAACGAGCATCATCAAAACTTTATTCCTTTAAGGGAAAGGTCTGGCTCTTTGATATTTGAACCCTATGGCTGTATTATTCATATAATGTGTTATAGTAATTCTTAAGATGGTAATATTCACCTCTGCATTTATCATGCTTTTGTCTGTATTGCTGATGATTGGATCTAGAACACTCAGACAAGTATTGTATTGGTTACTATGACTCAGGAACATAATGAAGAAAAGGAGGGCTTATTTTGACTCACAATTTGAAGGTATATACTGTATCATGGCAGAGAAGGTGCCACAGAATGAGTGTGGGATGACTGGTAACATTGCATCTACAGTCAAAAGGTACACAGTGGCAGGAAGTGGGGCTCAAGACCCGCCCCTAGTGACCTAGATCCTCCAGCGAGCTTCCATCTCCTGAAGGTTCCACAACCTTCCCAAACTGCACCACCAGAGGGGACTAAGTATTTAAACATGTGAACCAATGGGGAGCATTTCACATTCAAACCACCGTAAGTGCTCCATCCCTGAGCTGTCTCTCCAGCCCAGTCATATTTTTAACTATATGTTATTCTTATTTCTACTCTTCTAAGAGGGTTGTCAGAGAATTTTTGAGTTTATTGCAGAAGTAGGAAACTAGAGAACATCTTTGCATCTCATAGTTTTCCTCTGTGGTGTAACTATGATGGGTTGGATCAGTTTCATCTTGGCTAGAGAACACATAGTTCACATATGCTCTTTGAGTTTGGCAATGCCAATCAGAATTTACATTTTGGTTGTCATGGTTTTCATCAGATGAATGTATTCTTCTTGGTGAAAATGAAATATTAAATCTCAACTCAGGTTGCAAAATCACGTACAAACCCTACTTCTGAAAAATAGTAAGAAAATATTCACAACATACTAAATATTAACAGGTAAGTTTCCCCAAAGTGCTTGCCAGAGATTATCTGAAGAGTTTATTGTCTACACATCAATAGAAAGCATACCATTTTATTGTTTGTCCTACTTGTAAAACTAATGCTTGCTAATTATAAAAACTATATATCCTTTAGAAATAGGGTAGGAAATTCAAGTCCATTGTAGTAAGTATTAACATTATTAGTATTTCAGCATGAATTATTCCAGATTTAATCCTCAGCAATAAGATGGTATATATATATATATATATATATATATATATATATATATATATATATATATTTGCAGCAAAAAAAAGAACAATTATATTCAGGATGAAATGGAGGAAACCTATATGTTTCCTGAATACATCTACAAAAATACTTTATGATGGCCAGAGCCTGTAGATTTTTCATCTGGATTTGCACATGTGTAAATATTATTAACATATGTTGTCAGCAAAGATATATAGAAATCAACATCACATTCAAGGAAATTATTAGGCTTCACTTAATTCTACTTGTAGCCTTTTCTGGCATATTTCTTAACATTTATTACCTTTCACTAATAATTTTGTAAAAAATGAGCTATTTTTCTTGCCTCTTGAGGAAGACTTTCCTCCCTCCCTCCACCCTTTCTTTCTTTCTGACATAGGCTATTACTGTATATAACAGGGTGGCTTTGAACTCTACACCCTCTTACCCCTGCCTCCCAAGTGTCAGGACCACAGGAGAGTACATCCATGCCCCGTGAGAAAGAAACCTTCTAAATGGAGAACTATAGTACTGTAGGCTGTTTTCACCATATTGCTTGTAAAGAAAGAAGTGGAAACTAATGACTACTTCTAGTGAACACTGTTAAGGGAAAAATTATGAATTAGTTTTATTTTCACTCTTACTTTGAATGTAATTATTTAAGAAGAGCTTAATTTTATTCAAATTTTGATTTTTTCATTCTAAGTAGTTTATATTCTGATTAAAATTTTTTTCATTATTTTAAACTCCACAAGTGTAAAGCATAGTCTCCCTTTCCTTTTCAAACAAGATGTTCTGCTTTGAGATTCACAGAACTTCTTTCTGTCCACACACCCTCACTCAAAGATATTGGGAGCAAAGCTTAAGTCCAAGGTGAAGACCTAAATATTTCAGTTGATTAAACTTATGGAGGATAGGACCTTGAAACACTTGGTGGCCTAAGTAATAATTATAAAAACTGGACCTAAATGGCCTTTCTCTGGGAAACTCTTTTAAGAAGGGGAAAATCCAGTTCTTCTCACAATAGAGTATTGTTCTCTGAGATGACTTCTAAGATGCATATTAATCAACCCGAAAAATGACTGAGATGCACTGCACCCAGATTCTTATAAATTACATTGGTTGCAGCAGTGGATGTTGGTTTTGTAGCTTTCCACATGGGCTTTGGCATTCTCAGCTCTGGTGGTGCCTTTTGCTCTGTTAGTAACACGAATCCCTTGGAATCTTTATAAGGAATCTGGAGATTGAAGAACACTACAACATGAGATGGCTTGCTAATGTCTACCACAAGAAAAAATGGGTAGATTTTGAAAAATTTACCAACTACATACCCATATGGTAAAGGTGTTTCCTGCCCTTATAAGAGTTTCATTCTGTAGAATTGGAAATCAAGACAGACTTTTTGCATAATGAATGGGTCATGATGAAAAAAAGGATTCAGAGTGACAGGGCTGAGGGATGGTTTATATATTGAGGAATTAGACAGATGACATCATAGACCTTATTTTCTGAAGTAGATTTTGAGATTTACCATCAAGAGGTTGACTGGAAAAGGTTTCTGAAGACGACACAGTGAGGGGAGAGTTGAATTGGAGTATGGTACAGCAGTTGCTTGGTCAACCCTACAGAAATTCTAGACCTCAGAGGTTGCTCCCAGTTGTCCTCACATCAAAGCAAGAGAGCCTGGCAGAGCATTCTCGCTGTGCACAAATTTGGCTGTGCACACATGTGGAAGTCACTGGGTAGAAACTTCTCCAGGAGGGGTGTGGTTTTGTGAAAGGTAGCTCTCATCAATCAAGTATAATTTTGGATTACAGATAGTATAATTTTGGATTACAGATAGCCAAGAGTCCTCATCCAGTGACTATCTCAGCAAAACAAACACATACACTTTACTTAGAAATCTTGATACTGTACTAGATCATCATTTCTATAAAAGAGAAAGCCACAATCCAATGAAAAAGATAGAGAAAAAAGCTTTTCATGTAGCTAAGGCATCCCTGGCAAAGGGACAGAACTGAGGACATTCTTGTATTAGTGGTGGAGCTAAAGCTTCTGCAAACTTACTGTCACTATCACATGGAGAATCGTTCTGGTAAGAATATGAATCAATTCAGGACATTGAGCAGATCAGAGAAAAACAAAGGTGTGGCTTATATTATGGTAACAGTAAATATGAAGAAAAGCCAGTGTTTCCACAGGTAGAATAAACAGAACAGTGATGAATTGGATGGTACAGAGGTAAATCTGTTTCATGTTTATGTTGAGCACATAGGTCTGAGTTGGTAGTGTTTATTAAGGTGAGAACTAGAGGTAAACAGGCTTTTAAAGTCATTATAAATTAATACATTGATTGGTCATTGAATGAAGCTTAGCAAAGGCCATACAAAAGAACCGATTTAGTAAACACAAATGGAAATGCAATAACCAGACTTCTACTGCACCATTTTTTGCAACTCCATGGCTCTCCTTCCCATTCTCTAATACATTTAATTTCCTCAAACAACAGCAGACTCATAATTCAGAACCACAAGAGAGGCAACCTGTCAATGCAGACATTATCGGGTCAGAAATGCTTAGCATCTGAGATTTCGCTGTGCTCCACAGCACCTGAACACTGTAGTAGAATGTGTTACTAGGTTTCCTCACCATTCAAAATGTTCTTTCTCCAGCACTTAGTTGTTGTCTTTGTACCTACCATTTATTAGAGACCTAGTCAAGAAGGTAGAAAGACTTCTAACTTTATCCTGAAGGTTATAGTCTAACCAAGGGAAAATAGAATAAAACGTTAGGAATGAGATAATTAAAATTACATAAGAAGATAGTAAATATATAACAAGTCTTGTGCTTATATGTTATAGTTTCTGGTTTTGTCCTTGTGGGTTTTCTGTGTACACAAATGTGTGTGTGTGTGTGTGTGTGTGTGTGTGTGTGTGTGTGTGTCTGTGTATGTTTCCAGAGCTTTTCCTTTGGTTCTTTTTTCTTCTCGTTGTTTTGTCCTATTCTGGTTTGTTTGTTTGTTTGTTTTTATTATTGTTATTATCAGTTTCTTTTAGTTGCCTGTTTGTTTTACAATAAGAGATAAAAAGAAAAGGAGTGGATTTGAGTGAATGGGGAGGTGGGGAGGATCTTAGAGAGGTTGTGGGAGGGGAAATCATATCAATACATTATATGACTAAAGTCTATTTTCAATTAAAAATATGAATATATCTATTTTGTATGGATATCTCTGTACAAATTTCTAAATTTTTTGAGATTTTTCTTTTTTAATATTTGCCTGTGTTTATTATTTCAATCACATGAAGATAATTGGATATTCAATTCTCAGTGCTTTGATACATTAAAGTTAAATTTATTATTAAGCATGTTAAATTGTGTGAAGAAATCACCTATGACAATGCTTGTCATTTTCATAGTGCGAAAATCTATACTCATTGGATAAAATACTTATGACAGACATGCAATCTTTTTTAACCTTGATGCTTGATTAAGTTATTTAAAATTTTTTTCATGCAAAATGTTTTCATCATGTTTTCCCTTTTCCTAACTCCTCCTAGATCCTCCCCTCCTTCCTCCATCCAACTTTATATTCTTTCCCTCTCCTGAACAAAAAATTACAGTCCACAAAAAATCAAAACAAACAAGAAAACAGACTAATTAGATAAAAATGCCAACAACAAAACAAAATGAAACCAAAAGACCACAAAAATACCATGGAGTTCTTTTGTGCTGGGCAAATACTCCTGGGCATAGGGCCTGCCATGGAACATGGCTAATATACCCAGTGGCATTCTGTCACAGAACACTGTTTTTCTCTTTGCCAGAATCAAATGGCTTCTCAGTTAGGGGTGGAACCTCATGTCCACTTCCCTGTGCTGAGATTGAACTGTTGCAGGTCCTGTGTGTGCTGCCAGTCTCTGAGTTCATTCGTGAAACGGAAGACGCTGTTTCCTTGGAGACATCATGCAGTCTTATAGCTGCCTCTTCTACATAGATGCTGAAGCCTTGAGGGGAGGGGTTTGATGAGGATATCCCATTTAGGACCAATTACTCCAAAGTCTCTCACTCTTCACATTATCCAGCTGTGGGCCTCTGTCTTAATTCCCATCTACTGCAAGATGAAGCCTCTCTGATGTGGTTTGACTGAGGCATTAAGCTGTTGGTATTGCAGTATGTCATAGGAGTCGTTTTTTTCTATATTCCTTTAGCAGAATACTAGTGTTAGGTTTTTCCCTAGGCCCATGACCTTGGACTCAGGCTCTTGACTACTACAGCAGTATCAGGTCTGGGTTCCTTCTCATGGAATGGGCCTTAAATCCAGTCAGAAAGTGGCTGGTAATTCCAATAACATTTATGTCACTCTTGTACCAGTACTTCCTGCAGGCAGATTGCTCCTGTAGGTTGCAGATTTTGTAGCAGAGTGATACTGATGATTTCCTCTCCCTTCCTCTGGTAGTAACATGGAGAGGACATTCAAGCACTTTGAAGAGTAGTCAGTAGGGCTGAAGCTTTTCATTAGGCACTAGTTCAACTTCTCCCTGTTTGATGACATAAATAAACATTGTCTTCAGAAACAGGGCATTACCATCAGGTGTGGAGAGCAACCAACAGCCTTAGCAATAGCTTGTGATGTTTCAGCGTGAGGTTGTAAGAGAGAACGGCCCCTTTGGAGTTGGTACAGGACATACTCAGATCAAATTCTTAGTAGAAATGAGATTTATTACCCTGGAGTAGCAAGTAGAAGAGGGGAGGCTGCAGAGGCAGATAGCAATCAGCAGCAACAGCAATCAGCAAACAAGAAAGAAATACGCAGCCAGCAGCAAGCAAACACAAGTGTTTTTGTTTTTGTTTTTGTATTTTTGCAGGAGTGGGCTTTTAAGGAGAAAAAAAGGGAGTCTCTGCTAAGGTGAGTTGGTAAATCTGATTGGACATATTAGCCAAATAATGAATTTTGATTATTGGACCTTACCTTGATGTTTAGTATCAGGAGTGAGTCAGTGGCCAAATAAGTGAATGGACCTTTGGGGCTGGCTTTGGGAATGTAACCTCTGAGTTTTTAGCAAGGGAGGTAGAGTAAAAGGCAAAACCAGTTGGCACCATGTTTGCCATGCTCAGGCCTGCTAGAGTGCTTCAGAAATCTATGGTCCCTCTTTGGCCAGTGACTCAACCAAATGTAACCCTTTCCTGGCACTGGACGTTATTCTTGGTAGTGTAAGATGTCTATCTGGGGCATTGACTCTCCTATTATTCGCTAACTCCATTTATATATGTATATGCTTTAGGAAGCTTCTGTAGGTTTCCATATGACTTTTCAAGTGGCATTCAGTGTTAGTTATTCTTCCACACAACCCCTCATTTGCCCTTCTCCCCCATATGCCTCCCTATTTAATCCTCCTATTCTTTTTTTTTTTTGGTTTTTCAAGACAGGGTTTCTCTGTGTAGCTTTGCGCCTTTTCCTGGAACTCACTTGGTAGCCCAGGCTGGCCTCGAACTCACAGAGATCCGCCTGGCTCTGCCTCCCGAGTGCTGGGATTAAAGGCGTGCGCCACCACCGCCCGGCTTTAATCCTCCTATTCTTTAAGTTACCCCTTTATCTCTCCATAATATTATATTCGGTTTCTCCTTCCTTAGGGCATCCTCTACTCACCCCTGATCCCTTACTAGGTGCCTGACTTCTGTGGTTATTTGAACTGTAGCAGACATATTAAAAGCTTAAAAACTAACATCCACATATAAGAGAAAAAATACAATATTTGCCTTTGTGGATCTGAGTTACCTCACTCAGGATGATTTTTTTAAGCTTCATCAATTAACCTGAAATTTTCAGTTTTCTTAACAGCTGAGTAACATTGCATTGTGTGAATGTACCACATCTTTAGTATCCATTCATCTTCTGATGGATGCCTAGGCTGTTTCCAATTTCTGGCTGCTATGAATAGAGCAGCAATGAACATGGGTGAGCAAGTATCTTTATAGCAATAATGCAGGGCCCTTGGGGTATATGTCCAAGAGTAGTATAGCGGGATCTTGTGCTAAATCTATTTCTAGCTTCCGGAGGAACCACCAGCCTCACTGATTTTCATAATGGATGTACCAGTTTGTACTCCCACCAGCAATGAATAGCTATTCCCCATCCCCCACATTCTTGCCAGCATGAGCTGTCATTGTTTAATGATCTTGGCCATTATGACTGGTGTAAGATGAAACCTTAAAATGGTTTTAATTTGCATTTCTCTGATTATTAAGGATTTTAAACATTTTCTTGTTTCTTAGCCATTTGTGTTTCATCTTTTATAACTCCACATTTAGTTCTGTAACTCATTGCAATTGGATTATTTGTTTTCTCGGTGTTTAGTTCTTTTTAGTTCTCTATATAATTTAGATACTAACCCTTCATTAGATGTGTAATTGGTAAAGATATTTTCTCATTTTTGTAGGTGGCCATTTTGCCCAAATGATGGTGTTCTTTGACATACAGAAGCTTTTCAGATTCATGAAGCCCCATTTATTAACTGTTGTTAGTGCCCATACTATCAGTGTTCTGTTCAGAAAGTGCTTTCCTATGACAGTGAGTTCAAAACCATTCTCCCTTTCTCTTCTCTCAGATTCAGTGTGTCACGACATCTTGCATTGAGGTCCTTGATTCATTTGGAGTTAAGTCTTGGGCAGGGTGATAAAAACTATTCTATCTGCATTCTTCTGCATGCAGCCATCCAGTTTGACCAGCACCACTTGTTGAAAATGCTGTCTTTTCTCTAGCATGTATTCTTGGCTCTTAGTCAAAAATCAGGAATTATGTATGGCTCTTCAGTCCTATTCTATTTTGTGGGAATATTTTCAATAGTTGATCTTTATGCATGAAACCAAGAAAATATCAAAACTCAATAAAATATTTCTTCTTTAAGGTAAGGGAGAGAAATTACAATTTGTCCTTTCCTTCCTCCACAGCCTATCAGATGACCACTCATTTAGAGTCTTGGTAGAGTGGCTTGTAAACTGTCTATTTTTAGGGTAGCAAAGCTCACCTAAATGAGTTATTGTCTCCACACCCTCACTCATATCGCTCTGTTAGCCTTGCAGAATGTTGATTGTAGGAAGGTCACAAGTGGGGAAACCTGCCCACAGAAGCTTTGGAGGGCAGATTTTATCATTGCTTGATTGAATGCCTGTTCTACCACAGCCTGTTAATGATGACAAAGGTTACTCTGAACTTCCAGCTTCTCGGCATAAGTGTTACTAATTTTTTCTGGATAATTCTAAATGGGAAAGAAGATGCTTTTGCTGAAAGTAATGCTCTTCCAGTTTGTATCATCCCTTGTTTATAAATAATTAATAGGAGAAACTAAATCTAGATTTTGAGCAAAGAGAAGGGGAAGTTATGTTAACCTTTCAACTGTTCACCAAAGATGCGCATGCATACATTCTTTACATTTCTTTCCCTCTTTTCATGCTGGTTATATAAAGGTGATAATTTCCTATGCCATGTGATTCTCTCGGTTCAGTTTGAAGAATTTAGTGATTCTGTTCCTTTCTGTTTTTAACAGACTTAAATTGCAGAGATTAATTTTGACGACTTAGCATTTACCTTATCCAATATAAGAAAGAAATTAGAAGATTGGATGCTGTCATTTGAAATTATGAAAGCACAGAGGTACAAGGACTGAAACCAGGAAATATTTTTGAGAGCTGAGTTATGATTTACAAGGTGGTAGACACGGAAGTTTGTCTTGAAGCAGGTCGAACTTTGCAGAAATTGAAATCTGTATCCTCTGGAGAAGAGCAAACTCCTACAAAGTTGAACTGGCACCTGGCTTCCCACAGTAAAGCGAGGAAGACCATAAATTTTAAAGATTTGTGGACTCAAGCCAATTTCCCAAACATTTCTGAGTCTTCGGTGATCTTATTAAAATGCACACTCACACATGGTGGGAGGTAAGGAAATGCATTGAAGCACCGACTGTGTATGCCTCCCAAGTATGTTTGCCTCATCTGCAAGAGGCTTTTAAATATAACAATCTGTTTTGTCTTAGTAATTATTTTATGCTTCAAATTTTGAATGTTTTGTAATTCACATCTTTGTCCTAAGTGCACATGCTCAGTGCATATTATTTGGAGGGGTGACGTCTTATAAATCTAAAAAATAAATACATACCTCTTTTTTAATACAGCACCACCAGTGTTTATTTATGGTACATGATATTTTTCTTTGCTCTTTTACAGTGATTGATTTTTGTCTCTGTAGCTTTTCCAGGGAGATTGACTGATGATTTTCTTTCTCAGAGGCATTAGTAGAGATATTTCCAACTGCCCCAGGCAGTCACAGGCCACAAACGGCACTGTAGTCAAGCTGCCTCCCCATCTAAGTGCATAATCTTGTCACCTATGATAAACAGCAAACAGCCATAAGAGGACATTTTTGAGAAAAAGACAAAGAGTCTTATTTTTCCTGAGCTGATGCTGGAACTGTCAATTAAGCCTCTCGAAGTATAGGAAGAGATTTACTTGCAAATTAAATAACTCAGCAACTTTCACCAAGTCCTGGGAAAACTCAGATTTCCATTTCTAAAAGATACAGCCACTTCTCCTGAGGCACAGAAGACCAGATACCATTGGGGAGGGTTTTGAAACATGAAAAGCAATAGCATTATCTAAAGAAAGACAAATGAAGATCATGAGTATAGATAATATGAAATAATTAATTGTTCAAAAGGTATATCCTGGATAAAGAGGTGTGAGAGATGATAAATTGGTAAATCATTTTCACTTTATATTTCAAGTATAGCACAGTGTTCTCGTTGCCATGTGATAAAGGTTTACAATGAAATGTCAGCCATGTTTGCTGTGTGGATTAGTATGTTACCCGTGGTTTAAACAATATGCTGTGTCATGCAAGTGCTGGGCATCCACATACTGTCACATTTAAGGAATGACTTCAGAATTTATTTTGAAAGTTGTATACTTTTGAAACTATTAACTGTTACTTAACACCTCCATCAGAATATATCACTCTTCTGAATGAAAAAATAAAAATGGGCATCACTACACTCACACTCAGTAACTCTTCCTGCCAGTCTGACCTTTCTTTACATTCAGAAGGCTGTATTTCTGTATTTATTCAGTTGCTCACGTTAATTGTTGCTCTTACCTGTCTTGGATCCAATTCTTAAGTTCAGTAAGTTCTGCTTACCGATTTTAGTTCCAAAATAAATGACAGTGCCATCCAACAGGCAATGTATCCTTGAAGGCATAAACACAGTCATGTTCATGCATGAGGGTACACACACACACACACACACACACACACACACACACACACACACTTCAAATACCTTCAGGGCAACTTGTTTGTCCTCATGGAAGCTGCTAGAATGATCTGCTACATTTCCTTCCTTCATCCTCACCAAATTATGTTATGTTGAAATCTGCTACTTCGCCTTGTGTGACTTGACCTTACATCTCTCTGCAGAGAATTGAACTGTCAGCCTTTGATGTAATGGAATAATTTAGGTGATGAGGTCTTATTTTTTTTCTCCTTCTTGGAGGATCATACTAAAAAACTCACTCCTCTCTCCAGAGATAAACTCTAAATTCTGTAAGAATACTAAGAACAGGTCCTCTTTCAAAATGGCATTTATGAGATAAGTGAATGGCTCAAGTAATAAATTTAAAGTAGAAGTTTCTTTCAGAAACTGTAATGGCAGCGAGATAATTAAGCTTCCCAGGGAAGAGAGATAGAGAGAAATAGAGATGTTTTTGATTCCAGGTAGGTAGTAAAAGAAAATTACTTATAAGACAAGAAATTGTGGTTATTTGTATTAGAGGGGATAAGAAAATAAGGGACTGGATTGGAAGTCACCAAGCCACATTATTGTCAGAAATATTCATTCATATTCTGGATTCTTGCAAAGACCAAGAAGTGGTAGCTTTCTATGAGTGTCCTCCAAATGACCCCAGCCCGACAGCTAGACTGTGACCTAAAAAGATAGAGTAGTCAGGTTCCTCTCAGCTGGCAATTGATGCAGTCTGTCCAGTGGGGCTAGCTGTCAGGCAAGCAAAGACTAGAAATTCAGAAGATGACTTCTGTCTTAGGGTTTCTACTGCTATGAAGAGACACAATGACCGCGGCAACTCTAACAAAGAAAAACATTGGATTGGGGGTGGTTCTCATAACATTTCAGAGGTTTAGTTCATTATCGACATGGCAGGAAGCAAAGCAGCATGCAGGCAGATATGGTGCTAGAGATGAGAGTCTTACATCTCCATACAAAGGAAACAGGAAGTGAATGGTTTTACTGGGTGTGGCATATGAGTCTGCAAAGCCCACCTCCACAGTGACACACTTCCTCCAACAAGACCACACCTACTCCAACAAAGCCATGCCTCCTAATAGTGCCACTGTCTCTGGAATGGCACTCTTTCTTTCAAACTACCACTACATCCAAGGAGACATAAGATTCCAGGAGAGCTAATAGTAGTTCTAGGTTGAGTCTTGGCTGCCTGTATTTAGAGGGTAAACAAGTAGGCCAGTAAAGACTAGGTTTAAACAGCAGTTTGAGGATCTTTGCCAATTGCTTACTTCAAAAGAAGTATGTTAGCCAGGTGATGGTGGTGCATGACTTTAATCCCAGCACTCAGGAGGCAGAGCCAGGCAGATCTCTGTGAGTTCGAGGCCAACCTGGTCTACAGAGTGAGATCCAGGACAGGCACCAAAACTACACAGAGAAACCCTGTCTCAAAAAAGCAACAACAACAACAACAAAAAGAAGTATGTTGTTAAGAACTCAGGATTCAGCCGGGCGGTGGTGGCACACGCCTTTAATCCCAGCACTCGGGAGGCAGAGCCAGGTGGATCTCTGTGAGTTCGAGGCCAGCCTGGGCTACCAAGTGAGCTCTAGGAAAGGCGCAAAGCTACACAGAGAAACCCTGTCTCAAAAAACCAAAAAAAAAAAAAAAAAAAAAAAAAGAATTCAGGATTCATGGAGCCCCAAATGAGAACAATGCAATCGATATCTAGTAAAAAGTAACACAAAATTTTAAGGACTAAACAATGAGATTCACGGCCATGGAAGGGGCTCATAGAAATGAGAAAGTGCTTGTCTTACAATTATGCGCAACTTAGTTTGAACTCTAGTCCCAAGATAAAACATTGGGAGGTTTCATTGTTTTAGAAAATTTTTTTCCCTACTAAGGTATTCTGATCATAATTTTTCCTCCCAGATCCTGCTCACCTCTCACATCTCCCCACTCACCCAACTCCACACCCACCCTTTCTTCCTTTCTCTGTTTAGAAAACATACAAACATGAAAAAAACAAACAAATTATGACAAGGGAAAACAAACTGGGAATGAGGTATATGCTCACAATCCCAGCACTAGGGAGGCAGAGCTCTGGACCCAGCCTGCTCAACAAGATCCCTACCAATGAGAGAGATTGTCTCAAAAACAGCAAGGCCGAGGGCAGTGGCTGAGGAGGACAACCAGGAATAGCCTCTGGTCTACACACACACACACACACACACACACGCATGTGTACACAGACACACACACACACACACACATCACACGCGCGCGCGCGCACACACACAAACACACATACACCTGGTTCCACTGCTTTGTTAGGGAGGCATACAAGTCAGCTTTATGTGGTGGAAATGAAAATCTGCCTCATACAATTTTGAAAGTTATAACATGAAGACCTCCTTTGAAATATTATTGGTGCATGGGTATGCTTACTAACACATTTACAAATATTGCTTTAAATAAAGACGTCTCCCTCTCTCAAGAAAGCTATGTACTATTATAATTCTTTCACCAAAGTCTTCTGTTGGGGAAAATCCTTTTTAAAAAGTTTGGTGACCCTGAATGTGCCTCTTTCATGTGATTGTAGTAAGGTGTCAGAAAAGGCATGCACATTTGCCAAGATATGGAATGTAGGTTTAGAGATTCCAGATTTCACTAGATTTTTGTCAGTCCATTCCATGCATGCTGATTTGAGGTCCACAGTTCACTGTAACACATAAATCAGGAAAAATCACTAGAAATAGTCTTAGTATTCCATTTTAGTGTAACTGGTTTTTGGTCAGAAGTAATTTATGCCTGACATTGAATTTCCAATTTATTTACTAAAAAGTTGACTTTTAGTTGTTTTAGGTAATTAATTAATAAAGCAACACACAAAATTTAAAAATATTTTGTATCAGCTGTATATTTTTGTTTTATGTTAGGTCAAGAGGACCTAGTATATAGGTTACATAAGAACTCATTAATTAGACCTTCAATATTGAGTGTCTATTCTAGCCATTGTAGGTAATGGGAATATATAATGAAATTCATCTAACAAAACTATATTAACAATTTATAAGATAAAACAGGGAGATAGATTTTTCTTTTTTGTCTTGCATACCTATTATGCCATTTAAACATATTTGTTCCTATTGTTTTCATGAAACCAATAGAATTAAATATTCTTAGCAAATTTGTGAGAACACAATTATGAGGAGTCTATTCTCTATGTGAGGGGAAAGGCAAATTCAGAGGTTTCTGATGCAAAGGTAGGGGTCAAACTGACCATAGATTTCAGGTTTTCCACCTTATGGTCACTTCCTCTGCTTCCTCTACAGTCCTTGAATTAGTATTCTCTCTTCTGCTAATTATTGCACATGATATAACACTGTCTGAAGAGGTATGACAGAACATCTCCTCTTGCTCTGTCATACAAGTGCAAATACTACAAATACAGTCACCTCAACTGAGTGATGGACATCTATGTATGGATTATAGAAGAGAAATAAACATACAATGAGTTGCTTTGTTGAGGTGATTGTGCAATTTGGACAAGACCACATCTAATCCTCATATTTTCTTATTTAAAACCTCCTTTTTGGCATTTGAGTATTCTGAATACTACAGAAGTGTTGTGTTGACCACACAAGCAGTGTGGCCTAGATCTCAGCTGAGGTTTGTACTTTTTCATTCTTGTTAGTTTGGCCACCAGTAAAATGTAGCTTCTTGACTTTTCCTTGTACATAACCTCATTAATCTCTTTCACTGTTACTTAAAATTGTAAAGTATCTTTTGGTAGATTAATGATGGTCTTAATGTTGTTGCTGATGATAATTTAGCTATCTTAGAATGTGGAATTGAAAATAGGACTTTTAAACAATCCATTTCATTAGACATTTTACAAATAATGCTCCTATGAATCATATTACACATGCATTTTTGCATGAACTTTTGATTGAAAGGAAGACATATTTTTATCTGTGTGATAATAGTGTTTTTATTTATTAGGAGCAATTGTTAAGCATTTAAAACAAATGCATTGGCATCAATCATGTATGACTCAATGCCAATATAATAGGGTATATTTTTAGACAAGACACAGTAAATAAAATGATTTATACATTCTTCAGTGGAGCATTATTTAAGGGGAGAAGAGAAAGGGCCAGTCTGCCAGATCCAAAAACAGCTGACACCAACTGACACAAGAGCAAGGGTTCGAGTCACCAGATATGCACACACATACCCCACATCCTAGGCATCTTCAAATTTCCAATATATGCCCCCTTTCAGAGTATTCAGAGACTTCTTAAAGCCTATGGATTTCTATAGAAAGGCGACACACCTCTGACTTTGATACTATCTCGTATGAGCATTGGCATTCTATAAAGAACAAGCCAAATAGCAGTGAGAAATCTACTTCAGGGGGAATGTGATATAGACTTTGAAAAAAAGGCCTTTCTTGTGGTAAAAACGGCTTAACAAAATTATAATTAATATATAAAGACAAGTTTAATCTTACTATATTAATTTTGTGTATGTAGTATGTACTGTATGTGTGTAAATTTTCTCATATGTGCCCATGTTTGTCCAGCTACCATATTTGTGGAGTTCAGAGGCAGACATTGGCTAGCTTTTTGTATCATGCTCAACCTTAGCTTTAAAACACAGGTTTCCCAAGAGCCCAGAGCACACTAACCAGACTCAGTTGTAAGCCTGCTACAAGGTTTCTCAATGAACCCAGAGCACACCAATTTAACCAGACTCAGCTAGGCAGCCTGCCACAGGGGTCTGATTGTTTCTACCTCCCCTAGAATGGTGAATCTATATGCCATCACACCTCACATGGTACCAGGGACATAAACTCAGGTCCTTAGGCTTGTATACCAAACATTTTAACATCTGAGCCATCTATCTAGGCTCCTTACCTAGTTGCTTCTGTAGTCGGGAGATTTTCCTGTGTCCTGCATGATCTGCAGCTGCTCAGACCTAAGTAAACACACAGAGGCTTGTTTTAATTAAAACTGCTTTTAATTAAAACTGCTCAGGCTAACCACTAACTAACTCTTACACTTAAACTCAGCCCATTTCTGTTAATCTATATGTTGCTACATGTTCTGTGGCTTTACCTGTGTACCATTACATGCTGCTCCCTAGACAGTCGGCTGGCAGCTCCTGACTCAGCCTTCCTCTTCCCCCAATTCTCCATATCTGTTTATCCTGCCTATACTTACTTACTGCCTGGCTACTGGCCAATTAGCATTTTAGTAAACCAGTGTACAAAAGCATTATCCCACAGCATGCTTTACTGGACTCAAGCAAACTTAGAGTGATTGTATTTGATTTAAGGCACTATCTCTTTGTGGTTTTTACCTAGGTTCCTCTGTGACATTTTCTGTAATGGAAAAATTTCCATTCAAATTCTTTGCCCAGTTGCAGCTGGGTGATTTTTTTTATTGTTGAGTTTTAAGTTTTCTTTATATATTCTGGACATTGGACTCATCAAATTTATAAATTGAAAATCTTTGTCCCCACTCTACAGGATGTCTTTTCCCTCAGAACACAATGGATTATTATTCTGTGAGTCTTGTTTTATTTCTGCTTTGAAAAAAAAAAGCTACTTTTGGTCTTTTAGCTTTGAGGCCAGGGAACGAAGACCTAGTCATGAAGATGTGTGTCTGTGTTTTCTTTCTGCATCTAAGGGTGTGCCTACTACTCTCAGATTTCCTACCCATCTCTAATCTAGTTTCTTCTACACACCATGGGGTAGAGTCCCAATGAACTCGTTTAGACCATTCATTAAACCAAACTGTATTTTCCCAATATTGAAGGCTTCTCTTTCTGAAATCACTAAGTTAGATTTCTCCACATGGGGTTTTTCATGACTTCAGGCAATAATTAGGATGAATAGTTTTATTTGTAACTTATTTATTTCAGAAAAATGTATCATACTTTTTAATGGTTAGTTGGCCACATTTGTTGTGAAAACATGACTATTTTAGGAGAAATGATGTTTAAAAATTTGAGAAAACTACAAGAAGAGATACTTGAATTGACAAACTTAAAGAAGGGGACTCAGGGTTAAAGAGTAATGGAATATATTCCTTCATGGATGGAAATTGACTGATGTCTAGGAGATAACTAAAAAAACTGATATAGGCGCTATTAATTTTTAGTCTAAACTCAGTAGCTTCTTAAGAAATCATATGACCAGGAATCTGCAGAGCAGGCCTGTGAACATAGCTGTCCCTATTCCACCAGAGTTCACAAGGGTTAAAGTATCTCAAATGAAGACCAACTCTATTAGTGCTTTTTGAGGTCACAGGGATGCCCAGGTCAGGTATGGAAAAGGAGGTGGGTACCTCAGCCACCTCTCAACACTTAGCTATGAAGTGACTTAACGAGGTTTTACTTTCCACCTTAGACATCCTCTCCCCTTATTTATTATCTCCTGTTTTCTCCTTTCACAGATATCTATAAATAAATATTTTAATACCTTGTAGTTGGGACAGTTCCTTGTCATTTATAAAGATCCATATATATGTGGAATGATAGCAATTACAATGGACACATTTTCACATGCTACTTTACAGAGCACATAACCTCATGTTCTATAATTTCATAAAGTTAATCTTGGATCTATTTATCCATCTCCTTCCTTCTTCCTGCATTCTCTTCTCCCCTCTTAGTGGTGCCTGGAATACTAGTGTACAGGACAGAAAAGTTCAGATTTGTTAACCACTATCTTGGGATGCAATGAAGTCAAATTTGCTTTGAGTTTAAACCTTGAGATAGTCTTTCTTATTAAGTCTTTCTGAGCTCCAGTTTTCTCATAACATGGAGGATATATAATATCTCATGGTGTTCTAAAATTTAAAATGATGCATATTTGTTGTACTAATTCATGTAGTAGCTATTCAGTAAATGTACCCAATATTAATCTCATTGATGATCTTCTTTTATCACCATCATTATTATTAAACCAAACATTTTGTTAGAAATTAGAGTGCTTAGGAACTCGTACACAGTAGGAAACACTGATGGTTTAGCAATTGCTGGTTGACTCACTTTTCAGATGGCTGATGGCTCTCTGATGTCATGGAAACCCCTAACTAGTATTCAGATCCCAGAGACTAGAAGCTTCCTTGTAGCTTTCAAAAGATACTCTCTCTATGATGCCCCCTTTCCCATATTGAACACGACCTTAATTAAATCAATTGGCAATGCTGCTTTCTACTTTTAACAGCCAGAGTTCTGTTACCTAAAATAAAAGTGAAGTGTCATGATTCTTGTCTACTTTGTTTCTGAAAACACCTGCTCCGTTTTGCTCATTTTCTTGATGCAACTTCATGCAAGCTTTGCAATTACATTTATGTGAAAGGCACCTGCTGGCCATGGCTTTCTGAAACTGGGGAGACAAGTTGTGGGAACTGCTTTGTCACCAACCTCTGGCTTTCTACATGCTTTCATGTATGTCAATGTATGGCCCTGTTTTGAAATGTTTCAGTCTGGTGAATAGGAAGCAATGCATTTACAGAGCTGTGAAACAAACAAATATCCATAAGTGAATGACAAAAGAGACTTTGCCTTCCTTATATACAATTTCCTCAAAGATTTTTCTGCTCTTTGTTGTTGTTTGTTTTCCTATTTTATGAGCAAAGGCTTCTAAACTAATTTCACAACTCATTAATGGATTGCAGCCTACAGTTGGAAAAACACTTTGTTTCCAGAAATAACCACTTCATTGTTAAATTGGTGCCAAAGCTAGGTCAAGAAATTTTATGAAACACCTAGAAAATTCTTGAGATTTATGAACTCCTTAGCCTTTTCCATCTTCATGCAAGCAAAGCACTTTGGGAATGCCCTCCTTCCCCTACTTCCATTCTGGGTAAAGGTGCTCTCAGGGCTGTGCATAAGGTAAGAGTACAGCGCTCCTCAAAAACATCCTGAATTTGTGTTTTATTTTCCTTAAGTACAACAAAAGATTGTTCTACTCATTCTATACTATTCTCTTTCATTCTTTCCTTCACGGTTTCTATTAATTTTTCTTCATTTGATAAGGTTTGCATTTCACATGAAGTTTTTCTAAGCGAATGATTCGTATTGGATGTCATGCTTTAAATGTGACAAAGAGTGTATTATCACAATGAAAAGGAAGGGTGTTGAATAAAAGAGCAGACAGACCCGGCTTGATTGATGTTCGGAAGTTATTTTTGCTATGAACTCCCGTCAGCCTAGACATCATAAAACAGAAAGGAGGCTTGGTTCAGCTCACGTGCCCTTAGGGGATGTATGGAAAGGATTTAAAATTCTGATAGAGTAACTTCAAAAACGGAGCAGCTGGAATAATTCACTTCACTACAGAGCAGCCAACTGAACTCTTAAGTTGAAATGATTCCCTTTGAAGTTGCACATGGTTGCAGGAAGACACAGTGCTCTCAGACCTCAGTTGAGGGTACTGGCTCTGTCTTCTTTGCTGGGGTCTAAGAATACATGCCCTGGCCCTTCTGGTACTTTCTCAGTGATCACTTCCTGGATCATGTGCAAAACAACACCACTCAAGAAAGAATGAAGGAAAAGGAGGTTGATTTTAAGAGCGGAGGTTTTCATTATACCTTAGAAAAAGTTTCCAGAAATTGATGGCATCATTGTATGGAGTCAGAAGAAAAACTACTGCAAGTTATTTTCATACTTAAGCATTTTCATTTGCAATGAGCACCGTATTCAAAACCTAGAATTAACATATTTCAGCTGAGAGGTCTTGGTATCATCTTAAAAGAAGAAACAGAGTAGAGAATGGCATAAGAGTCACTGTCAATTGGTGGAATCACATTCCTGTCATCATCTGTGGGTTTCTTTGCCTGGGCAGCTTCATGCACCTGCTTCTTCGTGCATCTTCATGCATCTGAGATGAGTCCCATCATCTGTGAACAAGCTTCCCAGCCTGTCCCCGTGTGTGACAGTGCTGCAACTATCACGGCTTCCTAGGAAGATGCAGGGATCTAGTGAAGGCAGTGCATGTGTTGTTCCACATGTGTGAGACTGCACAGCCAATCACATGTCTCGGTCTGGAAACCTAGAGTTCTTGCAGACATTTCACATACCCACACTGGTCAAGTAATCGCTCTATAATTTTAAAAGTTTCTGCTCTAGTCAGAAGAGGAAGCAGAAAAAAACAATCTAAAGACAAAAATGAAGCAAGTATGACCAATGGAAAATTCTCCAAAGGTTGGGGATTCATGTGCTTGTCATTAGAGGGCTGTTTTCCTAGAATTACATGAGATCCTTCTAACTTGAACTGATGTGAAGAAGAGCAGGTGGTACCATGGCAATATGAATAATACTTGTGATTTTAATATTTCTGATACTAATTACTTTAATTGTGATCCTTTATTAAAAATAACTAATAGATAACTAGAGTTAGAATGGGGGGTCAGTGATACTAGCAGAGACACATTTTCACATGTATTTCCAATGAAATGCAAGAGCATTATAACTTTTCAATTTATATTAATGAAATTTTAGTCTACTTTTTTCAATTAATGTGGAAATGAAAGTATCCTTTTGAGAGAGAGAGAAAGAGAGAGTGTGGGTCAGCAGTCCACATCAGGTATATTTCTCTATCATTGTTCTTCTTATTTTTTATTTATCATAGTTTATTTATTGCCAGCTGCCATGGTGAAAGTGGAGGATAGAGGAGTTGGTTTTCTCTTTCTATTATAGGAAATGGGAATTAATTTTACCCACCAGCCATTCTCCTGGCCTTTGACACTATTGGTTTTTAAACTTCACTTTACTTATTGTTTATTTTGGGGGTGGTATATGGTGTGTGTTGGTTTATGTGTGCTGTGATCTACCTCTGGAAGTCAGAGTACAACTTTATGCAGTTTCTTTTCTCCTCCTACCTTATTTGAGTTCCAGGGATGCAACCCAGGCTTTAGGGATTTCCCTGAGAATACCTTTTACCTGCTGAGCCATCTTGATGTCTGTTTAAAAAGAGTATGTATTTATTTGTGTACATGTGCTCATAGAATGTATGTGGATGTCAAAGGACAACATGCAAGAAGATTCTGGAGATCAAATTCAGGTTGTCAGGCTTGGTGGCAAGAAGCTATATTTCTTAAGCCATCTTGCAGGCTCATCCACCTTCTGAACTTTGAGCTCACATGCTTGGCTAGGCTAGCTGAACAGTAGTCTCCTATGATTCTCCTGTTTGCACTCCCACCCAAGTACTGGGTTACAAAGGCACACTGCCACACCCAGCTTTTTCCATGAGTGGTAGGTATCTTCCGGCTTTTTTTTTTTTTTTTTTTTTTTTTTTTTAAGCAATCATATTACAGCCACGTCTCCAGAATGTAGAAATATTTCTATTCTAAAAAAACAAACATGACATGAAAGAGAAAAGAAAATATTTCCTGGTCAGATACAGAACATGAAACCTAGTGCTGAGGAGGTTGCCAAGCCCTAGGTGTTAAGTCTTTAGAGGTTATGGTAAGTTTCCCCGCCCCCCACAGAACTAGATTATGTTGTGTGCTAATGAATCTTTTAGTAGAGCATGCACGTATTTTCATAATTCTGGTTTTGACTGGGAGTTTTATAAAATGCCATATAGCCAGAATAATTAAAATAAAATTTAAGGCCGGGTTTTAGAAGGCTTTCATTTTTTAAAATGTTTATGTTTATAACTGAAGGCATTTTTTAAGCTCTCAAAATTTTAGACCTAGCCAGACATAGTGTTTGTTTCTGTAATTCCACCACTTGAGATACTGAGCAAGCATCATGAGAAGTTCAGGGTCATCCTTCACCACATGACAAACTTGAGCCTACATGAGACTCTTTCACCCCACCCCACCCCCCAAAAAAATCCCTGATAGTGAACCAATTGTTATAGAAGGTTGTGGCTTCTGATCTGAATTATTTGGCTTCTAGCTGTGTAGGCTCCAGCAATTTGTTTAACATCTCTGAAATTCAACTTTCTAGCATTAAATTAAGTCTTATTTATCTTGCAAGTTGTTCTGTAGTGTCTTACATTTCTGAAGTTTCTTATTATTATACTGTGTTTGATAAACCACACTGGCCATTGTGTTTAGTATTTTTATCAGCATAAGCAAACAGTGGCCACTATTCCTGTGTGACTGTGGAGATCCCTGTAAATCGATTGAACACCAACTTCTCTCTAAAGAAGAAGTTAGGCTGAAGAAACACAATATGAAATAAATTAACACTGCTTTGAATACATTGCCCTAGTGAAACCCTAGATTAATAGATCTTTGAATCCATGGCCCTGATGGAACCATGCTATGACATTTGACAATGCCAAGTCTGGTTAATTGGCCTCAACTTCACTCATGTAGTTGAACATGGTGATAATTCTTGAGATGTCAATCTGTCCCCTTCACACATCACTGATCACTATTGGAACTAGCCCATGTTTGATGAATGATGCTCTTTTTGTGTTTGTGCCTGATGTTCTGAACTGCAGGTATATCCCTGCCATTAATACGTCTTTCTTATTTGTCCAGTATTGATTTTTTTCTGAGCTATTATTCTCTGTTGACCCAAACCACAATGCAGTTTCCATTGGAAAAATAATATACTTTAAACTAAGTAAGCAACGTGAATGGATACAAAAAGTGATACACATATGGAAAATGTTGGTATTTTCATAGGCTTTGGCAAGAACAAGAGAAAGAAAGAAAACCTTGGGGCAAAGATAACTTGGAGTTGGTGGGTGTACATCCCTCCACAAGGTGGCACTCACTCACCCTCTTTTTTAATTAACAAAAACAAATGTGGCCCCTTACATATAATCAGAACAAATAACGTTATATATCAAATGTATCTGGCTTCAAATACTTCAAAGTATTATATGGTATTTTTTGCTCTTAGTAGCAGTGAGTTTCATTTCACATACTTTTTTGTGCATTTACGTTTATAGTTAGAGCAAAATACCAGGCTACCGTGTTCATTGAAACAGTCTCTAAGTGGCAAATAGGAAACAGATAGAATTCAATTATAACTCTTGTACTCTAATCCAAGTACTGACCACACTGATCTTTCTTCCTTAGCTTCCATGATTGGAGGATGTGGGGAACATTAAAGGTGACATGGCTGTAGAAAAATGTAATTATAGTTCTGAATTTCCATCTTTAGCATGGAGTCATATTTTATTTGCTAGTTATCAATTATATTTTCCTAATGCTTGGAAGGCATAGAGTGTGTATGAGTAAAATGACAATTTATTTGATTTGTAAATACTGTGATAATGATCCCTGTTGAAAACCTGTTTGTAATACAAATTCCAGCGTCTCAGTTTAGTGTGGAAAACTGTAATCAGATTTCATGTATAGTTTATAAGAGACAGATTGCTGGAGGTTACAGAAATTCTCCACATAACAATCGTGGCTATTATTCTGTAGTTTTTACATCATTTTTACATAATTATCCCTGTATTGGAAGCTAATATTGCCAAATATTTACCATCTTGTTACACTTTGAAAGAAGACACAGATATCAAGGGAGAATTCTTAGAAGAAAAAAATGTTGTTACAGAGAAGCAGATAGCTGGGGGCATATTAGATGTTCGTAGGAAAACAAGACTAATGCAAAGTCATAGATATTGATATGACACATTAATAAAGGCTCAACCCCAAGCTCTGTGTTCACCTTTATTAGTTCATTTGCACTTAAAAACACATTTCTAATGAGACAAAAATCACTATTGTCTTTGGTAACAGGCAGGATATCCGAGAGTCGGAAAGGTTAAGTGGCTTAGCTGGGCTGGAAGTGTTGGCTGAGTGGAAGACCATGTCTAATATTTTAGGTACTATAGAATTGGCCTAAGATTCCTGGGTTGATTCTCAACACTGACAAAGAAATGAAGAAAGAGAGAGATGGAGGGAGGGAGAGAAGGAGGAAGAGAGAGGAAAAGGAGAGAGAGAGGAGAGGGGGAGCAAGGGAGGAAGGGAAGAAGAGAGAGAGAGAAGATAGGTAGTGACAAGGTGAGAGGGAGGTGGTAAGAAAGAGGGAGGAGGAAAGAAGAGAGGAAAGAAGGCGAGCAGTAGAAAGGCAGGCAGAAAGAGACGATGAGAATTAAGTGCCTTCTAGTTGAAGGTAGAATTGACCCAGTACAACCTGTTTCAATGCCTGTGTCTTTAACTTCTCATTGGTTTGTAGGCGTGTGGATATTAGAATTAGACTATTTTCATATGAATGTGAATCAGTTCCTCTACCCTTTTAAGTTTCAAAATCATTGAGAAAATGTATTTTCAATGAACTTAACAGAGATTTGATTTGATATGGGGAAGAAGTCCTGATCTTTTGAACCTAAAAATAATCAAAGAACCAAAAGTGACTCCACTCCATGTGGACCAGTGTCTTTAAGAATTACATAGTCCATACCAGCTTTTGAAAATTTCCTGGGCCAAATACACAAAAGAGCACAATAAGGGACACAGGTGTCTCCTCTTAGCAATTTCTACTATGATTTAAACATATCAATTTGGAAGATATGAATAGATCCTGAGCTAATCAACACTATTCCACACTTGGTTCTAATCAGAGCCTGAACAGCCTGGATCCAGAAGCAGTAGGCTTTCCATTAGTCTCATGGGCAGTTTTCACATACACTCTTGCCAAACTACACCTGTAGCTGCTTTCACTTATTGTAGCTACATTAAAGCTTTGCCTTCATTTAGCAAGATTTTCACAGACTGTTGGGTATTTAGATTGCCTATGTCTTTTATTACATTTTGAGTGACTAGTCCATGTTTTGAAGGTCAGAGCTTAGGGGAAGTGGAGTTAGGATAACAAATGTAGTATTCCTTGAAATAACACCTCTAAAGTACAATTAGCATAACAAAGAAATTAATATAGTATTAAGTAGATTTCATTAGACATAATTAGAAATTAATGCATATGTATTGTAAATCGATGGATTTCATAATGCCCCCTTGATCAACTATCCCATGCCCATTGACTGTTTTCATCCCTGTCTTCCCTTCCTCCTTCACCACTTCCACGCCTCCCCTTTCCCTTCCCAAGCAGCACTCCATTTTTGTGTCATATGTGTGTGTGTGCATCTATAAAATCTAAGTTCATGTATGAGAGAAAGCATGGCATTTATCTCTCTAGGTCTGGCTTACTTCTCTCGATTTGAAGACTCCCGTTCAGTCTTCTTGCAGATAGCATAATCTCTTCACTGTGGCTAAGTAGAACTCCATTGTGTCTAGTGACATCCATTAGGTGTATTCTTAAGAATGCTGGCTGACTCTGGATATGGAAGACAGTTGTTTGGCTCGAACTGTTTGGGGGCACCCAGGCAGGGGGATCAGGATCTGTCTCTGGTGCATGGGCAGGCTTCTGGGAATCTGGCGCCTGTGGTGTGACGCCTTGCACAACCTTGGTGCAATGGGAAGGGGCTTGGAGCTGCCTAGGCTCACTGTGCCGGGCTCTGCTGACTCTCCATGGGAGACCTTGATTTGGGTGATGTGGGGATGTGGGCTGGCTTGGGAGAGAGGGCTGGGGGTGGGAGAAGGAGGGGGGACCTGTGGGTGGTATATGTAGTGAGTAGAAATTTTCTTAATTAAAAAAAAAAGAATGCTGGCTGCATCACACTGTGATTCTATGTTTAGTTTTTTGAGGAAACCTCTATACTAGTTTCCACAAGGTTACACTTCACCAGAAATACATGAGTTACTTTCCTCTGTTTCCTCACCAGCAATTACTTTTTAATGTGTGTTTTCCAAGAAAATTCCAAAAGCTCAGCAAATTCTTCCAAGAATTAACCCATGGGATTGTAGGAAGTTAAAGGCTTCTGTCAGTAAAGAAAATAACCAACAGTACAAGAGGCCACCAACAGATGTGAAAACTGGGTCTGCTGTACATCTGAAAGAAGATTAACTCTAGAATATATAAAGAACTCAAAATGCATAGTTTTGTAAGTCTTGTTAGGTATCTCTAGATTTCTTCTTTAAAAGAACAAGCAATTTTTTAATGGCTTCAACTACATGTAAACTTTAGATCCAAAATGCAAATCTAAATAATGGAGCTTTACAGGTAAAATTTACTTTTTAGATGAAATCTCACACTTTTAAGCATTGAAAATATTTGAAACTTGTTAAACACTATGTAGCAAATATATGTTTTCTGATTTTTCAACCTTTCTATTGATAAAAGACAATTTTGGGGTTCATTAACAGTATTGGAATTAGGGAGTAGGGAGTGCAGCTCAGTGGTGTGGTGCTTGCAAGCACTCATAGAACCCTAGGTTTGAATCTGGGCACCACTGGAAAATGACATGTTTGAAAATTTAGATACGAAATGTTGAAATTCTAAAGGAATTAGTAGTGAGTATGAGTTGCACAGTTTAATGCCCGGTGAATATATGTAGGGATGGATGCTCTCCAAAGAAGCAAACTCTACAGGATCTGCATGAGGAAGACTTAGGAGTCAGCCAGGCTGGTCATGGAGGCTAAGAAGATGGGAGGTGGCTAGATCCTTGACAACTTTGGAAGCCTGAGAACTGGAGGAGCCACTAACAAATCCAGGCTAGAGAACAGGAAGGTAGATGTTACACATCAAGTCTGCAGGTGAGAAGCCAAGAAGCAGCACCTTACTCCTTTCTCCTGATTCTGTTTCTGCTGGTGTCAAAAGATTAGATGATGTCACTGGCTTTAGGGAAAGCTGTTTCTGCAGAACTCACCAATTGCAATGCTCATCTCGTTCAGAATTCTCCAGACACACCAGTCATAGCCATTCATCTCAGCACTCAATGCCAGTTTGCATGCAAAATGAATCACCATGGATATACCCCTTGTCAACATGACCCCACATACAGCTTCTTAAACTAACTTTATTCCCAGTAAATGACAATGAGACAATAACGAGTTGCTGCTTCCATGTTGCTTGATAAGATATCATCTATATTACAGCAACACACTAATATCTTCTTTTCAGCATAAGTCCTCAGGGCTATTTACACTTTTGGATTCAGTAACTTAACTACTAAGATAGACAATTAAAATTCTTAAAAGTTTGGTTTGTAAGTCAGTAAAAAGCATGTTATACATTATAAGAGAATTGTAAAGGAATGAAAGGGGTCATATATATACATACATACATACATACACACACACACACACACACACACACACACACACACATATATATATATATATATATATTACATCCATGCACTACAAAGTTTCTACATGTGTAGAAACCTCCTGACAATTGTAGTCCATCTTTTTTTCTACATTTGTGACTATTGTCTGCAGGGGACAATACACAGCCTCTGATTTCAGTAACAACGTGATTCAATCAGGCAAATCTTCATTCCTAAACAGCTATGGACATTGTAAATCCTGGCTAGAACAGGGTGCTCTTGTTTTTCATTGTCCTTAATGACAAGACATGGCAATACTGTCAGAAGCCCTAACCAATCTCCTACACTCAGCCATAGTATTCATTATGGAATAGTTATCCCATCTGCAGACCTTAGAATCCAGGAGTCTTAATTGTTCACATTGAAACTCCATTCTTTGTCTGTTATTTCAAAGAGCTGAGGAGCCTATAGTTGCCTAGAGGCAGTCTAGAGTTCCAGATCAAGAGAAGCAATCTTGTGCCTCCTAATGAAAGCTGTTCTACTTTGTATATCTAAGTCAGTATACAATTGCAAAACAGGCACACACACACACACACACACACACATACACTCTTTCACACACACTCACACATACATGCACACACAGATGTATTTCCTTCCAATTTTATTCTATTGCTTTCTTCCTTCAAATGTTGAAATGTGTTCTGTTTTAGTTTTTCATATATCTGCTTATCAATCTTGTCCTGGATGAGATCCTAATACACTCCATTTCTTTAGTATCAGGAACTTTTCTCACAACTGGACATTTTTCAATAAAAATGTTTAACTGCTATAATGAAATTCCACACAGTGTGGAGTGAAAATTTGATCTAGGGTTATTTTTATACTGATAGTATGTTTGCCCAAAAGTAGTTATTAAATAGGAATTTGGTTTTCTGTTGTTGCAGATTCATATAATGATTGAATTGATTTTAGCATCTAAATTATATTTCATTGGTCTGATTTTATGGGTTTTGAATTTTTCTTAATATGTAATTATTGCTGTGTCACTTTAATCTCTTTTGAAACATCACAAAGAATTGTATGGAATTTCTTTATTATGTGGACAAGGTCATCTGTGGGGAGTGGATAAAGTCCTGAGTGAATGTGTGTTGTCGACATGATTTGGCCATATATCAAGGACCCCAGGGTCTCAGACCCATGGGAATGGCAAGGCCTTTCCTAGTCGGGCTCAGAGTAATTATAAAGCCTTCCTCTGGTCAGAGTACAGATGTTGACAGTGTGCACAGAAAATACCAAGCACAGCTTCCACCTCTAGGATGATTACAACCTGAGACTGCTCCTTAATGGAGAACACCACCAAGATTAACCCACCTGCTCATTCAACTGAATATTATAAGCCCACCACCTCATTCAGCTGAGTATAATACACTGTGAGTTTCTGGACTGGTGGTGTATCTCTTCCAGAGTGCATAGCCCACCTGATCCCAGATATTCTGTATGAATGTCTGTTATGTCTTCATTCTCTAACACCATCCCTATTAGATCAATCACAAAGCCACGCAGGTGGCAGCAGTCCTCTTGTGACTCATCCTCACTTCATAGTGTCATCCTTCCAAAGCTACATAATACTGGAAATGAGAACTAGATGTCAACTCAGAGGGAATGGTAGGCTATTTATAACACATTAAATCAGATTCAATTTTATCAGCTGATGCCATAGCATGATGTTTGTTACCTGTTTGTAAATTTATGATATTGGAGGATGAACGAAGTGGTCTTTAAGTTTCTTTGTAATGCTGATGTTCTCTGGCTTTCCTGCAAACAAAAACAAAAGCATATAGTCATTTGGATGGCCCCAATGCCTGCAAGCATTTCCCTCTTGGTGTGAAGATAATGTCAAACCCAGTCTCCTGTGGGGAAACGTCTCTACATGACACCACAGACCCCGTGCCCAGACCTCCTAACATGTCCCCAGGCTTCTGTTTGTTTCTGTAGCACCATGTGCATTTCAGTACATAAGCAATGGGACATAGTAGGCAGAGATTAGTTTGTCAGATGAGTTAAGTCCATCTGAATTCTGTGAAGTTGACCCTCACTGGTGTTCCAGTCCCTCCCTGTGAGCAGAAGACTGTATTTCCAAATCTTCAAAGTTCGAGGCCATGCTACCACCGTAGATGTTTTTCTGTGCTCTGAGAAGGAAGTTTAGTTGTAGTTACAGCTTATCTGTTTGAAATGGGAGTGAATACTGGAATGAGAATGAGGCTATCTGAAAACCGTTGAAACAAAATAAAAATATGTATTCTTTGAATTCTTGTCTTAGTTGAAGATGAACAGTGAAATTTGCATATATATAATATAATTAGAAGCAGAATAGTTTTAGTTTCTGTCTAGAAAATCATAGATAAAGCAAAAACTTTCCATGGTTATATTTTCACACTGTAATTTCTCATTTATGGGCACTGCAAAGTTGGTGATTCCTGCAACAGGAATATGTTGTGCTGGGACTCGGAGGAGAACTGAGTTTATCTAGGCAAACAGAATGCATAGTCCAGTACACACAAATGAAATTTCCCATCTAGTATATTTTCTGATTATATCTTAGAGAATGTTTGGGTACATACATCTAAAAGAGGGAGGGATATTTTACAACTGTAAACCATCCTTGCATAGCAGGAATTAATTCGCAGAGCTTGAGGCAAGGCTGACAATTCATAAGTGGTAAATCCAGAGAGTTATGAAGATATTAAATTTCACATCTGGTGAGAAAATGTGTTATTTCACTGGGTTGATTGATAGACATTTTCCCATTGCAGTGCAATTTGGGAGTATGTGCTGTTAATTGCTAGGGTTTTAGAAAAGCTCTATAGTTCAATTCCAATTACTTTAGTTTTGAAAAACAGAACAGCTGGATGGTGAAATTGCCTGGAGCTGTCACAGAGGGAGGGCATGAGCCAGCAGCCTGACCTCGACCATCCTGACTTAGATTTTCTGCAGAGCTATTACTTAGTGCAATTGGAGGCTCCCAGCACAGGAAGTCCTTTTGCTTTGCACGTTTCTGGATTGGGAGCATGCTTGTTTGCTGACCATCCATGTGATCATCACTGACTGTTCAGCTGCCTTTTAATATTGCACATTTGTCTCTATCTTCACAGGGAGAGATGTGAAAGCTGAATTTCATCACATCGTGATCTCCTCATTGCAAGGCTTCAGAGGCACACGGTGTTAAAACTGCTCACAGATTTCTTATGCTTTCAGAATGATATTTAGGGCTGCTGTATGTGGGGTAAATTACATGTTTCCATACAGTCTCTTGGTCCACTGAGTAAAGCTAGAAAGAGTAACTCTGCTCGTGGTTTTCAAATTATCTGGTAGGGGAGACTAGGAAAAATCATTCCAGATAGTTAAGCTCTTCCCTACATCTATCGATTCCAGTTCACTGAGAGGTTGGGTAGCCATAAAACATATGGGTCTTTCCTCTCTTCACACAGTAGCTCCTTTTCATGCAAGTTTTAGGTGAGAAAAAAATATACAAATTGTACCTGTGCTGAATTCATTACTTTCTGTAGAGTAATATTTTCTCCCTTTGGAACTTAAGTATATCATGTTGCATGTGTAAATAGTTCTTTTGAGGCTGAGGATATGACTCAGTGGATAAAAGTATTTGTTTTGCAAGTGTGAGGACCTGATTTTGAATCCCTAGCATCCATGTTAAGAGTCAAGCAGGGCTGCTCATGTTAGAGACCCTTGTATTTTGGGTCAGAACAGAAGACCCATCCGCTCTCATTTGCCAGCCTAGGCAAATGGCTAGCTTGATGTTCAATGAAATACCCAGTCTAAAGGCAATTAGGCAAAGACCAGAGGAAGATATCCAAGATCTTCCTCTGGCCTCTACATTCAGGTAGATGGTTGTGTGTATCGGTATACTCACATGCATATACCACATATACATACACCATACACACACATAGCACAACACACACAAACAAATACAATTTGCTGTTATATCATGCTATAAGGTAGTTTGTTCAAATTGTACTTATTAATATCTAACATTAATATTTTATTATGAAGCTGAGAAGTTAAATAATTGTTTAAAATAATTTATACATTTTACTCACATATTGTAACACATGCCTACAATCCCAGCTCTGGAGAGGCTAAGTCAGGAAGACGACAAGATGGAGGCCATCATAGACTATCTGAAACAACAGTTCTGCATTTTATTTTATTATCTGTAGGATGTAGCCTTTGAGTGTTTGTATCAGTCAGCCTGGAGGCTGATGTCCACCAGATGTGCCACCAAGCAGCCATGCTCTGCTGTGGATATCACTCTATATAAATAAAACACTGATGGCCAGTGACCAGGCAGGAAGTATAGGCGGGACAAGGAGAGAGGAGAATTGGGGAAACAGGAAGAAGGAGGGAGAGACACTGCAGCCACTGCCAGGACAAGCAGCATGTGAAGACGCCGGTAAGCCACGAACCACGTGGCAAGGTATAGATTTATAAAAATGGGTTAATTTAAGATACAAGAACACGTAACAAGAAGCCTGCCACGACCATACAGTTTATAAGTAATATAAGCATCTGAGTGATTATTTTATACGTGGATTGTGGGGCTGCGGGGTTTGGTGGAACCTGGAGAGAAGTCCTCCAGCAACAAAGCTCCCTACCAAAACTCCAATGCAACCTCTGAACTTCGAGCTATGGAGTGAGATTCAGGACATCATTGGCATGAAATAAAGACTTCCAGCTCACTATGGAGAAAAAATGGAAGTTCTAGGTTCAGAACTCCCCAGACTCCACACAACCAATGCCCTTCTTTGACAGAGTCCATCTGCATGCTTTCTCTGTCATAAACTCACCATGACTTTAATGACTGTCTGAGTCCTGAGTCCTAGCAAACTATTCATTGTAGCCTCAGTTTTCTGAACCCCCAAATGACAGCTGCTGTCAGAAGTGAAGATGATTTTACCAATGATGTTCCTGTTACCTAAATGCCAAAGAAATAAGTTTAATCTTTCATGAGATACTGAAAGTTGTTAAACTCCACGGGCCTATCAGACCTGTGATTTGGGTTTTGGAAAAGAAACAAAGTATGTATTTAGTTTGGACATACTTACATCAAACTTCATGGCTAAATTTATTCTTTAGCACATGTCTAAGAAATCAGCTAATTAGAACTATAATACCTAAAAGTATTGGGAATGTGTAAGTGTACATGTGTGGTACATGTGTGGCAAGCATGTACATGCGTGTGTGTGTGTGTGTGTGTGTGTGTGTGTGTGTGTGTGTGTGTGTCTGATAGGTAGGCACAAATGTACATGTGATTGCAGGTGCACAAGCAAAGGGAAGAAACAAAACCAGACAAAGAAAATAAATTCTCACATGTGGTTGAAATTTCAGGCAATGCAGAAGAATTATCTGTGGGAAAATAAATCCCTTTCTTTGTTCTTCTGATGCAATATTTGTTCCTTAGAACAGGAATTTCCTCTTCTTCCTTTCACATGTACGGTTTTACTGATGATATTAGGAAATCCCCTCGGCATTGATTATCTTAGGGTCTTACTGGGGAGAGAGCTTAGTCTGTGAAGTGCAGGGTTCTGGGTCAAAACCCCAAACCCCTTTGCAAATGCACACACGCTGGGTGTGCTGGCACCTGCTTGTCATGCTAACAGTGCTAACAGTGGGCAGCAGGCCACAGGCCACTCTATAGGCCTACAACAATGTCAGACTTACAAACTACTAACCAAGAATCCTGCAGCACACTCTCATAGAATCCACAGCTCCCCTTAACTCCCTAAGCAACACCACTGTTCTGGACTGAAGATAAAACATTCACTCTGGAGGCCATGTTCAACTGCATGAGACCAGGCATCAAAAACCAAGAATACTAGGGCTTGTCAGCTCAGCGGGTAAACATTGCTACCATACAAGCCTAATAAACTGAGTTCAATTCCTAGAACTGATGTAAAAAAGCCAGATTTGGTAGCACACCTCTGTAACCTCAGCTTTCCTAATGCAAGATGGGAGGTGGAGACCGGAACCATCAAGAAGCCGCCGCCTGGCTGAGACAAGAAAGACTGCTCAACAAGGTGGAAGGGGAGAGAGAGCCGAGAGCTGGAAGCTGTCCTCAGGCCCTAGGACGCCCATCAGGGCCTCACATACTCTGCCCCCCACCCAACACATACACACAATAAAGTTGCCTTTCATTTTGCGCCTGTCCATCTGCTCAAACCCAAAAAAAAAAAAAAAAAAAAAAAAAAAAAAAAAAAAAAAAAAAAAAAAAAAAACATTTACTCTGAGGCTTTTGTATTGAAGGCTTGGTCCTCATTGCAATGTTCAGAGGTCAGACGTTAGGTAAAGTTGACTGTGATCATAATGGCTTAGATCTAATTAATGGCTAACCCATTGCTTAATCCATAATTCCATGCTGTCATGGAGACATAGGGAGAAGTACGAGTAGAAGTCTCTGTGGGATAAAAGATATTCTTGAAAGGAATATCTTTTCCTTAGACTTCTTTTCTTTTTTCTTTCTTTTTTTTCTTTTTTTTTTGTTTTTTTTGTTTTGTTTTGTTTTTCGAGACAGGATTTCTCTATGTAGCTTTGTGCCTCTCCTGGAACTCACTTGGTAGCTCAGGCTGGCCTCGAACTCACAGAGATCCACCTGGCTCTGCCTCCCGAGTGCTGGGATTAAAGGCGAGCGCCACCACCGCCCAGCGACTTCTTTTCTACCCCTATCTCCTCCCCTCTGTCTTCCTCTCCCATCTCTATTTCTCCCCCTCTCTTTCTCCGTGACTACCATCTTCTGGTGAACAGCTTTCCTCTGCTATGATTTTTCTGCTGGCCACAGGCCTAATAGCAATGGATCTAGTAGGTCATGGATAGACATCTGTGAAGGAACACCTGCCTCCCTTCAGTCCTTTATCACAGCTACTGTGTTCCAGCAAGAATAATCTAACTTTGTCATTGAGACATCTGTTTAACACACAGAGCGATCAATGGCTCTAGAGGATTTTATTAATGACCAGGTTGTTTGGAGAGTATGAGGTTTCTTTGTATTGTGTTTGCTACTTATCTCCAAACTAGAAGTCACTAGTAGTGAGAATCCAATAGTGACCTTAAGACAGCTGTACAAGATTCACACCTGAATTCATGCTGTTTCAATGAGGAAGACTGTGATTTGCATACACAGACAGTGAAATACATGGTTCCTGAAGGGGAAAAAGCATGTAAACTGGATCCAACATCATTTGCTATTTTAGGCATATGTTCTCATGGTCTTTCCTTTCTTTTTATTTTTAACTGATAATTCAAACCAAAGAAGAAGTGTTCTTGGTTTAAATGTTGAGCACACCAGCTCTCATGGGGTTTCCACTGAAGCTTATGCAGCAGATAGAAGTATATCTGTGTCTAGAAGTCTGGTGAGGGATGAAGTGGGATCCCGTGAGCAATGGTACTTTGAATAATAACTATTTTTGTTTTCATTTGAAAATAGTTTGACATACTTTGTTCTTCTGAGGGGGAAAAGCAATTAAAGAGTTTACTCCAGAGAGATCTGGTCTATTATTTGTAGTTTGAGGCATTTCTATCTCATTGTAATCTACTGTTACTATGTGGTATGTGCTGTATTTCTGGAAGCATGAGTGTGAGGAAACATGAGTTTTGGAGGCTATAGGGTTCATAAGATTGGGTTCTTGCTAAAAAAAAAAAAACAAAAAAACAAAAAACAAAAACGTGGAGTTTTGTGGGATCCCACAGAGGCTCCCTAGTAAGCCCTTAACTCAAGATCAGGAAGTCTGAGCTTGCTTTGCCCATCAGGACTGCATAATAGGATGATTTGGCCAAAAGCGTGGTTACCAGGTGTTTTGAAGGGTCTACACTTTTTGGTACTTTATACCTCGACCTTGGAAGGGGGATGTCTTTTGCCCCTCCCCTTGCTGATGTATAAAAGGCCCATTATGAATAAAGTCGGGGTGATGAGGTTTTGACACAGGGCCATCTCGAAGCTTTCCTGTGTCTCTGTCTTTTCTGTGGTCTCCCTCTATATTTCTATCTAATACTTCCATGTTCCTCTCTCCTCCCTCCATGAACCCTTTGACAGGTCAGAGCTGGCCTCTGACATAGTTTAGGATGTTTAAATATAGATTGACAATAGAATAAAAAAGGATAAAAAGAATGGCCCTAACTATAAGATCATAATTCAATCATAAGCTTTTCAAACTAACCACTGAGGATTGCAGAGTGAGCATCCTACAGCATGACCAGCCTACGCTATGAGCATCCTACAGCATGACCAGCCTACGCTATGAGCATCCTACAGCATGACCAGCCTACGCTATGAGCATCCTACAGCATGACAGCCCACACTATCAGTATCCTATAGCATGATCAGTTCAAACTATGAACATCCTACAGCATGACCAGCCTACGCTATGAACATCCTACAGCATGACAGCCCACACTATCAGCATCCTACAGCATGACCAGCCCACACTATGAGCATCCTATAGTATTACTAGCCCATACTATCAGCATCCTATAGCATGACCAGTTCAAACTATAAGTATACTATGAAGAAGCCCAAACTTGTTCTTTCTCTGTTCTATTATGTAAAACTCCTTTTCCAAAAATGAATTTTCTTTCACTTCAAAATTAGTATAAATATTAATTATATTTTGGTGTCAAAGAGATTTATGAAATCTGTTTATGAAATTTTACTTCTTTTAAGTCTGTCCTAAAACTCTATATGCTTTTTGAATCACAATATAACAGGATTTTTTTTTTGTGTGTGTGTATGTGTGTGTGTCTGTGTGTGTGTGTGTTTGAAAATGGTGTCACTGTATTACTAGTGTAGGTGTCTATAAATCTTCATGCCTTGCACTATGATGCTTTTCAACTCTAGGTTCCTAGCCTTTCAGGTTTTGTAGCTTTCTATACCTCAAGTGCTTACATTTCTTTTGACAAAAGATAACACCTGTCCTATCTCACTTTTGGGTGCTTTGGGTGTTAACTTAGATAATTAAGTTTACTGTACAAACCGAAGAGCATTATAGCAACATAACACATTATCAGTATTATTTCCACTTTTTATGAAGAATTTCATATTCTTTTAATTCCTTGTAATTGTTATAAGGAATCATGGAAGATTCTAAGTATTACTGAGAGCAATCTATAGTAAATGATTGAGTATTTGAATCCACTGTGAATTTTCTCTAGTAGTTTCTCCCCCATCTTGTAAAAAGAGCCCTCTTCATGTGTTTATGTGGTTTAGATAGCTTTTAATTTGTTTCTTTTTACTTTCTCTTAGCTATCACAGCCACCACCCCTGTGGGAAGCTTTCTTTGTCTTATAATACATTTTTAAGTGAGATAGCAAAGCTGTTTTAGTTTAATGCATTTTTTCTCCATATTTCCTGTAAGTGGCATTTGAGCAATTTCAGATTTATTCTGTCATAATGGCATTTTAAAAAGATTACCCTTAGGCATTATGATGGTTTTAGAATAAATCTAGCTAAAAATTTCATCTTCAGTGTAAAAAAGAAAGCTCTTAAATGTCTCTAAACACAGTCCATCTCTCAGAGACCTTGCTGTTTGGAGGCAAGTTCATCTCCTGAGAATATTGAACAACAGCAATTCATGGCATTTATTCAGCATTGTGTATTTCCAAAGCAATCTACAATCATCAATTCATTTAACCACCCAGTCTGCCTAGTACTAAGAAGCAAATGTGACCACACTACCACCTGAGCTGTTATGAGCACCCAAAATTGCATTCTGTGCTGCTCACACTACCCTGCCTGCTTTGATTAGAAGTCACCTTTGGAACAACAACAAAAAAGCTAAGTGTAAGCTATTTCCCCTAGTCCTTGTCCTCCACTTTCTCTTAAGTGGAATTATCTTTTGCTGCATTAGTGGGACTGTCTGTAACCCTGCACCTCAGTGGCAGTTTGCCTGCATAAGTATGATGACAAGCTGTTGTGGAGGCATCCCATTGGACAACTCTGTTCTCTCCCTTTAAGGTCCGACTCTGATGTGACTTTGTAACTGAAAGGTCCTATCCGGCTTCTCCTTCTGTATCCTCATGATTTTCTCAACTTCCTCCCCTTGTGTTCTCAAACAGTTCTTCACATACGTCTCTCACAGCTTTTACTATACGTTTGTTTTAGCTCTAAGCCTAGGATGGGAACATCTGGACTACACATGGCATTTGTTCATCTGTCTATTGTCATTCCTCAGCACAGTGGCTGGAGGATGTAGTAAGTCAAATATTTTGGAATCCCTTGTTAGGCAGAACACAGCTGCTCTAGGAGGCTTTTTAACCTAACCACCTCTTTCTCTGTGTGTGAAGACAAAAGAAGGGACTCCAATCAGATGGATTTTAGTGCTCCACTCACCTACAGAAAGATGAGATAGAGTTTTACCATAGAAGATGAGAAGCAGTGAGAATCCCCAGCCCCACCCCAAAGACTTATCATCATATATTCGGCCATGACATCTTACGAATAGTGGCCATCACTGCTGAGCATCCCCTTCATTGTTACCATAGTCATTATCATATTACAATACTTTCAGTGTGCCTGGCACTGTTCTTGATGTCTTACCAATCACATGATGCTCAGCATAGACATTCAACTTGAGAATCATTATTGTCATTCTTCAAGTAATAAAAGGTCAGGTTCCAAAAGACTAAGAAAATATCCCAAGTTACTATAGCTGGTGGGCACGGCTGCCAGGTGCTGAACCTTGTTGTTTATTTGTGCTACCCAATACCACTTGGCACCATCTCTGGTCACTTGTTTCTTGGAATACCTGCTGATTGTGTCAGCTCCCTTTTCTGCTTTGTCTGGGAAGGAGCAAACGGTGAGAAGCCCATTCGGGGAATGTTTCAGTCCTGTGGCTGCTCATAATCCCCGTGTCCTCTAAAAGAGCCTCCTATAGGAGGTGTCACCATTAACGGCAAATGGAGCTCTGATCACAGGAGGAATGGGGACAGGAGCTGAGGCCATTATTCTCTATTCTAAGATGTCTAAAGCAGACCATACCAGCTTTTATGTTTTCATTCCTTGCTTTGAGGCCTGTACCTTGAAGGCTACCTTTCTTCTCAGGTCCCCAAAATGGTTTTTATTCTCAAAATTATAAAAGGCGATGCTATTAGTGCATGCTCATGCTGTTTAAAGGTACAAAACCTTTTGAAAATCTTGAGTACAATTACGTAGGGTGTGTTTAATTTTTAAAAAGGCAGATTGTATTCTATTACTTCAGGTTAGGGTCATGGCACATTCCTTAGTGTTTTAGAGCCAGGGGCTCAATGCAGAGTTAGCTAAAACCATTTGAGAAATACCTGACAGGATATAGAGTCATTTGTAATTTACATCAATCAAGGAAATCAATGACATTAACTAAAGTTTATTGTTCTCTGAACGTTTGGGTGCTGCCTAGTGTGACACCAGCAAAGAATGACTCACTTCGCTGAAAAGTTTCCTTCTGTCTTATGACCAAGCACATTGTCCTAAAATTAGTTCCAAGAGCAGCCAATAAGGAAACGAAAATTGTGTGTAACCCAAGGGATGGAAATGTGTTGTGTGCTTTGATGTTGTTTTTAATTTAAAATATGTTCTTGGATATTTCAAAAGGCTAGTATCACTTCTTCCTTTCTCTCTCATTATTTTTTATGTGAATATGTGGTATGTATATATTATATGGTGTGCGGCTATCATTCATGTACATGGATGTACCGGTGTATGTGTGCATATGTGCAGGCTGAGTGAGGCTTCTGCTATTCTCTATTGCCTCTGCCTTATTGCCTTGAGACGGGGTCTGTATCTGAACTTAGAGCTTGCCATTTTATCTTGACTGGCTATGTGGTGAGCTCTCAAACTGTGATTATCTTCCCCACTCTCATCCCTCCCAAGCTGGTGTTCCAGCCACGCAGAGCCATGTTCCCCCTTTCCCATGAGAGCTGGGAATTCAAATTCAGGTCTTCATGCTCGCATAGCAACTTCCCTCAGCACTGAGTCATACCCCGCATCCTGCCTGTACTTAAACATGTGCATGTTGTCACAGTTAGGGTTTCTATTGCTGTGAAGAGATACCATGAGCATGGCAACTCTTATAAAAGAAAAACATTTAATTGGGGTGGCTTACATTTTTAAAGGTTTAGTCCATTATCATCATGGTACAACATGATGGCATATAGGTACTGGAGAAGTAGCTGAGAGTCCTAAATCGTGACTTCCAGGCAACAGGAAGTAGTCTGTTTCACTGGGCATGGCTTGAGCATATATGATACCTCAAAGCCCGCCTCCACATTGACACACTTCCTCCAACAAGACTATATCTACTCCAACAAGGCCACATCTCCCAATAGTGCCGCTCCCTTTGGGAGCCATTTTCCTTCAAACCACCACCTATGTTTGGATATTACTTAGCAAGCTTCATTTTAAGAGATTTTGATACTCACAGGGGGAAAATGGGCAGCAGATACAGAGATTTCCATATCATTCCCTTTGCGTCACATGCATAACATCCCCCAGTACCAACACCTCCACTAGAGTGATGTATTCATTATAATTGAAAAACCTAATTAATTCACTGTATCACCCAGCGTCCACAGTTCACTCTTGCAGTTATATCTTCTGTGGTTTATGCAAATACATGACCTATATCCAGTATCAGCATCATGAAGAATAGTTCCATTGCCTTAAAAGCCTGTGTGCCCCAGCTTCATTTTTTCTTTCTTCCTTTCTTTTTATTATTTTTTGTGTATTTTACACCACACAACTTCATTCTATTCATTTCCCCATCTCTTCATATCTGCCCTCTGCCCTTGAAACCTCCCCTACCCCGCAAAATAAAATTTAAGAGAAAAAAGAAAAAAAAGAGTAAAGGAAAAATCAATCTTGTCATAGAAGCTGTAGTGTGATGCAGTGAGTCACACAGTAGACCCTTCTATCCATATATCTTTACTTTCAAGTGTTCTTTGCAAAGAGTCATTGGTCTGGTTTGAGGCCTCTGGTTTCTGCTACACTGTTGATGCTGGGCCCTCACTGGGACTCCTCTTGGTTATCCTGATGTTGCCCTGTGTTGGGGAAAAGCTGCAGCCGAATGGGTCCTTTCACGTGCTCCAGCAGATCACAGATGGGATGGATGTTGGGGTGAGCCAACACATAACCCTGGTTGTGGGCCTGGGTAGTTGCAGGGTTGGTCAGTCAATGTGGTCAGAAGTTTTCCTGTGCTCACCCAGCACCAAGGTCCAACAGCCATTTATAAAATTCCCATGTCCCGTCTGGTCCTGCAACAGCTCAGACCCAAGTAAACACACAGAGGCTTATATTATGTATAAACTATGGCCATGGCAGGCTTCTCACTAGCTAGCTCTGACATCTTAAATTAAGCCATTTTTGTAAATCTGTACTTTGCAACATGGCTTGTGGCTTACTGGTACTTTTACATCTTGCTTCTCCTGACAGCGGCTAGCAGCGTCTCCTCTGATTTCACTTTTTTACTTTCTTTCTCCCCCCTCTCTCCTCTCTCTCTCTTCTCTCTCTCTCTTTCTCTGTCTCTCTTTCTTTCTCTCTCTCATGTCTCGCCTAACCTTATTCTGCCTCACCATTGTCCAAACAGCTTTATTTATCAACCAATCAGAGCAACACCTATTCACAGCATATAGAACAATATCACCCATCAGGTCAGCCCACCAGCTCTCCCTCAGCCTCACCACCAGGGTGAGCTCTCCAGCATTGCCCTGGCTAGTTCACCTCTTGCAATGATAAGCAAGGGGTGGGGCCAATTCTCCTTCTTCCATGCCCTCAGGGTCAGATCCCACACCTACTCTTTCAGGGCTAGTTCTACTGTGTTGCCGAGGTGTGGTGTAGGGGCAGGGCCAGCTCTCCTGTGTTGCCCAGGTGTGATGTAGGGGCAGGGCCAGCTCTACTGCTCTTGTGACAGCTTCACCTCTTAAGATCTATAATCCTGGCCACTTGTCTTTGTATTGACAATGTGGCTTTGTATGATTTGATGGTCTTGAGAAAATCTAGACCATTTGGGTATTTGAGGATAATAATTTGCTCATATATTAATCTTATTCATCTTAGGTCTAGCTACTTCAAAGTATATAATTAAGGGTTGTACATTCTTGATCTTGTCTTACAAATAGTTTCCTGTGTTTGTGAAAGCCTGGGTGATTTGGGAGATAGCAAAACAGAATTTTGGAAACATTGGAGTTCCTCGGATCCATCATCAGTGATTTCTGTAAAATAAATACTAGTAAGCACAACAACACAGTAGAGCAAAGAAAATGCAAAGCATTAACTCTATAGCCTTGCCATGTTAGTGCCTAGGATTTGTGTGTGCAAATTAAAGTGTGCTAGTAAATGTCATAAACATGTGGCATTCCCACGAAAATGGTCAGTACCATTAGAAAAGCAAGGGTTGAGCCTGGACAAATGTACATTATTTCTAAAATTAAGGAAATAAGACTTGAAGTTTTGTTCCATAAAAGCAGTGCAAACAAGTAAACAAGCAAACAGGTAATTCAGAGTGAAGAGTGAACGTTTTTCTTGATTCTGCAGAAAAATCATTATTTCTAAATTAATTAATCAAGGGTATGTCACAGATTGCTCAGATTTGAGCTCAACAAAGGTAATGACAAAAGAAATGGAAGCTAAGGACAATGGCAAATGTAAAACTATGAAATAATAGTTGTTGTCACCATTAGATTCCAGGGGGGAAAAGCTCCAGTAGCCAGCTAGAGTTTGAGTTGTGTGACAGGTGATGAAAAGGAATAGGGTTGTGAGATAGAGGCAAGGAAAGATGTCATACAGATGTTTTACAAACATTGAAAAAAGCAATGGAGGCCAAGCGCAGAGCATAAGTGTGTTCTGAAGTTGGACAGGCCTCAGAAACCTGTGAGAACATCAGTCCATTCAGAAGATCCCTTTGCTGAGCTCTTGATTTGTAAAACCATTGTTCTCTCCACTATCATGAGCCCAACTCCTCAGCTGTTCTGATTGAGTCATTCAAAACTGTGGACTCTTGTCCCAGGATCAAAGCACCTTTCTCTGTTGTTCCTTGTGGCATGAGTCTCAGACATTGCTTTTGACCTAGTGTAAGGTGAGCAAGTCTCTGAAGCCACATAGGACTGCCTCAGTGTGTGTATGTGTGTGTGTGTCTGTGTATGTGTCTGTGTGTGTGTCTGTGTCTGTGTCTGTGTGTGTCTGTGTGTGTGTGTCTGTGTGTGTGTGTCTGTGTATGTGTGTCTGTGTGTGTGTCTGTGTGTGTGTGTCTGTGTGTGTGTGTCTGTGTGTGTGTATCTCCTCCTCTCTCCTCTCTCCCCTACCTTTCTTTCTTCTTCTCCCCACACTCCCATCTCTTCTCCTCTGCCCACAACCCTGTGCATGCACATTAGCCTATCTTTCTGAAAGTGTATAGACATGTATGCTTATAATGTTTTCCCTAAGACTTCATGGGAAGAAGGATATCAGAGAAGCAATTAACTTACCCACTCTCTTCTTCATATCATTCATTCAATGAGAATATAGTTCTTAATCTAATTATTTCCTACTATAGGAACTAAACATATTTTACACATTGTTTATACTTTCTGACTGAACATTTAAAAGTATATTCTCATATGCAGCACTTACATTTAATATAAAGACAATATTATTGACAAGACTTAGCAGATATTTATATACTCATAAATTTAAATAAAACAGGCTTGGTCCTAAAACGTTTTTAAAAATCAATAGTTTTACAAGTATTCTAATTGTGTTAAGGTCAGTATGCTGTAGGTGTCAAAACATTACAGGCAAACTTTTTATGACAAGGAACCTAAGGTTTTAAGATTTTTTTCCAGAGATTATTGATTATTTTATTTTTAAGCATTTAAGATTTATTTTTAGAATTTCATAGCTGAGTACTATAATTTATATCACTTTTACCCCACCCCGTTCCCACTACAAATCATCCTTTGCTTCCTAACTTTCTCTCAAATTCATGACCTGTTCTTTTTCAATATATATAACCCACTGATTCCATTTAGTGCTGCTCATCTGTGTATGTGTTTCAGGCTAACTGCTTGGGATTGAAGCAGGGGGCTCATTCGTACAAAAGACTGATTATTTCTTAGAAGCCATTAATCGCCTGTATCTCTTTCTGTAGGGGTGGGTCCTTGTGAGATTTCCCCATCCAAACTGGCATGTGAACTGGTGTTTGCCGAGTCCAGGTCTTCTCTAAGAGACCTGGTTGTTAGGATTTCACAGGTGCCATTCCTATATGTCATATATGGAAAATCCTATCTCACACGGATATTCTGGCTCTTGCAGCCTTTCCACCTTCCTTCTTCCACTTAGATGTGAGGACTGTGTTACAGATGTATCAGCTAGAGATGGTCATTCAATAAAACTTTGTGTTCTACATTTTGACCAGTCATAGATTGCTGTGATGGTCTGTACATAGGGAAGCTTCTTTGTTGAGGGGTGAGAGCTACATTTACCTGTGGTGTAGGATGGGTATTTAGCATACAGTTGGGAATTATGCTGGTTTAGGAAAGTGGCAGTAGTACTCCTCCTGGATCCATGACCTCATCAGCCACAGGGAGCTGACTGGGTTCACAGTACCAGCATGCATTTCCTCCTGTTAAGTGAGTTGCTTAGATGGCTGTTGGTTAACCCTGAGATCTGTGTCACTACTGTACCCTGGTATTGCATTGTGGTTCATTGGCTTCATTTCTGTATAGGACTTTTAACTGTTCTCCCTTGACAGCTTACAGTGCATCCTCAGATAATAGGAGATCTAGTCCTCGGGAAGGCAGCTTCTAGGTCAACTCCAGCTTGATTCCTTCAAGTCTTTCACCTGAATTGTGTGGTGTTTCCCTTTAAATTATGGGAGGCAACCAAGGACATTTGCAATAGTTAGTGTAGCATAACTTCATTTAAATTTTCACACACACACACACACACAGGCACACACACACAAATACACATATAACAGTTCCTTCACAAGACAAGGTTTCTACAATATGTCTAGTACAGTGGTAGTTATAATTTAGTCACTCAAGAAATTGAACTAATTCAAAGGAAATGGGCTTCAATGAATACACCCCTGCCATAAATTAGGAATTATCTTTAACCTCCTCCTTGCTTTCCATAATGTATTATTATTGTATGGAGTGCCGTCAGCCTGGGAGCTGTTTACAGTAGAACCAGTCTCCTCAGACTTCTAACTGAACAACTCATGATTGGATGATCTGAGCCTGTAGACTACAAGTCTATACAAAGTATATACATGGACACTGGAATTATGAAATGTTTATGCGATTCCTATTGTGACGTTATAGAGAAAAAACAACTCAAATCCTAAAACAACTAACTAAAAATAAAAATAAAAGCAATGAAACTCTTAGATAATCTTCTGCAGTGATCTACTCCTCACATGAATGCCCCCTCCTCCCACTAGTTTACTTAGTTGAGGATGGTGTAAGTGAAGAATTATTTTCTGGAAACGTGTTAAGTGGGTTTCTGGCTTAGGGATTTTCATTGATGATGAGGCTGCACATTTTCTTTCTTTTTTTTTTTTTAAACCAACTCCTCCTGAGCATTGCTGGTGAAAAACACAACTCCCACCTTTGCAGTGAATGTGTGGGGGAATTTCATTGAGTGAATTTTCAGAAGTCTCCAGAATGTGTTACTGCTAATCTTCCAAGCCATTAGTGGTATTCATATGATAAAATGTTAATGTTTCTTTTCTAATTTAAGTGCATTTCTGAACATACCTCAAAGCCAAGGCGTGCTGGGTTGAAATGAGGAATGTGATTGGATTTGATTTTAATAGAACAGAGCATTGATGGAATTGAGATTGGCCTCATTATGACTCTCAGTCCCATACTAGATCTTTGCTTTCTGCATTAAAGAGCATATGGTAATAACTTTTTTTAAAACTGTACTGTTAAAGATTTAGTGGAAAGATTATCTAGAATACTTTTTTTTTTTATCAAATATCTTATTTAAATAAGAGGAATTCTTTAAAGCATTAGCATTAAAAATTCACAGAGCCTACAAAATTAAAGATAGGAAAATCTATTAGGTTATCTTTCTTCTCCCAGAAAGGGATTACTTCAGAGGAAAGAACTATAAAAATGAAAATAATATGGGAAACCATGATAATATCAACATTGGAGATGAGAAACGAAAGGATACACTGTGTTAGCTGAAAAATAAATCAGCTGAAATATACTTTTTCTTCAAGCAATCCTGACCCTATTCTATGTGTTGTTTACATGTCAAAGAATTCATAATTATATCATTAGTTATTTTTGTTTGTTTGTTTTCTTAAGTCTGAGTGGTCTTGAGACACTTTTCTGTTGTAAATAAGCAGCTGAAGTGGGAACTTGATTGAAAATTCCCAATGTGAAGTATCTTCTGGAGGTGATTTAATGAGCTTGGTCTTTCTGGTTTCAATTCTCAATATAGAATTCAGTTTAATCACACATGTGGCTCATGTACATTTTGTTACATGATATATCTCCAAAATGAAATGACATTGTATTATGCATGTATTAGAAAGAGATCATTGGCACATTTACAAATAAACACTGTCTCTAATTTTATTTCCCATAATCAATAAGTATCATTATCCTGAATGTAAGATTAGATAAAGGTAAAGATTACCTTTAATTTATCAGTTGAGACCAGACAGGGGTGTCCAACCTTTTTTTCCTAGGGTAGTGTGTCATCTACAGATGTGTTGGGTTCTATCAGTAGCTACTCTGGGATGCCTGTGACCCACTAAAAGCTAGCTTGGCATGTCTGATAAAGTAACACTGATACTTTCCACCTTGGATAATTCAGTAACTGTCAGAAGAAGACTTAGCTTTTAACTATCACCACCTTGATTCTGCTTCTTTTTAGAAGGATACATGTGACTTTGCTTCTCATTGTAGAGATATCTTATTTAGCAACAAAATGGGTAGTTTAGTGTCTTACCGGGTCTGTGATGGAAAGTTGCCTCAACCTGGACACTCAGGTGGAATGTTAGTAGCAACAGATGAAATGTATAGCCCCAATGAAAAAATAGCACTTCCTAATTTGATTTTTGATGTTCTATAGCCATTCTATACCCTTGTTGGATTTTAAGGTTCATTGTAGAAATCAGGGTAGAATGACCTCAGAAGTGAAGCAGCTTTATCTATGAGGAGAGAAAAGTGGGTGCTGAACTCTGAGAGTTATTTTAAGCAATATTAATGTTCATACCTGAATGTTATCGGCTTATGGTGCATCAGAGGATTTCCGGGAGTTATCAAGCACCAAGAAGGCAACAGCAAGAGCTTTAGGACTGTCCCTCTGTCCCCAGCAGTTGTCATCCTCACTCCCACTCTTGACAGTTACTTTTGGCCCTTCTCGGTAGGGACCACTCTCTAAAAGGCTCTTGTTTGATGACTTCTACATCTAGAATCTGCTGAAAGATGAGCTGTTTGCCAGTCCTGTGAGGGTTTTCTTAATCAGATTATTTGAAGGTGGAGGACCACCCCCAATCTGGGCCATCCTACTGATGGCAGCCCACGCAAGAGGACATGAAAGAAGGAAATGTTGCTTTTTGCCTGTTTGCCCTCACTCTCACTGGGACATTAGTCTGTCTTGTGGCTGTGGCTGGTACAAAATTCTACCTCTTCAGGATTCCAAAGTAGACTGAAGACAGTAGATCCCCCAGCAAACCTCCAGGACACAAGATGGGGTCTGCAGAGACATCTGAGCTCTTAACTGCTTTTCCATAGTGAGGCGGTCATCACTGGAGATTCAGTTGATTGTTTCTGTTCCTTTAGAGAACCCCGACTAATACAGAGAGGTAAAGGGACCTTCTGAATTTAACACACTAAGTGAAGCAGAAATAGAACTTAGATGCAGGTCTCTGTGAGTGCAAAGCCTGTCTTTGCACGCCAGACTGTGCTTTCTGCTTCTGTACTGTGAATCTTGTCACTTACACTTAGTGGCTTAGTCCATATGCCAATGGGCTAATGACTTATTTTTTTTCCTCCATGTGTTGCACAGCATAAGAATTATACAATCTGAAGTAGGTTTCTCTCCCTGTATCATATGTGAGAGCAGACCCACATTTGCATATTCATTTATCTTAATGCCTTCTAAAAAGGGTTGTTGAATCATGTTTCTTAACACTAAAGCTGAAAATGTCATATCCACACTGATGGAAATAATTCCACAAGCAATCCAAAGATACTATTTCATAAAATAATCTAAATACTTCATCTAATTTAAAATGTGATGTTCAGAAGTTGAGGATTTGGCCTAACCTTAGCACAAAATTGACACTGTGATCTTTGCATTGAATGAAAAGTTGAGGTACACAGGAAATTCAAAGAGACACTAAGAAGAATGTGGAAGGAGCCATAACAGAGGGTGGTGGGGAAACAGAAGGAGCAATAAAGGGGTGAGTGTGGTTACAGTAGATTGTTATATTCATGCATGGAGTGTCAGAATGAAGCCCTTCATTTTGTGCTTTAAAGGTAGAAAAATCTGCAGTTGCTAAGGACTGTGAAAACTGTACTGATGGATTAGCATCATTGATCCATTTACACAGAGCCCCGGTTCACCACAGCTACCGCAGAGTATTAGCTCTCTGGTCACTGACATAGGTGTGTAACAGGTGAAAGGACATGATTGGGACTGGCAAGGTGACTTAACAGGTAAAGGCACTTGTCACCAAGCCTGATGACCTGAGTTTGATGCCCAGGACCCACAGTGCAAGGACAACCCAGCTCCGGCAAGTAGTCTTCTACCTCTACTACGTGCCAAAGCAGTGCATGTATGTTTTGCATGTGCACACACAACACTCACAGGCAGGCTAACACACACATGCATGCTTACACATACACAATCATATACATTCTCATACACATGCTTGAACATACTCATACACATGCTCACACATTCACACACAAGCTGACATGAATATATTCACAGACATGCTCACATATACACACACATGCTCATACACACATAAGCTCACATATATTCACACACATGCACACATACAGTAACAACTCACACATGCTCAATCACACATTTTGTGAATAAATAATGTTCACACACATTCATTAACATACATGCTTATACACAATCACACACATGCTCACATATACACAAACACTGATATACATGTTCACACAAAGACATACTCATACACACACTCTCATATGCTTACACACTCACACACACAGTCACACACATTCACACATACACATTAACCCACAAACTCACATACTCAGATACACATTCATACATACACATTCACACATACTCTCATACACACTGATCCACAAACACAAACACTCATACATACATACTCACATACACACATATAAATACACACAACTCACATATTCTCATATACACAACACTCATATATTTACACAGAGACACACTCATGCACAGATACTCTCTCATACACATGATTTTAAGAATATAGTAAAGAATAAGAATAAGCACTATCATACAGACTTGTCCCTGTTATTATAGGAGAGATGGCATCTGTCCATCCATTCTTGGTGAAGTTACACTGGGGTGCTATGCCCCTGTGCCCCTCTATGGCAAAGCTATTCTAGAGGATTCTGACTGCACATCTTCTTTCTTATTTTATGGATGAAAGGGAAAATATAGAAGGTCTGTTTGTTGTTTGTTTTCCTCAAATTTCCAATCTATTCATGTTTTTGCTTCAACAGTGTGTGGGAGGAGCTGCCAGGATGTGAGTGTCTGTGATGGGTCCAGGGAGAACACAGTAGGGTTCAGGGAGGGAAGATGAGCCACTTGAACCACACAAGCATATTGATCACAGCAAACCTGGGGCAAGGCTGGAGGACAAGGAACTGAGCTGAAGCTTCAGTAAGGAATGCATTTGGGGCCGCACTAAGAGGGGAAATGAAAACTGATACTCCAAATAAAACCACAAACCTCAGACACGTGAGAGAGATTTCATAGAGAATTTCCAAGAAGTTCGTTGTAATGACTGAGAATATCGTGGAATATTCTGCACTTTAGGTACCCTACATGTGTCCAGCTCCAACCTGTCAAAGGGTTCTTGGGGGGGAGAAGAGAGGAATGAGGAAGTATTAGGTAGATATATAGGCAGAGATGGAGAGAAAGACAGAGACACAGGACAGCTTTGGGAGGGCCCTGGAACAATACCCAGTTGTCTCTTCTTTTATTTGAATGGGATTTTTATACACTAGAAAGAGGGGAGCCAAAAGGCCTCCTCCTTTCAAGATCAAAGCACAACATACAGCCAAATGTAGACCCTTCAAAACACCTGATAACCATGCCGTTGGCCAAGTCATTCCATTATGCAGCCCTGCTGGGTAAAGCAAGCTCAGATTCTCTGACCCTGAGTAAGGCCTTACTAGGGAGCCTCTGTGGGCCCCGACAACACCCTATGGTGGGATCAGAAATGTAACAGATTTTCTTTTCCTTGAAATAGATGTTTGCCTTTATTTCAATTAATACAATTCTAATAAAATGAAACCTTTTGTTTAGTAAGATGCTATGACCAGGGGTTTATTTCTTGACCTAGGAATTCCACAATTGTTAATGTGTGAGCAGTTCCTTGATGAACGAGACCAATTCTCTCATTGACTGAACAAATTCTGTCATCAAATACACATTATTAGCAATCATTTGTAGCCTTTCCTGCTGATCACTAGGTAAAGAATATTAGATTTACTCATTTGCTTGTTTTGTTACATTACAGTGTGAAAACCAATTGCTATACATTAGGAGCATTTCTAGACCCTCAAGCTTGTTAATATGAAATATCTTTTCTTTTCAAACTGATAATAAAATCTTTTGGGGGGGTTGGTTTTTCGAGATGGGGTTTCTCCGTATAGTTTTGGTGCCTGTCCTGGATCTTGCTCTGTAGACCAGGCTGGTCTTGAACTCAGAGATCTGCCTGGCTCTGCCTCCTGAGTGCTGGGATTAAAGGCATGCGCCACCACCTCGTGGCACTTCTGATGATAAATTCTTATACATGGACTGTCTCCTTGGAGTGAAAAACTTAGATGTGTTGGGGGAAAAAAAACCAGCTTGTGACCCATTCAGGCACAGAAGAAAAGTGAACATATTATGGGGGAGAATTCCCTGACATGTGTATTTTATGTTGTGCTAACAGCACTTAGCAATTTTAGGAGATGCCAGGAAACTATCTTTAGTCTTTTTAGAATTGATTATTGTTGTTTTATTTTTAATACCTTTTGAGAATTTCACACATAAAGAATGTGTTTACATCACCCCACATGCTAGGTCCAACTCCTCCCAAAGTCCCTCCCACTCACCTTCATTTCATGACTTTGTGTGTGTGTGTGTGTGTGTGTGTGTGTGTGTGTGTGTGTAACCACTTAGGACTGGATAACCTATCTGGAGACCTATCACTTCAGAAAACTGCTTCTCCCTCCCTTAGCAGCCATTAATTGCTGTAGTTCTTCAGCTACAAGTGGGATCTCATGAAGTTTCCCCATCCACATTAGAATGTTGACTCTGCTGTCCTTGTGCAGGCAATCTTCTTGTTAAAATTTTATGCATTTATAGGCTTCTACATCACCAAGTGTCCCCCACATTCAGTCATTTCTAGTGCAATGGAAACTCCCTGGTATCTACTAGAATGACCCTAGCAAAGTCTCCTAGTAATGGGGGATACAGAAGCCGAATTTCTGTAACCAGTCAAGGCTCCCAGCAGTGGGACTGGAACACTAACCAGCCACAAAACCTTCGATCAACAATTTGTCCTGTCTGCAAATATACTGGGGTAATGGTATTGCAGAATGTGTGGAAGTAGTCATTGACTGGTCCAACTTGAGTCCCATGCCACTTGAGGGTGCCCATGCCTGACACTGCTTGGATGGTCAGGAACCAGAGGCTGTACAGCCCAGAGACCCAGGATAGAACCAAACATGACTGGCAAAAAAAAAAAAAAAAAAAAGTCAATGAAATGATTCCTAATGATATTCTGCTATTGTAACATGAATCTTAAAAGGTCTTATTAAATAAGAAACCTGGAGCCAGATATCAGGGTTAAAACCTGAGAGATCAGAGGAACAGGAAAAGCCAAAGCTAACCTCACCTCACCAACTCTGCAGCTTCTAAAGAGACCTACTTCCTGTACACCCACACCTATATGCCTTTCTATTCTGCCAACTCATTTCCTCTCCACCCAGCTACATCACTTCCTCTTCCAGCACAGCTCTGTCACTTCCTGTCTGTCTGTACAGACCTCCAGACCTTAATGGTTAGTGCTGGGATTTAAGGTGTGTGCAACCACACCTGGCTCTGTTTCCAGTGTGGCCTTGAACTCACAGATATCCAGACAGATCCCTACTTCCCGAGTGATAGGATTAAAGGCATATGCTACCATTGCCTGACGTCTATGTTTAATATAGTGGCTAGCTTTTTCCTCTGATCCTCAGATAAATTTTATTGGGGGACACAGATAAAATATCACCATATGTAGTTGGAAGTTTTTCTGTGCCCCACCTGGTCCACAGTTGGAACAAATCTCTCACTCACAGTCCTGCAGCCTTTTATAATGTAATCACACAGAGGCTTCATATTATAACTGTTTGGCCATTAGCTCAGGCTTATTACTGACTAGCTGTTACACTTAAATTAATCCATAATTTTTGTCTATGTTTAGCCACGTGGCTTGGTACCTTTTCTCGGTTCTGCCTTCACATCTTGCTTCTTCTGTGTCTGGTTGGTGACTCCTGACTCTGATCTTCCTCTTCCCAGCATTCCTTTAGTCTGCTCACCCCATTTATACTTCCTTCCTGGCTACTGGCCAATCAGCATTTTATTTATCAACCAATCAGAACAATACACATTCTCTGCATACAGAATGACATTCCACAGTACTTCCCCTTTGACTTTGTACAAGCTTCCATGTACCCTCAGTCCATTCCTTTTATTCCTCAGACATTTACTTTGACAAATTCTGCTTGGTGTGGGATAATGCCCTTGTACACTGGTTTAATAAAATACTAATTATCCAGTAGCCAGGCAGGAAGAATAGATGGGGTGAGCAGAGTAGGAGAATGCTGAGAAGAGGAAGAGCAGAGTCAGGAGTCACCAGCCAGACACAGAGGAAGCAAGATGTGAAGGCAGAATTGAGAAAAGATACCAAGCCATGTGGCTAAACGTAGATAAGAATTATGGGTTAAATTAAGTGTAAGAGCTAGTCAGTAATAAGCCTGAGCTAGTGGCCAAGCAGTTATAATTAATATAAGCCTCTCTGTGCTTACTTGGGGGATGTAAGTGAGAGAGATTTGTCCTAACTGCCAGTCAACTGGGACAGAGGAAAACTTCTGACTACAATCACATGCTATACTCAATAGATTGGTGCTGAGCCCAATTGTCATCATAGAGGTATCATTCAGCAACTGATGGAAACAGATGCAGAGACTCACAGCCAAACACTAGGCAGAGCCAGGGAAATGCTGCAAAAGAGGGGAGAGAAAGGATTGTAGGAGCCCGAGACATCAAGGACACTATAAAAAAATAAAACCCACAGAATCAACTACCTGGGCTCGTAGGCACTCATGGAGACTGAAGAGACAAGCATGGACCCTGTATGGGTCTGAGCTAGGTCCTGTGCATGTACCTTATGGTTATGTAGCTTAGTGTTCTTGTGAGACTCCCAATACTGGGAGCAAGGGATGTCTCTGACTCTTTTGCCTGTGCGTGGGACCCTTTCCTCCTACTAGGTTGCCAGGTTTCATCTAGGGGTTTGTACCTAGTCTATTGTAAATTTAAAGTACTAGGCATGAATTCCCACCCATAGAGAGGCCCTTGAATCTAATTGGGTACTGTTGGTTACCTCTGTGGTATAAGTGTCATGATTTTGGGGGGGATATTTTATCATGCTGGTCATTGTTGTGGTTCACAGGCTCTACACCTGAGTAGGACTCTTAAGTGTTTTTTTTTTTTCCCCTTTGGTAGCTTACATAGCATCATTGGACACTTTGAGAGTTAATCCTTAAGGAGGAAGCTTCCAGGTCAGTTTGAGCTTGATTCCTATAAATCCCGTCTCTAAAGTATGTGTGGCTTGTGGTAGCTCTTCATGTATATGTGTATAAGTGTTCATGTAAATGTAGGTGTGCATGCATATTTGTACATACTTCTATGGAAACAAGAGGTCAAATTTAGATGTTGTTCCTTATGTGCCAGTACAACTGGGCAGGCTTGGAGCCTACCAATTAAGCTAGGCTGGTTGGCTAGTGACCTCTAGGGAATCTACCTGTCTCTACCTTCCCAATGTGGGGGTTACAGATGCACAACACTGTGGCCTGCTCTTTTATGTGTGTTCTAGGGATCAAACACCAGTCATCATGCTTGTATAGCAAACACTTAACCAACTTAGGTTTCTCCTCAGACTCTCTGGGACCCCCCATGCTTTGTGTAAATGGTTGGGGTGGTAGAAATGACAAGGCTAGAACATGGAAAGCTGGAGCCAGTAATAGCCTTCCTTGGTGACTAGAATGTGTGTGTGTGTGTGTGTGTGTGTGTGTGTGTGTGTGTGTGTGTGTGAATCTTAAGACCTTAATGGTCTTTGGGAAGATACCAAAAGAACAGATGGCTGAGGGATTCCTCAGACTAGACTGGTTACAGTTTTTCTCAAGGCTGCTTCAGAAGGTTGAATGCCTTATTTATAGGGAAGTGGAAGCCATTGAACAACTGTTTGCTGAGGAAACTGTAAAGAATGCTCATATATGAACAATGCTACTAGATGATTTCTATGTTTCCATTGTAGCTCAACAATATGTGTTTCCTTTTCATGTTTGTAGGCCTTCTACCCAACACTCAACTCATTAGTCCTTTTTTAATGAACTGAATTCATTCTTGGACAGTGTTGTATATGCATAAAAGACCTTGTGATTGCTCTCACACCGCAGACTGTCCAGTGTCTCCATTCCACCCCTGTCATTTTCACTTGTCTATACAGATTCTTTTTCTGTATGCATGTCTTTTTGTTTTGTTTTAACACTCAAGTTTTATTGATTTTAGAAAATTTAATCAAATGTTAAAACTTGTAATGAAAAATGCAAAGGATATGTGAGTTGGGCAAGGCCCACCTCCAGGGCTTATTATAGCTACACCTCAGTTGGATGGTGGAGCTCATTGTGAATTGTCAGTGTGTTTACCATGCCTCTACATCAATCTTTAGTTTCAAAGGAGGAAATGGTTGAGGGAAGCTGAGTTTGGTGAATCAGGCAAATGGAGGTCAGTGCAAAAGTTGTCACTGCTTGAATTCTTTTTCCTGTAGAGTCCTTGGGTAGAGTGAGTCCCTGCGCATCTTTCTGTTTCCTCTTTCTCTGGTACAGGGCCTGGACATAATGGACCCAAGCATATTTTTCTTCATTTGAATTAATGCACTGACAATACTGAGTATCTCGAGGGAAGACTGCTTCCTGGAAGGGTGAGAATCATGCTTGTACTTTGCTTTCCTGTACCATGCTCAGTGAGCCATAAGACAGTATCCATATCCTCTTTATGTATCCAGCTACTTGGTGATCTGGAGCCTGAGAAAATGTGCACATGGTGTTTAAGAGAACCAATTAATGCTGAAAGCTTCACAATTGTCCTAGAATTATCTCAAAGCTATTGCAAATTGCAGCTGGAGTCGCAAAAATGCTAGACATCAGTGAATGGAGTGATGTTTGGTACACAATGCCAAAACATTGTAGTCCTCAATGACATGCTAGAAACGGTTAGTCATTAATGGATTATAAGATTGTGTGTAGATGTGTGCTTCTTTTAAACAGGTATTTGTATTTTAAGAGAGAGATAAATTCATAGTTTGAAACATCATATAATGTTTTGAATATTCAAATATTCAAATATTTGAAACATCAAATAATTATAATTTTTGAAGGATATAAATTGTAGAAGCCCTCTACTAACCAGTGCTCTCATCCTGCTCCATAGGCAGGACCTCATATCAACAATTCAAAAGTGTTTCTCCTCACATATCTGTATATTTCTAAGTACCTTTTGATTTTTAACCTTTCTTTTATGTTCATGCAAGTGTATGTGTGTGCGTGCGTGTGTGTGTGTGTGTGTGTGTGTGTGTGTGTGTGTGTGTGTGTGTGTAAGAGAGAGTTGTGGGAGATTCATGTTTGGTTTTGCAGGTGTATACACCTGTGTGTTCACATACAGAGGCCAGAAATTGACATTGAGTATATTTGACAATCGCTCATGGCCTTGTTTTTAAGTCAGGGCCTATCATGCTGAACATGGAACACACTATTTCTAATAGACAGGCTGGCCAGTGAGTTTCTGAGGTTCTCCCGTCTCCACCCTTTTCCCAGCAGTGCTTTCCAGGATGTCACCACACCAGCCTCTGGGTGGGTGCTGCCTCTCACACTTGCACGGCAAGTGCTGTGGTGTCCTGTGAGACACCTCCGCAGCCCTACACCTGACATTTCTGCTTCGCTATGAGCCGCCTTTTTGCTGTGAAATGTGAGACTTGGGCTTCCTATTGTCTTTTTCAGTCCATTTTTACTTGCAATTTCTTTGCCTTTTATCTTACAACTCATGTTGGATTTTCAAAGTCAAATTTATATACAGTGTTTATGTGATTATACAAGTATTGACCATATATAAACTCTTTTGTCTATATGATTACATTCTTTTCTATTTTTGTGGAGTCAATAATTGATCCATCTTTCTTTCTTGTTTACTTTCCCGTGTTTGTCATTTTAATTCAGTTGAAAATTTTCAGATAGAATTATCTCAACACGGTCAAAACCAGAAGGAACTTAATGGTGGTTTCCCCTTATGGACCACTCCTAAGGGATAATAAGCTACTATTAACCCAATCTTGGCTTCCTTCTGAATGTGTGCAGAACATTATTTGGGCAAATATCTCTATTGCACCATCATCCCAGGAGATGCTTCTGTGTCTCTCACAGTGGGTCCTCTGTGCTGTGGGATGTTCTGTATGGCAAATGTGTTGCTCTGATTGGTCAATAAATAAAACATTGATTGGTCAGTGGCTAGGCAGGAAGTATAAGCGGGACTAACAGAGAGGAGAAAAGAAAGAACAGGAAGGCAGAAGGAGACACTGCCAGCCTCCACCAGGACAAGCAGCATGTGAAGATGCCAGTAAGCCATGAGCCATGTGGCAAGGTATAGATTTATGGAAATGGATTAATTTAAGCTATAAGAACAGTTAGCAAGAAGCCTGTCATGGCCATACAGTTTGTAAGCAATATAAGTCTCTGTGTTTACTTGGTTGGGTCTGAGCAGCTGTGGGACTGGCAGGTGACAAAGATTTGTCCTGACTGTGGGCAAGGCAGGAAAACTCTAGCTACAACTCTGTTTTCTTGATCACATGACTAGTTATTTCTTATGATTAATACCCTTCGTTGGCTTCTCAAAAATCTTAACTACTTGATTATATGATTGGTTATAGAATTCTGGAAGACAAACTCCATTCTTCTAAGTATTCTACTAGCTTTCAGATCTCCATCTCACTGGTATTATCCAGGAAGAATTTTCACTTTGTTTCAACCTGCTACAACTTATGTCACTTGTTTTTATTAAATTAACATTTCATGTTTATATAACTATATAAATATTGGTCATATTATAAGCTACTAATTGCTTCATTCTAGATCTCATTGGTATCTACAATACATTTACTGGTAGCAAAATATGACCAATATTTTTAGAAGATTTTACAGTTTTCTTTGCACATTGTCTCCAGTAGTTTCTCAATATTATGTCTTTGTGTGAGATGTTTTTCATTCTTTGTTGTGTATACTTGGCTGATTCTGTTAATCCAGAATGCATACCCTTTGTACTTTGTTATTAATGGAATCATCCTTGACACTGTTTTCTCTTTCTGGAACTTTCATTAGTCAATTCTTATGCTCCTAGATGGAATATCTCATACAAATGTACTATTCTCCATCTGTTACATGCTTTTTCATTTCTTCAGCTTTTTATTGCATTATTTTTGGAACCCGTTACTTTATAAAAAGTATAACTGGCTTGTAAATATTTCTGTTTATGTCCTCCTAGTTAAAATATATAGGTGCATGTTGTAGTACTTTTATATCTGCTGATACACATATAAAAAGGTGTAGCCATTGACTTAGTGGGATTTTTTTTTGTTGGTGTGTGTGTGTGTGTGTGTGTGTGTGTGTGTGTGTGTGTACATATACACATATGTGGAGTTAACATGTCTAAAGTTTTCCTGGTAGGTCAGAAGAAGGCATTAGATACCCAGAGCTAGAATTACAGGCAGTTGTGAACTGCCTTGTGTGAGTGTTAGGAACTGAACTCTGGTCCCTGGTAGAGCAGTGTGTACTGTTAACCACCAAGCCATCTCTCCAGATCCTATTTACTTTTATCCTCTTAAACCATAGGTTTTCCTTTAAGGATTTTGGATGTTTATTTTCTTACTGCCTACTTCCATGTTTCTTTCACTTTAGGAATATCCTTCTAATACCATCCTTGACTATCATTCATAAGTTTGAAACAAAGCACCAAACAGCTAGCTAGTGATGGTGTTTGTGTGTCAGGGTTGGTGTGAAGTGAGAGACCATCTTCTGGTAGAGAACAGAGATGACTAGCATGTTTATTTGTTTGGGGAGAATATATCCAAATCTCAATTCAGAAGTGGAAGTTTTCTTGAGCCACTTCTCTTCTCCAAGAAAAAAATCCACGCTGTCTTTCCACGTGGAGGATAAATTTAAACTCTTTTTAGTGTACTTCTTCACCCTTCTCCTCTGCTCATACACATGAATATTTCCAGACAGTAAATTTCATGCGGTAAGTGAGCAATTATCTGTCTGAGTAGCCCCTGAGATCTAAAAGTGAATTCTTGTCTAGTGACTGAAAAGCAACCATCTTGTTCTCCATTTCTCACTGCTGTCTGCATTTCAGAGCTCCCCAGGAACATAAATTTTTAGTCTGGCAAAGACTGTGCTTAGGAATTTAGCTGTTTGCTCTTGGGAAAATCCACTGTCTCCCCCAAAGAAGTCGCTTCTTAGTTGGCTGCCTCAATAGCCTCTTCTCCTTCTAAACAATGGCTGCTATTGCTGCCTCCAAACATCCCATCTACTATTCTCTGCAAGCTAGTCTGTACTTGAGCTCTTTCTTTTCATTTTAGTTAGACTTGGGGAATGGATGGAACAAAGTTTATGAAGGATTCTATTTTCATTACTGAGAAGAATTGGTCAATATAGGCTTTTAAATGTAAAATGTATTGTGTAGTAAATAACTAGTGATTGATTTATTATCAGCTCTGACCTTTGGATAGTAATAATTTAGCTGTGGACATTATTTTCCTAAACTCCTAAATCTCTAAAATCATTTGCCATGTATTTTTATAACCCAGGAAGTAAACAGTCTGAGCTCCGAGGAAATGACAATAGTTAATGTGCACACCGTGGCTTTGGAATATTCTGGTCTAGATCATCTTCTTAAATTTGCCTTATCTGTTCCATAATAAGATGTTTTAATGCACATTTGATTCCCTATCATGCTCACAGGCATTTGTGTTTAATGCTTTGTTTTCTTTATCTGATTTAGTTTGTGAAATATTCCCTTTACAAGAGATTAGAAATAGTGTATTACTTATTTTCTGAATCAATGAGATTTTATACATGCAAATATTATATTTCAGTTATTTGCTCTGAATACTTTTGTCTACATGCTTGAATCATTCTCTCAAGTAATGTAATTGTCAATTGAAATATATTGCTTTCCTTTGCAGACAAAATGTATTAAGGGTCTCTTTCTTTTAAATAATGGATGAATTATAAATCTGTGCTTATAACTTTATGATGCCTTCAAGTAGGCAACATTGTCAGTGGAAGAATTATAGAACAAGTTTATTTTTATGCTGCTACTAAAATGAAACAGTGTTAGGTAAGAATACATTAAAATGATAGTTAAGCAGGAAGCCCTTCAATGCTGTTTGTGTTCAAATTTAAACAAAAGGCTCTATTTACCCAGCATCCCCAGAAACAACTGTTCCAGATGAAGTCTTTATTGAACTTGACAAATAAATGATGATGTTCATATTTTTAAATATAACAAACTAACGGGAATGAGGTGCCCTACCTCAGTGACCACTTGGGCAATGCTTTCACCTAACACATTTTGGCTTCATCTAGACATAATGGGTGACTTGATGGTGGCTTGATTTAAGCAGAAAGTTTAAGCCAGAGATAGATGATGGTTAACCTAAGGTGTATAGTATTTTTTTAACTCTTTACTCATTTTTGGGGGGCCCACCACCTAGCTCCCAAATAAATTACACAGAAAAGCTTATTATTGCTTATAAATGCCTGAGTTTAGCTTGACTTATTTCTAGCCAGCTTTTCTTAAATTATCCCATCTACCTTTTGCCTCTGGGCTTTTATCTTTCTCTATTCTGTATACTTTTCTTTACTTCTTACTCCATGGCTTGCTGTGTAGCTGGGTGGATGGCTCCTAGTATCCTCTCTCCTTTTCTCATTCCTCAATCCTCTCCTCCCAGATTTCTCCTTCTATTTCTTCTTGCCAGCTCCGCCTATCCTTTCTCCTGCTTTGCCATTGGCCGTTCAGCTCTTTATTAGACCATCAGGTGTTTTAGACAGGCACAGTAACATAGCTTCACAGAGCTAAACAAATACAACATAAAAGAATACAACACATCTTTGCATCAGTAAACAAATGTTCCACAGCATAAACAAATGTAGTATATCTTAAAATAATATTCCACAGCAAAGGTATTTTATTGTTTTTCCTGATTTGAGCTGGTTCAGTGCTGGTATTACCTGAGGCATCTTGACCTTAAGAAACAACTGATGACAGTTTGGTGGAGTAAACATTGCTTCCTTATGTCCACAGCCTAATTCTCCTATTTTGTGAATATTGTTACCTTATGTGGCAAAAGGGACTCTACTGATATAATTAAATTAAGCACTGGAACGTGAGAAAATTACCTAGGTGCAACCAATGATATCCCACAGATGTCCCTAAAAGTGATTGATGATGAGAGAGATGAAGACGACAGAGGAAGACAGCATGGTGTTGGAGACACTGAGGCTGGAAGACAGGACTTCTGGCTTAAAACATGCACAGAAGACCTCTCAGCCAAAGGATGCAAGGGACACTTGCTCTGTGGAAGCCAAGGGCAAGGAAATGGACTCTATTACAGCATCCCAGAGAGAATGTGGACTTTCATGATGTTAGTTCATTGAAGCACTTTCCAGACCTCTCGCTTCCAAAACTGTAGGAGATTAACTTTGTATTTTGTATTTAATGTAGTTTGCTAAAACAGCAAAATGAAACTAACACAGCCATCTGTACCCAACCCACTGCAAAACCAAAATGAGAAAAGGAAAACCACTGCCCATGTTTATCATTAGCCATAAACAAGATCCATGCTGAAGGAAGATTCACCGTCAGTGTTTCACTGTTTTCATAAAAAGGCATCTGAGGAGATTTAATTAGGTAGAATATTTAGTGAAATGATTTGTAAAAATTATGAAAGGTAGCCCAGCTTGGAGACATCTGCAGTATCAGTAAGAGAACAATTTTGTGTTAATCCCTCCTAGCATTTTTCTTTCTGTTTCATGTTCTCAAGGGGGAAACGAAATAGCCCAGATGTCATAATAATTATAGAGAAAATTCAGGCTAACGTATGGACTGAGTTTTTTAGAGGTGGCTTTGACATTTTTCTTTTTTCAAGTCTTCACAGAAGGAAATGGAAAGTAAATATATAAGCTCTATGAAGGTTAATGGGGCGGGGGCTGAGTTGAGCTGCAAAACACTTTATGTAGCCAACACTTCAAAAATTTTGTTCTTACAAACTGATATAATAGACCAAGGCCAGCAGAGTAATCATCCATTCTTTTGAATATGGCACAAATGTCTGTATAAGTTATCTCCTGGCATGTGATGAAGCACACCAAATGTGCTCTCTTCATACAGAAGCCATTCATATTTACCATCATTCCACATGAGGGCATCTCTCACTCCATGGGCTCTTCTGCTAGTCCTGCTGATGTTACTGCCTGGACTCCCCTCTGAAGCTACGGACATGTGGCTGCTCAGATGGGCCTGGGTAGTCTAAGACGATGCCATTCAAATACCTGTTGGTTAAACGTGCTTATTTTCCATGGTGCTCCATCTCTTTTCTACCTTGTCTCATTTCCTTTCAATAGATTAGATTAAGTTTCTTCAGGTGGTGGGGGAAGCATTCCAAGAGGGTAAAAATAGAGGCTGCAGTTCCCAGGCTGACCCTGAGAAGAACTGCTTTGCTGCTTATGGCACTTTTTTTTTCTTTTTGTGAAATTGACTACAAGAGCAGCCCATTTTTTTTTTTTTGTTTTGTTTTTTTGTTTTTTTGTTTTTCGAGACAGGGTTTCTCTGTGTAGCTTTGCGCCTTTCCTGGAGCTCACTTGGTAGCCCAGGCTGGCCTCGAACTCACAGCGATCCGCCTGGCTCTGCCTCCCGAGTGCTGGGATTAAAGGCATGCGCCACCAACACCCGGCCAAGCAGCCCATTTTTGATGACTGGAGAAATAGGCTCCACCTCTCATTAATAGAGTGGGAAAGTAATAGTTCGAAGGCTGAGGTTGCAAGGTGGTATAGCCCAGGAGGGGGCACTAGTGAGCTGGTGTACCATGTGTCTCTGATGCACATGAGCATCGTGATTTGATTTCATTTTGACAATAAAAGATGTGCCTCTCAGGCTTTTTTTTTTTTTTACCTTTTGAAAGTATGTATTTATTTGTGTGTAATACATATGCTGAGATTTAAAAAGAAGAACGTATAACAACAACTGTTGGTATAGATGAGGGATAAGCCCTTCTTCCTCTCAGGCTTTTTGTTCATTTTTAAGTCAGTGATTACTAAACGTAAAGAATAGCAGGCATTGAAGGGAAAGGATAATAGGGAAAAATTTGATTGGAAGAAATACTTAAATATTTGAAGGTATATATAATGGACATGTGACTCTCCTGCTACTTCCCCACTTAATTTCAAGTATTTAACTTGAATATATAAGGTATAATATGCAATTCTTTGAGAATATAGTCTATACCAATAATATGCGAGTTACTTTATAAGAAGATATGGAAAGGCAGATTGATTTTATTTCTAGTTCTTTGGGGTTGTGACAGAGAAGGATTAAATCTAAGGTTTTGTAAAACAGGCCATGAAAATAGATGCTAGAATAAAGAAGAGATGCTTTATGGCTGTGGTCTTCATCCTGTGTGCACTGTAGGTCACTGTAGCTCACCAGGATGCTGATTAAAAAAAAATTAATTCTCAAGTCTTCTACACACCCAGATAGAGTTATATGGTGGTTACCAGGGAACTGTATTTTTGTAGTTTCTCAGGAAAGTCTAATGTGTGGCCTGGATTTAGGACCACTCACAGATTAAAGAGTTGGCGATTAGGAGAAATGGATTGACATAATATTTGTAGATGTAGTAAATGAAAGTTGGAAGTGGGCAAGGATCTCTACACAGAGCTGGTGAGTGGGTTTGCCAAAGATGGAGAGACTGTTAACTTTCCTATTTGATTTTGATAGGAGAAAAATATCTGCTGTAGTCTTTTTGACAGGGCTTCTAATTAAAAAAAAAAAAACCCTGTAGAGAACAAAAGAGCATTAATACCATTATTTTGAGCTAATATAAGTAATGATATCATTCTGATAGGGAAGTGGCTACATATAACATAATACTAAAAGAATTTTCATGTGATAAATGCATTTTTATATTTTCTATATAAAAGAACAAAATCTATAATTAGATTTCTGCTTTGTATGTACTTCCCAATAATGCCATTAAGTCACTTATAACTATAATTGAAAGTTCATTGCTTGAAAGTCAGTGAGGAATGTCAAAAACTGAGAGGCTAGGACACCTTCTAATACTCATTTTAAATGTACTCTACCCTAGGAGTTAGAAACACACATCTGATAATATGCAGGGCATTTTTCCATTTCCATTGCTACTTGGAATCAAAAGACTTAAGAGGATGTGGAATGTTTGTAGTCAGTTCTAAAAGTTGATTTATTTCAGAGAGGCCACCAGAATATCTTTGTGACACTATCTTTGCACGCTGAGATTCCTTCAACCCAAATCAATATTAAGATGAAAATTCTCACCTCTGGAAAATACTCTATATAAAGATTTGGGATTAAAAATAAAATAAAATTATTCCTTTGATGCTGAAGCTAAATCTAAAGCAATCTGCCACAATAGACACATTTTTTTGTTAAAGGATTCTCAGTCCTTTGAGGTGATGGGAGTGCTGTGTTTAATTACATGATTGGTTACTTTTCACACGCTCTCAGTTCCCTACCGTTACCCTTATAGGTAAGGAGGTGGGTGTATGAAAGCTCTGGCCATCTGCATGGTCTGCAAAAGCGCTGTACGAACCCTTTGGGGGAATAATTTAAGTGTCTAAAGCAAAGTTCATGGACTGATGGGAGTTATCTGCATCCAAGCTGAGCAGAAAGACAGACAGCAAGAGAACTGAGCTGAGGCCCCACCCAAGGGACCATATCCACTGCGAGAGGACTCGGCAGTTGGAAGTGCTTCCTGTTGACCTTGACGACCTGAGTTCAATCCCCAGGACTTCCATGGTGAAAAGAGAACTGCAAATTGTCCTCTGACCTCCACACATGTGTGTATACACACACTCACACACCACACATACACACACACTACACACACACTGACAGCACAGTACACACACACAGCACACACACATACCACACATACACTACACACACACCACACATACACTACACACACACACACACACACCACACCACACACACCACACACACACACACACACACACCACACCACACACACCACACACACACACACACAGCACCCCACATAGAACATACACATACCACACATACACTACACACACACCACACAAACACTACACACACACACACAAACACACACACATACACACACCACACATACACACACACACTACACACACACACCGCACATGCACAGGACACACACGGCACATATACATACCACACATACACTACATACACACACAAACACCAAATGCACATTACACACACAACACAAACACATACTACACATACACTATACACACCACACATACACTGCACACACACACACACACACACACACACACACACACCACATACACACACACATAGCACACATACACAGGACACACACAGCACATATACATACCACACATACATTACATACACACACACACACACACCAAATGCACATTACACACACACAGCACAAACACATACTACATATACACTATACACACCACACATACACTGCACACAAACACACACACACACACAGAGTTTGTTTTAAAAAGTGTGCTGCTGAAATCTTTCTCTGGTTCTGAACAAGATACTATTGCTTATGAGAGTAGTGAGTTAGTAGACAGGACAACAAGCAGTGAGGCTCCTCTCTCTAAAATGTGTATAAATAAATGAACTTGGTAAATGTATTTCTCTACTTAATTTCAAGAAGACCTTTACTTGGGTATGTATGGAGCTTTGATAAAAAGTGAAATAGGTGACAAGCACAGGTCCTCTGATAACTAACTGGTCCTAGCTGGAAGCTGACTTGCCGCTCAGGATCCACTTCAAACTAGCATGTGTGCTCTGGGAAACAATTGCAATCTTGCTGAACAATTATAGTCTTGCATTCAAGACAACAACACAATGAACTGTCTTTGCTGTTCATGCCAACTTGAGTTAAAATCTGAGATTTAATAGAACAATAAAAAATATTTAAACCATCAAATGATTCCTGTTATGAAAATATGAATCTGGACAGCCTGTGTAAAACCTGGTGGACTCCTTTTTAAAATAATTTTTCTTGTGCATTTATACTCTCCTTTGATGGGGGTGGCTGGCTTTTAAAAGTTATTTTCTCTCTGTGTGTATGGTATGGTGTGTGTGTGTTTACATGGGTATAGGTGCATGTTTGTGTGTGTTCTAGAAGCCCACATCCTATCCATAGGCTGTCTTAACTATTTTTTTTTAATTACTAGAAGTTAGAATACTCAAGTCTACTATTTAATGTTCACCCAATTTAAAATTTCTCCTTTCTTTAGATCTCTTTATGTTTTCTATTTTTCTGTGAATACATAGCACTTGACATCCCTGATCAGACAAGCTGGAAATCCAAGTGTCACCATAGGCCTTCTTCACCAGTTTCAGCTCGTCTCGTGACACAGTGCACTTGGCTCTCTTCACCAACACAGTCTGATTGAATACACTTGATTCTGCTTCATCTGAGAATTGCCACAGTTTTCCAGTGGACACCATATCTTTACTGCCTGGGCAAACATTCAAAATTCCTATCACTGTATCAATGGTGTGAACCCAGTGAACTCAGAAGCCATAAAGAAAATGTCAGTTATTTCCTGTCTGAACTCCGGTGATACTGAACATGGGGTTGGGGATGGGACTGAACTTTCCCTTTTGATGGCCTTTGCTCAACCCTTACCATCTTCTTGGAATGGACTTTGTATTTCTGCACTGTATGGAAAGCTCTTGCCCATCTTTTGTATCTCCTACTGCTCTCTTCTCCATACAGGGTCTTAGTGTTGTTCCTTTAGAAGAGCCCTGCTTGAGGTCTGTGCCCTTGCAGAAAATGCCATCCTGACACAACACTCTCTACAAAGGAATTCATGTTGGTACAGAGCTACTTGGGGATGAAAGCACAGTGCTTTGAGACACTTGCTCCATTGATCTTGAAAACTACAGATTGTTGTCTGAGGTGCTGTATTTCCAGCACCAGAGTGTGAGCTTCTGGGGGAAGGAAAGAAGCAATGATGGGAAGGAAATTGAAGGTGAGACCTAGGAAGGTGAAATTTTCTATTTCAGGAAATCACAAAAGTAAAATTGGGGGAGGCTAGCAGAGAATTTAGAGAGAACCGAAGTTCACAGCTGGACAACAAAATGCAAACAAACATCAAATTTAAACATGGATGAAAGAGTAAATAACAGTGAGCATGTGAACAGTAAGGTAACAGGCATGATAGTGTATGTATATAGTCCCAGTACTCGGCAGGAGGATCATCAGTTCAGGGTAGCCTGGGCTGTGTAGTGAAATAATGTAGCTAAGCAGGGAGACAGATACAAATATAATCAAATAGGAGCAGGAAGGAAGTGGAGCCCGGAGGTTTGGAGCTACCTATTAGTCTAGCATTCAGTGTCCTCATCTGTCGATTCTTCTGCTGAGATAAACAGAAGTTGGAATCTGGACATTTTAGACTTGCCTAAGTCACTGGTTTTCCTAAGTCTTCATATCATATTATCAAACACAGATTGAAAGGATGGCCAGCTAATTCTGTTTTGCCATCTCTAAATTTTCAGGATTGGAGTAGGACCCATTAGTACTATCTGTTGGTTCTGTTATGATTTTATGATTCATTTTTGTTTAGAATTTTGACATGAGATATAATTATATGTTGCACATTTAGATATTCATGTCGGTGTGGTTATTGCCATTTGCTTAGTTCTGTATCTCAATACACATTTCTAACATTCCAAATTGAGTCATCACAAAGTGTACAGAATTTCTACTTTTTCAAAAGTTCTGCATTTTCAAAGATGAAATTTTAGGTACCATGAGAGTTCAATAGACTTACATATCGATAATTTAGCTTGGATTGTATTTTTATTTCTTTTCCCGTTGTTAGTCTATGGGACCTATGGAAGTTCAAGTTTTGTAAATAAGATTTGATGTTGGAGAAATATAGACATTTAACTAGAATGATTGGTGTGGACTGAATTGGATAATACCTTGTAGTTGAATTTTCCAGAAGATAGAAAACAGGAAGTGAAGAAATACATTATAAATAAATTTAGAAAGTTATTAAATGTTTGCCCATCACTAAAAATTATGTTGGAGACAGTGCAGATAATCTGAATTGTAGCAGAAGTGTCTTCCTCCAAGTCACTTTTACCAGCTTGCATATAAAAGGTTATTTAATGGGTGATATTCCTGGGACTTTTAGTGCTTTATTTTTCTCCTGTCTGCTGATTCTCCCGACTCCAGGCTTCTGTGTGACCTGCCAGATGTGCTCTTGTGGCCCATGAAATCAAGCTTGGGTGAGACCTGGTACAGAACAGGAAGGCGACCCATACTTGGTTTCAGTGGCTGCAAGAATGGCCCCACTGTTGACGGGATGCCTAGGATGTGTGCACAGGCCCTCCAGGAAATAAGCCAGCAAAAACCTTCAACTCAGTGTTACTGCACATGGATACACATGAGACCCTAACAAAATCCATGCTTCAAGATTTCTCTGACTAGATTAGAGCCAGTAATGTCTTAATGACGCTGTTAACGACTTGAAAAGCATTTCGCAGGGCCTGAAACTATGACCAAGTGCTTGCCCTGAGAGCATGAGGATATGAGTCTGAGTCCCTGGCAGGTGTGTATGAGCTAAGTGTTGCAGTGCACCTGTTACAGTCCTACGGCTCGGGTGGAGGAGACCAGCAGATCCCCGGGCTCACTGGCCAGCCAGCCAGTGAGGGATGTGTCTCAAGAAACAAGGTGGACAGCTCCTTAGAAACTCGGTGAATGCTGAGCCCGGGCCTCCACATGTGTTCTTCACTCACCCAACTCACCCAGCACAGCTGAAGCTTCTTTCTCTCAGATTTGAGTCCTGTCTGCTACCTCCACTCTGACCTTCACTGTGACCCTCCTCCCCCACCTCCACTCTGACCTTCACTGTGACCCTCCTCCCCCACCTCTACCCTGACCTTCACTGTGACCCTCCTCCCCCACCTCTACCCTGACCTTCACTGTGACCCTCCTCCCCCACCTCTACCCTGACCTTCACTGTGACCCTCCTCCCCCACCTCTACCCTGACCTTCACTGTGACCCTCCTCCCCCACCTCTACCCTGACCTTCACTGAAACCCTCCTCCCCCACCTCTACCCTGACCTTCACTGTGACCCTCCTCCCCCACCTCTACCCTGACCTTCACTGTGACCCTCCTCCCCCACCTCTACCCTGACCTTCACTGTGACCCTCCTCCCCCACCTCTACTCTGACCTTCACTGTGACCCTCCTCCCCCACCTCTACCCTGACCTTCACTGTGACCCTCCTCCCCCACCTCTACCCTGACCTTCACTGTGACCCTCCTCCCCCACCTCTACTCTGACCTTCACTTTGACCAGGCTCTCCCTCCCTACTTCAGCTGAGGCTGTCACTTTGTCAAGTGTCCCTTTCCCGTCCTCTGCTTCAGTGGAGAGTTTGAACCTACTTCTCTTCCTCCATTCTCCTGGGATGGTCAGTTTGTCCATGGTCCTGGGATGATTCTTTGGTGCATTACAATTAAACAGGTAGATGTGTGAAGTTCCCTGGGGCTGTGTGTTACACCTGTGCATCAACCAACTCTTCTGTATTCACCCTTTCCCCAAATCCACCTCCACTTACATGATTGCCTATAAGGCCACACCTTTCTCTGTTGGTCTTTAAAGAAAAACCTAGTTAAAGATCTACCATGATCCTACTTTTCTGTGGAGGTGATTCAAATTATTTCAAATTATCCATTTGGGGAGATCAAGAGAAGCAAAGACACTGAGGTCAACAAAGCATACATCACTACTTATTCCTGTATGTATTCTTACTGGTGGGTCATTTATTGACTCTACTTACTGAACTGTTACTACCTAGTTTCTGTTTCTGTGTCCTATACACTGCAATTTAATTTTGCTGTGATGCTGTTCTTACTCCTTAGGACACAGGAAACACTTTACAATTGTTTTTAATGTTCTCATCCAGAATTCTGAAAGCCTGGATCCTTGGCATGGAAAATGAAGCAGGAAAGGGAAGCTATGCCAAGCTTATATTAAATAGCTCCTGGCCATGGGTGTTTGATAGGCTTACTTAGAGAAATATGAAATTCATTTTCAATGAAGATTTAGTCTATATTTCCTTAATTGACTTTCATATATGCAATACCCTTTGAATTTATAAATGGCAATTCTTTGTTCCACTTAAGGTAGGTTAATTTTAAAAATATGTAAAATTAATAAAGAATGTGACCCCATTTTCTTGGGCTCTGAAACTTAAGGCGATTCTTTCCTGAAATTTCCTCTTCTATAAGGAGTTGGCAAGGGCTGTTTCCATTGCATTGTTATCTCCACTGAGGACCTCAGATTGACTTTCTAGGAAGTGTAGTGTGGTAGACTTTCCTCCTGTGATAGGAAGGGCCTATAATCTTTGCTAATACTTGGGCCATTCGCAGGTACTAAAGATGCAGGTAAATTAAGAAGCAAGTTTTACATCCTCTGTAGTTCTCAGTTTTCAGTTGCTGCTGTATTAGGCATCATAATTCTGGGGTATTTTAGTTGTTTTGATGATTTTTTTGAAGTTAAAAATGTATCAAATTTAACATCATTAATTCCCTTGTGAATATGGTAGATTTTAGGTAATAGCTTAAGTACATATATCTTAGAGCATTTTCAATTTATCGTGTTTTTTGATTTAGTTTTTTTATTGCAGTTATAACAAAATTCTGTAAGCCAAGCAGTTTATAATTACTAAGAGTTCATATCTCCCAAGCCTAGAGTCAAAATGTGTAAGACCAAGGCACAAGCATGTTCAGTGATAGGTCAGAGCTGGCTTTGTCATTCACAGGTAGCTACTCTGCTGTGGCCTCCCTGGGGCCTTTCTGAAAGATGCTGAATTCACTCCTGAGATCTCCCCTTATGACTGAGTCACCTTCCAAAAGGCCTCGCTACAAAAGCGCCAACTCCTCATGCCCCTGGGATTGGAGAGGTGGACAAAAGCATTCGAGCATCACATTTTTATTAAACAAGCTTTGTATAAAATAGAATGAATTAAAACATTGCATGCTTTAAAAAAATATTTTACATATGCATCTTAATCTGTAACAGAGCCTTAGATTTCCATTAGATGCTAAAAGCAGGCCAATTATCGACCTATGTCCCCAGTCATTCAGTGTTACTACTTGGCCATCATTGAATAAACTTCTCTTTAAATTACCAAGGAAGATTTGAAGTGATCTTCAATAATCTTTTAGTTTTGCTAAAATGGCAAAACCAGCAGACATGAAATCATTGAAAATAAATTAGTGTTGCACTGCATTATGGGAACCAGGCATGTAGGAGAGGAGGCCAATGTATGTCAGAGGAGCTGATCTCTACACGTTGAAGAGAGAAGCCTCTAAGGATGTCACTCACTGGAGTTTGGAATGATGAAATTGTATTTTAGCAAGCATGCCCATTCCAAATGTCACATCCAGTTAATGAGAGGACCAGTGTTTGAATGACAGTACCCTGACCCTCAGTCTCTTCTCCCCTTTCTGGCTTACCTTTGAGACACCTCCTGGGAGGGGGGTGTTGCTAGTAGTTCTTTGAAAAGACACCTCGGCGTGAAGCAATTTTAAGCAGCATTCTACTTTAAATATTGTGTCTATTGCAGTATCCCAAAGCTTTGCTTTTTCATTCAGTACAGTTTTTTGCTCTAACCGTCTACTTTTTATAAAAGATATTGTAAGTTTTTATTTCAAATTTAAACTTCTAACGATGAAAATGGGAAACCAGACTCATTTGTTATATGTAAAGTAGAAAATAAATGCCCAAGAAATAAAAAGTCAACTTCACTGCATAGTCTCAGGCAGACAGTTTGCCTAATCCAGACCCCCATCTCTTCCTTTTAAAGATGATTCATGAGAAGTGGAAAGCCTTTTGATAGAAAACCTGGAATTACTAGAATGAACAATTTTCTCTTCTTTTCCAGTTTTTGGAATGTAGAATTTCCAAAATACAACTGCTTAACTTGTTAGCCCTCAGAGATCAGCCTGTGTCCATGATGGAAGAAATCAGGCTGTGGGCTTAGTGCCTTTGCCTTTGTTTGCCTGAGTGGGGATTATCCCATGGTGGCTGTTATTTCAAATGTATAGTTTATGTACATTTCCTAATTTGTTTTCTTCACTGAAACTGTGTTTATCTGAACTATACCTATTACTGTATATACACAGACACACACATACTCGTGTGTGTGCAAAGGAACTACAATATAAAGAAAACCATATTTTTAGATGTTCATTAAAAGACATTAAGATACATTATCTTTCTTTTTACAGCACGTAATTCTTATTTCTCAAGCACTGAAAATGCGCTGATGCTAGAGCAGTTATCTGCACAGTATGGAAACAGTTTATCAGAGGAAAAAATAGCATGCGGCTTCCTTTAGATAAAAAAAGAAATGCTGTCAAAAATAGTGTTTAAATGAGTCTTAAGTATATGACTGCCAACAAGCAAACAAACAAAACTCAAATTATTTACCTTGCTGAGGAGAACCCTCATGATAGTGAAAAACTTTGAAAAAACTGATTGGAGCAGGATTTATATAGTTAGTTGGCAATGATGTAATACAATGTTTGCCATGAGAAAGGACATCCTAATTAATATCCAAGAGTGTAATAACATCATAAGCTTTGAGCACATCTTGCCCACCAGAGAGAAATCATTTGTATCTCTACCAGACAAAAACCTGCAAGTTACATGGGGACTTAGGAACTGTTAATAGCAAGCCAATGAGCCTTCGGTCAAGAGCAGTGATTCTTGAGAATGCCCAAGTGGGATATTGGGTGTGGGAACATTTTCGTTCAAGGTGACCTAGAAACTACTGACAGCCATTGCCTCAGAGTGCTGCCTATCGTCCCAACAGGTATGCATCTTCTCTTCGTGCCTCCCTTCTTATCCCCAAACCTCAGCAGTGCTTAAGGTGAAAAATTCCACTCTAGAGAAAGGAATAAATGTGTACTAGCCTGCTAGTACACCACTATGAAAGACTTCAATGCCATGCTTTATTTCCACACGTTGGATGCATTTTCTCAGCAAGGCAAAAATGACTTAGCAAGCAAGACAATGCTATTACATATTCTGAATGTACCTTGAGGAAACAGGCACGTGAAGGTAGCCAGACTTTGTTTTGCGTTCATGTTTCTTATTCAACTCTCTCCTTCTGTCATTGGGTTCTTACATTTGACTTAAAAAAAAAAGTCTGAAAATAAATGGTAAAGAAATGTTAAAACATGCATTATCTGTCACTGTGACCGTTTTAATGAAGGCTTCATCTTGTTTCCCACAGACAACCTTTTCTTCAGCTGACTGCATCCCTGCATGATTGACACTTAGGGCTCCTGACAAAGAAGTAGAGGTTGATGCCCAGTAACTCAAAATAGAATTGAGTCTATCAGCAAAGCAGCCCCCCACACTCCTTCCCCTAGAGCTAGAAAGTTAGAGGGTGCCAACATAGCCTCTGAAGAAAGATGCAGAGCTGGTAACAAGCATCATCCCTCGGTCTTTCAACCCTTTAAGGTCATGAACTGACGGCACCAAACAAAGAAAGGTCATTGTCTCTTCTTTCTCTGATTTGGGGAAAACTGGGAGTGGGAGGAAACACATTGCTGCTCTAAGTTCTATGGCAACACAGCCCGGACCGCTGTCAGCTCTCTGTACTGTTTCATTCTTCTATGGGGTAGAACCTCACAACCACTTTCTCTTTACTTTGCCAGAACTTAATTCAGTGCAGGCTTCCTGGATGCTAACACACAGAAGTGAGCATGAAGACTTGCTTTTATACCCAAGAATTTTGTAGTTCTTTACACACACATACAATTACAGAAAGTGCACATGTTTGTATGCCACATTTTACTCTCAGCATTTTGCATCTTGATATATTGTCCTTTGGATTAGCCTCCTAGTGACACGCTAGATGGGTTTAAAAAGAGCCTAAGTTTCCTGTAGGAAACATACATTGTTATATTTGTATAGGAATCCTGCTTCAGCAACAGAGCCAATACTAGTGTACAGGAGAATATTTATCTTTAGGATCATCTGGTTCAATACCTGGTACATTTTAGGTGCTTGAAAGATACTCACTCCCTTTTCTTCTGTCCAAGTTCAATTTAAATTGTAGTATAAGTACTTCTTTTTCTTTCTTTCTTTGCAGTGTTAAAGAATGTCAGATCTAGTGAATGTAACTGAAACAGTGTAGATCTCTTACTAGAAGTTTTGTAGATATTTGTTTGTGAGAGTATATGTTTAGATATGTACATGTACTTGGAGATTGCACATAAATGTATGTGCAGATTTACATAGAGACCAGAAAACAACTTTAGATATTGTTTGTCAGGCATGCTATCAAACTTGTTCTTTGAGATAGGATCTCTCACTCCTTGGTAATCACCTAGTAGGCTAGGCTTGGTGGTCAGAAAGCCCTAGGGATCTTTCTTTCTCTGCTTCCCCAGTGAGGTAGACTTTCGGAGCACATTTCACCATGCCTAGCTTCTTGTGTGGGAATCTTTGGATTGAACTCAGGTTCCATGTTTGGAAGACAAACACTTTTCTTGCTGATCTATTTATCCATCTCTTTTTTATAAAAACTTGGAAGACCAGGTTCAAGACATGAGTCCATCTCTGCTAACTATGCATTAAATAAGTCATTTTTCTAAAAATTAGAAGGTCAAGTTGCAGATTAAAAAACTGGAACATTTAAGAGTTAATCTTTGTGTTTGTTTCTATCTATGATCACATGCTAATAAAATTGAGATAAATATGTATGGCCTCTGGCATAGTAAGATATATCCACAGATGCATTAGCGGCATGAGTGTTATAGGGTAACCAACTACCATTTATATTACTATTGTTATTATTATTGTTGTTGTATTTAAAGCCTACTCCACAGGAGGAAACACATATGTAAAACTGTAAATCTGGCCAAGAAACCATAGCTGGTGAGTTTATAGGCCTCAGAGACGGACTTACTACTATATCATGTTGCTAAATAGATATAATATCAAACTGTTTCCCATCTTTCTACCCATAGATTCATGAGGCATTTAGTCTTCATCACAGACACTTCATTGTGCAACAGATAGTGAAAATCACAACTGAGAAAAATACAGAGCATAAGTGACAATGAAGTGCTCAGCCACAAGTGGGACATCTATATCCTACCTCTCCTTAAGACGCAGGGACTCTTGAACTTGTGAACTCATGAATTCACAGCAGTTGTGGCTGCCTGCACAACATGAAGCCATTACACCTTCCAGCATGGAATGGGTGTTTCTGAGTCCCCACACCTAACTAAGGAACTGCAGACAGTTGATGGCTTCTGGGGGAGGGAGACTCAGGTTCAAGTGTATGACTTCCAATAGACCCACCATGCTCCAGTAGATGGCCTCACATCAGGAATATATAGGCAACACAGAATGAAGCCCATGTGTTAAAACAACAACAACAAAAAAAAAAAAAAAAAAAAAAAACAGGGCATGAAGTTGGGGTGAGGATGGGGTAGGAATGGATCTAGGAGGATCGGAGGGTGTATCTGGGAGGTTGAATATGCTCAAAATCCACCATTTAAAATCCTCAAAGAATTAATAAAAATATTTTTAATCCACACTCTCTTTAAGAAAAATGTAAAAGAATGAATTTTAATCTGATAAATGTACCGAGAAGTTGCATCTATTCTCTATGGAATGAATGCCAGGTATAGAACAGGAATGCAATATCCATTCATTTACAAACAGAAACTGATGCTAGCGGCAAGCTGTTTGAGGATAGCCTTAACTTTTTGTGTGTGTTTTCACTGTTTAATCTCAACAATAATTTCAGTAGCATGTTTCTCAGCTTATTTAAGGGAACTGCAATGCAGAGTTGCTACCACACCCTCCTAAATAGCTCATCTAGTCCACTTCCCAGTATGTCAAGCCAATGTCTAGAAAACAGTATGTTTGCTTAAGAGTATCACCAAAACCCATAAGTAGCATAATTTTACCCCTTTTAAAGTGTAGAAGCACCTTTTGGAGAATGGTTTTGTGAAACAATTTAAAAATACCTTTTTTTTTTTTCAGAGTTACAGAGAGCTTCATTAGAAAGAAGGAGGGGGTAGGAGGGAGGAGAGCCAGACCTGGAGAGCAAGAAAGACGGCAGGAGTAGAGCAGAGAGCAGGGAGCAGAGAGGGAACAGAGAGAGAGCTAAAAGTATCTTGAACATTCTTCAGGGAAGTAGAAGTGCATCTTTCTTATCTAGCATGAACTGTATCCATACCAAGGGGATGACAAAAAATCATCCTTTGTTCTTCCTCAGGAAAGCAGATGTGGAGCACAAGGAAGCCCTTTGAAAGCCAAGGCAGCAAAGGGAGTACTTCCAAGCATAGGAAGAGCACTACAGTCCTGGTGTGTGAGCAGGATGCGCAGAGATGGCACAATGGTTAAAAGCTCATACTGCTAAGTTTGACCTAAGTTTGGTTCCCAGCACCCACATCAGGCAGCTCACAACCTCCTGTAACTCTAGCTCCCGAGGCAACTGACACCTCTGGCCTCTACAGGCACAAGCCCTCATATTTAAGGTGTGTGCGTGTGTGTGTGTGTGTGTGTGTGTGTGTGTGTGTGTGTGTGTTCATGTGTTTTTTTAGCTTTTCCTGAGGAATGACAAGTGAATGTACAGTTAAAGAGATGATATAAATATATACATTTTTATAATCTTATGTATGTGTATAACAAAATCAAATTACTCCTCTGTGTTATGATAGCTTAATATAATTCTTTCCTAGAAACTCTTTGTGGTGGTATTTTGTTTGTGCACCCCAATAAAACTGATCTGGGGATCAGAGAACAGAGTCTGCCACCAAACTAGGTATAGAAGTCAGGCAGTGGTAGCACACACCTTGCATCCTATCACTCAGGGGGCAGGGATCCATCTGGATCTCTGTGAGTTCAAGGCCACACTGGGAACAGAGCTGGGTATGGTGAGACATACCTTAAATCCCAGCACTTGAGATCTCACTCTTAGTTGGGAAGGACACATACCTTTAATCCCAGGAAGTAATATGGCAGGACACAGAAAGGTATATAAGGCGTGAAGAAACAGGAACTCATGCTCTGGAGGCTGAGTACTTGGTAAGGTGAGGTTGGCTGTGGCTTGTTCTGTTTCTCTGATCTTCTAGCTTTCACCCCAATATCTGGCTCTTGGGTTTTTACTAATAAGACTATTTAGCAACTCGTGTTACAACTATTGGCTTAATAGAAGTAAAATGAGTTAAGGTCTTACTTAGGTGTGCCAATTCCTGATTCTGGACCCCTCATATCAAAGTCCTTACCCCTTATCTTGAGATGGCAAACACTTGCCAAAAACTGCCTTAAGGGGTTATTACCACAGCTATCTGGACAAAGGTCATTCTGTAAGTCTTATATGCTGAGAGAATCATCCTTTTAGGGCTCCCTGCTGGTCTATATGCCTTTATTGCTGCTTTTTAATGTTTCTATGGTTATTGCTACCTGCAGAACGTCTACCTGCAAAATGTTTGTTCCTACAATTTCTTTTCCTGTAAGCATACCTAACTATGACATAAATTCCTTCTGGTGGACTTGGAACTGAAAGACCACTCTCTAGTGACCACACTGTGATCTATAGAAGCTATAAGAAATTGTATGTGTGTGTGTCGGGAGGGGGGTGGTCTTTCCAAAGCACTAGCTTGGGTTTTAACCTGTGCCTAAGTAAAGAGTTCTCCCATCTCCCTAAGTTCATGCTTGGTTCTTTGCTGGTTGGAATTTCCATAATAGAATCACCCTAGATGGACATCAACAACAGACCAAGGTATGATTTCATCAAAGTCCAAATTTTTGAAGCCAGTGAGTTTATGGGCTTTCTCACAGAGCAAGGGGAAGGATTACTTACAGGAGTGTGGGTGACATCACACACCTATGTCATTCAGTGTCCCACACTACTGTGGATGTTGAGCAAACTCATGGAAGCTGGATCATGAAGGGACACTTTTAAACAGCTTTTCGTTTCTGCATATAATTCAGCATTTCTCAAGGCAAGTTCAGCTCTGGGGAGGGAGTTAGAGCTAAAATCCCAAGCAAGAGTTTCTTGACCCTCTCTATAGAGTGTCAATAGCCCCATTACCATTGCCATAGACCTAGATACCACAGACAGTATCACTTTGCTATGGTGCCATGCTATGGGGCAGCATCCAAGATGACATCTTGTTAAAAACTGGAGGGAAAAGCAGCTTATTACAATGCCACAGTGGCACCTGTGGAAACCAGAATAGGAAAGTGCCTCACCTAAAGCTGGAGTTAAAGGTGGCTGTGAGCCACATGATATGGATTCTGGGAACCAAACTCTAGTCCTCTGGAAAAGCAGAAAACTCTTAACTTCTGAGCCATCTCTCTCTAGTCCTTCATGCTTTGTTTTGTTTAATTTGCTTTGAGGGTGAGGGAAACAAGAAAATAGCCAATAATTCTGTTGACAATGTTGCAGTAGCCAATGTTCAAAGTCTCCCATATTTGTAGTCTCATATCTCATCTCAATCATTTATTCTTCTGATTTGATGGAAGGATGAAATCATTTTAGGTGTTGCCAGGCAACTTATCTTCTTTGTGTCCATTTCCTCTTCCTATGTTTTGACATTGATTTCTTTTTATCTGTTCCAAAGAATTATAAGGTTTGTAATGAGGTCATCCATTCCTGCATGGTTTCCCCAATCTGCCCCTCTCGATATGTGTATGTTTTATTGTAAGTATTATACTTTTCAATGACTTTTGTATGATTTCTGGATAGAATTGGGCCGAGTACATATAAGAATATACACTATGTGGAACTCCTGGGAAAAGGTTTTGATATGTTAGAATGAAGAACACATAAGTAACATCTTGGTTACTTTTCTATTGCTATAATAAAACAGCATGCCCAAGTCAACTCATAAAAGGAAGAGTTTATTTCGTTCTTATGGTTGCAGAGGGATAATAGTCCATAAGAATCATGGCAAGGGACTATGAGAGCAGGTAGAACATGGCATCTGGAGCAGGAAGCTAAAGGTCCACATATTGAACCACAGAGAGAACAAACTGGGAATGGTAGAAATCTTTTGAAATCCCAAAGCCTACCTCTAGTAATACACTTTCTCCAGCAAGGCCACACCTCATAAGCCTACCCAATCAGGGCCACTCACTAGGAACCAAGTATTGAAATGCTCAGAAATAAGAGAGGACATCTCATTCAATCTACCACATAATGTGAATGCTCCAAAGGGGGTGTGAGTCAAGAGAGACCCATAGATAGTTGGCAGAACATCAAGTGAATAGTTAGGGGTTAAAGATATGGTCCAGTTGCTAAAGTATTTGCCTGCAAATATAATGCCCTGAGTATAAATCCCAGCACTCATATAAAAGCCAGGTGTGGTAGAGTGTACCTATAAACCCAGTGTTGAGGAAGCAGAGCCCAATGGATCCCTGATGCTTTCTGGCCAGTAAGTGTGAGAGACCCTTTCTCAAAGGAGAAGGCACAGATGGTCAAAAAGACATCCAATGATGACCAGCAGCACATGAGCATACACACACACACACACACACACACACACACAAATAACATTTTGATGGTAATGAAAGGAGAAGGTAGAATAAATATGAGCCACCAGAGAGTGGATGTGTGTGGTTTTTTTGTTCTGTGGCTACAGATGAGAAGGTTACCCTTGTCAATAATTCAACAGACATTTCCTAACTGCCTAGTGCACTTAAGCTCTATCCTAGAGGTGAATTCTGTGGAGACCAGTCACACAGCACTGTCTTTTGTTCACTCAACGATGTGATGTGGAGCCTGCTTCAGGAGCTTCAGCTAGCAAGCAGAGTAAGAAGACAATAGAGTACGTGCTAAAGAAAAGGTGTTATAATCTGGAAATAAATGATTCCCCAACTGTAAGGGAAAAATCATATAACACATGCTTGTTAATATTGGATAGGTTGCATGCCAATTAATTTCTAACTAATCATGGTTTTAAAAATAATTATTAGAGTATGATTTCTTTAATAATCACATCTAAGCTTAACATATGGCATAAAATTCCAAGAATCATGTTTTAGTTTTATTATAATAAGGGGCATGAGCTGCAGAACTCAGGAAAAGGGAGTTAATCATGCCTAGGATTTATCCCTGTTTGGGGAATAATTATTGAAAAAGTAACTAATAACAAAAGGCATATGTATTTTTATGTGGAAGATGAACTTATTGTGAAAATTAGGTTTTACAGGAATAGATGCTTGGTTATATCTTAGTTATAGAGGAACATTCATTTTTGAAAGGATAGACTCATCTGAAGTTTGACCCAACAAATTACCACTATTTATATGGGCGTTTGAAATCCTGAGGAGTCTGAAGACAAGCTCTCTGGGAGGAAGAGATGACTACTACATGGGCCCTCAGTGTTACCAACCTGGGGACTTTCTCCTCTTGCTCTACCACTGTCTACCCATTTCCCCCACCCTCCTGGGGGAAACACATCACAGAGAACCATTGCCTGATTACCTCCAAACCCTCTCAGTGGTCAGAAGGATGAAGCCAGAAAACAGGAATCACTACCTGCCCTGCAAGACCCTGCTTCACTCATCCAGTGTTATCAGGCACAAGCCATTCTGTTACAAACTTCAAATTAAACTCTGACTGTGTATGTCTTCTTCCAGTCATCCGCGTTTGAATTTATTTATTTCAGCTATAATTACGACATATTGCTTAGTTCTTGAAATAGTTGTGTGTAGTGAACTGCATGTATGTGTTCATGCATGTGTGCAAAGTGTGTCTGTGTGTATGTACACATACGTGGGTGCTTTTGTAAAATCCAAAGGTCAATACCAAGTGTCTTTGTTGGTTGATTGCTCTCCATATCATTTTTTTGAGGCAGGGTCTCTAGTGATACCTGGAGTTCACCAATTTCCTTTTTGTCCAAAAAGCCTCAGGGATCCTCATTATCTGCATCAACAGAACTGGCGTTACAGTCATGTATCATCACGCCTAACTCTTTGCAGGGGTGCAGGGGATCTGAACTCAAGTCTTTGCGCTCACGCAGCAAGCACTTTGCCCACTGGAGCATGACACTAGCCTGGAAATGTCTACAGTGATGTCTGGGTAACGGTTGCACACAGGTGTGTGTGGTGCTTACTTTCACCTTTTGCAGTTGAGGTAACAGGCCTGAACTTCTGATCTGGTTCTCATTCCTGCGATGTAGAAAATTGTCTGTTCTGTGGCTGTATTGAAGCAGCCCACACCAAACAAACTTTGTTCCTTTTGGATAAACATGTCAGCTGTGAAACAGTTGATGTACTGATACTAGATATGAGTTTGTATGCATCCCTACATATTCATAGCCAGTTGCATGTGTAAACATGTACAGTGGTCAAAAGATAAGTGTTGCTTGATCAGATTTTGAACAAAGAGCCTCATCTAGGTCTGTGTTACACACACACCCCTTTTTTGGATCGTTCCTGTTTCTTTTTTGTGTATTAAAACTTAAAAAAAAGAGGCTTTGTTGATTGTTTTATTTGTTAAAAGGTTCAACCTTTCAACTTGATACAGTGTTCTACTTAAACCCCTTCTTTATCGCTGACAGAAATCCATTTTAAATATCATTTTGGAAGCCAGGATTCTGATGCTCTTGACTGCTGCTAAACCTTATTTTTTGTGTGTGATGTACTGCACAAAATTGTCTATTGATATGAAGCAGGCTGCAGAACGATTCTTCAGCTTTGATCACCAGAATGAATCGATTTTTAACAAGCCCTTGCTCCGTGGTGGCTGCTGACGTTGTGTCTAACAGCTCCATTGAAGAGCTGCTTTTGATTTGCTCTCTCTAACTGCTCTCTTCCCGAGAGCTTGTCTGGGAAGACTTCCGCAGCCGACTGAAGATCTTTCATCGGGTTAGAAAATGCTGTTAAATGTTATTTACTGATTAAAATATAATTATAGGCAGTCTCCATTACACAGACTCATCAATTTGCAGTTAGTGCTACTGGGTGTAAGCTTTGAAAATGCTAATGACACTCCAAACTGGCCTTCCCACCAAGCACACTGGATAAAATAAGGCTTTTGAGCACTTTGAATGTGTAAGGTTGGGGGCTTACACTCTGGATTGGTGTTGCTTTCTCTTAGTGCTAAGTTTGGTTTTTGTTTTTGTTTTTTCTTGTTTTGTATGCTCAGTTGTCAAGTTCAATGAAAAGGTTATGACTTTGGGGCTGAGCCATGTACTCAAAGCTTCCCAAAACTCTAACATGATTGCAGATAAGAAATTTCCCTTCTTTGACTAGCTATGACCTCATCAGGAGTTGTACTTTGGACCAGTGTGCTACACTGCAGCCTGCTCTCATCAGCCTCCTGAACACACCATGTGATTTCTCATGTGATGCAGAGGTCAATCTCTTACCCTTTGATCCTTGATTCCTGATACTTAGTTAGCAAGACATTTTGGATAAAGTTTCACTAAGAATAAGCTATTTTTAAAAGTATGTTTCGTTACCATAAGTTTTGTTTATTATAGTATTCTACTCTTAATTTTTTTTTGTGCTTCTGTTTTGAAGCTAATGCATTGGGAGATGGATGTTTATAAATTAGAGTATACAGTATTCACTTGTTGAATCATGGAAAGCTTTTAACTTATTTATTGATTATTTTTTTGGGTAAGTTTGAGTCTAGTTGTCAGGCTTCTGACATGATCTTTTTCTTGTTAGACTCCATCAAGAACACAACGTCCTTTAAAAATGTTGATGTCCTGACCCCAGGCTATTCCTGGTTTCGTCTTTCCATTTACAAATGTGATTTAACTTTTTTCACTAATCTTGATATTTTCATCTTGTCCCAAGACTGACAATTTTAAGAGTATTTCTGACAGCTGTGACTGTCAAGAATAGAACAGAATTGATGATTAAATTAGGAAAATCCAGGAAAACCAACCTGCCACAGCAAAGAAAAAAAATACATCTAGTTTTAGAAATAAACATGTCAAACTAAAATAATCACATTTGTCCCCAGCCCACTTTCCGGAGAGGTTTGGATTTAGTGGCGTATCAGCGGCTTGCTGCAATGAAGGGCTTAGGTAAGAGGAGAAGGGACATTGTGCCTCTGTACAAGGGTAGTCACCTGTCACTCAGTCGAAGAAGTCAGTCCACTGTGAAAAGGGGCGAGGTCACGGAAGAGCTGAGAACCCAGAAGGATGATCAGGGCTGAGTTCTGTTTGACTGCAGGCAAAGCACAGACGGGGTGCAGGCCATGACAACCATGACAACCTTGCTTATAACTTGACACTAATGCTTGTTTGTTTGTTTGTTTGTCCGTCTGTCTCTTTTGTTCTCTCTCTCTCTCTCTCTCTCTCTCTCTCTCTCTCTCTCTCTCTCTCTCTCTCTCTCTCTTTCTCTAAGGGGAAAGTACTTGTCCCAACTACCACAGGTTTGAAGACTATTTCTAATTTTTTTTTTTTTTTTTTTTTAGAAAACACTCAGAGTTCCTATCATTTTTGGAAAGTGGCAATCCTATCTTCCTCTTTGAAAACCTGTTAGGATAAAAGGTGCCTGACAGCTGATTAGGAATGTGACATATATTTTACTTTCTTTCAGATGAAACCTTCCAAAAACCGTATTTACTTACCACGGGCAGTGACAACCTGTCTGGCAAAAATAATTGATATCCTTTCTGGTTATTGTGGAAGGGAACAATGAAACGAAAAAGACCTTTCTCTTACCTTTTGAAATGAATAATGTGGTAGAAATTAAATGCAGGTTTCCTTTGGGACACATCTGGCCACAGACATATTTTTGTGTGTTGTGGGAATGTGTTTGTCACTGGCGTTAATCATCAAGTGTGGTGTGATGTTTTCCAATCTTTCTGTCATGGTACCAGGTACATCCTGTGTTTGAGGTAGCATTAAAAATACCAGAAAATGAGCATGTGTATATGTTACTAATTGTCCCTGAGGTACCAAATATATCAAATTTTGTACAAATGTTGTAATTCACATTGAGATGTACAAAACTGTGTGAGTATTGAACGAAATTCAAACAAGATCATTAGTTCCAGAATTTATCAGCTAAGTAGTCATAGGGAAGCTAGGTCCAACTTTGGTAATTTTCATTTTTTGATGCAGATAGAGGCTGACAAAGCTGCCCTTTGTGAGGATTTTCTACAGTCTTCTGCGTGAGATCATAAACTGCTCAGAAAGCAAGCATGATTGTTATAGGGGCACCAATTATTTGTTTACAAATAGCAGTTAGTTAATCAGAGATGTTGTAAATGGTTCTTTTATTTTTTCGTGTGTGTGTGTGTGTGTGTGTGTGTGTGTGTGTTTGTGTGTGTGTGTGTATGTGTTCGCATTTGTATGCAGGGGCCCAGGTATCATAGTGCATGTGGAGACCAGAGGACAATCTCCGGTACTGGGCCTTGCCTGCCCCCTTCTTTGAAACAGGGATCTTTGCTGTTTTGTACTCTATACACAAGGATAGTTACCCTCCTGTCTCTCCCTCCCATCTCCCAGTGCAAGCTCTGGGATTACTAACCTACTGATAAGCCTCCAGCTTTGGCCAGGTTCTTGGGATTTGAACTTGGCTTCCCAGACTTAAGGGGCAAGCACTTTAACTGACTGAGTCGTCTCCTCCACCCAAACTGTTCTTTTGAACAGCAGTATTTTCTTAGGAATATTTGCAACATTATTTCTGAGAGTTCGCGTTATAAATCCTTCACTAGTGGCACTTTAAATTCCATCTAGAGTAAATTATTGTCTGTAGATTATATTAATGTAGTAATGAATATGGTTTCTTTTGGATTTTGAAATGTCACTATAAGTCACTTCATTTTAAAACTTGTTAGAATTATTTGCTATTTTAGAAATTATGATTAATCCTAGCATAGGAACTAGAAATTGAACTACAGTGCCAAATTCCATACTTTGCATGGTCACCATGGAATAACTCTGTTTCAATATTGAAGTCTTCTGCAATGTATAGATCGATAAAGAGCAGGTACCAGCAGAGCACAGTTGTTGAGCATCTGTCAAAGTCAGGTTTTGCTGGCCTGCATGAATATCTGTCTTCTGAGAAGTAGACAATTGTTCCTGTAGGTTATCGGTTTCTGAGCCAGTGCCTCCCACCCGAGAGCCTTCATTCTGTAAGTTTCCATGCTGAAAGAGTGCCACTAGGTGATACATTGGTTATAACGCACATTTTCCTTGTTTTCTATACGGAAGATTGGATTTGTTGACTTCTGTGCACCCACAGACCCTTCAGCCATCTCTTGTGTCTCATGTTTTTGAACCCCGGGATGCTGCAAAGGTCTCCCCATTTTCAAAGGGACAGCATCTTTCCACCATTTCACATTTCCCTCCTAAGAATCTTTGATGTCAGGGATCACAGAGGTTTTTTATAACTTCATTAGATACACATTTTATTCCATCTGTCTTTGAGTTGTTCGACTACATAACCATATAGTTGTCAGTAACAATACAAATTTTAATGAATCTGTGGACAGTAAGAATTTTGCCACCTTTTTAATGGAGAATTTTCATGTTAATAAATTTCTCTGTATTTCTTTATGAGTTTGAAAGTTACTATTATAAATGGTGAGTAAACTAATAAAACATTAAATTAAGACAAATAGTGACTTTAAAAAGTACTATGAATTTTGAGTTTCATATTTTACTTATGGTAATTTACAAGCATGTTATTATATGAGTTTGCTACTTTTTATTTTAAATTTTCTCATGGTGGAATTTAATTCTATAGGTCTTGATTGAGAAAATGTAAGTGCGAAGGCTGACTTGACCAATCAAACTGTTTAACTAGTTTGTGTCTTGGCAGGGGCAATGGCAAGGATGTTTTGAATGGCCTTATCAGAGTTATCAAGTGTACATTTATTGTTTCTTAGAACATAAGTAATTCATGCCATTGAAGACTTTGGCTGCAAATGTGATCTGGCCAGAATGGCGAGTGTTCAGATTTGGAATCTTCCCTGTTGCAGATTCAGTAATTCTGTGCTTGAAGATGAAAAACAAGAGAGGACTTCTTGAGCGAATACAGAAGATCTCCACAGGCAGGTCATCTGCATACAAACCTGGGCTATCTCATGATGCAGGCCAGAGCATCTGCTATCACACCTGCCGTGTGTGTCCAGGCACAAGGCTCCCCATTAACGATCTTCTCCTTTAGGAGAACCATGGACCTGGCAGTTTGCTGCTTCATGGTTGAAAATGCTACAGTTCCAATAAACATTTTGACCAACATTAGGATCTTCCTCGTATTAAGTAGAGAATCAAAGGAGAGAAACTGTTCCCAGTAAAGAAGCCGCTGCATAAGGAAGGGTTTATGAAGACTCTAAGTCAAAATGATGCCAACAAGCAGATGGAAAGCACATTGGAATGTGAGCATTCTGAGCCAGGGTCTTTTTGTGGCTTTAATGTAACTCAGTTGTCCCCTGATTTTGCCGGCTTTGTGGCTGGACTCCAGTCACTTATGAATTCCCACGTAGTTATCTTGCTGTTACTGTAAAATGCCACAGGGTGTTTTGTGCTAAGTCAACAAATGCCTTGTGCCACCACTGTATTTATTTTGAGTTTGTAATATCTGTGCTTTTACCCTTTCTCTGACATTTTCTAAGGTTTCTCTCTGTAAAGCATCTGGCTGCGGAGTAGAGTTCCCTGTGAGCAAGTGACAGATTGATACTGCAGGCCCAACCACCAATTCACACCCTGAAGGAACTGTCCACCCTGGGAAGAGATTAGCTGTCGGTCCTCTGACACTTTGCTTAGTTTAAAAATTACTCCAAGGATTTAGACTTCTTGTGGGTAATTCTTAAAGAAATATGAGTGATATTATGTGCTTCAAGCTTAAGCTTGAATATAGAGAGAAGCAATAACACAGAGTCACTTGAATTGGAGAAATAGAGTGATTTTAAGAGGTCAGTGAATACATTTTCAAACCATGGCTCTCAAATAATTTTGAAGAGGAAAAACAGTAAGAGATAGTTTTCAGTGACATTATATTCATATGTCAAAGTCAACTTTATAAAATGGTAATCTTCCTGTTAGAAACATAACTTTAACAAAAGTATGACTATCTCTCTGTTGCTTAATCACAATTAAACCTGAGTGCGTTCCGGGACACTCAGTGAAACAGGAACCCTGGATGTGTGTATGAGTGTGTTGAAGTGTATGTATAAGTATATCTGGAAGAGATAACCATTTGAATCAATAGTTAACTCATTAGATGTGAGGTCTGCTCTCACCAATGTAGGCAGACATAATTCATGCCATTTATCCAACAGTCCTGTTAGAACTAAAAAGAGAGTGGATTTGCCCCCTCCATACCACACTCACATACCTAGAGCTGAAAAATCAGTCCTTGAACATCAGGTGTCCTGGTTCTCAGCCCTTCCCACTCTGGGATTCACACTAGCACTGTTTATCAGCACTACCTCATCCTAACCACGAGCTGTAGATGTGATCCTGATCTAAACTACACCACTGGATTTCCTGGCCTTCAGATTTGCTAATGACAAATCATAGGACTATTTAGACTCCATCATTCTATGAGTAGTTGTCATAATAAATCCTCATGTATGTCTCCATTCGTCATTCTTCTCTAAAAAATGCTCACCAATAAATGCACCATATAAAAATAAAAGGAACACATGTCAAAGATCTCATCCATCTTATTAATTAATAATAAGTGGTTCAATAAAATTTGAGATTCGATAAATGATTGAGTAGCTATTTATGAGCAATTTAATAAAGAGGTTTATTAATATAAATAAATAAATATATGATCATTAGGTTAGATATAAAACTGAATATAAAACTGTGTTAAAAGTGTGTTAAAGGATAACCAATCATAATCTTTAAGATTAGAAGAAGCTACAATTTTACCCACACTTTCACTGGATCTAGACCCTCTACTGCTAGTGAGTCAAACTAAGTCTTCTTTCCTAAATTATTCTTGGAGGGGATCAGTAATATCCAGTCATACTCTCAAAAGACCTACTGCCCTGCCTTTTTATTTATATCTTCCAAACTCTATTGTTTTAATAGACTGTTCTCTAGTGTTTCCTATCATATTATTTTATTCCAGTTTTAAGATGCTGATATAAATTCTTAAAAAAAATTTAATTCATTTGTGTGTATGTGTGAAGGTCAGAGGAGAGCTTGAAGAAGTTGGTTCTCTCTTTCTACTCTGTGGCTCCCAGAGATTGAACAAGGTTATCAGGCTAAGTGGTAAGGACCTTTGACAAGGACATTTTCTACTGAGCTATCCTGCCACCAAATTATTTTCATAAGGCATTTTAAATAATATTGCTTGACTGTAGTTGACTATGGTACCTCTGAGCTTCCAAAACCAAGTTCATTTCAGTGTTATGAATGCAAACTTAAATGGCAGAAGAATGAACGTCAAGGAGAGAAGAAACCCAAGCAGTAGCATCACACTTCAGGGACGTTAGCATTCGTGAATGTGAGAGGACATTACATAAATTGTAATGCATTTCTTTCACAAAATACAGATTTTACTCTCATTGGAATTTAGCTTTTTCTACTAGAGTGGAATTGAGTGGTTTCATACTTTACATACTGTGATATACTTACCTTGAACTACTGTCTCATTTACAAATTATGTAACCCACTCAAACTTGAAGTGACCTTTCCATTATCCAGTAATCCCTTGTGGAATCCCAAATCCCAACCAAGCACTGAAACAGTCCTGGGCCACAGAAGTGTAGGGGACAGTCTCCAGACAGGAAATGTCAAGGGAAGCATGAGTCTTGCAGATGTGCCTCAGAGAGACCTTATTCAATGAGGATGGACTGTGGGTTCCTTTGTAAACCTGAAAGGAACTTTGAAAGTCACAGTAGCTTCAGACTTCAGGTATACCCAAACTCTACAAGTGCACATCTTTTTTATACCATATGAAATATAAAATGTAAACATTGTTCTATTTGTATGTATTTAGATGTAACTCAGCTCATAAGTACATCTAGGCAAGGTGAATTAATTCTTTAAGTGCTTTCTTCAGTCACATAAATTTCCATATTGAAACATTCAGGGATCTGATAGCTATTATTGTTAATAGGCCATCACTATAAAATGGCCTAACATTCCCAAGTTAAAAAGCACCATTCTGATAAAATGTGCTATTATTGTATAAGACTTCCCACCTGTGGCGCCTTCTAATTATGCTTTCCATGCATAAAAAAATGTAGCTAGAAAAACTGATAAGTGGACAACAGCTACTTCCCTGCTGATTATACTAAATTTCATTATAGTAGAACATTTAACAATTTAATTCTGAGCTCTCCTAGGAATAGTGTGTGAAATATTTTGCTTAGGTCTTTTTTTAAGCACTAAATTCTCAGTTTAAATAAAAGGTATATCAAGTGTTTGCCATAAGCAGATTTAAATCATTTAGTCACTGAAAATGAGCTCAGAGCTGACAGGTAGAGACAGAGGAAGGGAACACAATCAAAACATGCCTCAGTGTTTTCTTCTCTTCTTCCCAGCAGGGAGACAGTAATCATTGATATGGAAATGAGACAGTGTTAAGGGGGAAGACTATTCCTAACCCTGAGAGAGAACTCCTTCTTCTTCTTCTTTAATTCCCTATAAGTATTAGGGAAGAAAACTGGGCACCCGGGTGTCTCTTTCCAAACCTTCCCCAAGTGCTTCAGATAGTTGCTCTAACTGTTCTCTTGAACTTTCTTTTATCTTGCTCTCCCTACCTTCTTCCCTCATTCTCCAGATGACACTGGAGATAAAGAGAGCTGCTTTCAAGCACTCCTGTGTCTATGATACTAACTTGCTTCGTCCTTGCCAGGTGCTACTGTTCCCTTTTTAACTGGAGGGGCAAGTACTAGATAGGTCAAGGTACCTCTTCAGAAAGCTGAGTGCCAAGGCCTGCGAGCAGCGAGGCCCAGTCTGCATCTGAGAACAAGCTGCCATGGAGACTAGGGTGTAGGCCAAGGGCGTTTACTCCAGGCTGCAGCATGTGGATTTAAAAGGACTATGCTTCATTAAAATCCCAGCACTCTCCTGATGTGTCCCCTCCTGAGCCACGAGCATGCGCACTATTTTGGAAGCCATTTCCTGTACGTCCTGAATACCCTCCTCCTTGACAAGGGTTCTGAAGGAAGACCTAGAAATATTTCATTCTTTCACTTAGGCTGGAATGGTCTTCCCTTCCGCTGCTGAGCCCTTCCTAGATATACTCTGGGCTCTTCACCTCGTGCCAGGGCATACAGGGCTCTCTCTGCTGGGTACCCAAGGCGTTTGGGGAAGACACTTGGTGAGGGAGTTCAGAGTTGGAACCAGCACCAGCCTTTGCTGGGTCCTGTGTTCAATATCCCACTTCTCACAGCCTTGGCGCTGGTTCTGGAGAACAGAGAGAAAACCTTGGGACACCTGGAGGGACCCAGGCTTCCTATTGCACTCTCTCCCCTTCCTCCTGCCGGTTTACAGTCTCTGAGAAGACCGCTCCTCTTTCTTATGTCTCCAGAATTTACCTTTCTTTCCCCTTTAGCTTCTCCCCAGACAATTTTTTGTTCTTTCACAAACACGTAAGTGGATAGTCATAATTTCGCCTGTAACCTCTCCTTTATTCTCCACACACTGTACCCCTGAATAGCTCTAGCCTTGGGAGGCCTAAGTCAGACTTTGCCATTTCATTAAAATTTTATTTGATTACCTTAGATCAAAGTAATTCCCTTGAACTAGGAATATAGCTCAGGGGTAGAATATTTGCCTAGCATAAGCAAGGCCCTGGGTTCAGCTCCAACTTAAAAAAAAAAAAAAAAGAGTATTCCTTTCATGCAAAACTTCCTCGGAATTTTAAAATGTTATCTATTTTTATTTACTATTCTGTTGACTCAACCAGTGTTTACAAGAATCAGCTGAAGGATTTTCCTTCAGTTATTGAACTTACATTGACAAGGAGTTTTGATTTTAATCTGCACAAACACTCGTTGTTCTGAGACTATTCTGGTTCTACCATCAGATTTGTAAGAGGCTAATTCCTGAAAGATTGGCTTCTTTGGCTCCACACCCAGACTCTTCCATGTTGTCCACCATAGCAATGACTTGGCAGTGGAAAGGAGGTGGTTTTTTTCTTTGGGATTCCTGCATTCAGTGGCTGGGCAGGACTCCAACCATAGCATTTATGCCGAAATTATGACCTAATCAGTGAGCTGTGAGTCCTCTTACCCTGGAGCCTGGACTTGTGCAATGAAGCTATCGGTCTTCCCTTCACATTTCATGTCACTGTGTTGAAAATCACAGTGGAACCAAAGTATTTGGCTTTTTACCAATGTGTTTTAGACAGCAAAGATAGCGAGTAGCTGATCACACTGGCAGCATTTCCCACAGGAGTTTCTGGGTAAAAGAGTGGATCACACATTATGTCATCTGATGGGAATGAATCTTTGGCAACTTACATATTAAAGCAAGATAAATGTCCCTATTGTGGCCCCTGGGTTTTGTGTTAAAAACCATGCTTTGCTGCAAATCATCCCTTCATTTCTCTAAGACTTGACATTATTGCTGAACTGCTTTGGCAAAACACTGTGACCACATCTATAATTTTTAATTTCAATATTACTTAATATTTTTTATTTATTTTATTATTTGTGTGCCTGTGTGGTGTATTTACACAGGTCCCTGAACCCATGAACACCCATGAACCTCTTACAGAGGCCCTAAGAGGATGTGATGTCCCCTGATCCATCACTGTCTGCCTCATTGTTTTAAGACAGGGTCGCTTTCCAAACCTGGAGCGAGGCTGGAGGCCAGGAAGCCCAGGGGACCTTCCTGCCTCACCCAACACAGTGTTGGCATTGCCGGGGTGCAGGAACACACACAGATTTTTACAGGAGTGTTGGATCTGAACTCGGGTTCTAATGCCTGTTCAACAAGAGTTCTTTGTCACTGGTCAGCCTCCTCAGCCTAGTTATAATTTTTTGATGATCAAAAGGACACTTGCCCTATTGAAGGAGATGATGCCAGCACTTTCTGAGCTACGATGCATTGTTTGTTTGAAATTAAACTAAGATGTAGTTATCTTAGAAGGTTAGTCAAAAATGGCTTTGTATTGCTACAATTGCTTCCATTTGCAAACTAGAATTTTATAAGCAAGACTCCCTTTCTGCTTAATGTCTTTTGACTTCAGAGAAGGAAATTCATATGCATGCCCAAGCAGGGATAGGGGTAGGGTGGAAAGTATGTCTTCCAAAAGGAAAGTGTATGTATACCCCAAGTGGTGTGTGTGTGTGTGTGTGTGTGTGTGTGTGTGTGTGTGTGTGTGTGTGTGAAGTGTGTCTTCCCATCCATCCTTGTCTTAATATTCATCTGTGATTTTACTGTAATTGTTCATTGCACAGCAAACTGTGGGTGATTTTCCTCTAACAAAGCCTTCAGATTTAATTGGTCTTAATAGTGGTTTCTGGCTTCTGACTTCAGTTGTGTCTTCCTGACAAGCCACCATTTCCTGTCCACCCACCCCCATCCTGTAGCCCTGCAGGAAGGCATTAAAGTTACTTAATGATTACTCATTGAATGGGAGCTTAATTTTCCCTTCCACAAGCAAGACCTGGTGGAACCAGACACAGTAGACCAGAGGTGACACAGATCTGGGAAAACAATACTCCAAACACAAGCCTACAGCCCAGTGCAAGAAGACAGACAGGCACAAAACTCTGCTCCTGACTGTCTGGCAAGCGCCCAAATGTCTTCCAAGGGCACTGAATTTGTTAGCATCTGAGGTCAGAGTCTGATTGACTCTTCCTTGGCTCTCCTTCTCTTCTGGTTCTTACATCTGGCACAATAACTCGAGTCAGGTTATGTGTATATATATATGCTGTTGATAAGACTGCAGAAATAACGCTCTCTAAATGCAAAATGAAATTAAGTTATTCTTTTTTTTAACTTCTGTAATACTTTAAAATTTTCCAGAGGGAGCAGAAAGGTGATATTGTTTTGATAGAAAACATGTTCATGTGAAAAGACAGTAGAGGAGGCACTGGGGCAATGATGTCATTGGTAAAGTGCTTGCTCCTGGGTCCAGATTGATCTCCAACAACACTCTTGTGAAAACAACAACACAAGAAACAGACAGTAAACACAAAAGTAAACCAGATCTGGTGGCCTGTTCACATCATCCCAGTGGGAGCTCAGCGGGGACAAGAGGATCATTGACCAGCCAGGTTAGCCAAATCCAGGAATTCTGAGCTCAGGGAGAGACACTGTTTTCAAAAGGAACCAGAAAAATAAGAAGGGGAGAAACACAGGAAGCTATCCAGTTCTCCCACTGGCTGTCACGTGAGCACCCACACAAATACACAGAGGCAGTAAGAATATCTAGACAGTTACCACAGACAAAAGAGCAAAGCTGTCCATCAACTTATTTTTAGTCTCATAAGGGTGGTAATGACTTACAGTGTTCAGTAAAAGTCTTGGTGACGCAGACTCAAAAAGACTTTTGCAAGTTCTAATTTGGAGCAAAAATAGGATTTCTAATCAGTGCTGTACCCTTTGGAATCATTCGATTGATGTCTGTGTATTTAGGGAGAAACAAATTGAGGAACATGAATAGATTTCCTGGGAGAATTAGAGTGAACAGTGATTAAACTTAGAACATAAAATTACCATTTATGATTAGTTCAGTTCAATTCATTCCATCTATCTATCAATCTATCTATCAATCTATCTATCTATCTATCTATCTATCTATCTATCTATCTATCATCTAGCTAGCTACCTATCTATCCCTTATTTCATTTACTGAATCAACTGGCATTTATTGTAAAGCGTATTTTGTGTCAGACTCTGTGTACTGCCCCAGGGATATAGGGATCAAAGATACCATCAAAGAATTTATGATCTTGTGGTAAAGCCAGAGATGCAATTTCAGCACCTGAGGGCAGTGTGAGCTTTATGCAAGGGAATTGCAAGATGATCTGAGAGCAGATATGGCAGACAAGCAAGCAGGTTAGCTCTAGGTTCCAAATTTCTTGAGAGTTACATGGCTACTTCAGAATTCCTAGTCAAACAGTGGCCCAGATATAGTCTTTACTGGCAAAAAAAAGTGTTTCCTACCCTTGGGAAGCTCTCACTTCCTGTTCCCTTGCTCACAGACAACTACCTTTGGGGATATATATATATATATACATACACATACATATATATGTATATATAATGTGTATATATATACATATAATATATATAGCTTTAAGAAGCTTCATTGCAATGTCTAATATATGTTATATAGAATATTATAATATTATATAATATATATGGAGATATATGACTCCTAACCTCCAACTATGCAACTGTATGCTTATCCAACGGTTCCTGATTGGTATGCTACCATTCCATTCTGCAAAAAAAATTTCAGCACTATCATGATTTTGCTTCCTAGTATATGCAACAGTCATCTAGTCATACAGAAAAAAAGGGGAAAAAAAAGCAATCCAACCAAACAATGTTCAGTTTGGTGACATGACGCATCCATAAATTTCCCATGTTATCTATGAAATGTCATAATCCTGTTTGTCGTAAGAAAACTCTTTCATTTCTGTCTTAATTAAATCTTTCGTACAAGCAGGTTCCTGCCAGCTATAATCCATTCATTCAGGTGTGAAAGACTGGAAACTATTTACATATTCACAACCCTGATAGCTATGTCTGGGATAAAATAAATTTATTCCTCAGTTGTCTGGGCTCTCCAGATATTACAGTTGCTGTCACATAGTTGAGCTTTCTCCTGCAAGACCCATTTAGAGCATTTCTGAAAAACACTGAAAAAATATAAACATAGATTGTAAGCTCTTGGGGTAAAGGCTGTGTTTGATTTCGGTTCTCTTTATTGCTCTGAAAGTGCTGCATGTGCCTTAAGCTCCTTATAAATATGTAAATAAAAATAAAATGAGTAGCTGAACTAGAATAAAGGACGGAGACTCTGTCTTATACAAAGGAGCTTTAATGTGAGAAAATAACTGTGTTTTTGAAGACACAGCCATTGGGAAAAGAACGTTCTGGATTATACAGCTCTAGGTTTATTTTCTTAGGCTCATCACAATGGGAATAATATTTGTTTGAAGTTATTGGAATGGTACCAGATGAAAGGGGCTGCTAGCACACTAGTGACTCACTGGGTGGCTAGTAGAGCAATTACGGTACTCTAAGAAGTGGTAGGGAAATGGAGGTTGTGGTGGGAAGAGGAAAAGAGGTAGAATTCAGAGGAGGATAAAACAGACAGATTGACTGAGCTTAGCATATTTGAGGGGGCTATCCCTTGGATGCTGACTCTCAGAGGTAAAGTAGTGTGAGCAGAGTCTAGGAATTACTTTAAAAGTCAGGATGGGAGAATGGAAGGCAAAGAGCAGAGATATCCACCCAGATGAAAGAAGAGACAAGGAAGCCACAGGAGCCCACCATCTGTAAAGCGGGGTCTGTTTTTAAGATCTGAAATGCAAAAGGCAATTAGCTGCTGAATGGAACAAGCACAGATGAGCAGGGACTGATGCAGGCGAACAGCAGAAGCCTGCGGGGTGGTCAGAAAGGCCAAGACACAAAATGAGCTCCAATTAGAGCAGGTCACCCAGAAGAAGGAGGAAAGCTTTTATGACACATTTGAAAGGAGAGCACTCATGGTAAAGGGGAGTGTTGGCTCCCCGCCAGTGGGGGCGGGGGCAGCCTGAGGCAGACAAGCCTTAGGTTTTTCTATGTATTTATTTTTAGAGACTAATACAACACCACAAACTGGGGCTCGGAAAGAGCTAGCAATTAAAACTCACTCATCTTGGCTAAATTCAACCAAGAGATTACCTGCCGTGATCCGTGAGATAGATAGATGGATGTTCTTTCTGAAGACACAGCTTGTCTGTGCTGCTGCTGAGCCACCCCTGAGAGGCAGACAGATCCAACAAACTATGAGTCTTCTTTGAGATGCCTCTCCCTCTATACGAACATGCTGAAAATGAAGTCATTGTAACCAGTTTTTAAATGGAGGACATGTTAGAAATGATATCTTAAAAGTATCCTGTCATACTTAGAACCTGGACACTGTCTTCCCAAGTCAAGCAGTTATGTTTTGATGAGTAATGAACACAGGTTTGTCAGTAGGAACATTATGTGAAATAACTCAACTTTTTATTGTGCTTTAATGAAAAGAAAAAATGTGTCCATGTTTCTGTTTATTATTATTATTATTATTATATCTTTATTATTTAAAGCAATTTTAAAATTTAAATATATTTTGATTATGTTCTTTCCTTCCCCCAAGTCCTTTCAGATCCTCTCCCCCTCCCTACCTACTCAATTTTAAGCTCTTTCTCAAAAAACAAACAAAAACACATTACAACAATAAAACCCCCAACAAAGAAAACAAAATAAAACCACCCTCCCCAAAATACCAAACTGTAACCAAATAAAAGAAAATGCACACACACACACACAAAAAAAAAAAAACAAACAAACAAACAAACAAACAAACAAAAAAACATTGGAGTTCAATTATATGTTGGTCAGCTATTCCTGAGGCCTGTCCTAGAGTGGCTAATATACCTAGGGTCATTCTAGTATAAAAAACTGATTTTCTCTCTCCCAGTAGGTGTGATAATTCAGCTTATTTTTCCCCTAGTGGCTAGGTTTTTATTCATTCACTTATTCAGTTTTTAAAAATATAATAAAAGAAAATATAATAAGATTAAAATAAAACTATTATATCGAAGTTTGACAAGACAATCCAACAGAAGGAAAAGAACCCAAGAAAAGGCACAAGAATCAGAGACTCACTCAGGAATTCCATAAAAACACTAAACTTGAAGTCATAATATAAGTGGAGGACCGGATGCAGGCCCAAACAAGTCCTGTGCATAATGCTTCATTCCATCTGTGAGTCCATCTGAGCTTTGCTCATGTTGACTTAGAGGGTCTTGTTTTCCTGGTGTCCTCCATCCTTCTGGCTCTTATATTCTTTCAGCCTTCTCTTCCAAGGTTCCATGAACTCTGCCTGGGTGGAGGGATTTGATGGCTACAACCTATTTAGAGCTGAGTGTTCTAGAGTCTCTCACTCTGTGTAATGTCTGACCATGGGTCTCTCTATTTGTTCCCATCAGCTGTAGGAGGAAGCCTCTCTGGTGATGGCTGAACAAGGCACTGATCTATGAGCACAGCAGAATATCAATAGGAGTCATTTGATTACTCCACTTTTCTTTTCATTCTTACTTTGTTTTCTCCTAGGTCCCTGGGCTGTCTAGTCTCTGGACATGGGTCTGAGATGGGTTCTATGTCATGGAGTGTGCCTTAAGTCAAATCAGACATGGGTTGGTGACTCCCACAAACTTTGTGCCATCTTTGTCCTAGCATATCTTACAGGCAGGACAAACATTGTAGATAAAGGGTTTGTGGCCGCTTTGGTGTTTATTTCCTGTTTTAGAGCATGTAGAGTATGTTCCCATACAAAAGATGCTGGAACATAGGGGTAAAGGCATCAGTTCAACTTCTCCACATCCAGTGAGTTTTTTGGTGTTGTCTTCAGCAATGAGGCCTTGCTATCAGTTTTTAGAGAGCAACTAATAGTTTCAGTAATACCTGGGTTGTTATGGTGACTTCCACGGTGCCCTTTGGCGAACAACTCAATTAGATGTAACTCAGTCCCAGTACTGGAAGCGTTGTTTGGTGACAAAAGATGTCCCATGGAGACTCTGTCTTCTCAGCCAATTGCCGATTTCATTTAGAGTATGATGCATGAAAACTGGGAAGTAATATTTTAGTCCCGAAAGCTGACTAAATTAATATCTTATTACAATGGATGATCTGGCCTGGCTATCCTGATCCTGGCACTGAGATGATCCTGAGGAAATTGTGTCTGTTGGTTCAAGTCACCCTCACAGCAGCATTTCCAGAGACCTCAGATTAATAATTTAAACCACTGGATTCTCCCCACTCAGAAAGCCACCCAGTTCCTCTGATTGGAAACTCAAAATGCAGTTCAATAGCTAGAATGCTACTGGTAGAGCCCCAGTCCAAATTATTTGTTGCCATCCAGGCTCCCAAATAAAACTCATGCTTTAATAATACCACTGCATCTGTCTTTTTTGCTGTGACAAGATACCTAAGGCAAAGATTTAAAAAAAAAAAAAAAAAAAAAAAAAAAAAAAAAAACCCTAATTTTGCTGCATGGTTCAGAGCTTTCACTTGGTCCCACAGTCTCTGGGACTGGCTTGAAATTGTGGGTCTTGATTGTGGACTCATGGAAGCAAGTTTCCCTACCTCTTAGTAACAGAAAGCAGAGAGAGAGAGAGAGAGAGAGAGAGAGAGAGAGAGAGAGAGAGAGAGAGAAACAGAGACAGAGACAGAGAGAGCAATATTAGATAGATAGATGATATATATATATAGAGAGAGAGATAGATAGATAGATAGATAGATAGATAGATAGATAGATAGATAGATGATAGATAAATAGGTGATAGGTAGATACATAGATACATAGATGATAGATAGGTAGATGATAGATGAGAGATAGATAGATAGATAGATAGATAGATAGATAGATAGATAGATAGATAGATAATATTAGTATAAGATATACCTTCAAAGGCAAAAACCACCAGTGACCTACTTCTTCCAACTAGGTACAGTCCCCTAGTATCTCATTCAGGAGTGAACTCAAAGGGTAAGCCAACTACTTCTTTGCTGGGGACCATGCCTTCAAATCACAGAAGCCAGATACTTCACAGGCATCACCTCATCTAATCCTCACAAACAACTGTGAGGTAGTCTCACAGTACACTAAGACACTTAATTATTGGTCAGTATTTGGTTCTAGATCTTTGTGACTTCTGAATCTGTGCTTTCTGACAAATACTGACATTTAAATTGTTTAAATGGTATCTAGCTTTAATTTTTCATTAAAATATAATTACATCACTTCTCCCTTCTCTTTCTTCCCTCCAAATTCCCCCATACCCCTCCCCTTGCTCCCTCTCAAATTGATGTTCTCCTTTCCTTTATTGTTGTTCATATATATATGCAAACACACACACACACAAACACACACACACACACACACACACACACGCATGCACGCACACATGCGCACGCACACGCACAGTCTGATAAGGCCATTCAGTGCTGCCTGTGTGTCATTTATTCAGCCTTTCCTCTGTTTCTGTTGCTATGTTCATTTTATTCTTGGTGATCCTCAACTTGATTTTATCCATTATAGCTCACTCCATTGCCAAATCCCATTAAGTACCCATGTCAGTCAGTGACCTAATCCTCAAAGACATTTAAATTGACTTAAGATTGTTATGTAATGTGGCTTATCTGTTGTTCACGCTAATTTAAAAGGCCAGAAAAAAAAATTAAGGGAACTGATGTCTTTTAATTCAAACTTTGATGTTGGAATGAGCCAGATTTGTTACTACGACTTGGTAAGCACAGCCTACCCATTTCACCCATTTCAGGTAGTCAGACTGAGGGATGAGGGAATCATTTCATTTCTCCAATTAGTCAACAGTTTTTTAGGCTAGATTATCTTGTTTGTGTGTATGAGGGAGGTGTATGTGTTTGTGGGGAGTGCTGTATGAGTGTGTGCCCATGTATGTAGGGGCCAGAGAACAGGCTCATGGGCCCTTCTCCAGGAAACCTTCGAACTTTTTGTTTGGGACAGTCTCATTGGCTTGGAGCTTCACTATGTCAGCAGACTAGTCAGTGAGCTTCGGGGATCTGCCTGTGTCTGCCTATCATCTTCCCTTTGTCGGGATCACAAGCCTGTGCTCCCACACCTCCCTTTGTACGCTGGTTCTGAGCATGAAATTTGGGTCCTCACACTTACAAGGCAAAGCTTTACTGACTGAGCTACCTCCTCAGCCTCTGACCAGGTTTTCATTGACAGATAGAATGGAAAATTTGTTACAGAGTTTCAACTCCGAAGGCATAGATAATCGCACCCTGCTTCTTGACTGAGAGGGTAAGAAGTGCTCAGTGAAGAGAAGCTGACACAAACATTTCTGTTTTATTTCATTTACATGAACTCTTCAAATTAAAATCCCACAGATGAGCTCTCCAGTGTCTAAAGTTATTTCGCACAGAATTTTAACATCTTATTATTGAAATGGAAGAGGGAAAAATCAATGCTAAACATCCTGTAGATGGAATGCATTTGATTTCAATTTTGCACCAAATTGTTAGTTATTAAATCCATTGTAAGACTCTCTGCCACTTGCTTCAATTCCTCACACTCTTGACTACTGACAAGTGGGTCTGAGTTTTCTGATACTTATTGACAGTTTTTTTCCAAGGAGGATGAATTGTCATTTAAAGATACATCTGAGAAGAAATTTCTAAAATATATCCACATTCAGTATGACATCAAAAAGTTTTATTTATTGGTGTGACTTTTGAAATGTTAAAAGATCAGGAACACATCCTTTTGTGGTGAGAATAAGGTCTGTCCTGGCTGGCAGCCAGGAAAACCAATTTCTATGACTCAGTTTCCAAGGGAACATTGATAGTGCTTAGCAATATACACTAGGTTTGGGGTTTCTCCCTCTGTTCACATGAAAGTCTCATTAGCAGTTTTGAAGTGACCCTGACTTTGTCTTAACATTCTGAAATCTTCTTGAGGATTTTTAGAGTCAGAACAATTTCAGTGGCATCTGCTTCTTGAGAGATCAGCTACGAATGAATCCTCAGTACTGTTTCAAACAAACCGCTCAACTGCAAATGGCTAGAGTAGCTGAAACTACTGGGCTTATTTATCTCCTGTGATAAATCACCGGGCCAGACGTGTCTTTTTTTTTTTTCCCCCTTCGGTTTTTCGAGACAGGGTTTCTCTGTGTAGCTTTGCGCCTTTCCTGGGACTCACTTGGTAGCCCAGGCTGGCCTTGAACTCACAGAGATCCGCCTGGCTCTGCCTCCCGAGTGCTGGGATTAAAGGCATGTGCCACCACCGCCCGGCTTTTTTTTTTTTTTTTTTTTAAAGATTTATTTATTTATTATGTATACAAGTGTTCTGTCTGCGTGCCAGATCTCATTACAGATGGTTGTGAGCCACCATGTGGTTGCTGGGAATTGAACTCAGGACCTCTGGAAGAGCAGCCAGTGCTCTTAACCGCTGAGCCATCTCTCCAGCAGCCACCCCCCCCCTCCACGTGTCTAAAGAATGCCTTCAAGTACCCAGGCTCTCTTCATCCCCACCCCAGCATCCAGGGACAGTTACTTGCATTTAAATATTTAAATCTGTGGTTTCAAAAGGGCTTTTGCACCTGCAGGCATTGTACCTACTTCTGCAAACAGTCCAGTGGGAAGTGGGCTGGGTCAGCACTCCTTAGGAACCTCTCCTGAAAACCATCACAGTTTTTTGTTTATACTCTGAAAACTGCCACTGTGTTAGAAAGTGTTAGTTTGCTTTTATTTATTTATTTATTTATTTATTTATTTATTTATTTATTTTTGGTTTTTTGAGACAGGGTTTCTTTATGTAGCTTTGCGCCTTTCCTGGAACTCGCTTTGTAGACCAGGCTGGCCTTGAACTCACAGAGATCCGCCTGCCTCTGCCTCCCGAGTGCTGGGATTAAAGGCGTGTGCCACCACCGCCCGGCTTAGCTTGCTTTTTGTTGCTGTGATAAAACACTGACCAAAACCATTTGGGGAGGAAGAGGATTATTTCATCTTGTAAGTTACAGTCCATCATCAAAGGAATCCGGAGCAGGCATTAAGGAAGGAACTCGGAGGCAGGAACTGAGTCAGACTATGGAGTGCTGCTTACTGGCTTGCTTCCTGCTTCTGCTGAGTCAGATGCCTTGTAAAAACCAGGCCTACCTGCCCAGGGCTGACACCACATAGAGTGGAATAAACTCTCCTCCATCAATTAGCAATCAAGAAAATGCCCCACAGACGTGTCCGTAGACCAATCTGATGAAGGCAATACCCTGGATAAGGCTCTCTCTTGCCAGGTGACAACCAAGAATAGTTGTCATGTGAGACCATAGCTAGCTGTGAAAAATCTTCAGGTTTCAGGGGAAATAGCAGGTAGGTATCAAAATGGGTGTCCAGTGATCTTGTCTGTGGTAGCTGCCAAATATATCACTAGGATACAACTCACAGATGTTAAATAATCATAAATGTTTTCCCCTTAAAAGAAGCTAGGTTGCTGGGCGGTGGTGGCACACCCCTTTAATCCCAGCACTCGGGAGGCAGAGCCAGGCGGATCTCTGTGAGTTCGAGGCCAGCCTGGGCTACCAAGTGAGTCCCAGGAAAGGCGTAAAGCTACACAGAGAAACCCTGTCTCGAAAAACCAAAAAAAAAAAAAAAAAAAAAAAAAAAAAAAAAAAAAGAAGAAGCTAGGTGTTTCAACTGATTCAACTGATAGACACTTAGGTTTTTGAACTTTGAACTACACTGTTCCCCTCAGACCAGGCCAATGTAACTGCTGTGGGACTGAGCAGGGAGCACTAACAGTTACTAAACCAACACTGAGGAAGGGAGAGTTCTCAGTATGATTGGACATGCTGGTAATCCTAGTACTTTGCAGGTTGAGGTAAGAGATCAGAAGTTCAAAGCTATCCACAGCTACATGGCTAGATGGATGCCAGCCTGTAATCATGGTCTCACTATGCAAAACAAGAAAACTAACTAATAGGAGAATAATCCTTGGGAATATATAAAATGAGGCTAAATTAAATTAGACATGATAAACTCTTATTGTTACAATAGAGTAGAATAAAGGAATATATGAATGGCCTCTAATTTTCATGAAGAGGAAAGTGATATTCAATATTTTTCTAGTGAAGTATTCTTATCAGAAAGATTTATCTTCTATGTGTTCACAGTTGAAATCATGACATTTTGCAGAGAAGTGAATTAATCCTCTATCTGGAAGCCTCACTGACTAGGATTCCCAGGGCTCGGAACTTGCTGTTTATTGCATCTGTTACTTTAATGGGATATTAGGGAGAATTCACCTATGATTGCCATTTGTCTCACACAGATGGTGATTTCAGAAGCAGATCACAAAAAAGGACGCATGCACTCAGAATTTCACAAGTCTTAAAGAGAAGTTAGATCTTAGGTAAATGCCATCCTCTCTCCTCCTCCTCCTCTCCTTTCCCTCCCTGTTTCCCACTTTCCAGCTCCCACTCCCCCCTCTCTCATTCTCCACATCCCTTCCCCCCCTCCCCCCCTCCCCAGTCCTTCTTCCATCTTGCTCTCCACCTCCCCATCTTCTCTTTCTTCCCTGTCTCCTTTCCCTCTCCAGCTCTCCATCTCCCTTCCCCCTTCCCTCTTAATACCATTCATGGTTGCTGGGCAGCTCTACTGTAATATCAATACTCTGCCAGGCATATACATGGTGTTATTTGTGATGTGAGGCAAAGTCAGTCTGTTTTTTTTATTAAAATAATCATCTTGTTGTTGAGTTAAGGCCTGGTTGACAAACACCATATATAGGTGTTCTATGACAGACTTTTCCTAGGGCAATCACCAGCGCGCGCGCGCGTGCGCGCGCGCGCGCACACACACACACACACACACACACACACACACACACACACACACACATCTACTCACCCCACAAAGGGAAATTACAACAGGCCAAAGCAATGATTGCACTGAAGTCCAATTTGGCGAACCAATGAGCTTTTACTGGAGTTCCTAATAGAAATACAAGTGAGGTGTTATGGGAGAGGGGCAGCTCACAGAAGCAGGGGTATCACTGAAAAGCTCACCCCAGCCTAGTGACTACACAAGAAAACTGCAGCCTTGGAGCTCTCTCTCTCACAGCTGGCTGGCAACTTCCCAGTCCAAGGTCTCTTCTGCAGCTGGCCTCCTCAGATTGCCCTTCCCATTTGTTGTTTATTCCTTTCTCGATGTTGAGGAGGAGGCTTCTTCAAGAATCTTCTGAGTGTCTGCTTTCCCAGGCGCGTGACCTTCTGTTTACTTCCTGGTCTTGTTCCCTCTTGGAAGGAATGTTTTCATTCAGGTGAAGCTGCCATACAACACTAGACTGTGGCTGACCCCATGCCAGGCCAGTGATAAACTCTCTATTCATGATATGCTGTTTATGATGTCAGATACTAGCTCAATGCAACACTTAGAAGTCATTTAATTCATCTGAGCTGGCATGTAAAATGTAAAATCTCTCTGTCCTTCTTAAAGTCCTTTGTTAAAACACACTTGTTAAATGAGAGAGGAAGCTTATTGACACATCGGTGCACAAGAGCTATGCTATGTGGCAGAAAGAAGAATACCAAGAGAATAGAGTAGAAATCAAACGCTTGAAAGACCATGGCAGGAATTGTCTGGGAACAGAGCCTCCCATGGAGCTTCAGAGCCTCAACCCCAGGGGAGCCTGGAACACCTCCAGAGGCACTGGCCTTGAGCTCCTGCAGTCCATCAGTCCTGGAGCAGACATTCCTGACAGCTTCCAGGTGCTCTTCACACTATAGTGCCTCCTCAGTATAGTTTGGATTTCCACAAAATACCCTGAATTAATCTGCTGCTGATAAAAGACATGGGTTCCCTTGAATCTCTAGGCTTTGGTGTGGCTTTTCTAAGACTGTCTTCTAGTGTATTGGATGTAATTGCCCATAAGAAAACTGTAAGAATAGTGTGGAATCAATGGGCATCTCTCAGACATCTCCATGACCTCATCCTAGAGATTCTTTCTCATATTTTTCTTTCCTCTACAGCAATATTTGGGGTTGATTTATTGAAGAATCAGAAGAAATATGTCATAAATAAGGCTTTCCTGATATTTCCAGAAGGAGCCATCTCAGAATGAGAGCCCACCATGGTGTTAAATACAACAACTCAAAAGGAATCAAACTAAAATGGGAAATAAGCCTAAGCTATACACTTATTATGATAAGAATTTTATTTAAAAATTAACTACAGTAGCACCAGCCTTTAATCTCAACACTTAGGTGGCAGAGGTAGAAAGATTACTCAAAGTTCAAGGTCAACTTATTCTACATAGAACTTAAGGCTAGCAAGACTCCTATTAGGGACATACATTAACAGAGGATTTAGGGCATGAGAAATTGTTTGATGGGTAAAAAAGACTTGGATCTGAGAATTTGAGTGCAATCCCTAGGACCCATATGGTGGAAGGAGAGATACCATGTTCCCAACAGTCATCCTCTGTCCTGAAAATGTACAGTGGCATGAGCACACACACACACACACACACACACACACACACACACACACACACGTAATTTAACAAAGAACAAAAAATCCATATATGTAAGAAAACAGCAATATAAGGATAGTCCAGCCTAAAAATAGCCATCCCCAATTCTGCCATGTCTAGCTGTAGTTCTTTTCCAGACACGGTATTTTTTTTTTTCCAGTGAAGAGTGTTCTCTTCTTTGTTATATGTTGCTGTTTTCCCCCATTTAACAGCTACTGATTGCATGAGATCTACATTATAGGCAAATGGGGCAGAGTGAAAGATTTTACGTGTGATTTTCGCATTTATATATATGCATATGTATTGCTTCACAATTTCAAAAATTTTCACTAGAAATGTATTCGAATTTATACACTCAGTGATTATTCATTATTATTAGATTTTCAAAGAATTAAGGATATATATGTGTGTGTGTTTGTGTGTGTGTATTTAATTAGTGTTTTTATTCTTTGAGAGTTTCAAACCTTCTATTTTGATCATATTCACTTCCTTCCCCAACTCTTTCCAGATCTACCTCCATTCCATCGCCTCCCAAATTTGTGCCCTCTGGTGGTTTGAAAAAAAAATGTCCCCCAAAGGGAGTGGCACTATTAGGAGGTGTGGCTTTGTTGGAGGAAGTATGTCACTGCAGAGATGGGTTTTGAGGTCTCACATATGCTCAAGTCATACCTAGTATCACAGACTGCTTCCTATTACCTTCAAGTCAAGATGTAGGACACTCGGCTAGTTCTCCAGCACCATGTCTGCCTGCACACCACCATGTTGCACCATGATGATAATGGACTAAACCTCTGAAAAAGTAAGTCACCCTAATTACCATGCTTTCCTTTGTAGGCACTGCTGCAGTCATGGTGTCTCTTCACAGCAATAGAAACTCTAACTAAGGCATGCCCTCATCTCTTTTAGAACACATCCAGTCCGATTAGGGCTGGCTGTATACACTTGGGTGTGGTCTATCTACTTGGGCTGTGTTCTACCAGAAACTATACCTTTAAAGAAAACCGACTTGCCCTCTCTGGGCAGCTATTCATTTTCAATAGTTCCATAGCTTCCTGACTTACCTCCCTCCTCAATACCACCAGTGCTGGGATTTGTCTGGTTTGGGCTTGCACAGATTTTATACATGCTTTCACAACCACTGTGAGTTCCTATGTGTAAGTGCCCTGTGTGCACAGGAAACATTATTTCTTTGTATTTATCAACTACCTCTGGCTCTTATAATTTTTCTCTTCTTCTGCAATGATCTCTGAACCACAGGAGAAGAAGGTGTGACATAGATATTCTGTTTAGGGCTGTGCATTTCAGTTTCTAATTTTCTACATGCTGGCCAGTTGTGGGTCTCCATGTTCAGTACTGTCTACGATAGAAAGAAGTTTCTCTGATGGGGTCTGAGAGAGGCACTAATGTATAGGTATAATGATAAGTCATTAGGAGTCGGTTTGATATTATGTCCATTTAGCAAAGTCAGAGTAGTATGATCTTCCAACAAAGCCTATGAAATACTGAACCACTGGCTCTTGGCCCTGGTAGTGGTGCCAGTTATTGGTTCAATCTGTGGAGCAGGTCTGAAATCTATTCAGAATGTGATTGGTTACTTCCATGACATTTGTACCACTATTGTACCAATGGACACGTTTTTTTCAGGGCAGTCATCACTGTAGCTCTCAGGGCTTACAGCTGGGTATGATTGATGTTGATTTTTTCACTCGAATAACCTACCCTGCAGCTTCCAACACTACAAAAACTAGCAGTAAGGAATGAAGTTTCCAGCTCAATACAAACTTGATTTCTCCACAGTCTGTGACTTAAGTATGTGGTGTCTTCAGCAACAGGGTCTTACTGCTAAGTTCTGGAGGGTAACTAAGAGAAATGACAAAAGTTAATAATATGTGGGGCTCTACGGCCAACAATTCCAAAAGAGGTAATCTGCTGTTTATTAGCCATTGATTTCTAGTGGAGGCAGTTACCCTGTTAGAGGGTAATTCCATTTAAACTCTTTTTATGTATGCATATAGTTCTATTATAAGATGCTTTTGTGGTAGTATCTTTTTCTTATAACCTTTTCAGAAGGTGTTTAGTGCTAGTTATCTCTCCTCATAGTCCTTCCTCTAACCTGCCTTCCAACCTCTATCCCATTTAACTCTATAGTGATACAGTTTCAAACATGCCCGATCTCATCTGACATTTATTTCATATAAATATAATATAAAATTTCATAAAACATATACTGTTTTGCTTTATAATCACATGCCTTCCTAAAATTTATATTCTAATTTGTACTAATATATACTAGCTGTACGAAACTGCAAGAGTAACCATGGCTTCACTGTGTTTTAATTTTATCATATCTTTTAATTTATTGATTAAATATCACTACACCTTGATTGTACACATTTCTTGCTGATTTCTAATGGGGATGATGATTCAGTGTTTCTTCAGGTGGCAACACCCCTTTAAAGATTTTCCTTATTTAACTAGTGATTTTTTTCATTAATGAGTATTCTTTTTAGTAAGGATGACAACCTGTTATTTTGATGTGTTTTCAAACATCACAGTTCATGTTCTCATTTTATCTTGTTTCTATAACATTCAGAAGTTTTAAAGACAATTTTCTTAGCACTATGTCACTTGTGATTTTTCTTTTACATCTAATTGTAAAAACTCTTCCCTTTTCAGAGATGTGAGAGCATCCCATTTCTATTTCAGTTTTTCAGCAGTTTTGAAACACATCTTACTGAAATCTATCCAGATCCATTTTGACATGAGCTAAGACTCTGAGTTTTCCTCAATATTGATAAATATTTATTTAAAGTTTATTCAGTAATTTGAGTAAATTATAATAATCTACTCTTGTTATTTGTGATGTTCCCTCAATGATTTTAATTTCATGGCAAATATACTGTTTCTGACCCTAAGTAGTATTTTTATATTTGCAATTTCATAATGAAGACAATCTCAGTCTTTGTGCCAGACACTTGGAAATAGGTTTCTGAGGAAAGAACCCTGAAATCACTGTTATGATACCAAGTGCATGGGACACTGGCAATATTTTCTTTGCAGATAGAATGTTTAAACCATACACAAAAAAGCAGTTGACTTCAATTGTGCATGCTTGTTTACAACAACATTAAGGAATCAAATTACAATCATGTATACTTAACATGAAATATAGCTATACTCATATTTATGATAGAGTTACTATCATAGCAAACTAGAAATAAGTAAATATGTATAACAAAACATTTCTTATATAAATTATGGTACATATTAATAATTAGTATAATATTATACAATGGCCAAAACCTAGAAAATATTCATGGAGTATTGTTAAGTTTTAAAAACTGACACTATATAGAAAGAAACTACACTAAGTTCTCACATTGCTAAAATTGTATGTGTATAGACTATGTCCTCAATTATTACTATGTAAATAAGAGATAAAAATATATGAAATAATCCAACACAAAATTGAGAAGATTAGGGGATTATCTTCATGTAGATGAAGTACATGACGATACAAACACACTAAGATTGGGCTTTGCCTGTTTCCTAGACTCCAGATGATTCTGTACTATAAAATACTTAATCCTACTCTTGCAACAAGATATGTTAACAAAAGAAAAATAAAAACAAATTAATTCTGAGATTCTCTAGGAACACTCAAGTTTCCAATGGAAAATGCCCCTCACATACATGAAGAGAAGAATATACATTTTCTTGAAGGTATGTAAGTAGAGTCCTTGATCACTAATCTGGTTTTGCCTGCTAAGAATACAAGGCCTGACGAGACAGTAATTGAAGGGATCTCATAGGCTAGATAAGACACAGGGGAAATTTATGTTCATTCTGATTCCTACTGCACCAATCTCAGAGAGGGCTGCCGGAATTGAAACTAGTAACCAAAGCCTTGAATTAAGTGACAAGTAAGTAATAGTTATGTTACAGTTGCAGATGACAAAGGTGATGGGGATTTACTTTGTGTTGAAGTGGTGTCTCTGCCTTTATTGCTGTGATAAATGCTTTGACCAAAATCAACTTGGGGAGGAAAAGATCTACATCTTACAGCTTGTCGTCCATCATCTAGGGAAGTCAGGTCAGAAACCTGGAGGCAGGAATTGATGCAAAGGCTATGGAAGAATGCTGCTTATTAGCTTGCTGCTCATGACTTTCTCAGCCTGCTTTATTATGGTGCCCAGGACCACCTGCCTAAGGGTGGCACTGCCTACAGGCCACTGGGTTCTTCCATATCAATCATTAATCAAGAAAATGCCTCGCTGGCCAAACTTGTGAGGACATTTTCTCAATTGAGGTTTTCTCTTCCAAAATGCTGTTAGCTTGTATCAAGTTGACATAAACCTAGCTGCGCACATGTACTGAAGAGTGATATGAATGGTAGCACTGTGGTGATAAGTGTGGGTGAAAATGAATGGGAGCACTGCAGTGCTAAGAGTGGGGTAAAAACACTGCAGTAATAAGAGTGGGGTGAAAATGAGTGGGAGCACTGCAGTGCTAAGAGTGGGGTAAAAACACTGCAGTAATAAGAGTGGGGTGAAAATGAGTGGGAGCACTGCAGTGATAAGAGTGGGTGAAAATGAATGGGAGCCCTGTGGTGATGAGTGGGTGAAAATGAATGGGAGCCCTGTGGTGATAAGAGTGGGGTGAAAATGAATGGGAGCATTGGTGATAAGAGTGGTGTGAAAATGAATGGGAGCTCTGTGGTGATGAGTGGGTGAAAATGAATGGGAGCCCTGTGGTGATAAGAGTGGGGTGAAAATGAGTGAGAGCACTATAGTGATAGGAGTAGATGAAAATGAATGGGAGCACTACAGTGATAAGAGTGGGTGAAAATGAATGGAAGCACTACAGTGATAAGAGTAGATGAAAATGAATGGGAGCACTACAGTGATAAGAGTAGATGAAAATGAATGGGAACACTACAGTGATAAGAGTAGATGAAAATGAATGGGAACACTGCAGTAATAAGAGTGGTTGAAAATGAATGGAAGCACTGTGGTGATAAGAGTGGGTGAAAATGAATGGGAGCACTACAGTGATAAGAGTGGGTGAAAATGAATGGGAGCACTACAGTGATAAGAGTGGGTGAAAATGAATGGGAACACTGTGGTGATAAGAGTGGGTGAAAATGAATGGGAGCACTGGTGATAAGAGTGGGTGAAAATGAATGGGAGCACTACAGTGATAAGAGTGGGTGAAAATGAATGGGAACACTGTGGTGATAAGAGTGGTTGAAATGAATGGGAGCACTGGTGATAAGAGTGGGTGAAAATGAATGGGAGCACTGTGGTGATTAGAGTGGTTGAAATGAATGGGAACACTGGTGATAAGAGTGGGTGAAAATGAATGGGAGCATTATGGTGATGAGTGGGGTGAAAATGAATGGGAGCACTGTGGTGATAAGAGCAGGGAGAGGTGGTAACAGGTACAACACTTCATTCTAAATGTGGAGTAAGCAAAAGTGACATGGAAAGTACTAAAGCACTATCCTAATTGTCATATTAATAAAAACCCAGAATCAGATATCAGGGTAAAAGCTGAAAGATCACAGAAGTAAAGGAGCAGCCACAGTCTCCTCTTACCTCTCTGAATCCTCAGACTGAAAAGAAGCTCAGCTCCCCTCTCCACCCAGGCATATGACTTCTGTCTCCTGTCTGTACAGACCTCCAGACCTCCACAGTTAACTAGTGGCTAACTCCACCCTCTGATCTTCAGGCAAGCTTTATTTGTCACAACACAAACAAGATATCACATTTCCTCCTTTTCGTCTAAAAAAAAAGAGGTTATAACTAACATAGAAAAACTATATACAATAAGTACAATAACTATATATAGATATATATAGGCAATAATTACATCAACAATGTCTAGTTCATCAACATTTGACAAACTCAGAGAAAATACTCCTTATCTATCCTATGTTGGTGAGTCCACAGGGTTGTACCTAATTCACTTTCTATCCTAATTTGCATTATTAACCTAAAACTATTTTGATGTCTCTCAACTCAATACACTTTACACCTCTTTAGTGAGTTTCTTTTCTGAATTTGTTAACAAGGAAAACTATAACTGTAACTATAAAGTCTTCAACTCCACCAGAGACCCAAGAAGGAAATATTACCTGAGTAAGGAAGAAGTGCAAGTAAGCAACTTTCAAAAAATGTGAGAAACGACAGAATCAGCTGGCTGCCTGGATAGTCACCCAAAGTTCCTCTGCAACATTGGGGCATCCATATTTGGCCTACAGGCCTAACATATCTGACAAATTTTTCTGTGAAGCAGGATTTTTGAAGGACTGTCTTATCTTGTCTGGGCAAAGTTCAGTAGTCAATTTCTTTTGTGTTCTGCTTGTCCATTTGGACAGCATACTGTCAGCAGCTGAGGCAAGGGTACTTTCTTGCCCAGTGGCTAACTTTTGTCACAAAGAAAGCAAACTCCACATGGAGTATCTTCAATGCCCATCATCTTCTGTGAAGTAGATTGGTGTTGCCAAGATCAGATATGTCTTATAGTCATAAAGAAAAGGAACCTATATTATTTAAAACATCTTAAATGCCATATTCCATAGTTTCTGAAGTGTTTGAAGACCATTTGTCTACCTAAAATATGTTTGACCTTGAAAACATATCTAACATGACTACAAGTTTGATTGTAGTAGGTGACTATATACAACCTGTATTTCTTTATTATTCTAAATAGTTTGTAATAATAACTTTCAAGGACTAGAAATTTACATTACATTTTAAAACAAGGTGTATAGGTATAATACCTTGAACAAGAGTACAAATGTATGTACAGTTTGTTCTAACAAAAATAACCTCAATTTTGTATCAATATACAAAAATCCAAGTCAATGTAAAATATTTAAAACAAGTACTTGCTATTTTGGTTTAAAAGTCAATTCAATCATCTATATTTTTATCCTATCCTTTCTATAACATATATACAGTATAACAAAAACAACCTCAATTTTGTATCAATATACAAAAATCCAAGCCAGTGTAAAATATTTAAAACTAGTAGTTGCTTTTGGGGTTTAAAAGTAGATTCAATAATCTACCCTTTTATCCTATTTCTGTACCCCCCTTTTCTTTTTAGAATGACATCCTTGAATCTAATCTCCTTTGTTCAGTTTTTTTCCTGACCCTACCAATGAAAACTTGTAACCAAACCCCTAAATGTTGACAAATATCCATAACCTACTGAACTAAAAACCATCCACACTACCTATTTAGAATGCGGCTGCCATGTTCTTAAAATTACTTCCTGCTGTCGGGGGCTGACAGCATATTTAGGGGACCCTGAAAAAAATTTATCAAGTCCTGGGAGAATTAGCTATATCTCTGTGTAATGGAAAAGTGCAGGGCTTGTCTCAAGTCCTGACTAGAGTAGTCTGTGAGGTTGGACCATCTCAGCTAGCCACCTTGAAACTGTCCTGAGAAGTTTGTAATCTAAAGCTGGTCTTTGGGTGATGGTTGTCAGCTTAGTGGCTTTATCATAGTCCTAGTTGAATCATCATTGTGGGGCCCCATCCTCCTTTTGGAGACTTCAAAGGTCACTGTTAGGCATGGTCATGGTTCACTGCAGAAAACTTGAACATTTTAAATGTCATATGCAGCAGATCTCAAAGAGGATCAATATTTGATTTATACATCCAGAATACAAAATCTTAATTTCTAGTTACCTGATAGAGACTCAAACCTGAAATTATGTACTGGAAGCTAGATGAAGTCTTTTTCTAGAATTTGTTGCTACTCTATATGGCCATTAATATCATTACAAAAAGATATATATATGTATATATATAAATTTTGAGATAATATTTATACCTTAAGAAATATGTTAAAGAGTCAAAATAAAACCCAAAGGATTATGAGATTAGTGGCAAGAAAATAGTCCCTAAATTTTCATTTTTCTTCTGTCCCATATCAGGTGGCTCTTTTGATATGAGACAGAGATTTTGGATTTTACTTTAATAAGCATGCTTGGATTTAGAGAAGGAGAAAGCCACACTCCAACTCAAAAGCCAGCTTTAATTTTCAATTGAACTGGAATTCCAAAAAAAAAAAAAAAACCTTTTGCATTATATGTCTGTAGAGAACAGCAGAAACAAATATTTGGGAAGATTTATGAATTTTTCCTGTTGGATAATATATATATATATATACATACCAATAGATTTTCTCATTTGTTCAGTAGTGTTCAGATTCCTTGACTGAATGCCTTCATTATCCTGAAAAGATAAAAACAAAATTATGCTCCAACAGGAACTTTGGGAAGTTTCTCTTTTGGCAAGTTATATCTAATCAAATGAAAAGTAATTGTTAGTCTTATAAGTTAGCTTAGAGTGAATGGTCACAATGGTTTATAAATTATCCCTTTTCTAATCAAGAGTTCTCTCTTGTTCAGATCTAATCTTTATCAATTTTAATGGTATCCATAGCTTTCCTTCTCCCTTGGAAACAAAAGTAAAACCTCATCCCCAATGTGACACACATTCTGGTTTTCATTCTGAGGTCAACACATCTTTAAAGTATACAGGCTGATTTACTTCCATAGTTTTTATGTTATCCAATGTCTCTCTGCAGCTCTGTTTTCTCTCTCATTAGCATTTAGAAAATGTAAAGTTAATAAAGCACTATACAATCTATCACTAGGAACCTTTATTATTATTTTCTGTTTATTAAGCATTTCTTTTAGAGTTCAATTTGATCTTCTATAGATGCTTGTGTGGTAGGCCTATAATATGCTTTATGTTGCAATATGCAAAAAAATGTTTCATTTTACTAGAGACATATGCTGGAGCATTGTCAGTCTTAATTTGTACAGGTATACCCATTATGGCCATAACTTCTAACAAATGTGTGATTACAGAATCAGTCTTTTCAGAACTCAAAGCAGTTGCCCATTGAAATCCTGGATATATATCTGCAGTAGGGTGTACATATTTTAATTTTCCAAACTCTTCAAAATTAAACACATTCATCTTCCAAATTTCATTGCTTTGAGTACCTTTTGGGTTACTTCCTGCAGTTAGTGGAGTTTGGTTGTATAAAGAACAAGTAGGACATTTCCTTATAATTTCCTTGGCTTGTTGCCAAGTGATGGAAAAGTGTGTTTTCAAATCTTTGCTATTGACATGTTTTTTTTTTTTTAAATGGAACCCTGAGGCCTTCAGCACATTTCCTACTAATAACTGATCAATTTCATCATTACCTTGTGTTAGAGGTCCTGGCCGACTTCTATGAGATGTGATGTATGTTATATTTATTGGATGATTCTTATTCATGATTATTTCTTGTAACTGAATAAATAATGAAGCCAATTTTGTATCATCTGGTATAAGTTCAGCAGTTTCAATATGTAAAACATCTCTTATGCATATCAAGAATCAGTAATTATATTAAGAGGTTCTGGAAAATCTAATACTATCATGAGAATAGTATATACTTTTGATATGGGAACAGAATCATAAGGACTTTTAGCTACTTTATTCAAATTTCCTGATTCATAACCTCCCTTTTCTTATTTGTTTGCATCAGTATAGAACACAGGGATTCATAAATTGGTGTTCCCCATACAATATGAGGAAGGATCCAATTAGTTTTCTTTATAAATTGAATTCTCTTGTTTTGGGAGTATTTGTTGTTAATACTTCCAAAAAAGTTACTGCAAGCTCTTTTCCAATGTTCATTTTCTGCCCATAATTAGTCAATTTCAAGCATTCATAAAAGGAACTACAATTTATACTGGGTCTATTCCTGCTAATTGACAAAGTCTCAATTTTCCTTTTAGAATTAACTCAGAAGCCCTTTTCATGTAACTTTTTAATTTTTTACTCTGTTTATGTGGTAAAAACTATTCCATCCATTCTAAGATAATGTCTTCCCTCTGCATTAAAATCCCTGTAGGGGAATGCATAGAGGATAAAATGACCAAAATGCAATCAAATTCTGGATCCAAACAATCCACATGTGCATCCTGTAATTTCTTTTCCACCAAAGCCAATTCCTCTCAGCTTTAGCTGATGATTCTCTTGGACTATTTAAATCTTCTTAAGGTTTGAAACAAATTACTCAGTTCTTGAATTGTTACTCCAATAATGGGCCATAGAAAGGTAATGTCTCCCAGCAATTTTTGAAAGTCATTAAGAGTTCACAATTGACCTCTCCTGATTTGTACCTTTTGGTGTTGAATTTATTGTAGACATATTTTATATCCTAAGTAATTAGTAGAATCTCCTCTTTGTATTTTTTCAGGAGCACTTTGTAATCCCAACAAGGCAAAATTTTCTTTACTTCTTCAAACATTTTCTCTAAGGTATCTACATTTGAATCAGCTAGTAAAATATCATCCACATAATGCTAAACTATAGATTGAATAAATTGCTTACGTATCATTTTCAACAGCTGTTGTACAAAATATTGGCACAGGGTGGGGCTATTTAACATTCCCTGTGGGAGAACTTTCCATTGATATCTCTTAACAGGCTGAAAATTATTATAAGTAGGCAACATGAAGGCAAATTTTTCACTATCCTTTTCTTGTAATGGTATAGTGAAGAAACAGTCTTTTAAATCAATAACTATACTTGCCCATCCTTTAGGTAACAGAAGAAGCAAAGGATTTCCAGGCTATAGGGAGCCCATTGGCTGAACCACATTATTAACAGCTCTCAGATCTGCTACTATTCTTCATATACTAGATTTCTTTTTAATAACAAATACAGGAGAATTCCAAGGGCTGGTTGATTTTTCAGTTTGAGCATTTAACTGCTCCTGTACAAGCTTTTCTAAGGCTTGTAATTTCTCTGATGTTAAAGGTGATTGCTCAACACATACACATTTGTTCATTAACTACTTTAAAGGTAAAGCTGCTGGTACCTTTGAAAGATCAGCAGTGGTTGTGCCCTGTTCTTTTACAACCTGAATGATCAGCGAATGTTCTTTGTAATACCTTTTAGTATTTCTCTCAGAAACATACACTAGTTTATGGTTTATTTCTGAGATTGGAGGAATGTTAATTGCTGTAACAAATCATGTCCTCATAAACTCATTGCTATGTTAGCCACATACGGCTTTAATTTTCTTCTCTGTTCTTCTGACCCATTTCACACTCTGTTTTACGTGAGATAAAGTTCCAATCCCTAAAAGCTGAACATTTACCTCCTGAAGAGGCTGATTTGCATGCCAACATTCTGATGTAGTTATTGTTACATCCACACCTGTGTCTCTAAGACCTTCAGACAATGTCATTTATTTTTATTTTTATTTTTGGTCTTTGATCATTTATAGAAGTTTGCCAAATTTGACAAATTTGCTTTATGGTTTCTCCTAAAATTTTTGTTTTATCTTCTGAAATGGTTCTATCATCCAGAGCAGTATGGTATTTTACTATAGGCATAAGGTTCTTTAGTTGTTCTGGGAAGGAGTTTCCCCTTGTGACAGAATTACTGAACAGAGTTTGACATGGGGGCCTGCAAGAGGCCCCAAAATCATTTCCCAATGTCAGAGGGTTATGTTGTCTGTCCCTTGTTGATCTACATTCATTAGTCCAGTGTCAGCTTTTGGCACACCATCTGCATACTCCAGAAGGGAGGGGTATTCTGTTTGGATTATTCTTAGAAAAAAAAATTTTCTAGGAATTCCCTGCCTACAATCAGTTTTTAGATGTCCTTGTTTACTGCAATTAAAATACCTGACATTTGGTTTTTCTTCAAGCCTCTGGAAATCACCTCTCCTGTCCAAGCATCATCATGGTTATGAGTTTCAATATTGACTGTATCTCAGATCCATACCTCTGTGGGTGTTTATCTTGCCTTTAACAGCCTAATTACCCTTTTGCATTGTGAATTAGCATTTTAAAAGCCAGAGATTCAATTATTATTTGTCTAGCTTCTGAATTTGATATCATTCTGTTTATTGCCAAAGTCAATCTTTGTAAAAAAAAAAATCAGTGAAGGTTTCTTTTGGTCCTTGTATAACTTTAGTAAATGACTCAGTTCTCTTTCCAACTTTTTCAATTCTGTATCAAGCATTCAAATCTAGTGCATGGCATAGAACCAGGGTGTGGTTATCATATAGAGACTGTCTTTGTACATCAGTATAATTACCTTCTCCAACTCTAGTCCTACATCATTGTTCAGTGGTCTTAGCCTCATCTTTCCAGTAGATCCTCTATTGCAATATCAGGACCAGACTTCAATACTGCTGTAACAAAGTCTCCCCAGTCTTGCGGGATAATTCCATTACAAATTGACTCTGAGTTTAACTCTGCTTCACAAAAGGTGAATGCATGCCATATGATACTATTGCTTTCTTAAAGCTCCTTAAATATAACTCCAAAAAGTCCATTCAGCTCTTACACAGCCTTCAGGATATCTGTCATTTGGCAGTTCCTATAAGGTGACTTAAAAAATTATGGTTGGTTCTTTGAAAGCCATGGGATTTTCCTATCCAACCTTATAATGCAATGCTGAGATTGGTTCTCCTTTAAATTCCTCTGTCTGGGTCTGAATATCTCTATGATCTGTTTTAATGAGTTTTTCTAAAATGATTTCTTGGCACTCATTTTAACTGATTTTTTTAAGGTATAAACAAGAATGATCAAACTGATAATGTTTATAACTGACATTACATAAATCCCATCTAGGCTAATGATCCTCTCATTTAATTGTTCCATTTTAAAAACCATCGATTGTGTAATCATACAGAGACCCAACTCCCTCAATTGTAATAATGTTTCCCATTTTTTAATGTGGGGAAAACTCTCTCTCTCTCTTTTTTAACTAATTCCCCCCTTTAAGAAATCTGAATTGTCTCACCAAATCTGCTGAAAATGACAGTGAAGATGTGGAGCTGACTGCTGCTGTGTAGAATAGTGGAAGCTGGAACTGGTTTTCAAGGCAGCTACCTAGTTTGGCAACAGCCTGAGGAGGGTGTCAAGGGAAAACCCACAACCCATCGGGAGAGGGAACCTGCTGTCTAAAAACACACACACACACACACACACACACACACACACACACACACACGATAATGGGGAAGAAGCGCTTGTGGCGGAAGCTGCCTAAAAGCAGAGCTGGCTGGTGGTGAGGGCTAACTCTGGCAGCACTTGGAGCCCAAGTGCCTGTGGCATTTGCTACAGAGAGACTGCAACAGAAAAAAAAATTATCCCAGCCTCACTCACAAGGCTTGGGGAAAAGAAAGGAAAACCTTGCCAGTGGGGTGGTGATGCCCTGTGCCAGTGGCTACAGAGCAACAGGCAAGCGACTTTTTCATGAATTCATGCCCCAAAAGCTGGGCACCAGATGAAGCGTGATTCTAATTGTCTTATTAATAAAAAACCTGGAGTCAGATATTGGGGTAAAAGCTGAAAGATCAGAGAAGCAAAGGAGCAGCCACAGTCACCTCTTACCTTTCTGACCCCTAAGACCGAAAAGGGGCCAACTCCTCTCAGCCCACCTTATCACTTCCTCTCTCTGCCCAACCATATCTCTTCCTGTCTCATGTCTGTACAGACCTCCAGACCTCTATGGTTAACTAGTGGCTAGCTCCACCCTCTGATCTTCAGGCAAGCTTTATTTGTCAGAACACAAACAATATGTCACAAAAAAAAGTACTTTGTATCTTGCACGTCACAGTAAATCTCCACATTCAGATAAAGTTAGAGCTGTCAAAATCTTGAGGACCTTTGCTCCCTGGTACTAAGAATGCCTGTTCTAGACTGGAAATCCAGGAAGTCCTGAGGGAAGGGCAGGAACCATAGGGAGTGAGGGCCACGTGAGATCTCACTATAGACACTATTCTATTTTATAGGAAATTTTATTGGATTTATTTATCTGTGGTATGTGTTTGTGCATGTACGTGTGTACACAACGTATATGCAGAGGTCAGAGAACAACTTGCAGGAGTCAATTTTCCCCTTCGACTGTGAAAGTTCTGGGGATCGAACTTAGGTCATTCAGGCTTGGGGCCAGGTGCCGTTACCTAACAAACCATTTATATCAGTTACACATGACCAAGGCAACTTATAAAAGAAGCATTTAGTTGGGCTTGTGATTGCAGAGGGTTAGAGTCTCTGCTGGCGGAGCATACACATGGCAACAGGCGACTGGAGCAGCAGCAGAGAGCTCACATCTCAGTCCACAGCAGAGGGAGCACACTGGGGTGGGCTGCTGGGAAGATTTGGAAATCTTAAACCTCCCAGTGATATGACTTCCCCAACAAGGCCACATCTACTAATCCTTCTCAAAGAGTTGGATACCAAGTATTCAAATGTCCAATATCCATGGGAGCATTTCATTCAAACTCCCACACCATCTTACTACCCTGCACAGACACTATTTTATATCCAGTGTGAAAAATACAACAATATTTTAACAACTCAAATCAATGCCAACCTCTAAAGTCCTTTTAGAGAATTTTTGGGACTTAAAACTTTATAAAGAAGCACAAATGGGAATCATCTTCCAAAAGCTTATATAAATGTGACATTGATTCATTGATATACAGTCCATTAGTCTGGAATTTCAGCTCTTCATCTATCATTTCAATTATCTCCTGATATTTCTTGAGCTTTTGATGAATGGGAGACAGTTTATATTTGGTGTATTAATGACCTTGGTAAACTTTGAAAATGTACTCTCTATGTCTTTTCCAAGTTTCCTCCATACATGCTTAGGGGTATGGCATCTCTGTGACTCTATTGTGTAGTGTTTGCTTAGAAGTAAACCAGATACCTATAACTAGACTGGAGCAGCAGCTCAGTTGGTAAAGTGCTTGCTTTGCAAGCATGAGGATCTGAGTTTGATCCCCAGAAGCCATGTAAAGAAAAAAAAAAAAAAAAAAAAGCTGGGTGTATCGGTTCCTGTGTATAATCATCCCAGCCCCAGGGAAGGAGAGACAACTATGGCCACTTGGCTGCAAACACAGCCTATGTGATGAGTCTCAGGCCAGTGAGAGGCACTGTCAAATAGCAAGGTGTGATGTCCCTGAGGAATGGCCTTTGAGGAGGTCCTCTGGCCTCCACATGCATACAAGTACATCCACATATGCATAGATACCTGTACGCACACTTATGTACACACACACATACACACACACACACACACACACACCACACCACACCCCAAAACCAAAACAAAACATTCCTATAACAGAGGAATAGAAGGGAATTATTTAAAATAAATATGTATTTTTTTTCCCTCTTTAGGGTCCATTCCTTAAAACAGTCCGTTTCAAAACTAATTATAAGGTAAAGTTTTCTAGTTTGATTCAGAGTTGATATTTCTATTTTCATGTTAAGTTAGGAATATTTTTTTCAAAATCTTTATTTTATGGCTTACCCTAAACATATAGTCACCAAAAGACAACACGGTATTTGTAGTTGTTTCTTCTTTTAGAGATACGCTGAGGTATAAGCAAAGCACAATCTATGCACCAGACACCCCGCAGCCTTGGAAGGGCTCAGAAATGTCACAAATGCAGCTTTCTTTGCTGGTTCTCTGGACTTTCTTTTGGTCCAAGTTATTCAAATTAAACAGCCTCTGGAAAGATAAACATCTGTGTGGGTTGAGCTGTGCACCTCTTGTCCCTCAGAGGGCTCAGAGAGTTCAATTGTTATCTACCTTGTGAAATTTAAAAATGTATATGCTTCGTTGCCCACAGTGTCCTGTCCCTTGTCTATGGGATTCTGGCTTCTCACTCCTCATAATAATTTGATTCCATCAAGTATCTCCCCTGGGGATGTGTTTACACGTGTTGAGTTGTCTTATATCAAATATGAGGAATCATCTGGGCTTTTGTCTTTAGCATTGATTTTCTCATAAGCTTGGTGATATAAAACATCTTTGATTAGGTACACTTCCATAAAATTAGTATACATGTATTCTTGTTTAAGGTATCTTGACATTCTAAGACAGTCAAGAGATAGACTGAGTATTTTAGGTGACTGTATTTAAACCAGAATTATAGATAAATGAATGTTACTGATGTCTTCCTTTGGATACAGTATTTAAGTTTGTATTGCAAATGAAGTCAAGTAATTGTAAGGCTAGACCAATGGCCTTTGGGCCAGCTAATTCACCGCCTTTGTTGCTTTGTAGAGAGTAAGGTGAGTCTGGAAAGAATTTCCGTGATGATTTTGTCAAAATGCAGAAGATGACAGTTGGGCTTGCTGTGAGCAGAAAGCCTTGAGTTCAGCTCTGCTTCTCAGCACTTCAGAATTACAGTCTGCTTTGTTCTGACAGACGACTCCTTTCAGAGGAAGGCCTCTGAGCATACAAAAACAGGCCTGCAATGTACTGGCAAAGGTCAAATGTCCACGGCCTTGTAGCTCTGTGTGGTTCTGTTTTGAATGACAAAAATGTAACTCTTTATCTGGATATCTTCCAGGACTTAGCACAACACGTAGCAGACACCAAGGTTTTAGAAATCTTTGAGGAATGAATGAGTGCATGAGACAATGAATAAATGACCCAATGAATGAACATGGTATTTGACTTAGGGGGTTCCTAGAACTAGTAAAATCCCATGACTGATGCTCTGGATCCAGTAGGAAAGACAAAACCCTAGTACCTATGAGTCACAAAAAGATACAAAGGACAAAATCAAAATCATATCATTTTACTAGTGGAGAGATTTGTATCACTTTGCTTGGCACAGTATGTATTGGCTGCTTAGTTTGCAGTGGGACTCAGCTCAGCAACAGCAGACTAAAACAGGATTAGGTTCTTCAGGTCTAGACTGGACTAATCATTTTCAACAGAAACCACCAGCTGAAATATGTATGATAGGGCCCACCTTGCAAAACTAAAAGCTGAGGCTAATCTCCAAAAAGAAACTAAGCTGGGAAGCAAAGGACCCAAAGTTGGAGGGCAGACAGAACAATAAAGTTTTCCAAGTCTGGTAGGCAAAGGATCACAGTAGTCTTTGTTAACCAGCAAAGGGGCGATGTCTGCAAGAGTCACCTCAGATTTCAGACCCTCATCTTGTCTCAGTAATAGGAACCCACTATGGGGAATGTGGGACCATCAAGACCATGGGTGCTTGATAAATGGCTTCCATCTTCCCCTCTGCTGGCCTACAGCATCATAGTTCTGACTGCATGCAAGACTCCCCTGAGTTTCTTTGCCTCTGTATATTTAACATATCCAATGTTTAACATGTCTGAAATGAAGAGAGTTTCTCCTGCATTTATAGTCAGAAAAAGAATACAGGATTGGAAAGGAGCAGAGGAGATGGCAGAGCATCCTCCTTTCCGTGGACTACTGTAGCGCATCCTATAGGGAGTCCTCGGAGGACTATCTAGTTTCATGAGGTGCCTTCGACTGTCTTCTCACTGGGTGATCTTACAAGCCTGAAGCACTGGAGTTAAGCTGCAGAATCCTGATAGCCATGCATTTTTTTTCTCCACAAATATTTTGTCCCAGGATGATATAACTCATTTTGTTGACCTTTAGAGTAGTAGCTAGTGTGCATTTATTAGCAGATTAATTGCAGCATTCTTGCTTGTCTCTGTCCATGTTATTGTTTTATCTTTGTTAATAAACTGAGTAAAATATTTAACACTTTTTCATTCTGTATTTGCAAGGAATCCCTGATTTTGAAAATTACAATCTCATCCTTATTAGTATTATCTGTTCTATGTTGAACACTCAGTACCTTGACTTTTTAATTTTCTGGTTAAATATTATATAATCAGTTCCCAAGTTAAACACACTTTATGGCAATAACTGCTGTCAGTAAGCCAGTTTATCATATTGTATTTGGGCTGACCCAGTAACATAGTATTCTCCAAGCACATCTTCCCTACTGAGCTTTTTTTTTAATTCTAGAAAAAAACAGCCAAGTCTCCACCTAAATCAAACCCAATCGTCAGAGCAGTCTTAGCTCAAAAACTTTGACTTCCCATTGGCTGACAGACAGAGCCCCTAAATTCATGCTCCTTAGCTATTAGAAATCCAGTGTATCATCCTTTCCCTGGAGTCATTCCTTGGGTTATATAGTATTAAAAAGCTGGCAAAACAATATTACATGCTGGCTGGGATATTAGGCTATCTTAAAATTACCTTTGCCAAATAAATTAGTCCATTTCTTTTCAACTTAGCACCAGGAAAATTTTTAGGGCAAGGGCAAAAAGCAGCCAAGTTCAGCCTCTGGCCCTGTTATTGTTAACTAGAGAAAGGATTTCTTCTGAGTTCTTCAGACTGCAAGTCACAGGACCAGTGTATTAGTTAGTTCCCTGTTCTGTGATGAAACACCATGACCAAGGCAACTCAGAAAGGATGAGCAGCATGGCAGCAGGCAGGCAGTCATGGCATTGGAGTAGCAGCTGAGAGATCACCTTGTGATCCACAAACAGGAAGCAAAGAGCACACTAGGAATGGCATGAGTCTTTTGAAATATCAAAGTGTGCCCCCAGTTACTCATCTCCCTAACATGGCTGAACCTCCAAATTCTCCCCAAACAATTCCACCAACTGGTGACCAAGTATTCAAACATCTGAGCCGATGGGGGGCATTCTCGTTTAAACCACCACACAGTCTATACCCTAGACCCCATAGTCCTGTAGCCATATAATAATGAACAATGCATTCAGTCCAACTTCAAAATTCCCCTTAGTCTTTCAGTCTTAACCTTATTTCAAAGCCCAATGTCCCTTCTGAGACTCAAGATAATCTCTTGATTGTAACCTCCTATAAAATAAAAAAGCAAATTACCTACTTCTAACATACAGTTGTCTAGAATATGCATTACTGTCCAAAAGCAGAAGAGGGATGGAGTAATAGTGTGGAAATACTGGAACAAAGCAAAACCAAAAATCTCAAGGCAAACAGCAAATCCTGTAGCCCATGTCTGATGTCAAAGGGCTGAGATATTCTGTCACTCCAGTTTTCTGCCTACAAGATACAGTTTTCTTTTGAGCTGTTTCCACTCCCTGTGTGTGGCTCTTCTTGGTAGGTGGCCCATGGCTCTGACACCTCTAATATCTTGGAGTCTCCAGTGCAATTCAGGCTTCATTTTCACAGCTGTGCACAATGACTTCTCACGGCCTTCATGCAGTGACTGTCCTGCCATACATTGCCTGGAATCAGCAGCTCTTTTTAACTGTGGAGGAAAATTCTAGAACTCCTTTGCTTATGTATTCTTTATGACTCTAAAGCCAGATCCATGTGCACAGCATTGCCAAGCCTGGCTGCTTGCTTGGGACGAGTACGGATGGCTTGAATCACATTTGCAGCAGCTTTCATTTGCTGTTTCTTAGAAGCAGAGGATTTCATAGGCCCTTTTCTTTCACAGGTTGGAAGCTTCGCTGGGTGGGGTGTGGCCCCAAGGACCCCTCCTTTTAATCCATTTTAGACCAGGCTTCTCCTTAATCTCCTTATCTCTTTCAGCACAAGCCTTGGCTCCAACATCAAATTTCCTGCTACTCATTTTCTCTTCAAACTGTACATGTTTGTATTTCTTTTGGGAACAGTTGCTCTTTTGCTGTTGTGGTGGTACAGCCACATAAGAGTGGTTATTAATAACCACATGACAAAGCCAATATTAGGCTGTCTTGAAATCCCCTTCACCCATGAAATTAGTCCATTGCTTTTCAATTTAGAGTCAGGCAAATTCGTAGGAAAAGGGCAAATAGGGCAAAAAAGCAGCCAAGTTTGATGTCTGGCTTGGGTGCTGTTAAAGTCCTTGCTTCTTCCAGAAGCTTCTTGAGGTGGGCCTCCACAATCCACACAGCTCTCAGCACTGTCCTCCAGGGTCCTATTAGGAGCCGTTAAGCCCTGCTTATAGCATTCAGCCACTCCTGTAGTCCAAAGTCTTCGTATTTTTCCAAAAACTATGTGGAGTATTTTTCTAAGAACAATTTAATTCATGATTGACCCATCCATGTCACCTCAATAATTTAGTCACATTCTTGGTTTATATTGCATATGGATGTAGGGGCTGGAGGGGCAGAATTCATTCCATAATGTCTCAAACAGGGGGATAGAAAGTGAATGTTTGACTTGTGAGTCAAGCACTCTGATTTTTATGCTTTCATATAAATTAAAACAAATGTTTGATGCATTAGCCAGGGTTCTCTAGAGCAACAAAAGAGATTACATATATAAGTATGTAATATATATTATATTATAAATTATCATTATATAATATATTGAAGACCTAAGACCAGGTCTTCAAGCTCTTCAGAGTGAGACAGCCATGGTTGAACTACACAGAACAGCCACAACTGTCTCATGCTACAGAGCTGAAGACCTGGTCCAGGTCTATAAAGCTGGATGTAGTTCCAATCTCGCACTGTAGGCCTGGAAGATTTCTTCAGCTCACGTAAGGATAAAGAAAGGAAGGTCCAATGTCATCAGAGAACAACAGCAATAGTCACAGCAACAGCGTAAACTCCAAATACAATGGTGAACTCTCCAGCGAGTTATGCAGGCAAGCAGGCAGAGAGTCAACCATCCCCTCAGGACTTCTCTTTATCTGGACTGCTGCTGGAAGGTGCCACTCACCTTCAGAGAAGGTTTTCTCTCGCTGATGTGCCCAGCAGCTCATCTTTTAGTTGGTACCACATCCAATCAAGTTGATGGCGATGATAAACAACCACAGCTGACCTGGTGTTTTCCTGAGTACAGTTGTCTGTCTCTCAATAGCTGTAGTTCAACATTCAGTGGAGCCAACCAAGCATCCATTAATCATTTTCTTTAAAAAATACTTCTGTGGGCTAGACAGACAGCTCAGCAGTTAGAGTTTGCTACCCTTCCGGAGGACCTGGGTTTGATACCCAGCACCTGTATCAGATGGTTCACAACCACCTGTAACCACAGCTCCAGGGGATTCTATACCATCTCCTGGCCTCTGCATGGCACCTGCACTCATGTCCACATACCCACACACAGATATACACAGGTACATATAATCAAAACTGAAAATAAATATTAAAAACAACTAAATATGTATAGGTGTTTTCTTGACATTATTTCCTAAACAATATCTTACAACAACTACTTACACCACAATAACAGAATAGTCATCATTCTAATTGATATAGTAATGTTTGACATTATTCTGAGATGTGTATGGGTTCTACGTAAATACTAACCCATTTTATATGGAGACGTTAGTATTTATAGTTTTCAATACCTGCAGGGGTTCCTGAACCAGTCCTCCTGAACTCCAAGGGACAACTGTGTACACCACACCAATATATGCTTACAGCATAAACCCTTTGCCAAGACTTTTTAAGAATCATGAGGTCTTTGATCTTAGCCATTCTGACAGGTATAAGATGGAATCTCAAAGTCCCTTTGATTTTCATTTCCCTGATGGCTAAGAATGTTGAACATTTCTTTAAGTGTTTCTTGGCCATTTGAAATTCTTCTGTTGAGAATCTTCTGTTTAGTCTTATTTTTTAATTGGATTATTTGATTTTTTTTACTTTTATTGATTCTCTATGGATTTCCTATCATGCACTCCGATCCCACTTATCGCCCTGCCCCTCACATCTGCCCTTGCAGCCTCCCCACTAAAACAGTCAAATTTAAAAGAAAAACCAAAAACTAAACAAAACAAAGAAACAAGTCAAAACAAAAACGAAGAAGAATCTTGTCACGGAAGCTGTATTATGGCTGGTTGAGTCACACAGTTTACCCTTTAGTCTGTTCATCTTTACTGGCAAGTGTTCATTGCCAGGAGCCATTGGTCTGGCTCAAGCCTTTAGTTTCTGCTACACCACCTACAAAGAGCTCTCACTGGGGCTCCTCTTGAATATCCTGTTGTCATTCTCTGTCTGGGAAGAGCTACATGCATGGCCAAGTGTTACTTGCTGGCAGGTCAATGTGACCTCCCTAGCCTGAGAAAAACTGTGTGTTATGAGAAAGGGTTGAACCCTGAAAATGCAACATATAATTCTACAGAGTTTGGCTATGAGAGGAGGAAGAGGAGGAGGAGGAAGAGGAGAGAGAGAGAGAGACAGAGAGACAGAGAGAGAGAGAGACACAGAGAGAGAGCACTGAAAGAGAAATGTAGCTGAATATGAAGAGGTGAGAGAGTGAGTGGGAGAGAATGAGTGAGTAAAGAGTGAGTAAATGATATAGAAGAAGCTTGTGTTTGTGTGTATGAGAGAGAGGGAGAGAGAGAGAGAAAGGGAGAGACAAAGGCAGGCACAAAAGAGGCAGGTCATTGTGAACCCAGACATTTGATGCCTGCTTGGATAAGATGTTTAAGAACCCCACTGTTATGTTGAGGGATTAGGGAGGTAGCTCAGAGGGCAAGGTGTGTATTGTGCAAGCATAAGAACCTGAGATTAGGTTCCTAGTATCCCTAAAGAAGCCCTGTGTGCTGACCTATACCTGTAATTTCTACACCAGGAAGTCAAAGGCATCTGCATGAACCCCAGAGCTTGCTGAGTAGCTAGCTCAGTGAAATTACTAATCTCCAGAATCAGAAATAGACCCTAATTTAGAAAATAAGGATGAGAGCAATAAAGGGAGATGCCCAATGTCAAATAATAACTTCTAAATGTGGAGGCACTATTGTATGCACTGCATGAATTCACCAATTATTTATATAAAATAATGCATATTATTATGCTGATCCTTGGGATTAATTTCATAATCAGTTGTCCTCTACAGCAGCTGAGCTGTGTTGCAGTGAATACTGTCTCAGTTCAACCCTAAAGACTCGGAGGTCTAAGTGAATGTATGCAACACACATCACATTCAGGGATTCCACTAGGAGGGTGTGGTCATAATTCCATAGACTGCCAGCAGACTGTGTATCCATCGCTGGGAAAATCCTCAAGACGGGTTTGTGCCTATGGCACTTCTATGTCAGGGGCAGCTGTGGTGATGCGAAACACACTGCTCTGATCTTTCACTGTTGTTTTCAGGCTGCTCTGACACTTTTTTTAAAGTTACTGTTTCCTTCCAATATTGCAAATTGGAAACCACTCTCTTTTCTAAATTTATTTTAATTAATTAATTACTGTTTCCCAGCCTAATCAGTTTCCCCTCCCTGCCTCCTCTCCTCCCAGTCCCCCACTCCCCTGCCTTATCCACTCTTCCTCCTTTCTCTTCAAAAAAGGGCAGGCCTCCCTTGTGTATCAGCCAGGCATAGCATATCAAGTTGCAGTAAGATTAGGCACCTCCTCTCCTGCTGAGCCTGAAAAAGGCAACCCAGTAGGAGGAGAGGGAAGAGTCCCAAAAGCATGTAACAGAGTCAGAGACAGCCCCTGCTCCCACTGTTAGGAGACCCAAAGAAGACCATGCTACACAATGTAACATGTTGCAGAGGGTCTAGGTCAGTCCCAGGCAAACTCTCTGGTTGGTGGTTCAGTCTCTGTGAGCCCCTATGAGCCCAGGTTATTTGATTCTGTGGTTTTCTTGTGGTGTCTTTGGCTCCTCTGGCTCTCACAATCCTCCTCCACCTTACAGGATTTCTGAAGGTCTGCCTAATGTTTGGCTATGGGTCTCTGAATCTGTTTCCATCTGTTGCTGGTTGAAGCCTCTCTAATAGCCTAGCAATTGGGCTAGGCAACAATCTATGAGTATAGCAGAATATCATTAGGAATCATTTTATTGATTTTTTTTGGCAGTCATATTTGACTCTACCCTAGGTCTCTAGGCTGTCGAGCATCTGGGTCCTCACCCTCTGTTCATTGTCAGTGGTGGGCTCCCTCTCATGGTATGGGTCTCATGCTGAATCAGTCATTGGTTGGCCATTCCCATAATTTCTATGCCACCTTTACTGCAGCATATCTTGAAGGCAGGGCAAATTGTATGTCAAAGGTTATGAGGCTCGGTTGGGGTCCCAGTCTCTCCACTGGAGGTCTTTCTTGCATGGTTACAGGAGATGGCTGGTCTAAGCTCTGTATCCTTCATTGCTAGAAGTGTTAGCTAGGGTCACCCTCATAGATTTCTGGGAGATTTCCATTACACTAGGTCTCTAGCTCATTCCAGAGATGCCCCTGATTCCAGTTGTTTTTCCCAGTACTTTCTATCCATCCTCACCACCTTATCCCTCATGTTCCCATGCCTATCCCTATATCTATCCCCCCTCCACACACCTATGATGTCTATTCTTTTGCTTTGTGGATTGTAACATTGTTATTCTTCAGTTTCTGGCTAATATCCATTTATAAATGAGTACGTATCATGTTTGTCTTTCTGGATCTGGTTTCTTCACTCAAGATGATCTTTTCTACTTCTGTCTATTTGCCTGCAAATTTCACTATGTCATTGTTTTTTAATAGATGAGTAACATTCCATTATGTAAATGTACCACATTTTCTTTATCCATTCTTCAGTTAATGGGCATCTAGGTTCTTTCCAGGTTCCGGATGTTACAAATAAAGTTGCTATGAACATAGTTGAGCATGTGTCCTTGTGGTGTGATTGAGCATTCCTTGGGTATATGCCCAAGAGTGGTATAGCTAGGTCTTGAGTTAGGTCAACTCCTAATTTTATGAGAAATCTCCATATTGATTTCCAAAGCGGCTGTATAAGTTTTCACTCCTACCAGCAATGGATGAGTGTTCCCCTCATTCCACATCCTCACCAGCATGAGCTGTCATTTGTGTTTTTGATCTTAGCCATTCAGACAGGTGTAAGATGGAATCTCATTGACTTGTATTTGTCTGATGACTAAGGATGTTGAACATTTTTTTTTTTTTTTTTTTTTTTTTTTTTTGGTTTTTCGAGACAGGGTTTCTCTGTGTAGCTTTGCGCCTTTCCTGGGACTCACTTGGTAGCCCAGGCTGGCCTTGAACTCACAGAGATCCGCCTGGCTCTGCCTCCTGAGTGCTGGGATTAAAGGCGTGCGCCACCACCACCCGGCTTACATTTTTTTAAGTGTTTTTCAGTCATTTGAGATTCCTCTGTTGGTACATCTCTGTTTATATGTGTACCCCATATTGGATTATTTGGTTTTTTGATGTCCAGTTTCTTGAGTTAGTTATATATTTTAGAAATTAGCCCTCTGTCAGATGTGCGATTTTTCCCATTCTGTACATTGCTGTTTTATCCTCTCGATGGTGTCCTTTGCCTTACAGAAACTTTTCAGCTTCATGTGGTCCCATTTATTAATTGTTGATCCTAGTGTCTGCAGCATTGGTGTTCTGTTCAGGAAGATGTCTCCTGTGCCAATGTGTTCAATGCTATTTCTCACTTTCTCTTCTATCAGGTCCAGTGTATCTGGTTAGACATCCAGTTAAACCAGCACCATTTTTTGAAGATATTTTCCATAGCAGATCTTTCTTTGGACTCCCAACTCCTGAATAATGCATGGAGACATTTTATTAAACATGAAAGCTTAGCCTTAGCTTACACTTGTTTCCAACTAGCTTTCAAAACTTAAATTAACCCATTTACATTAATCTACATTTTGCCACATGGCTTGTTACCTCCCCTCAGTTTTGCATATTCAACTTTCCCTGCATCAGGATGGTGAATCTCCTGAACCTCAGATTCTTTCCAGGAGGTCCTATCTCTCCCCAGAAGTCTTACCTCTCCTCTCCTGCCTAGCTGCTGACCTCTCAGCTCTTTATTAAACCAATCTTCAGATGAATTTCTAAATGGTCTTATTAAAGGAAAAACACGGAGCCAAATATAGGGGTGAAAGCTTTAGAGAGATCAGGGAAACAGGGAAAGCCTCCAGCCAACCTTACCTCACCAACTTTGCAGCTTCCAAATGTGAGCTACTTCCTGTCTTACCCATGTCTATATGCCTTGCAGTTATGCCCTCTCATTGGCTATCTTAGGCCAGCTACCTCACTTCCTTGTCACTGCCTGTCTGTACCGACCTCTGGGTCTCTATGGTTGGTACTTGGATTAAAGGCGTGTGTCACCACACTTGGCTCTGTTCCCTAGTATGGCCTTGAACACACAGAGACCCTGCCTGATAAGTGATTGGATTAAGGGTGTGTTTACTGACTTCTTGTTTACTTAAAATGGCTGGCCTTTTCCCTGATCTCCAGGCAAGCTTTATTATTATTTTATTATTAAACACAAATAAAATATCACCACACCAATCAGAAAGTGCCTTAGATAGTTGAGGAAGAAAAGAAACACATCTTCACACAATGTACAAAAAGATTATCCCAACAGCTTTCTTTTTTACATTGTATATTTCTGACTTCTTTATAAAACATCAGGTGTCCATAGGTGTGTGGATTTATGTTTGATCTTGGAATTGATTCCATTGATCAACCTGTCTGTTTTTTATGCCAATATCATTCAGGGACAACACTCTATTAATTAATTTTCTGAAATATATTTTCTTCTGATTTCTAAATTTAGCAATTGGCTTTTATCTTAAAATTTTAACCACAATACAGAAAAATATTCTGTAAGTACATATATATTTATGTGTGTGGGGGGGGCTTTGTGGGGGCCATTAGTGGGGAGGAGATATGGATTTGATCTGCCTTTAGTTAGCTCTTCCAAAATGACAAGTGGTTCAATGTGTACGTGTGTGAGGTGGGGTGCTGATGTATGAGAAAGTGTGTGTTTTTACAAATCTGAGAAATAAGGTAACTATGACATCATGATAACTCATAGGAAATTTATTGCTCTGCATCTGAGGAAATAATCCTGCTTGAGTCACCAAAGGTTCTCACCATTGCTTCATGCCTAGAAACATCTACCAGTCCTGATGGGAATGCCCATCGGGAGCTGAGATATGGTCAGTGTTCAGAAAAAGGTACCTTTTTTGGGTGAGGAAGGCCCTCTACTCTGCCTTGTGATGGATTTCTCTTCTCTTCCTTTCCTCCTGCTCCAAGTAAAAGGATGGGTTTTTCTCTGAAGTGCCTTGATTTACCCTAAGACCTGATCCATAAAAATAGATTGTGGCTACCTATGAATCTACTGCCCCTTGCCCATTAATCTGGAAAGATTAAGTTCATATCTCAGGAGAAAAAACTGAGAAATATCACCAAACTGGGACAGATTTTGTCACAAGCTGTGTTCTTTGAATCCATTCAGTCCCTCTGAAAGTCATTACTGCCATGCAAAATTGTTCCATTCCCTCATTTTTCTTCTCTTTGTGATGAAGGGTGTAGACCTTCATGGATCTCATTGGGTTATTGATCACCTTACTGTGGTGTCTCTCTGCATGGCATTTATATCTCATTGTGTGTGTGTTTATATCTCATGTGTGTGAAGATGCCCATGTTGTGTAGGTGTACATATGTGTAAGGGTGAGAAACAACTTTTAGAGATTCTCCTCAAGTGCTGCTCACCTAGTTTTAGAAATTATTTTTTGAGACATAGTCTCTCCCTGGCTTGGAACTCACTAAGTAGCATGGGCTGCATACAGTGAGCCCCAGGTGTCTGCCGGCCTCTGCCTCCCCGACACTAGGATTACAAATGTGTGCCACTACAATGGCCTTTCAATGGGAGTTGTTGGGATTGAACCCAGGTCCTCCTGCTTGCAGGGCATGGCCACTTTGAGCAACTGAGCTGTCTCTCCAGCACCTTCATATGCCCTTTTGGCTATTAACATGTGTTCAGCTCAGTGAAACCTACAGCTCAGGGTGCACAGGGGAATTTAGAGATGCCTTTTAAATATGAACATACTGGCTACAGATACAGATATGGTGCATAAAACATTCTTGTTGAAATCAAAAGGTGGGTAAGGTTACCTAGCAAGAGTGCGCAGCTGATGAAGGCACTGACTCTAGTTTCCGGTTTTACCATTCTAGTGGGTGGAAAAGCAAAAGTTGGCATGGAAATTGAGGCTTTTCCATGGAAAGGAAAGACAGCTACACAATGGTAATAGAAGAAAGGAGGAAGAAATGAATGGGACTTGTTTAAAGACATTGAGACAGAACAATTCCTTATACAAGCTAGTGGAATAGTGAAAACTGACAAACTCAAATGGGGGTAAGGTATAGCTAGAGGCATTGGTGGGGTATGAGATGATAAGGGCATTGGTGGGGTATGATGTGATAAAGCCATTGGGCGGGGTATGAGGTGATAAGGGCATTGGATGGGTTATGAAGTGAAAGTTGCATTAAGTGGCATATGAGGTGATAAAGGCATTAGGTGGGGTATGAGGTGAGAGAGACATTAGGTGGGGTATGAGGTGAGAGAGGCATTGTGATATGGTAGAGCACAGCTCTAACAGGACCCAAATTTTACTCTTTCAGCTTGCCAATCTCTTTTTGGAATGCCTTCCCTCTTGACAGTTTGGAATTTCCTGAGCTCCATTTTCAGGAAGGACTTGGGTGGGGTGGGTCTCATCATTTTTACTTGTCAAGACATTAATAGCATCTTCTGCACTAGATTTTTTTCCACTGAAACTCAAGGAGTCCATTGTCTGAAGGTGATCATGCAGCTGGACTCTCACATTATCCTGAAGGAGATTGTTGCCCTAAATGAGTGTTGGAGAATTTTCTTGCTCTTCCTATTCACAAGTGTACTAATGTACCTTAGACATATGCTTCTATTAAAACAATACTACAATTAATACTATTAATACAATTAATACTCTATTAATACAAACTTCTATTAATACAATACAATGAGATAAGCTTTCTGTCCCCAATTCTGCATGTGAGTCTTATTAAAAGAAAAATATTTTCTACACTTTTCTTAGTCTTCATCATTTTTTTCAAGTATAAGTATTGAATATATTCTGTGTGCAGGTGGTGTCTTAGCAGATATATGCTGCATGGTCTGGCACCTGAAGAGCCCACACTAAAGTAGATAGGATAATAACCATTTCAGGCTGGAAAGAGTAAGTACCTTAATAGATGTTACTTGTAAAGAAGTTGTGCAAGCCAATGCAGGGACGACACCCCATTTCTGATGAAAGAGACTGGTATTCAAACACTGATTCACCTTCATATTTTCAAATGAGTTGTCAGGAAAAGAAATATGCTTTTCTTAGCTTGATCCATCCCCTCCTCCTTTTTCTTCTCACTTTTTGGTTCTTACTCTGAAATCACTGCATGACTTCCTTTAACACACTGAAATCCCAGTTAAGGGACATTCTCACTGATTATAATGACATATGTCTGTTTTTACAGCTGTAATCTCAGAGTCCTTAATAATACCATGTTTTAAACATTATTCTGAAATGCTAGGAGGTTTCAAGGTGATCAGAAAGTAAACATCCAGCTCACATTAAAAAAAAAAATAAGAGAACAATTATAAGACTTTTCAGCAATTTGTAACTGATCATAGGCATGCCATTAAAAATATCAAGCTCTTGAGTTAAAATGAAATTCCCCAGGGGAAACTAATTCAACTAGGCATGTATATGTACATTAGAACCAGATGGAGGTACTGCATTGGAAAGGCAATGAGCCGGCTTGTGAGAGGCTGGAGACCAAGTGTTTGAACATCTACTGGCTTCTGAGGCCTAACAGGAATCGTTTCCCCAGTGGAATGTGTTTGGGGAGTTTTCACTTATGTTCATGGGCACCTCTGACATGTGAGACTCAGAGGACTTGACATTGCTTCCATTGTCACTATAGACAGAGCTCCTGAGCTGCTAAGCTCGAGTCACTATTCTACAGCTAACAAGACTGGTGAACACATGTGTTTTGTGAAAGTAAATGATGCTTTAGGAGTCTTGTGCTCTGAAATGGAAGTCATTGGCCAGATAACTTGGATCAGAATGTGCTATATCTTTTCACTCAACTGCTATAAACCACGTCAAAGGAGTCAATGTTGATAGTAGAGAACAAATAGGTAGTCCTGGAACAACTGGGTGACTTGTACACCGTGAAAACAGTACACACCTTTCCTGGTTCTTATCTGTTCTACAGTGTATACATTCTACTTCTGGGCTCTGTGGGAACCTTCAGGAGACATCTTAACAGGCTTCCACGGCACAAATGTGATTAATTTAAATCAACTATTGGGAAGTTTAGTGTTACCACAGCTGGGTGTGAAATTTCTTTACTTTGGATCAGTGGTTCTCAACCTTCCTAATTTTGGGACCCTTTAACCTAGTTCCCCATGTTGTGGTAACCCCCAACCATAAACTTATTTGTTACTTCATAACTGTAATGCTGCTACTGTTATGAAACATGATGTAAATATCTGGTATCCAGGGTATCTGATATGTGACCCCCCCAAAAAAAAGAGGTTGAGATCCACAGGTTGAGAACCAATGCTTTGAACAGACTAAAATTAGACGGTTCTAATTAGATGGTTTCAGCTGTGAAGAGCGCCATCTTCCTATGCGTCTGCTTTTCGAGTTACACTGATGGAACTTTAATCTCTTCCTTTCATGCTATCTATTGTCTATCAGACTGAAGACCCACTTTCATGAAAGATTTGTATTTATTTTGTTTTAGGGAGATTTTTGACACCTGAATCATAGTGGTATTGATATTCTCTGCAGGTTAGACTTCAATGAAGTAATATTAACATAACATTAATGAAGTATTAACAAAGAAATTGACTTCATAACAGCTACTATTTCCCTATGTCATTCATGATAACCATAGACTCTTAATCTGTGTGTAGTTTCATACTTAGTACCCTGTCACTCTGAGTGGGGACCATCAGTGTATTCTCAAAATAAAATAAGTGGAGAAAACTGTAATTAAAACCTTCACAAAATGGTATTATGAATTTCTCTGCTCTCATGAATGTTTGTTTCCACTTTAGCTAATGTATTTTCTCTTACAGGCATTAAAATTCTAATTCATATTTAAGATTAAAAATGAAACTAGACACTGACCAAAAACAACTTTGGGAAGGGAGGATTTATTTGACTTGGGAAGGGAGGATTTATTTGACTTATAGGTTTTACAGTCACTCATGAAAGGAAATGAGAGCAGGAACTCAAGGCAGGAACCAATGAGCAGACATTGAATGAAGCAGAGGCCATGGAGAAGTGCTACTTACTGGCTTGCTTTTCCAGCTTGCTGTTGACTTTTAATATAACTCAGCATCACTTGCCTAGGGCTGGCACCACCCACAGTGGGCTGTGTCTTTCCATATCTACCATTAGTCAATAAAATGCCCCATAAAGCCAATTTAATGGAGATGTTTTCTTATTTGAGTTTCTTTCTTCCCAGGTGACCCTAGATTATGTCAAGTTGTCAAAACAACAACAGCAACAATAACAGCAACAACTATCCAGCACAAAAAAAAAAAACTGAATAGAATAAGGAGTTTCACTTCTGTTTTTATTATACCCTGTATATTTTCATTTTTTCCCCCTGGGGTCTTGGCTGCAAGGTATAAGCAAACAGATTAATTTTGATTAGATTTGGTTATCAACAAATAACTGTTGTGTACAAACCAATGAAGGGCCATGTAAAGCAAACAAAGTTCAGAGTCAATGTGATGATAGATATCATCAGAGCAAGAGCATAATATGTTTTAAACACATTTTAAGACAATTAGTCTGGAAAGAAAGAATAACATAGGCTATTCATAAGCACGATAGATAGGAAAGATGAAGACAAATAGACAGTATTTGAGGCCTGTGGAGAAGCTGGCATCAAGTCAAGAATGTTCTTTTATTCCAGACATCACTCAAAACAAATTACAAGGAGAGGACTGAACTCAAACTGAGGAGACCTTTCATAACATGAAGAAAACACTTTCAGAAAATTACAGAAACCAACGTCAGATTGAAGAGAAAATACATAAGAAGTTTCTCAAGATATAAAACATGATATAGGAAAAGAGGTCTGAGAGAATGAGAGAATGAAGGAATAGCTACAGAAAGATACAGAGTTTTCTAGATTTTTTTATTTTTTTTTTTTATTTTTAAATCTGTGTATCTGTGTAAGAATAGGCACATGAATGCAGGTGCCCACAGAAGCCAGAAGATCCCTGCAGCTAGAGTTACAAGCTATTCTGAATTGCCTAATGTGTGTTGTGGGAACCAAACTCAAGTTCTTTGCAAGAGCAATAAGTGCTGTTAACCCCCAGACCACCTCTCCAGCATGAGCAGTATTGTTTTTATTTGTTTAGTTTGTAAATTCATGAACAATTATGTATGAGAGGAAATATGCATGAGGTTGAGTTTTGGTCAGCACTGATGTGAGCTTGGAGGGAAAGTTAGCATCCCAGAAAGTAGAAAGTAGAAATTCTGAAAACGCAGCCTTATCAGCCTAGAGAGTCCACAGTTAAATAGACAGATTATTATATACTTGGGAGTTCAGGAAGTGGGTTGATTTCCTGCTGATTGCCTTTGTGAATTTGTCCACCCCCCACCCCACCCCCAAAGCAGACATGTCATAAGAGCTCTAAGTAAGGTAAATGAGGACATGCTTGGGTTTCTCTCCCACAAGCAGAAAGCAGCCTGTTCTTGGTTTGCAGAAAGAAGCCAAAATAAAATCACAAAGGGGCAAAGGAATGCTCATTAGTATCTTCAGGAGTCAAATTGTGCAGTTACAGCTGTTCCCAGCAGGAAAGGAAGCCACAGCATCAATGGCTGGTGATGGAGAAGCAGAGAACAGAAGACAGAAAGGAAGAGTACTTACAGTACATATGCAAAGAGAATGGACCCACCTGCCTGGGAGGAGCCTAGTTACACACTCAGTGTTTGCCTGAAGGCTTTAGATGTTCAGTTTCAAAGGCACACATGCTGGCCCGAAGTCTGTCGAGTTGACAGTTTTGGAATGGATAATGATCTCAAGCCAACTCCCTCCCCTTCACCCAAGCAGAATCCTTCAACCACCCCCAGTAATTGCTTAGATTTTTAGCACTAGACAGAGGATCCTGATCAATAGCAACTCTGTCATTTGAGAGCTAAGGCTGCAGGGAAAAGGTGAGAGGCACTTCTCCCTTCACAAGCTGTGGGAAGGCAAATGTCTTCTCCTGTCTTCAACTTTCTGAGCTAATGCTGTGTGAATGTGTGCATCTGTGAGTGTGTGTGTATGTGTGTGTGCATCTGTGTGAGTGTTCATCTGTGAATGTGTGTGCATCTGTACGTGTGTGCGCGTCTATATGTGTGTGTGCATCTGTGAGCGTGTGTGTAGCTGGAGTTTTCCTGGTCCTGCCTGGCCTGCAGTCAGGACCAGTCTCTCTCACTCACCAGTCCTGAAGCCACTCAGACCCAACCAAGTAAACACAGAGAGACTTATATTATTTACAAACTGTATGGCCGTGGCAGGCTTCGTACTATCTAGTTCTTATATCTTAAATCAACCCATTTCTATTAATCTATAAGTTGCCACGTGGCTCGTGGCTTACCGGTATCTTAGCATCTGTTTCTCTTCATGGTGGCTGGCATTGTCTCTGTCTCAGCCTTCCTCCTCCCAGAATTCTCCTCTCTTCTTGTCCCGCCTATACTTCCTGCCTGGCTACTGGCCAATCAGTGTTTTATTTATTAACCAATCACAGCAACACATTTAACATACAGAACATTCCACAGCAAGTGTGTGTGCATCTATATGTGTGTGCATCTGTATGTGTGTGTGTGTGCATCTGTATGTATGTGTGCATTTGTGAGTGTGTGTGCATCTGCTAGTGTGTGTGCATCTATATGTGTATGTGCATTTGTAAATGTACACATAACTGTGGGCTCATATAAAAATTCTCACTCCACAGCACACTTTTCTTGTTTATGTCTTTCCTTTCAGTAAGCATATCTTAAAGGATGAGTCCTATGTCAAATTTCAGATGGCTATGCTTTTGAGTTACCCTGGTCCTGGACCTGATGAGCTAAATATAGTGTCTAATTTTTCCCCCTCTTGACAAAGACCTTTACTCTTGCTGAAATTATTCTCTATTTGAAAAGTCAAAATAGAATCTAGCTCAAATTTAGTTTAGACAGTTTATTTTCCTCATCTTTCCTAGTTATAGAAAATGTAATATTTGAAATACAAGTACCTATCATAAATCAAAATTGATGTGTAAGCACAAAAGAAGCATTTCTGAAATTATTTCTTCCCCTGGTGCTCCTTTAGGGACAGATGAGATGGTAAACGGAACTTAATTTTTATCACAGGCACATCTTTCTCCCTTTCTCTACAATGCACCATTTTCTTCTCCGGTTCCATCTCTCCAGTTTTACCTTCCCAGGTGCCAGTGGGAGGCCCACAGCTCTTGTCAACCTTACTTTTCTTTAGTTCAGTGCTGGGACAGGATCACATTTTCTCTTCCTCATTTTGAAGAATAATTTTTCTTGTTTCTATTATCTTTGCACCTGCCCTGTTTGGGTGGTAAGCAAGGCAGCAAGTTGTTATGGAGTGCCAACTTTCAAGCATGGCAGCTGTCATTCATCAGAAAGGCTGTGACAATTTGAAAGAGATCTTTGAGGTCAGGCCTGTTGACTGTTGATATTCCCTTACAGAGGGAGAAAAGGAGGTCATTGGTCCCCCACCAAAGATTCCAGCTGCTCCCTCATAAACCTCCCAGCCGATTCTATGCAATTCCGCCCTCAGTAACCATGGCCTCATGGCCTTATGGGATGCTAGATTATATAGACAACAGAGAGGGAAGTCCATATCTATAGCTATGTGCGGTGAGACTTGGTGTTATGGATATTTTGGAGTCACCCATGATCCTGTGAGCAACCCTTCACACATGCTCCGTAATTAAGCCCAATAAACTTATTAATCCCAAAGGTTGGGTTTTGCTGGAATTTTGTCATTGCTGCTCTGTCTGAGGGGGTGGGAGCATTTGTTCATGTCTCCCCAGGAAAAATTTATGCTACCCAAGTCTTTAACAATTCATCTGAAACTTGCTGTAAAAAACAGAACAGTGACTGATGCAACAGGGCTGCCTTTGACAGACTGGGGGGAAATTACCTAAGGACAGCAAGACTAGAGATATCCAACCAGACTGTAACACATGTGTAAGGATAAACATGTGGAAAGAAATGTGCGTACATTTAAAATGTTATTACACACAGAAGCCAAGACTCCCTGAACATAATCATGGTTTTCTGCTTCCCAGGTCATGAGCACACAATTTCCTTGAGCTTCACTTCCCTTTTTGTAATGTTTAGATTGTAACAGTATTATAGTAAAAACATATGTGTCCTTATGCAAACAAGGGTCGTTGAACACTATTAATTCTTAGAGCCATGATCCTGAAGCAGCCTTGAGGAGAACTGAAGGATTGCCAAAATGGGGGCTGGGGAATCTGATTCTTTTTTCCTTTATAGCTCAGACTTTGGAAAGAAGCATTAGAATTTATTCACGATTTGGTCAAATTCATGGTGATAACTTTTTAGACAAAATAATCATTTTTATTTACTGCTTTTATTAGCCCTACTCTGTTTATTATTCAGGCATCCACTTATCCCTTCTCTCTATAAAAAGATCAGAAAACAGTGAATTGCTTGTCCTATCTTGGAGGCAACCATCATGCTGTTTGTGCCCTTGCTTGTTTTCTGAGCGGAATGTAGAAGTGTCTATCATCCTCTGGGTGAGGACATGTTCCACCTCCTTTGGGAATGGGTCCCAGGGAAGGCAGAAAGCTCAGAGCCTACTTGGAGCATCAAGGTGGTGGGATTCTAGCTCCTGGAAAGGTCCCTTGGTTGTGGGAAGGATGTTCCTTCCTTTCAACATGCAGGCTGCAAAGCTGCCATGTAGGGTTTGTCCCACTTTCTGTTATGTGCAGTGTTCTTGGGGCAGAAGGTGGGGATATCGCAAGATGTTAGACTGGAAATAAGGGCCTTGGTTTTAACCTCATGCTTAACCATCAGGCAGATACCAGTAAAGTGAGTAATTGTGTATCATCAGAAAAGATTATTGTGTGTTTAAATTGCCAAGATCCTGCATAGCAATTTGTGTCAACTCTTAAATTACACTCTTACTTGCCTCTTGCCTGCCCTACTCTGCGACCTTCTTGTGCCCCCTCTGGTCACAACTTGTCACTGCCAGTCATATCACACAATCCAGCTGTAGCCACAATATACAACAACTTACAAAGTAGTGCGTTGTGGCCCAGGTCAGTCCCAAACGCTTTAATCTGAATAAGTAGTGCCAATATTTAGTGAGGGAATTTCACAGATTATTCCAGTGTAGCAGAAAGTCTGACACTCTTGCATACGTTTTCTTGCTGCAGACCCTGTGGTCTTGAGATCTATTCAGCATAGTGGACCCTGGCAATTCAGTACAGAGCCTGCTTCGTTCATGTCTTTTGCCTCCATGTAACAGAAGTTTATTAGAAATATTTAGTTTATGTGTATATTAGGGTGGATGTATGATAATTTCTGTTATAAATATGTGCCCCCAAAGGAATTACAAAAATTTTTGATAGCAGATCTTTAGTAAATGTGTATGACAATGATGTGTTTTCTTTACATTTTTCATAAGTCACAGACAACATAATTTGTTTTCCATCAGACGAGTTTTTGTGGTTTAGACTGTAGGATACTAAGACCTGAGGTTTAATTTTCATGTGGAGTGAATATACTTGCTTGTACTGGTTAAATCTAAAGAATTATTACATAGAAGTATTTAAAAAAGGTGCACAGTACATTGATATCTGAGGTGTGCTGTGTGTGCCTAGCAATTTATACTGCTTCTCTGTACTTACATGGTGTTCCCAGAGCAAACACAGACAGTCTATAACAATGAGAAATTATGCCACTCAATCCAACTTCACCAATGATAACTTTTTACAGTATGATGTAAAAACAGATTTTATGTTTGTTCTTGATTTCAGCTTGAATACCTAATTACCCAACAGCAGCAAATAATAAAGAAACAAATGAATGCCCAGAGAAAGGGCTTGGTGAGCCCGTGGTAGAGCAGTAGTAACTTGCTGTCAGCAGCTAAGGTTGCTGGGAGCTGCTTTGTTTGTTGTTTGTTTGTTTATACTTTGCGGGGTTTGGTATGGTCCAGGTTCCATGAGGCCTGTCTTATCCATCACTTCATCAGGAAATTGAAAGATGGTGAGTTTCAAGAAGGTTCCTGCTCAAGAGAGGCCCCTGACCTCTTAACAAGTGACAGGCCCTTCTGTGGCCATTCAGCTGACCAATGGACTTCTTGTATTTGGGAGATCTCTTCATGAGCCAGCCACACTCTGGCTGGCCTCACAGGGCTTCAGGAGACCAGCACTGTCCTTGGCTTCACTGCCAGGTACAGCTTTCCTGTTCTTTTGGAAATGTGAAAGAGACATCATAGACTTGAAAGCCCATATTTCATATAAAAATAGCATCTCCTCTTCCCTATGAGCATATGTCTCTTCTGTTAATCAGAACAATCAGGGACTGTTCTGAAGAGATCATTCTAATAAGGTACCGGGACGAAATATTGAGGAAGAAATTGATTTTCTGTGGAGAGTAAGGTGACAAGAAATGATCAAGAATAAAAACCCCACAAATTAAACGTATTATAGACAAAGCACATGGAATAAATATGCTTCCATCCCTTTGTGTTGTCCAGAACAACTCTCTACTGCAAAGCCACAAAGTGGCACAAATACAAATACATCCATTTGCCTGCTGGGATTAAATTCCTCTAATTACACAGCCCCACTTGATATGGAGGGCCGACGCATCACCTCTTGTTTTTTTTTTTTTTTCTTTCGCAATCATTGTTATATCCGTGCTCTATAATCAGCGTTCATCACAGCTAATTAGAGCCTCCTCGTCTGTTGTTCATGAGACCTGACATTCCTAGAGTTCAACTGCAAATTCATTTTAAATGTCTCTGGGCTCCCAGGGGAAATGAGAATGCTAAAGTTGTATTATTCCCAAATGGCTTTTTGAAATTTTAATGTACTGTGATTTTCTTCTTTTTTTATGGAATTTAAATGATTAGTCACAGAGCAAGAAAGCAAGTCCTACTTAAAACTTTTCAGAGCTGGTCTGTGATTTACAGTTTAGAAGGAGCCACAGTCTTTCTTCTTGATAAGGGTGCTGTTACCAGAACAGATCACATTGCCTTAGAAAGAGGTTCAGTGTTGATTCCTCTTTGAGGAGAAAGGTGATGGCCAGAACACCAGTTAAGTCTGAGGGTCTATTGTAAGAATGTAATCTACGTTCCATATAACTCAAGGTTTCTAACTCATGGCCAGGCTGTTTCACTTGGCCATTCTGTTACTAAGGTGACCGTAACCTTTGAAACCTTATTAAAAAGTAAACCTAAGTTAGCATCAGGCATTCTTTACAGAGATCACTGTGGGGCCCCGCCCCATTTTCACCATTGCTCATAGTTTATGCGTCCTTTCTGCTATTAGCAACATTAATGTAGACTAAATTGTTGCCAAACAAACAGACAAACCTGTACTACTGGGCGAGCATTTGGAGTCATCAGAAGCAGGGTTCAAGCACAGATGATCCATGTGTGTGAACACATAATTACAGTGAAGTCTGGAGGCCTCTATAGACAGGAGCTGACTTCACAGCTGTGGTGAGTTTGTAGAGGGCTGGAAACTCAGGGAGAAAAGAAGGACGGCTTCCTAGCAGGAGTAATAGTCACATCGAGGCAAAGGCACTAGTAAGAGATAAGATGTATGGGGTGTCGTTCTGCTGTTGTTCTAAACACTTAAAAAGAGGATTGTCCCCTTTAAATCTCAAGAAAACCTTATAAAGCACTGCAGGGTACTTCCATTCGGTAGACAAGGGAACAAAAGGGTATAAAGTTAGGTCTTTGAAGAAGTACACCACAGAGTTTACTTTTTAAAGATATCTGTAATAGCAGCACCCTTCCCAGAATGTTTCAACAATTTTGCAGTTGCTTCATTAAGACAGGACCCCTTTGTGTGAATCTACATTCTGTGAGAGTGTCATAAGAAACTAACAGAATGCAGCAGGAAGTGATGCTGTGATTGTTTCAAAGGTTAGGTCAGGAATGAAGGTCCACACCCACTGGAACATTGTTCTGGAACTCTGACCTCTGCAGCTCTGCCAATCCATCTGCCCATGGCTGGCATGCTCTGAGGTGATGCAGCTAGCTACCCTAAGGAAGAGACCACCAGTTATAGCTTAGGTTTAAAGGGGATAGGGAAGGAGGGAGGGAGGGAAGGGGGAGAGAGAAAGAGAGAGAGAGAGAGAGAGAGAGAGAGAGAGAGAGAGAGAGAGAGAGAAGGAGGGAGGGAGGGAGGGAGGGAGGGAGGGAGGGAGGAGGAGGAGGAGAGACCAAACACTAGCAGCTCCTAGGGCTTATAGCTCCAGCCATAATATTAGCTGCACCCAAGAAAATGAACTGAAACCAAGACTTCCTGGACAAGCCTGTTTCTACATCCAGACCCACAGAAACTGCCAGATAACAAAGTAATTATAGTTTCAGCAACTGAATTTCAGGGTGATTCCTTATATAGAGTTGCTAATAGAATACCACCAAAGAGAACTACAGTTGTAATTTAAACTTTGGCTCCATAACACCTTCCTATGTCCTGGTACATACGAACACTCCTCCATATCCTTCACATGGAGAAATGCAAAAAAAGAAAGAAAGAAAGAAAAGAAAAGAAAAGAGAAAAAGAAAAGAAAAGGAAGAAAGAAAGAGAAAAAAAAGAAAGAAATTATTCCTTTAGATTAGTCTTCTGAGAGGCAGGAAACGCTTTTGTACTAAGGCTTATTTTGTCTCCATTTTAAGGTTGAAAATTAAACAAAGGAAGCAAAAAAGTAAAATTTCTGGAGCTCATAAACACACTAGTTGTCAAGACTGTAAAAGCTGACTGTCCATTGACTGAGGAGATGCATGGCACATCTCTAAAGTGATGAAGTCACACATCTCTGGAGTGATGATGTCACATCTCTGGAATGATGATGTCCTATCTCTGGAGTGATTAATTCCAACCATATTAAAATGATGTAGTGTTTAGACTACATGGAAACTAATATTTCAAATCAGGCAGTAATTTCTGATGAGGCGAATGAGATAAGAGAAGACAAGTTCTTTTAAGGCAGAAAGCTTGGATTTTCATGAGAGAAAATATAGCCCTTCCTTTTTTAGTTAAAACAACTTGTTGAATTTATGCACCCCTGGAAACCCGCAAGCATTTTAGAGATGAACTTCAAAACAATAAAGTCTTCCTCCTTAGATTCTGTGGGATCAGCATAAAGGCATTTACTAAGTAAGGTGCTGAGAATGATTTCTTACTGTCTCAGTTTCTTTATTTATAAAATATAAAGTAATAGCTGAACTTTCCATCCAGGAATTGTTTGCACTTGTCATGTATTCAACCAAACAATTTTTCTAAATACCTAAAGTAACAATTTATCTCCTTGACATGTCTCAGAATACGTCAATATTGTGTATAAAACAGACACTGCACACTAATGTCACATCTGTGGCTACCATCAGCATGTGATGAAGACCATTTGGGAAGCCAGCCAAGGGATGACTTTGGGACAGCACATTGTGGTTCACTTTGGAGGCTCATTCCCTGCCTGCCTGCCTGCCTCCCTGCCTGCCTCCCTCCCTGCCTGCCTGCCTGCCTCCCTCCCTCCCTTTCTTGAATGTTAGGATAATTTGACTTTGAGAACGTCACACATGGACACTGAATCCATGTCACTTCTACCTCCCCCTCAACTTCTCCAGTGTCCCCACCCCCAAAGTCATGGCCTCTTCTTTAATCATTTTTGTTGCACATGTATATGTATGTACACACATATATATTTATAACGTACTAAGTACATTTCATGTTATCCGTACGTACATGTGTCCATGGCTGCCCATTTGGGATTGGACAACCTGTGTGTCCATGGCTAGAGGAGACTGATTCTTCCTCTCTCGGCAAGCTTGATCACTTGTAGCTCTTCATGAGATTTCTTAACATTGCTCTGTGATGGAAGTTTCTCCAACCCACTATGATGACTCAGACAGTTTTATTCAACCTTATTAATTATAAGGTATACTTTGTCTGTCTGATTTATGAACTTCGAATACTACTCTGAGTGTAAATTTTAGTGAAAATGTCTATTTTATAAAGTGATAAAATGCAATCATATTTATATTACGTTGCAATATATGCCTATATTTGTGTTTTTGATAGCCTAAGAAATGTTAAGAATAGATGAATTACTCTTACCTTAAAATATTTATTTGTTTTATGTGTTGGTGAGAGAGACACAGAAAAATGGGGGGATAAAGAGAAAGATGTGAGAGTGGACAACTTTGCAGGAGGTGCTTTCTCCCTCCACCTTCTTTTTGAGGCAAAGTCACTCTTGTTATTTCTGCCACTGTGCTGTGCATGGGAGCTTCCAGCCTATTCTCCTGTCGGTGCCTCCCAGAACTCATGTGAGGTGAAAATTCTGGCACTGGGGTTGCAGATCTGAGTCACTGCACACAGCATTTTTGCATGGGTCCAGAGGATCAAACTCAAATCTCCAGGAGGTCTTCCCACTCAGTGTTTTTAATCACTGCACCTCAATAGCTTAGTTTTACTTTTTTAAATCATTTTTTAAAATTATATTGTACACTTGTTCCTGTGGCTTTTTCCTCGTGAAAGTAATAGTAAGCTCAGGTGTTACATAAATCATGTCATTCAATTGAGCAATGTTTTTGCAGTGAATTGATGAGGATTATTTATAAACTGCACAAAGAATTTGAATTAAAGGTAATTTGTTTTAAAAGATCACTTTACTATAAATAGAACAAATGTTTTAAAGGAGAATAAAAGTTTTAAGTAATTACCATTGGTAAAATGATAATACTAACTGGAAGTCTAGTTTATTGAACCTTCAGCATGAGGTCATCAGTTTTGCATAATAATTCGTTTAATTTTTTAAAACAATAATGGAGAGGGTATTAATGTCATTACACTCATTTTACGGATGCAGCAAAGGGAAAGGAAAAATGATACATGAACTAAATAAAAGAGGATCTGCCATCCAGCTCCTGTACACATCTGTCTCAGTTACTCTGCTACTGCTGTGAAGAGACACAGTGACCAAAGCAACATATAAAATAAATTATTTAATTAGGGGCTTGCTTACAGTTTTGGAGGGTCAGTCCATAATTATCATAGCAGAGAGAGTGGCAGCAGTCAGGCATGGTGCTGGAGAAGTAGATGAGAGCTTATAGCTGATCTACAAGTTGCAGGCAGAAAAGTGGTCTGGGCTTGGAGTGAGCTTCTGAAATGACACATTAAGGCCATAGCTGCTCCAACAAGGCCACACTTCCTAGTCCTTCCCAAATAGTTCTAATAAATGGGGACCAAGCATTCAAATCTGTGTCAATCTAAATCAAATCTATGGGGGCCATTCTGGTTCAAATTCAGTGTCTTTATTTTGACTCTCACTGTAGTAACATGCAACTGTTTATTTCAATAGATATTTTAAATTCCAAATAAGCTTATAAAACCTCAAATATTCTATATAATTAGTGTGGAGAGCAGAGTCTCACATAGCCCAGAATGCCTTCAAACTTGTTACTCAAGTCTGGGATAATGAGCAGATGCCACCACATTTAGTTTTATGCAATTTTAAGAATTGAATTCAAGGCTCGTGCATTCTAGTGCATTCTCTACTAACAGAGCTACATCCCTTACTCTAAAACCTCAAATGTATCCCAATTTCTTAAATTTATTGCATTTCTCTATTTGTTTGCGTGTGTGCACATAGGCATGTTTGTTCACCACTAGGGGTCAGAGGACAAATTGAGGAAGTCGATTGCACCTTGTGGGTCTTCAAGAGAGAATTCAGGTCATGAGGTGTGGTAGCAGGAGCCTTTGCTTACTAAACTCAAAGTAGCTTAGCCATGAACAAGTAATGACAATATTAAGAAGGTGAATAACTTTTAAAGGTAGTTACTTATTTGGGAGATTCGCTGCAAGTTTTATGAGCTATGCCAAGCTTAAAGAAAGCATGCTGTAGGTACAGTATTTCCATAACTTTTATTAAACTTCTTAAAAATAATAGTAGATGTGTATGCTGCATTAGACAGATGCAGCCTCATATAATGGCCTTACTCCCAGTGCTTGTGTGTATTTATTTTAAGCAGCAGAGTTTACGGTAGATTTCTTCTATGAACATGTATCCTTTGTTTTTCTTTTTTCTTCACAATTTTCTTCACTGCATAAACTGCTGAGTCCTTTTAAATAGTCTTCTTTGAAAGAAAATATAGCAAAGAATTTGTTTTTCACAGCAGATAAAGCACTCAGGATAGATTTCAAAGGGAAAGGGGATTTTCACAGCTATGGTAGTCAGTATTTTAGTGGATGGTTGTCACACTCTTTAAAATGAGTGAGAAGCAGAGATGTGACCTGACTCACATGACAGCCAGAGACAGACAGTGGGTGTCCAGAACCACAAGCTTGTGGCCCTGTTGTCTGATAGCATGGCTTTTCATTTCTCCTTTCTGTCTTCATCAACATTGATAAATAGTAGAAGACATTCAGTTGAACCTCAAGAGATTTGTGGAGGTCTAGATAATTTTTTGAGATCTTCTTTGTTCCTTGCTGACTGGAATAGAGAGAATCAGGCTGATTTTTAAGTGAAGCCACATTCACATCACTGTAATAGTAATCTAAGACTTAGGTTGTAGTTAGAAATCATTTCTACATATTATCTACAATCTTCATAAGAGGTATTACTATGTACTTTTGATGGAATGCCATAATGTCAACAATGGAATTAGAAGGATGTAAGACATGGAATCCATGCATTTTCTAGTGATGCAATAGGTCACTTTAACCTACAAGGAATTCCACTAAGCATGACAACTAAAGACTGATTTGCTATAGACACTGACTGCATTGATATCTGTTGATCATAATCTCATAAAACCCACTGGCTTAAAAATCAGGATGATATGTAAAATTTACATGCACTTCATGGACATTTTTACAAAGTGCCTTCAAAACAAAGCAAAAAGTATACATGCTAAGCTGGAGCACATATATTCAGTTTGGAGAAAAAATTGAATTAAAATAAAACATTTCTCATCTTCTTTGCTCTGTTGTAGTTAGCTCTCTTCAGTATCTGTCAAGCCTCTAAAATCCGTATGAAAATCCACTAACACCAAAACAACAGACTAAATGAAGCATGAGACTTGAGATAGATGCCTCATTTAAGGAAATGATCACATACAAAGAATCCAAATCCACTAATTTTGTTTAAAGGTAAAAATTAATAGCGGCTTTATGTAGATATTTTTCTTACTCACTTCAGGTTCTACTATAATTTTTGTCCTATAGCAGAAATGCAGTACTGCTCTTGGAACCATCATATTTAATTCCCGAAGAGACTGCAGTTTGTCATTACAGATGGAGTGATAGCCTTGACGGTATCATTGAACTTTTGTCATGACTAACCTGGAAGAGTTGCTGTGTGTCAGAGAATTTTGTCATTCATCTTGCTTTTGAAAGACCAAATTTATTTGCAACCTTGAATGACATTGGCTACATGAAACAGCCTGAAATCTATCACACCCGAGTCTTATAAAACTGCAATTTAAAATCCTAAGTGTTGACCTGCTTTTCAGAACCATCTTCAAAGTCAATGACTTTCAAATATTTTCTTACAAACCTGGAGATTTTTTTAGCTGATAACAATAACTTTATGTTTTCCTGTATTTTTTCCTGAGTACATGAGGTCACCTAACATGTACCATGTGTTCTTATTTTCCTTTTAGAGAAAAGTAGAAATCAATGTCATTAGAAACACATGTATATGTCTTATATTCATAAAATGTCAGTGTGCAACTGGAAAGTCAACAGGTCAAGAGAGTGGGGTTTAACCTTTCTTTGGATTATTCAGCCAACAGTTGAAACAATCAGCTTACATGGACAGGGAACAGAATTGCATAAAAGTTATCCTGGGAAAGCAAGATTGTCTTTGAGCGTTCTGTGTTGAAAAGTATACAAAACATGTATCTGAAGATGGCCTTGTAATTCCATGCATGCTATTGTTCAATTCAAAGTAAACAGAAAGTAATTGAGCACTTTCTATTAACCAGGTTTGAGTTTTCAAGTGTGTGTGTGGGGCTGGTGGGGTGGGGTGTGTGTGTGGGGGGGGACTGGTTTCTGCAACCTCCATGGCCAGCAGAATGAATATCCTTGAGAGTCAAGAAGACAGTTCAATCCAACATAACTAAGTAGCTGGTGTTGGTTCAAACTTTGGGAGTCTGACCCCAAGTCATTTATTTTATGCACATTTAAGTGCAGCACAATTTGGTGAAAATTTTTCTAGTTATAATTAAGTCAACCTCACGAGCAAGGTAAAACATACAAAAATCTCCTTGAGGAACAAAGTTAGGTAAATAAAGATCAAAAGTGACTACACTGAAACTCTTTGTAAAGTACACGTGGCACTGTCTGTAAAGACAGGTTCTATAGATTGATTGAGAAATCACACTTCTGATAAGGTTCTGGAGCAATGTCCAGTGTGGTCTCACACAAATACTGCAAAGGTCATCAGGCTAGTATGCAAGTCTGCTCCCAGCCTTCTGCGCAGACAACAGATACTTTGTTCCTTCAATAGAAGGAACAATCCTCTGTGCTAGCTAGCATTCCAGGTTCCCCTAGTGCTTATCTGTGAGCACAAGGACATCTGGGCCTCCTACGTATGTGATAATAAACACTATTATTGTTCTTATAACAATAATGGCTACTATTTATAGAGCTCATTCTATATCACAAAATGGACTAATTATTTTGAACATGCAATATAATAGCCTTATAAAGTACTCTCTTTTTATCATTTCCCTCAAGTTTTACTAAAAATAAGTTGAGAAATGGAAGAATGCATAACCACAAAACAAAACCATCCACAGTCATTTCTTTCAAGAGCAATTACTGAGGAGATTTAACCATATTCTTTTCTATTCTCCCCAAGCATGATTGGTAGAGCCATGGATACGTGTACTGTGATGTATGTCAATATACATACTCTTACAGTGCAGATATGAGTGCAGATGCAAATGGAGATGCTTTGCAAAATTTCTGGTTAATGATTGGATAGCATCCTTGGTGTGGAGTAGTTACGTCTTCAATATTTACTGTTGAGATCATTTATATTTTTCCTCTTCTGTAATTAAATACATATAATCCATTATGTGTATCATGATCCTATATTCCAAGAATATCCATATGATATTCTTGGAACTGACTGAATTGCTGGGGAGAAGCAAGAATCTTTGACTTAACATGCTCCAATATCATTTTTTTCTTTTTCATTTCATCTTTGTTTTTGAAGCTTGATTACCCTGAATATGAGATTGTAAAGCTACAAGAGGGATGGGGATATAGCTCATTGATAGAGAGTACTTTCTTTTAAAAAAGAATATAAGGCTTGGGACTCAAAACCAGCATCACAAACATAAATATTTTAATATTAAGTTTATTTCATAATTTTTAATTATGCATATATATGCACATCTGTATGTGGGTATGTGCATGTATGAGTACAGATGTGTTCTGTTCAGAGACGGTGCAGACAAAAAGACCTCTTGGAGCCAGAGTTATGGTTGGTTGTGAGTTGCCCAATATGGGTATTGGGAACCAAACTTAGGTCCTCTGAAAAAGCAAGGATCACTTTTAACCATCAAGCCATTTCTCTATCTCCTGAAATAAAAATTCACTGTGGCAGAATCTATGAACTTCTCCACGTATGCCTTTTATTTATGGTGTTTCTTTTAAACTCTAAAAATATAAAATATATTTTATGATATACTTAGATGTGGTGGTAATCTAATTGTACTGAAATATTATTTTGATTGTATGTTAATAAATAAAGTTGTCCGGGAGTCAGAGCTATTAGAGCCATAGCAAGAGTGTGGCGGTGGTGGCACACGCCTTTAATCCCATAAGATCTCTGTGTGTTCAGGGATATAGCCAGCATTGGAGACATATGCCTTTAAGACCTAGGGGGCTGTACATTCAGACAGTGACGAGGCAGTCATGTGTTTGGGTTTACAACCAATGAGAAGGCAGAACAACATACTATAAAAAAACGAACCGACAGGAAGTAGGTCTCTTTTCGAGAAGCTGGGACAGCAGGCGGAAGGGTGAGATTTTAGCTCTGAGCTCTGACCTCTCGGCTTTCTCCTTTACATTGTTTCTGTGTTTCTTATTTAATAAGACGGTTAGTTACATCTATACTTAGATGTTTAGTGGGCTGCTAATATTTCTCCTAAACAAATAAGCATTAAGTTCTTTTGTGTGTGTTTTTTATATACTTATCATTTTGACAAATGAAACCTCTAATTTACTTTTATTTTTTATCTTTTACAAAATTGTAATCTAATATTAACAGTTTGTGAGCCTCCTGAAAGTATGGAGCCAGATTTGGTTTTATGTTTATTGATAGTGTACATAAGGATGAAGATAAATGAATGCACATTGAAGGGGATCACCATTCACTACATTTTGTGACTATCTTAAAATTATTATTAGGTTTCTGAAATTATTTTGTAAGGGTGTACTTCTTCATATTCCTTGTGATTAAAGGGCCTTGCTTGCATGTGACTTCCCCGAGATAAGTTGTGGCAGTCTAATAGAAGAGATTTTAAATAATAAAACAAATCACTTTATTCACAGAGATGTTAAGCCAAGAGCTTCCCACTGTTTAAAACAGACTAAAGATTTTTCAGTCCTTGGTTTGGAGGTGATGTGCTAGGACATCTTCCTAGCACAACATACAGTTCTTTTTCTTTCCATTGAGAAAACTCTTTAAAGTTTGACATAGAGTAAATGGAGAAGAAGCAGGTGTCTGGTAAGGAAGAGTTGCAGATGACTGTGGGATGCGTTAGTGTTAGAAGATTAGGCTTGACTCTCCATTGCTCCAAAGAGTATGAAAGGCTTAGGACCGCCTTGTTTATGTAAAATGAGGAAACCATCAGGTACTAAATCAGCCATCTATCAAGATCAGCACCAACCAAGCTAAGTCCTGTTCATGTGAAAATTACCCCTAATTCCTGTGGTCTCCCTCTTCAAAAAAACGTGATTCCCAAAAAGGAAGATGTTACACAAAGTTATATCAGAAACTACAGCATACAACACCTGATTAGTTTTTCTCAAAACTCTCAAGGATATCAAAACTAAAGAAGCTTGAGGTTTAAGGAGACAAGGCAACTAAATTCAATGTGATGTCATGGAAAGAATCCTGAGACAGAAGAGGGATATTATTTGAGAACAGGAAATGTCAATAAAGTGTGACTATGTAATGATGGCCTATTGATGCTGACTCATTAGTTAAATAAATGTACCTAACTAACATAAGATGTTTACAATCATGGGATGTGATGTATGTGGGGTACAGGGTAACTTTTATTTTTGCAACTTTCTTATAATTATAAAACTCTTAAAATAAATATTCAGGTTAAGATATACTTCCTAACAAAGCATGAAAAATTCTTACCTAATTATAAATATGAGAATACATATTCTGGTCATTTTCAGAAAGACAACATTGTTCTAGAAAGAGGCAGATAAATGGAGGAAGAAATGATAAGTCTCAGAAAGAGTGACTATAAAGGTGAACCTAGGCTATTGATTAGATAAAGTAATAAAACCAGGTAGACATCATTTAAACATCTGAAATTACCATGGTGATGACAATGATGCAAAAATTCGAAGCCTAACAGAATCAAACGAGCTCCAGTGACTATAGTTTCTAGAAGTGGTCAAGCACTAATTTATATGAGGATCTAATAATAAATGCTGTGATGTCTAGTGTAGTTGGAAGATTTTTCTGGTCCTGTCCAGGCCCTGTGGTCAGGACAAATCTCTCACCCACTGTCCTCCAGCCTTTTATAAAATAATTACATAGAGGTTTAATGTTAATTATAACTGCTTGGCCATTAGGTCAGGCTTATTACTGACTAGCTCTTACACTTAAATTAACCATAATTCTTATCTATGCTTATCCACATGGCTTGATACCTTTTCTTAGGTCTGCTTTGTCATCTTGCTTCCTCTGTGTCTGTCTGGTGACGCCTGACTCAGCTCTTCCTCTTCCCAGAATTCTCTTCATCTGCTTATCCCACTTATACTTCCTGCCTGGCTACTTGCCAGTCAGCATTTTATTTATCACCAATCAGAGCAACACACATTCACAGCATACAGAACAACATTCAACAGCAGTCTAGGATTACCACTGAAAGTAATAAATTAATATAGTGGAAGGTTGAAAAAAGAGGGAAATAGCAAACTAAATTCACAAATTTAAAAGAAGGTGCTTATCAATAGGGATTATAACACAATATATGGTATCTTTTAGAAATAGGGAAATTGTAGATTTAATTCAAAGATGTCAGGTGTTAGAGGTCAGTTACATAGTGTATACTATGGTTAAAAGAGTAAGGTATCTAGAATATGCTTATGTTTATAAAGAGCTAGAATATGTTCAAATAATAATACATAGAGAAATTCTCCAATGTGTGGGTAATGAAATATAAAAGTAGACTTTAAAGAATGAAATTCATGTAAATGGTTAACCAAAAAGAAATTGGCGCAGGTAACAAATGTCACAAAAAGTCAACTTTAATAAGAGATGCTAGAGACAAAAAGGCATGTTTTATAACAAAGGGTCATATGTGCTAGGAAAATGTGACAATGTTAATAAAGCTTCAAATTGCATGAAACAAAACTTTCAATCATAAAAGGACAAGTAAAATCCAATAAAGAGATTAAGAAAACCCTCAAAGACATAAAAATATGGAAAACCTGAGTAACAAACTAGAACAAATTAAATATACATGTTTATACATATTCAAAATGTGTACATATAATTTAAAACCCATATTGAGCAAGTATTAGAATATAAATAATTTAATAAATTTTCAAGAATTGAGATTTTGCTGAATATATACTGTCTCCACTATAAAATTGACCTAGCATTTCATAATAAGACATTTAAAAGTTGTCAATGGTTTTGAAGAAAGTCCCCAAAATATAATTTAAAATAATCTGAAGAAGAAATGTTCATTTATAGTAGGAAATGTTTTGAGTTGAACAATAATTAAAATGCAACATGAAAAACTGTGAGGCATAGCCAATACATTAGCTTTAGGAAAATTATACCCTAACCCAAACATCTAAGTGCAATATGCTGTCTTCAGAAGCTGCCGTAGTTTTTTTCTCTCCCAGGTCACACGTGAAAGTGTTTTTATCAAAAGACAAATTCCTTTTCTTCCTCCTCCTGCTCTTTCTTCTCCTCAAGCTCCTCCTTCTCCTGCTCCTTCTCCTCCTGTTCTTCCTCCTGCCCCTCCTCCTCCTCCTGCTCCTGCTTCTCCTGCTCCTGCTCCTCCTCCTGCTCCTCCTCCTGCTCCTTCTCCTCAAGCTCCTCCTCCTCCTCCTGCTCCTGCTCCTCCTGCTGTGGGATGGTCTGTATGTCAATTGCTCTGATTGGTCAATAAATAAAACACTGATTGGCCAGTGGCTAGGCAGGAAGTATAGGCGGGACTAACAGAGAGGAGAAAAGAAAGAACAGGAAGGCGGAGGGAGTCACTGCCAGCCGCCACCATGACAAGCAGCATGTGAAGTACCGATAAGCCACGAGCCACGTGGCAAAGTAAATTAATGGAAATGGGCTGAATATAAGAGTGAGAGCTATCTTTCCTTCACTCACGCTCGCCTCGGATTCGAGATGGCGGCGGCGGTGGCGGTAGACTCAGACTCCTGGGACGCGGACACGTTCTCTATGGAGGACCCAATGTGGAAGGTTGCAGGTGGCGGTACGACCCGCAGGGACCGCTGGGAGGGCGAGGATGAGGACGAGGACGTGAAGGATAACTGGGATGATGATGATGATGAAAGTAAAGAGGAAGCAGAAGTAAAACCAGAAGTAAAAATTTCAGAAAAGAAAAAAATAGCAGAAAAGATAAAAGAGAAAGAACGGCAGAAGAAAAGGCAAGAAGAAATTAAAAAGAGGTTAGAAGAGCCGGAAGAACCTAAAGTGCTAACTCCTGAAGAGCAAATAGCAGATAAACTTCGGCTAAAGAAGCTACAGGAAGAGTCAGACCTTGAATTAGCAAAAGAAACGTCTGGTGTTAATAATACAGGTTATGGAATAGATGCTATGAACCCATCTTCAAGAGATGACTTCACAGAGTTTGTTAAGTTACTAAAAGATAAAATTACACAATATGAAAAATCACTATATTTTGCCAGTTTTTTGGAAGCCTTAGTTCGAGATGTCTGTATTTCACTGGAAATTGATGACTTGAAAAAGATTACCAATTCATTGACTGTGCTTTGCAGTGAAAAACAGAAGCAAGAAAAGCAAAGCAAAGCCAAAAAGAAGAAGAAAGGCGTGGTTCCCGGAGGGGGATTAAAGGCCACCATGAAAGACGATCTGGCAGATTATGGTGGATATGATGGAGGATATGTACAAGACTATGAAGACTTCATGTGACATTTTACCTTCTCCTGGTGTCTTCTTTCTGTTGCCCACAATCCCTTCAACATGTAGCACAACTTCCTTTCTTTTCAGTTCTGCCAAATGCTACAATCAGAAGTGCAGTATCTTTTGTGCTGGTTATTTAACCCCTTGACACTCAGGTGCTGATGAGCAAATGAGGGAACTTGGATCTTGTTGCCAAGGGGTTAAAATTGGGAACCTCAGTTGCTACTAAATCATAGTTTAAAAACAAAAGAAACCTAATAATGTTGTCATTGTTGCTATCTGATTCCATAGCAGCAGTCACTAAATTGGAAACAAAGGTTGCAACATGACAAAAAAAAAATTGTGTAGTATTTACCAGCACCATTCAGTAATACAGCCTTAACCATACCTCCTTGAACTACTTCATAACTTGTCAAGAAAAGCAGTTTGCACAAACTAGGGCATGTGGGATGCACCTAGTATTAAAATTGCTTTGTCTTAAAATTGAGAGTGAGGATATTAAAAACATGTTGTGAAGAAGACTGCTTATCTCAGAGCGAAGATACTGTGGCTGAAATATACTAGTTTGATACTTAAGATTTTAATGACCAAAACCCTTCAACTTTGAAGCTGAAGAAGGTAAACCTCTCCATTATTACAGTGCAAGTGGTGGACGCTCCAGTCATTGACTGTCTAGTTATTTATCGGCCTATCTCTACTGATGGAGGACTTCAGATGGGGGAGGGAACTCTGTTTCTATTTGCCTGATTCAAGTGTCTGAGAAACAAATCTTTCTGTTCTAGGCTGCAACAGAAAAACTTAACAGGGTTTTGGCATTTCCTTTTCTTTATAAAACATGCTCAACAAACTGCACCAGTTAACTACAGTTTGGTAAATTGTTATGTTAACAATTATGACATCTGCAATGTTTTATAAAGCAACTAATTTAATAAAATCACTATTGTGAGGACTTAAATTTTGTGTTACCTCCCAAGAGATAATTGAGTACAGGATGCAGCTCTTGGGTGGAATTCTCTGTGTACTCACTAAGGCTTAATCAGTGCCTGATATAGTTACAGCTTTGAAACAAGAATTTTGGGGTCTTTAGTTTAGTGCAGAACAAAAGAGGCTGCCTTCCTCTTGTTTATTTGGGAAATTATCTTGTTTAGATGCTGAGGCCCAATTAAGTACCTATAACTATTTATTTCTATTTATTTGGAGTATTGGCGCCTACTGCTCACGTTATTACAGTAAACATAAATTGGGTGATCATTTTAAGTAATTTAACCAAATTTGTGGTTAGTTTTTTTTTTTTTTTTTTGGTCCCCATAATTGTTAAAACCAGGACAAAAATTTTTAATGTTTCTTCTATAGGCAATAGGAACCTCAAAGCTCTGTAGTCTACTAAGTGGAAAACAGGACCATCTAAATGACTTGAATTAATAGAAGGCCGTGACTACACAGCAATAACTATAGTAAATACTGTTGAAGGCAGACAAGGGCTAAGATCTCCTTAGCAGTAATAATGACAGACACTGAATTAAAACCTATTTTATTATAGAAAGATCAGTTTCTAACTCATGAAAATGTATCACCTGTTCCTTAACTGTGTAAATAAGATTAAATTGCTTTGAAACTGGAAAAAAAAGAGTGAGAGCTAGACAATGATAGGCCTGAACTATTGGCCAAGCAGTTTAAATAATGTAAGAGTCTGTGTGTTTATTTTATAAGTGGGCTCCGGACTGGCAGGACTGGCGAGACTTGGTGGGACCTGGAGAGAAGCTCTCCAGCAACATCTTCCTCCTCCTGCTCCTTCTCCTCAAGCTCCTCCTCCCCCTGCTCATCCTGCTCCTCCTCCTCCTGCCCCTTCTCCTGCCCCTTCTCCTGCCCCTCCTCTCCTGCTCCTTCTCCTCCTCCTCAAACTCCTCCTTCTCCTGCTCATCCTGCTCCTTTTCCTTCTGCTCCTACTCTTCCTCCTCCTCAGCTCCTCCTCCTGACCTTCCTTCTTCTGCTCCTCCTGCTCCTCCTCCTCCTGCTGCTCCTCCTCCTGTCCTTCCTCCTCTTTTTCCTGCTTCTCCTCATCCCATTTCTCTTTCTCCAGAAGTCCCAGAACCTCTACCCAATTCCCAATTTGTGAGTGAAGAGCCAGCATACAGGATGAGTTCAACTGCCACCTCATGCTACTGACCATCAAATTGTGCCTGTCAATCTCCAGAAACATGAAAGAAAATAACCCATTTTCTTTTTAAGCACTTCCAGTTGGGGTGGATTGTCACACATATATAGGGGAACAGAAATATAGTTTTAGAGTAAGAACAAAAGACACTGACTAGAGTTAGAACACTAAGAGAGACTCACAGAAAGCAGGAGGAAAGCAGTGACAAAGGACAAGACAATTAAGGGAGAAGACAATGAGCAATGCTGAAGAGTGAACAGCGCCTAGACCTTTGTTTTGGAAAACACAGGACAGGTGGCAAACAGCTGGGATACAGAAGCTGAATGGGTGGTGAGGTGGTTGGAATAAGAATAAGCTAAGACTTGTGCCCAGTTGATGAGCTGTCTAGTAAAGATTAGGTGTGGTCTTGTTGGAGGCGTGTCCCTGAAAGTGGGCTCCTAGGTTCCCAAGGTTCACACCATGCCCAGTATCGCTTTTGTCTGCTCCCTATTGGTCAGAATGTAGCGCTCAACTTTGCTCCAGAAACATGTGCTGCCATGATCCCTGCTATGATGATAAAGGAAAAGCCTCTGAAGCTGTAAGCAAGTTCCCAATTAAATGTTTTTTGTTTTTTAAATAAGAGTTGCTTGGTCATGGGTATCTTCACAGCAACAGAACAGTGACTAAGACAGAGGTATAGAATATGATGAACAAATGACGGATACATTAATATGTACTTAATTTACACAGATAGATGATAGATAGATAGATAGATAGATAGATAGATAGATAGATAGATAGATAGATAGATAGATGAGTGATAGATGGTAGAGGATAAATTATAAACAGATGATAGACAACTGAAACATATAAGGGGATTTAAAATAATCCTCGTAAAAATAAAGACGAAGAAAATTTATAACCTAACACAAACACATTACTCAGTATTTCTTCTTCAGAATGAATTCTGAGAACAAGAATGGAGACCTAAGCACAGATTGGGCACGTTCCATAGAAGTGTGGAAATATTGAGAAAAAACTTGAATGGAGACCTAAATATAGATTGGGCATGTTCCATAAAAGTATGGAAATACTGAAAAAAAAAAAGAACTTAGCAGCAGTATATTCAGAAATTTATATGAAAGAGAAAAAAATTCCTTGAGTGACACAATTTACCCCAATGCATTTAGCTATGTAGTTGACTATTTTTATATGTAAGAAATAAGCTCATAAGTCATTACACACACAACATAGTACACACATAGAGACACAAAATATACAAATAGAGCCACATGCTGCAAGTGGCATAATAAATGAACTTAAACGTTGAAGTAAGAAATGAAACCAAACTATTTGGACAATAGAAAAAAGAAATTGCTCCAGCTTGCTTTTGTTCCCATGAAAGGTGAGAACAAGAACCTAGTGTTACAAAAACTGTGGGGGACTAGAAGAGAAAGAAAAAATACCATTCATATTATGTATATAACCACCAAAATCATTTAAAAAATCCTAGTTGAATCCAGAAATATATTAAAAGGGCACAATTTCTTGGTAAGAATGATTTTAGAGATGCAAAAAAAAAAAAAAAAAAAACAGTCAGTGTCATTTATAACCTTATAGAATTAATAAGAAAACCAAATAATTTTCGGTGTATTTTCAGTAGTGGTAAGAATTACCACTTGTTTATGAATCAAATATACAAAATGAGAACATTCTTAATCAGATCAGATAAATCTTTATAGATAGACTGATAGAAATATAGATTTGTTTCCATTCGTATGATGTGCATGTTAAAAATCATCCTTTCAAGACCCAAAGGGAGGCAAAGTTGATTACAAATATCTCTTTTGTTTGAGATTATACCCCAAGACCAATAAGTACAATAACCAATATTTTAAGAGTTAAACAAAATTGACAGACTGTTTGAAGAAACTTTTCAACAAATGTCACCCAAATGGCCAATAACATGAAAATGTGCTTAACCTAATTAATAACCAGTAAAATGCAAATTAAGTCACAACATGATGCTATTATGAAATCTCCAGAGGACCTGAAACAGAAACAGGATGTCCCAAATACTGGAAGGAATTAGTGGCATCTGGTCCCCAACGCACAGCTGGTGGGAGTATAAATTAGATTAATCTCTTTGGGAGACTGCTTGGTTATAACTACTAAAGTAGAACATGTCAGACTCTTTGGTCCTGTGATTCCAGTTGAGATGTATCATCCAGTGCAAATACATGTGTAAATCCACTGAAGGCATGCTTATATGAGAATACTCATGTCAACATTCTTCACAGTCATTAAAACCGAGAAAGTGATCAATTGTGCTTTATCTGTGAAATGGATAAATACACATTCGATAAATCCATAGAATACAATATTATACAGGAGCGAGAATGAATGAACCACAAGTTCATGTGGCACATGGATGTGTCTATAAATGGATGATTAATGAAAGAAGGCAGACATAAACACACAAAAATGTACAGTCCAAGTTTGTCTGGACACATCACAAAAAAATCGAAGCTGACATGTGGTGCCTCAAGGTCAAAGCACCTGTGACCTTCAGCTACATAGAGTGCTTCTTGAACAATCGTCATACTTGATCCTACAGTAAGCTTGTGCTGCTAGTCTGTGGATAGGCTCAGCGCCAGAGCATAGCCTAGCACACACAAGCCCTCAGATTGGATCCCAAGTTAAAAAATGGCACTTGTATACTTTATTTTTGCAAACTCAAAAAATATATTTGAGGATTGGATTCTTTTCTGTATGCATGACACACTTCGTTGAATAGTTTAAAGACAAGCAAAGGCGCTTTCAGAGGTAGTATCTCCAGAGATGGACACAATTAGTAAAGTCCAATCAAGATTCCCTGTCTGTTGCCTCCTCATTCCTGCCGCAGCCATTACTCCATGCTCTCACAGTTACTCAGGTTGGACACACAGCTCCTCCTTCTCTGTTTCTACTTGGCTTCTGCTATTCCTCACTGGTCAGTCTCCCCTGTCTTCTCTTCTCTTTGTTTCTCCAAAGCTCCCATCCTTCCTTACCTTGCTCCCTCATGCTCTGCTTTCTCCTATCCACATTCATCTTACTGAGCAAGAACCTATCACAATCACTACTCTGCATATACTAAACATGCTGAATTGAATGGATGTGTAGTACTGTTGGCTGGCAGGCCACTATCAAGTCTGAAAATGGGTTAGACTATGTCCCATATTGGATAGGAGGAATGCTTAAATTTGAGTTCTATAACTAAAGATAACTTTTAGCCATGGGTGTAGAAGTAGGCACAACCAAGCCATAGCTCTGTTTAGTCCTCAACCCCTGCTGGATACTACAGAACACTATTGTAATTTCTCTCTATTTTCTGGATCTCATTTTGAATTGCTGACTGGTAGGAAATTTCTCTTTCTGTCCTATGAACTCTCCAAATCTACAATGCTAAAACCTCCTTATTCAACTATTTAAAAACAGTACTTCACATATCAAAGATTATGACTTGGCTATTTCTCTATGGCACATTTGCTCTGGTTAAAGTGAGATGCTGGGGCTGAGGCTCACTAGGTAAAGCTCTTGCTGCACAAGCTTGAGAGCCTGAGGTTGAACACCCATGCACAGCTGGGCACAGCTGCACAGCTGCAATTCCAGTGCTTCTGTGACAAGATGTGACAGAAAAGGGAGGTCTACCACATAGGCCAACTACCATAGCACACAACAGAAAGAAGCCATCTCAAATAGGTGTGAAGGTGGGGACACCTGTAGTCGTCCTCTGAGCTCCATCTGCATGCTGTGCCATGTGCACGCTTGCAGTCACATACATACCCATGCACATACGCACACAGACACAAAATAATAAAATAAAATGAGATGCTCTTTTCTTTTCTCCTTTAAATCTGAAGAGGAAGGAATGTCAAATTGGTGGATCGATTTCAGGAGAGGCATTGCAGTTTCTTTCTGTGTGTTTACTTTGAAGAGACTGATTCTATACAACTATCCAATTGCAGATATAAACGAATGTGCTGTTGACAATGGGGGCTGTCAAGATCAGTGCTGCAATACGATTGGCAGTTATTTCTGCAGATGTCAAGCTGGCCAAAAGCTGGAGGAAGATGGCAGAGGATGTGAAGGTACCAGTGGAGACTGTCTGCTTACTGAGAAGGAAACAGAATATCTATATAATGCAAAGAGGGGGCTTGCTTTCCATCCAAGCCAGTTGAAGCACTTGTGTTAAATATTATCAAGAGCATATCTTCTTCTTGTGTCTAGATTGTAAAATTGAAACCCACTAGAACACTTCAAGTAGCTTATTATAGGCAACATGTGATTATATGCTGGTGGTGTTTGTGCTGAGTTCTGATAATAGAATTTCAATCATTCGTTTAGGTCTTGGGGTACTTTATTTCTATAGTAAAAAGTGGTGCTTCTCAAAAAAGAGTCATATGTTGCTAAAATAGAAGTGAGGTGAACAAAGTTTACATGGGGACAGCATCCTTGGATCCAATGAGCTTTTGCTCTGAGTTTAACAATTTTTTTCAAATTAATTTCTTTTATCTTTTATTTTTTTAATTTGTCATCTTATTTACTTGATAGTCATTGAGTTTTTGTTCTCTATTAGGTATTATTCTATGCCTTAGAGATGTAAAATTAATGAGCAATAAATTCTTCCCTGAAGGAACTCATTGATTAGAGGAAAAGATGGAAATATGTGCTCAGATCTTACAAAACAATGTGCTTGGGAATTCTTAAGTGGGGTTAAATGCACTGGAAACAAAGAGATGTGTGTTTTACTCTCAGCTGTGATCCGATTGTGTAACCTTGGAAAGTTACTTATCTCTCTGAGATTGCCATCTGTAAAGCTTAGGATAATGTTAGCTCCGGAAACTGCCAGCAATGTTGCTTTGAGACCTAAATAAGACAATGCATTCAAAACACTTAGCATAGAGGCTGGCACAGCCTAGGCTCAGGATAGCTGTGCACTGTGCTTACGTTCAGTTATTGGATGCTCACTTTGGGAGAAGGAAGCAGGTAGAAAGAGCTTCTCACTCAGAGGACTGGGCAGGGGCTCTAGCCTGGAAGGATCATGTGTGCTACTCCCCATGGTTGTCTTTTCTGGTGTTTTCCCAATTCATTCTACTATAATACCTGATCATTTTATATTCAGGTGTCATTGTCTACTGATTTGTTTGTTTAGGAGCACGATAAGTAAGAAAGAAAGTATTCTAGTTGTGTTGTGGACATTGACTCTTTGAAAAGTCACTCCATGGGCAGTGTTCATAGTGAGACATATGTAAATAGAGAAGTAAAGAGAATAAATAAAAGACATTCCTAGTGAAGGTGCCCTGGACTGAGGTAATGGGTGTGGTAGGGATTCCTCAATTGGCAAAGAGTCTTCTCCATTCATTCATTCACTTTCTTGTGGTAATTTCTAACTTTGGGTGTGGTTGACAGTAGTACTCCAGTATGGATTCAACATCAGAGTGTCCACAAGTTAAAAGAGAGAGAGAATGGCCACTGATGGCAACACAGACTGTACAGTGATGTTGCTAGCTGTGACCTTTCTCCATCCTGACCCATGTGTTGTCCTTTTGCTGAAGATTGTCACAGTCATCAGTTTCATTATCATAGAAACATTTCACATGTCTAGCCCAACTAGTAGCTGATGTTACATATAACAATTCTAGCCAGGCGGTGGTGGCGCACGCCTTTAATCCCAGCACTCGGGAGGCAGAGGCAGGTGGATCTTTGTGAGTTCGAGGCCAGCCTGGGCTACCAAGTGAGTTCCAGGAAAGGCACAAAGCTACACAGAGAAACCCTGTCTCGAAAAAAAAAAAAAAAAAAAAAAAAAAAAAAAAAAAAAAAAAACGATTCTATTGGCATTGGCATTTTATAGCAGTTGTTAGGCTAACTGTGGGTTAGACCGTATACCTCATAGTTCACTTTCATCCGTTGTCTTGTATTTTGTATTTCGTCTTATATCTTGACTAAAGTTGTTCCACAAACACTAAAATATTTAGTGAAGTGTTTTCTCTGGCTGCATTGAACTGTGGTAGCTTTGGAGAAACTGTGTAGGACTAAAGCTGCATTGAGGAGACTCGACAGGGGCATCCCAGGGTAGTGGTGCTTTGCTCCTTACCTGGACCCAGAAGCAAGGAAGTGGAAGGAAGCAACTCCCCCACAAAGACTGCCCCACCTGCAGTCTCATTCACCTTGGCACCCCTTGTTTTCACTTCCAGAAGTGACTGGTAGAGAAGCACATGCTGCCCTAGTCATGCTGCTGGCTCAGGTGCTGACCACGTGATAACTTAAACTTGTTCATATACGTAGTGTTGATGTAAATACACAACTCCTACCTCAAAGGAAGTAAGAGACAATTTATTCTGGAGCCAAATATGAGTGACCATGGCCCTGGCCCAGAAACACTGACTTAACTCAGCCCGTGTTTCATGTTTAAATATGCTAACAGCTCCATGAGATTTTGTATTGACAGGAAAAGAAATTATAAATCAAGACACTTTTGTTAATGCATTGGTGGAAATATCTGGTAAGCAGGTCACAAAATCTGGGGAAATCTTTGCTATAGGCCTTGGGTGCTGCTAGATGGCATACTTAACTTTTTGGTTTGTGGGACCTAGGTGTCTGTTTGTAGATTCCAAAGGATTTACCTAACAATCAAAAAGAGGATAGGTCACATACAGAGAAGGGTAATAGATGGTTATTAAACTGGGCAAAAGATGTCCCAGGATAATCTGACTTTGGACTTCAAGATTCCATAACATCCACATTATCTACATATTAATCAAGACCTTTATTCACAATAGTTAAGTTAAAAGTGAGAGAAAATTTTCCTCCAATATCCCTGACCCCCTGGCTCCTACAATTCCCTCTCCCTCTCCTCAGCAGGACTCCCTGAGTTCGGCCCAGTGTTTGGTCTTGGGTCTCTGAATCTGCTTCCATCAGTCACTGAATGAAGGCTCTCTACTGACAACCGAGGTAGTTAGTCACCAATCTGATGACAGGGGATTACCAGTTCAGGCTATGTATCCACTCGTGTCAGGAGTCTTAGCTGGGGCTGTCCTTGTAGACTTGTGGAAGTTTCCCTTGCATCAGGCTTCTGCCAGACTCTGACTCCATAAAGTCCCTCTTTCCAGTCGTCTTTCTCTATACTCTCCCCCTCTGCCCACCCCACAACCTAATCCCTCAAGTTCTCATCTCCACTCACCCAGTCCACCCAGGAAATCACCTCTATGTCCCCTTCCCAGGAAGATCCATGCATCCCTCCTTGAGCCCTCCTTGTTACCTAGCTTACCTAGTTTCTTTAGGGCTGTGGATTGTAGCATGGTTTTGCTTTACTTTACAGCTAATATCCACTTATGGATGAATACATACTTTGTTTGTCTTTCTGGGTCTGGGTTATCTCATTCAGGATGACATTTTCTAGTTCCATCCATTTGCCTGAAAAATTCATGATATTATTTTTAACAGTTGAGTAATATTTCATTGTGTAAATGCACTACATTTTCTTTATCCATTCCTCAGTTGAGGGGCATCTAGGTTGCTTCCGGGTTCTGGCTATTTTGAATAGAGCTGCTATGAACATAGTTGAACAAGTGTCCTTGTGGTGTGATTGAGCATTCTTTGGGTATATGCTGAAGAGTGGGATAGCTGGGTCTTGGGGGAGATTGATTCCCAATTTTCTGAGAAAATACCATATTGATTTTCAAAGTGACTGTATAAGTTTGCACTCCCACCAGCAGTGGAGGAGAGTTCCCCTTGTCCCACATCCTCTCCAGCATGAGCTGTCACTTGTGTTTTTATCTTAGCCATTCTGACAGGTATAAGATGGAATCTCAGGGTCATTTTGATTTCCATTTCCCTAATGGCTAAGGATAATGAACATTTTTTAAGTGTTTCTCTGACATTTGAAATTCTTCTGTTAAGAATTCTCTGTTTAGGTTAGTACCCCATTTTTTAATTGGATTTTTTTTTTTTTTGGTATCTAGTTTCTTGACTTCTTTATATGTTTTAGAGATAATCCCTCTGTTGGATGTAGGGTTGGTGAAGATTTTTTTCTCATTCTGTAAGCTGCTGTTTTGTCTTATTGACAGTGTTCTTTGCCTTACAGAAGCTTTTCAGTTTCATGAGGTCACATTTATTAATTGTTATTCTTAGTGTCAGTACTACTGGTGTTCTATTCAGGAAGTTGTCTCCTGTGCCAATGTGTCCAAGGGTATAACCAGGGAACCTGCATGGGACCAGCCTAGGCCCTCTGCATATGTGTGACAGTTGTATAGCTTGGTCTTTTTGTGGGATTCCTGGCAATGGGAGCAGGGCTGTCTCTGGTGATTTGGCTGTCTCTTGGGAACCTATTCCTCATGCTGATTGCCTTGCCCAGCCTGATACAGGGGAAGGTGCTTGCTCTGATGGCTGCTTTATATGCCATGCTTTTCGGATACTCATGGGAGGCCTACCCCTTTCTGAGCAAAAACTGAGGAAGGATGGCTTGGGGAGGGATCAGAGTGTCAGGAGAGGAGGGAAGGGAGGCTGTGGTTAGGATATAAAAGAAATTAATTAATTAATAAAAATTAGAAAATGTAAAAAATTTTAAAAAAGTGAGAGAAGAGATTTGGAAATCTGGGAATAGTTTAAAATCACTATAAGTGACTAATGGGTCACTAGAGTCTCCTCGCTGGCTGGTTTGGATAAAAGGTCTAGTGGTTTCAAAGAGCCTTGTGTGGGATGCTGCAGCCATAGACTTGAGCAGTCATTTAAGGCCATTGCTTAATTCACTTATTTAAGATGCTTTTTAAAATATACAACAGCATTATAGAGGGTATTTATTGTGTTATTGTAAAACTAGATTTGTTGTAACAAAATCTAGGGAGTACCCCCAGTGATACTGAAGCATTTGTAAAAGTGGCTTTGTCAGACAATGTACCCTCTAACTGTTCCTCTAAAGATCTATAAATTTGTGCAAAAATGGTCTACAATTACTCTTATTCATGTGTGCATATGTGTATGTGTGTGTGAGAGAGAGCGCGAGAATGAGTGTGCATGTGAGTGTGGGTGAGAGTGGGTAATTGGGAGTGAGTGAGTGTGGATGGGTGTGAGTGTGTTCACACTACAACAGGCATGTGGGGTTTGGAGTACACCTTCTGGAGCTGGTTCTCTCCTCCTGCCTTTATGTGGTCTCCAAGGATAAACTCCTGCCATGCAGCTTGCGTAGCAAGTATCTTTTCCCTCTCAGGCGTCTCATGGGCCGTAGAAAACACCTTGTGAGGGACACACTGCATTGCTACTGCTTATTCAGAAAAAAAAATGTGAACATCAGGCTGATTTTCTGATTCACAGTACCAGTGGTTAGCTTTTTGCAGGTATAGATCAACAGAGAAAACAAGGGAAGACCTGCCTGCCACTGGATCCTGTGGGTTATTTCTACGTAGACATATACATGTAAACCTACTGAAAAGACATGCACATTTTCTTCTCTTATTTATTCCTCTGGGCTGTAATATTTCTAAATCTTCAGATATGCAAATGTCTTCACATTCTGGAAACTGCATTTGTCGTTTGTTACTAAGTTTAATTTTCTAATACTTTGGTGAGGTGTTCACCCATGTCTGAGTACAGTAGGCTGGTCGTTTTTTACTTCTCGCTTGTTCTTTGTATCAGTAGTTTTCAGTCAAAGTACGCTGTTCTCTACAGACCAGTGGTTCTCAACCTTCCTAATGCTTTGACTCTTTCATACAGTCATGCTGCAGTGACCCCCAACCATACAATTTTTTCATTGTTACTTTGTAACTGTAATTTTGCTACTGTTATGAATTGTAATGTCAATATCTGTCTTTTCCAATGTTTTAGGCAACCCCTGTGAAAGTGCTATGAGGGTCATGACCAAAGGGTTGAAACCACTGCTGTAGACACTTGAGAACCTGGCAGGCCTCGCAAGGACACCAACCAAACTTGGCATATCAAGTTGCAATATGACTAGGCACATCCCCTCCTATTAAGGTTGGGTGAAGCAACCCAGTAGGAGGAAAAGTGTTCCCAAATCAGTCAGCAGAGTCAGAGGCAGCCCCTGCACCCACTGTTAGGAGTCCCACAAGAACACCAAGCTACACAACTGTAACATATATGCAGAGGACCTAGGTCAGTCCCTTGCAGGCTTCCTGGTTGTCAGTTCAGTCTCCATGAGCCCCTGTGAGCCCAGGTAGCTGATTCTGTGGGTTTTCTTGTGGTGTCCTTGACACCTCTGACTCCTACAATCCTTCCTTCCCCTCTTCCATGGGATTCCACAAGCTCCATTTAATGTTTAGTGGCTGGTTTCTGCATCTGTTTCCATCAGTTGCTGGATGAAGCCTCTCTGATTACCATTATGCTAGGCTCCAGTCTTTGAGTATAGGAGAATATCATTAGGCTTCATTGACATTTTTTTTCTCCAGTTGTATTTGTTTCTATCTTAGGTCACTGAGCTATTCAACCTCTGTTTCCTAGCCCTCCAGGTAGTGACAGTTGTGGGCTCCCTCTTGTGGTATGGGCCTGAAGCTGGACCAGTCATTGGTTGTCCACTCACACAATTTTTCTGCACCACCTTTACCTCAGCACATCTTTCAGTCAGGACAAATTGTAGGTCTAAGGTTTTGTGGCTGTTTGGTGTCCTAATCTCTTAATTGGATGTCTTGCTTGGTTACAGGAGATGGTCCATTCAGGCTCATTGTCCCCCATTGCCATGAGTCTTTGCTAGGGTCACCCTTGTAGATTTCAGGGAGTTTCCATTGCACTGGGTTTCTAGCTTGTCCCCCTGAGATACTCCCCAATTCCAGTTGTGTCTCCCAGTACTCCTCCTCCATCCTCCTCCCCACTCCCGACATAATCCCTCCTCTTCCCATCCCCACCCACCCCCAGTCTATCTAAGATATCTATTCTATTTCCACTTTCCAGGGACATTCATGTGTCCCCCCTTGAGCCCTCCTTGTTACTTATCCTCTCTGGGTCTGTGGATTGTAGCATGATTATCCTTTACTTTACAGCTAATATCCACTTATAAGCAAGTACCTGTGGATGTAATGGTCTTATTAAATAGGAAACACAGAGCCAAATGCAGAGTTAAAAGCCCAAGAGGTTAGAGCAATAACCAAGAGCTAAGACTAAAACTGCCTTCTTATTACCTGCTGCCGCCCTTCCCTTGAGAAAGAGATCTACTTCCTGTGTATCTGTCTTTTTATTGACTTTCTGTTCTGCCTTCTCATTGGTTGTAAACCCAACCACACGTCCTCCTCGTTACTGCCTGTCTGTCTATACAGACCTCCAAGTCTCTATGGTTGGTATTGAGATTAAAGGTGTGTGTCTCCAAGCTGGCTATGTCCTTGAACTCACAGATTCTGCCTGCCATGTGATCGGGATTAAGGGTGTGTGCTACCACTGCCAGACTTCTGCTATGGCTTGCTACTAGCTCTGACCCCCAGGCAACTTTATTTATTAACATACAAATAAAATCACATTTCAGCACAAATAAAACATCACCATAAGTACATACCATGTTTATCTTCCTGGGTCACTTCACTCAGGGTGTTTTTTTTTTTTTTTTTTTTTTTTTTTTTTTTTTTTTTTCTGGTTCCATCCATTTGCCTGAAAATTCCATTGTGTTGAAGGACATCTAGGTTTATTTACAGTTTCTGGCTATTATGAATAAAGCTGCTATAAACATAGTTGAGCAACTGTCCTTGTAGTAGGATGGAGTGTCCTGTGGGTATGTGCCCAAGAGTGGTATAGCTGGGTCTTGAGGTAGGGTGATTCCCAATTTTCTGAGAAGCTGCCATATTGCTTTCTAAAGTGGCTGTACAAGTTTGCACTTCCACCAGCAGTGGAGGAGTGTTCCTCATACTCCACATCCTTGTCACTCGTGTTTTTTATCTTAGCCATTATGAGTGTAAGCTGGAATCTCAGAGTTGTTTTGATTTGCACTTCCCTGATGGCTAAGAATGTTGAACATTTCTTTGTTTCTTGGCCATTTGAGATTCTTCTGTTGAGAATTCCCTATTTAGATCTGTACCCCACTTTTTAATTGTATTGTTTGGTTGTTGATGTCTAGTTTCTTGAGTTCTTTATATATTTTGGATATTAACTTTATGTCAGATGTGGGCTTGGTGAAGATTTTATTTCACTCTATAGTTTGCTGTTTTGTCCTGTTGGTAGGGTTCTTTGTCTTACAGAAAATTTTCAGTTTCATGAGCTCTCATTTACTGTCTGTCGTAGTGCCTACATGATCAGTGTTCTGTCCAGTAAGTTGTTTCCTGTGCCAATGTGTTCAACGCTATTCCACAGCTTCTCTTCTATCAGGATCAGTGTGTCTGATTTTATTTTTGAGATCTTTAATAAAGTTGGATTGAGTTATGTGCAGAGTGATAGATATGAATCTATTTGTATTCTTCTAACTGCTGACATCCAGTTAGACCAGTAACATTTGTTAAAGATGCTTTTTTTTTCACTGTATATTTCTGGCTTCTTTATTAAAAATCAGGTATCCATAAGTGTGTGGATTTACATCTAGGTCTTCAATTTGATTCTATTTATCCACCTGTCTGTTTTTATTCCAATACAATGTGGTTTTTATTACTATAGCTCTGTAATAGAGCTTGAAATCAAGGATGGTGATAACTCCAGAAGTTAGAAGCTCTTTCATTGTACAGGATTGTTTTAGCTATCCTGAGACTTTTGTTTTTCCATGTGAAATTGAATATTGTTTCTTCAAGGTCTGTAAACAATTGTGTTGGGATTTCGATGGGGATTTTGTTGAATCTGTAGATTGCTTTTGGTAAGATGTCTGTTTTTACTTTATTAATCCTACAGATCCATGGGCATGGGAGATCTTTCCATCTTCCCATATCTTCTTCAATTTCTTTCTTCAAAGACTTGAAGTTCTTGTCGTATAGGTCTTTCACTTGTGCTATAGCCTCTTGAAAATATCAAAGATACTATTTATCTTTTGAAACCAGAGGACAGGGTGCTGATGGGATCTTTTGGTGATAGGAAAGGATATTGTTCAACATCTTCTAAGACTCTGCCGAACTTAATGCTAGCTAGCCCTTTTCATTTTCTGCATCATATTTCTTACTAGAAGTCTTATTTTTCAAGAATCTATAGGTTCCTTTTTATGTGTGCCCACTTTCATACATGCATCATTTCCTCCTACTCTCCCATAGTCATTCTCTATTCAGAAATTTATTCCAACATCTCTACTCCTGGTAGACGGTGTTAATCCATTGACTCTTATTTCTAGGCATTATTAACACTCTCTTTTCCTGCAGAGGCTGGGCATAGCTCTAGTATAGAACTTCTTACAGAGCATGACAATTACATATGTTCATACAAGTAAGGACTGGGTCTTATGCCTTTCATCCCCAATGCAGGGTGCCTGACACTGAGTAGAATTACAAGAGTGTTCATCGAATGAATGAAACTTATGCAATTGTAGGGTCAACCTAAGTCCTCTACATATATGTTACAGTTGTGTGGCTTGGTCTGTTTGTGGCACTCCTATCAATGAGAGCAAGGGCTGTCCCTAATATTTTGGCTGGCTCTTGAGAACCTAGTCCTGATGTTGGGTTGCCTTGCCCAGCCTAAATACAACGGGAGGTGCTTAGTCTTATGGCGACTTGATATGTCATGCTTTGTTGATGCCCATCTGATTAGTGGACTGCGGTGGGTAGAGACAAGATGGGGAAGGGAATGCGAGGAGAGGAGGGAGGGTAAAAACAGTTAAACATTTATACAAATGTGAAGTCAATATACCTTTTATTTATTTTCCTATGTGCCCATTTCACCTTTGCAGAGGCTACCATTTAATATGTGACTAGTTGAACCATTTGGGTATCAGAAGGTTGCAATTTAAATATTTTTTGCTATCAGGTCTGCTAATTTACAGAGAAAGTCATAGCATTCTGCTGGGTGGTGGATGTGGTGACAGAGGTGGTGCAGCTTCTCTTTGCTCTCCGGTGTCAGGCAGTATGGGTCAGTGGAGTGTTCCTCAGAGTGATGGAGCTACAGTGCTGTGGTGCTCTGGGGCCCTGATCCACAGAGAAGAACTAAGCCCCAGAATGAGCCACTGACTCTCGCTAAGTTCTGGGACATTTGCTTATAGAAATAGGGAATGGAATCTTGTTCAACTTTCCTTATTTGCCATTCTTCTTGACTGATCCATCATCTGGTCTGTTCTGTAGACATTCACTGGGTGACTAGTGTGATGAGTATTAGGGGTCCCCAAAAATACAGGCATCTGCATAACAGCCTCACCTTTAGGAATGCCTTCTCACGTGTGATGTACATTGTGCTTTGCAGAAGCATAAGCCCCTGACTTTATCTTTTTAGTTCAGAAAAATATGGTCAGAATTCTTTTCTATAGTGATTTTTATTTTTGAAACAATGCCCTTCTTGGGTACATCTCAACTTAAAAGAAGTGACTAGGTTTTGTCAAATACTGAAAGCTATTGGTGTATGCATATATAATGAAGTTTCAGCTACACAATTGTTTTTGAGACCATAAAAGCGACTTAAAATATTATAAAGGACTCATCTATTTGCATGTGTTGCTTCTCTTAGTCCTTTATGAAGGAAGCCTTATACCTCTGTTGGTGGTACACAGCATATGAAAGGTTTATATTTCTTGAAAGTTTGTTGGTACATTCACAATAACAGAATGAATTACATTGGAAAAGATTGCTTAAATTTTTTTTAGTTTTATTACAGTTATACAATTACATAAAAATTTCATATTTCAAATTCCTCTCATTTATTCATGCATGCATGCATTCATTTATTCACTCACTCATGGCCTAAATACATCTGCCCTGTGCAGTGTGCATCATGTCAAAGAACAAGAACCCATGTATTTAGTTAAATACATATTCATGTATGTATTTGAACTCTAACATTTAATATTTGTGAAGTTTAGGGCTGTTAACTTATATAGGTTAGATTTCAGCATCTATGAAACCACCTATAAAAACTTAGCATGTCGGATTCCGGGGGATCAAATGGCATGTTGGATGAATCACTGTGACAGTGAGGAAGCATTTCTACTGATTCTTTATAGCCACATGCAAAGAGACAGATGCTTGTGAGTAGAGCACTACTGATCTCTTTCTGCATCCCCACTCACACTCAGTCCCCTTCTTCTGAGGAGAGGAATAAATTACCTCAAATGCAGGTTTGTGGCAAGTGGACTGTGAGGTTTGGCTCACCTTTTGTTTCCTCTTTGGAATCTGCAAATCGCATTTGTGAATATCAGAAGAGATGGACTGCCACTGTTAACTCTTCTGTGAGGTGTGCTTTGGGCAGAACTAACCTCACATGGGGAAGACCGAGATGCTGCAGCTGCACTTGTGGCCAGGCAGAAGGCTTGCCTAGGAGTCCAATCATTTTCACCCATAAATTCTATTCTCAAGTCATAGTTTAACAAAATCAAAGTTGATCATTTGTCTCCATGTGGCTATTTTAGGTTATAATTAATTCAAAATTCAGACAGACAACATACATTTCTTCTTGAACCTTCCCAAAATAATAATGCCACATTTTTTCTAGTGCATAATAAATGCTCAAGAAAATGTATGTTTGTTGTTCTCTTCTCTTTTATTTCCTACTATAATATTTGTTGGTGAATGTTAAAAAAATATGGCGGGCAGTATTTTTCCCTCTCCAGGGGGCTTCCAGTTCAATAAAAGAGATAAGATGGGTACACAAACAGCCATAGTGTAAGAGAGCAGAGTAAATACAAGGCAGGCAAAAGCGAAGTACCATGGGGCTTGAAAGCAGAAAGAGATCACTCAATGCTGAATCAAAATGAGCTGCAAAGAATGGGGCAGGCACAAACTGGAGTCCCTGGACTGAGTGCCCTCCTTCCACATCCTTAGGAAAGTTCCCTTTTAGAAATTCACCTGTTACCATGTGGCTTCCTGCCTCCCTTGCTTTTGATGGATAACAAAAGGCACCTGGGTTCTTAACAACAAAACTGCCAGTGCTACAGCCAGGGCAGCCTTTGTAGAAACTCGGAGTATTCTTTAGTATCTATATTTTTCAGACTAGAAAGAAAATACCAGAAAGCTCAAAGCTAAAGTTTTGCTGTGAAAATTAAAACTCTCTTTATCTCTTTTTAGTCCCCGTTTAAATAATTCTGTAATTTTCTCCTAATAATTCAAAAGGATCATTTCTATACCCCACTCCCGACAGTTTCAGCTAATACTTATAGTATATTAAAGAGAGCTATGAGCTGGCTCACTCTTCAGGATTCATCGGAACAGGCCAGTGGGTGGCATTCATAAGAGAAAGAAGAGAAAGAGGACTTCTGTCCACCACTCTCAGGGATTAAACAGGGCAAGGTAGCTTCATCTGGCACAGCCAGCTTAGGAAGGGAGAATTTGCCTTGCCCACCATTTTCCGTCCTAGCGGGCAGATGTGGGAGGAACCGCAGCTCTGGCTGTGCATCACGGTGTGAGGAAGATGGCCATGCATCCAGAATTAGGAAGTGGAGGGAAATGAACAACAGCGCTCGGGTTTCTCTTGTCCCAGACTCTAGCCCATGAGATGGTACCCAACTGTACTCAGCCTGTATTTTCCCTCCTTGGAGCAACTGAAACTTCTCTCTAAACTACAGCAAAGACACCCCTGGATGTGTGTTTCCTGGGTGATTACAAATTCAATTGAGTCGACAGTGAGAATTCACTGTAACTCAGGGCATCACTCATATGTAAGAGACAGAGGACCAGGAAGTTAGTTGTGAGATTGTATCTCCTAGAAATGGCAGGAAAGCTACACTACGATACCTCAACTGTATGGCTGCCTAAACAAGATCTGAAAAATGACAATAAACATACTAACTTGGAGGTATAAGCAACTAATTACTTTGGCTGTAGCAAAAATTACTCTTTCCCAAGGATGATCCCCCAAATTGGTTGTCCAATACCTGAAATTGTATACATACAAACAGCACTAAATGGACTCAGCAGGTTTTATTTGTATGTTTTTGCAGATACATCCAAGAATAAAGAAAAAGAAGCCGTGAATTGAGAAGGAGTGAGGGGACATGGAAGAAGTTGAAAGGTGGGGATGCGGGAGGTGGTTGGAGAGAAGAAAAATAAGAGGGGAAATAATGTAATTATAGTTCAATTAAATTAAACAAATACAATTAAACCTAGGAGCAACCCTCTGCCTCAGCCATCTGTGAGAATTTAAAAGACAGTCAATCATGGTAGAGATCAGTGTGAGGAGTTGGGGTGAGGAGCAACAAGAGACCTCCTCTCAACACTGTGCAGTGATCCTTGCATTTTATTATCTAAGTAGGTTTTATATTCTGAACAATAGACTGTGTTTTATTAACATTTCAGGTTCTCTGCTAAATAGTTTAATATTATGAAAGATCATACTATTATGTGAGTCTTTCCAAGACTTTCTCTACTGCAGCATTGTGTCTTTATTTCTAATATGTATACATCCACCAGATACTTTTGAGATTATAGAACCCAGAAGATCAATGTTATCCTGTGTTATAGACTGATCTTTTCAGAGGACTGAAATCTGGTTCCTTCACTTGTAAAATCCATATTCCTTTCCACAGCTGCCATAAAAAGTAAGCATGCTATATTATTTTTAATTTTCTTGCTGGAGGAAATTTCCTTATCAATTTTTAAATAAATAGATATTTTCACTCAATAAGGACAAATGCATATGTGTTAGTTCTAATCAGAATACAAGCCATTTAAAACTAACTTGTGAGTTTGTTATTAGATTTTATGTTTCTGAAGACCAGTCATCCTCAACATACAGTCTTAGATAACAATGAAGCTGCTTATTTTGGAAAAACAACAGCAACAACAACAAAAAAATCAAGCTAGAACTGTGCTTTGCATAAATAAGAGAAGCAGGCTCAAGAGTCTGGAGTGTCTTTTTGTTTGTTTGAGACAGGGATTCTAGTTTTGGTGCCTGTCCTGGATCTCCTTCTGTAGGCCAGGCTAGCCTCGAACTCACAGAGATCCACCTTACTCTGCCTCCTGAGTCTTGAGATTAAAGGCAGAATGTTTTTTGTTTTTTTTTAAGTGTTGTTCTGATTTACACCCAGGGAGTAGTAGGCCTCTGGCATGGTACCAACGCAAAGGCTTCTGTGACTGTTTACTAGAGTGCTGAGGGTAGTGGATTGTAAATTAATTGCTATAGTCAAAGAATGGTGCTTTCGTCTGCATTGTATATTAAGGAAAGCAATTGATTCATTCCAAAACTCCTTGCTAATGTGCCAGGAATAATGCACCTGGCAATGTGAGAGTCACTATTTAATGTGGAAGGCTCTTGCTGGCCAAGAAAACACCCAGAAAGGGAAGAGATATAGCCTTTGGCTGGTCTCTGCTTGGCACTCAGTCCTGGTGGCCCCATTTAGAGTCAGGATGGAGAAGATAGAAATTGAGGTGTCACAGGTTCTTCTGTCTGTGTAGAGGATGTAAGGGTGAGGAGAGGGGAGAAACAAGAATGATCATTGAAAGAGACATGTCATATATCAGTAGCCACAATAACTAAGCTCAGGATTCTGTGCTTGTCTTAGAGTTTCTGTTGCTGTGAAGAGACAACCTGACTACAACAACTTTTTTTTTTTTTTTTTTTTTTTTTTTTGGTTTTTCGAGACAGGGTTTCTCTGTGTAGCTTTGTACCTTTCCTGGAACTCACTTGGTAGCCCAGGCTGGCCTCGAACTCACAGAGATCCGCCTGGCTCTGCCTCCCGAGTGCTGGGATTAAAGGCGTGCGCCACCGCTGCCCGGCATACAACAACTTTTATAAAGTAAAAACATTTAATTGTGGTGGCTTACAGTTTCAGAGGTTTAGTTCATTATCATTATGATGCAACATGGTGGCTTATAAGCATGGTGCTGGAGAAGTAGCTAAGAGTCCTACATCTTGACTCGCAGGAAGTAGTCTGTCTCACTGGACATGGCTTTAGCATGTATGAGACCTCAAAGCCCACCTCCACAATGACACACTTCCTCCAACAAGACCATACCTCCTAATAGTGTTATTCCCTTTGGGGGCCATTTTCTTTCAAACCACCACAGTGTTTTAAGGTTCTCTAGTGTCAACAAGCTGAACATGTGAGACATTTGAACTCTTGCAGAACTCTTACTAAGAACACAAATACCCAATAGGAGTTCGATAGAAAGTCTTTTCTCTGTTTGTGTAGATTCAGATATTTTCGACATGTTCAAATTGACCCCTTTCTAACTCACCAAAAATTGTTGGCTATAGTTAAAAGATGGTTATAAATTGAATTCCATTAGAGATCAAATAAGTTGATTCTCAATAATATGTTAAACACAAGCAAACTGGAAACTCCACATTTAAATCAATGGTTAGAGAAGGTTTGACTCTCCAGAATCCAAGAGACTGAAGGCTTAAGCTAGTTATTGGGTGATTTCTAACACAATTCCTTAGACTGTAAATAATCATCACATTTTAGAGTCCTGACTGATCACTGGAGAACACATTAAACCTGTAGCTAAGAAAATTAACCAAATTATATTTCATTACTGCTCTCCTTATTAAAAGTGAGGTGATTTAACCCCAGCAAAGAATAAGTAAGACATGGGAAGGCAGAATAGATGTGTAAAAGCACTGTGGAGTATGGCGTAATTAGAAGACACCATGTTTACACAGTGCAACGTGTCTTGAAGTCCAGTGTATATGATATCCCCACAGGACATATTCAAATGTGCTTCTGCTGCGGCACATGTGGTGACCTGAGCTCCAGGAGGGGTAGTGCTGTGGTTCTATAGACCACATTGAGCTGAAAAGCTTATATCCTTTCTTTTAGTTGGTTTCTCAGGTAATTAGAAAACATTCGCTAATTATAATAGAAGTATAATAAGGAGGTTTACAAAACATGTGAAATATGGTCTCTGATGCTTTAAAAAAAACTATATAAAGATACAACTCATGTGTCCTTATTGTTCATCCTCTTAACGTTTGCAATTCCATGGTTTCAGCATAATGACACATTCCTGCAACCCTCACCACAGTCAACTTTAGAACATTTTTGTCACCTCATAAAGAAGCTTCTAGGATCACCTTCTTGTATTACTGTCACTCCTTTGGCTCTACTAAACTACAACTTTATTCTTAGTCACTAAAGACTTTCCCCTTTTCTTGGCCACTCTATCTTATAATGGCCAACTTCTTTCACTTAGCATGTTTTTTTTTTTTTTTTTTGTTTTTTTAATAAAGCTCATCTCTGTTGTAATATATAACAATAAGCACATTTGTATGTGTGTGTGTGTGTGTGTGTGTGTGTGTGAGAGAGAGAGAGAGAGAGAGAGAGAGAGAGAGAGAGAGAGAGAGAGAGAGAAAGAGAGAGAGAGAGAGACAGGAGCTCAGTATTAGTTTGGAAATCTCTATGTAGAATGGGCTGGCCTCAAACTCTGAGTGCTGGGACTAAAGTCATGTGCCATCATGCCCAGCAACAGTACTTCATTCATTTTTATACCTAAATGTTTTGTTTGTTTTTTTTAATTTTTATTTTTCGAGACAGGGTTTCTCTGTGTAGCTTTACGCCTTTCCTGGAACTCACTTGGTAGCCCAGGCTGGCCTCGAACTCACAGAGATCTGCCTGGCTCTGCCTCCCGAGTGCTGGGATTAAAGGCGTGCGCCATGTTTTTCTACTGTGTAGGGACATGCCATGTAGCTGAACATTTTCCTGTGTCCTGCCCAGTCTGCAGCTGCTCAGACTCAAGTAAACACACAGAGGCTTATATTAATTAAAACTGCTTGGCCATTAGTTCAGGATAACCACTGACTTGCTCTTACACTTAAACTCAGCTCATTTCTGTTAATCTATATGTTGCCATGTGTTCCATGACTTTATCTGTGTGCTATTTCATGCTGCTCCCTGGACGGCAGGCTGCCGTCTCCTGACTCAGCCTTGCTCTTCCCAGAATTCTCCTTGTCTGGTTTTCTTGCCTATACTTCCTGCCTGGCTACTGGCCAATCAGCATTTTTTTAAACCAGTGTACAAAAGCATTATCCCACAGCAGTGCCATTTCCTGTTTGCCCAATTGTCAGTTGATGGGCATTTTGGATTGCCGTACTTTTTGGACATATGTCATTCTCATGTTTCTTGTCCATTCTGTCTGGTCTCAAATAACTAACTCAGAGGCTGAATATGAATAACACATGCTTGGCCAATAGCTCAGGCTTCTTACTAATTATCTCTTGCATTTTAAGTTAATCCATATTCCTCATTTATCCTCTGCCATATGGCTGTACCTTTTCAGCATGGCACATTAATCTCCTGCTCCCACCGTGTCTGGCTCACAACTCCTCACTCCATCCTTCTCCTTTCCATCATCCTTAGGTCAGGTGCTCTGCCTATACTTCCTGCCTGGCTACTGGCCAATCAGCATTTAATTAAACCAGTTTGAATGCAAATCTTTACATTGTACAAGAGGATTATTTCACAGCATTTCCTCCTTTTTGTCTAATTAAAAAGGGAAGTTTTAACTTTAACATAGTAAAATTATATACAACAAAAAGTTATCAAGTAAGAATTACAGTTACAATATCCAGTCTATTTATATTTGGCAAAATTAGAGAAAACATTTAATTATCTATCCTATCTTAGTGAGCCAAAAGTTTTATGTCTAATTTATTCTTTTATCATAACTAAGAAAAATTATAACTATGACTATCTAGTCTTCAACTCCATTAAAACTCCAGAAGGATGAAATGTTACCTAATGACAGGGATATCAGGCTGTCTGGACAGTAACGCATGGTTTCTCTGCAATGTTGGGGAATCCATATTTGACCTACCTGCTTAGCATATCTGACAGACTTTCCTATAAGGCAGAAAATTTTGAAGGACTGTCTTACCTTGTCTTGGCAGAATTTGGCAGTCACCTTTTTTTGTGTGTGTGTGTCCTGCTTGTCCAGTTTGGACAGTAACTGTCAGCAATTGAGGCAAGGGCAGTTTCTTTGTCCATATGGCTAACTTTTTTGTAAAGAAAACTAACTCCAAATGGAGTTTCTTTGATGCCCATCATCTTCTCTGGAGTACATTGATGTTGCCATGAGAAGATGTGTCTCACTGTCATGAAAAGTCTAAGTTATTAAACCATGTTAAATGCCATATTCTGTAGGCTTTTGCAGTGTTTGAAGATTACCTATCTATCTGAAAAATATCTCTGTATACCTAGAAAACCTAACTAATATGATTATAAGTTTGACTATTATAGATGACTAGCTATTAGTCTGTATTTCTTAATTATACATTATATTTTTAAATGAGTTGCATAAACATAATATTTTCAACAAGATTAGAAATATACATACAACAAAATTAGCTTTAAATTTGTACCAATAAACTAAAATCCATACCATTGTAAAACATGTAAGATTAATAGTTGTTTTTTGGATTAAAGTAGATTCAGTAATCTACTCTTTTATGCTATCATTTCTATATCCCCCTTTTTGTTTTCAGAACAAGATCACTGAATCTCATCTCCTTTATTTAGCTTTTTTTCCTGACCATTACCCATAACAATTTGTAACCAATCCCCACTAAACAATGTCAAACATTGATAATTTATTTTTAGAAATGTGGATGTAGTCCTCTAGACTACTTCCTGATGATTATGGGCACTGGAAATCTTTGGGAGACCTTGAGAAAATTCAGGATTATGGTCAAGTCCTAACTGGAGTATTCTGTGAGGCCGGATCATTTCATTCAGCAGTCTTAATGTTCTGGATGCAGAACTCAAAGGAAACCTCAATGGAGGTGCTCTGAAATGTTGGATCATCTGGGCCATCTGTTTCCATCAGAGATTTTTCACATGGTCTTTCTCAATCAAACCGGATTTTTCTTAACCCAGAATGAATCCAGAGCCTCTCATTTCCTGTGGAAATAAAAGCAGAACCTCTTTCCCAAAGTAACATATCTTCTGACTTAAATTTTGAAGTCAAGACATTTTTAAAATATATGTTGGCTTATTCTAGCAGCTTTCATAATCAAATGACTCTTAGCAATTATCATTTGTCATTAACAATCAAAAAATTTAAAGACAACACAATAACATGCAGTATCCAGACTCTCTGTGTATTTACCATCTTTATATAGCTTTGTATATTTTTTCTATTACTCTATTCCTTTTTAAAAGACTTTCTCTAACCTTTTTCTCTTCTTTCCCAAACCTACATATGTTTTTTAATGCACTATGCCCTGTTTAGAGGTTTCTTTTGGTCTAAATCTGTCCTTATTGCATATCTGTAACCTTTTCTGTCTGTATCAGCAAAAAAAAAAAAAAAAAAAAAAAAAAAAAAAAAAAAAAAAAAAACTGCTGTGTAACTTAGATCATGGCATGCTGGTGCTGGCTCCTCTTCCTTGGTTCTTTGAAAGGCTAGTTTCATGGTGGTGGAGGCACATTTACCACTAGCTCTGGGAGTCATATTTACCACCCCAACTGTGGGAAGTTTCCAAGTCCACTGGGTAGCATACTGCTGGCTGCTCATAAGCACCATGTAAGTGTTTGGTAGTAGGGCCTCTTAAAAGAGCTACCAATTTTTGCCATTAGCACGAAGCCAGGAAGCTGTCTCTTAAAGGAAAAAAGAGCTGTGCCTCTGCTCATCACCAACAAACAAAGCCCACCAGAGAAAAGGCAGCTACCAAGAAGTTGTGCTTGACTGCTTTCTTATGTGTCTAGAATCCTTTTTTAAGCTGTGTCAGGATTTATGTGGAAATTTTGGCCACACATTGGAGTTGGAATGTCATATGTATTTCCTATCCAGACTGCCTGTTCCCAAATAACTGACTCAGGCTGAATATAAGTTATTAATTCTCAGCCAATTGCTCAGGCTTATTACTAACTAGTTCCTGCATTTTAAGTTAATCCATATTCCTTATTTATTCTCAGTCACATGGTAGTACCTTTATTAGCATGGCACATTCCTCTCCTGTTCCCTCTGCATCTGGCTAGTGACTCCTCACTCTGCCCTTCACCTTTCCATCATCCTTAGTTTGGTCACCCCGCCTATACATCCTGCCTGGCTATTGGCTAATCAGAGCTTCATTAAACCAATTTGAGTGACAAATCTTTACATTGTACAAGAGGATTATTCCAAAGTACATTTATACAGAAGTGGAATGACTGAGTTTACAGCTACACATTCTCTACATTTTAACTTTCAAATTAGAAAAATGAATAAAATAATAAGCATAGATATTAACATATATGTTCATATCGACAAATTTATGTCAAACAATTGACTTTATTAAAAGAAAAAAAGATCCATGGTCAAGTGATTATGGAGAACTAAAACATCATACTAAAGCTCTCTTAAGGAAACCAAGTGAAATAAGTGTTATTTGACCTTTTAAACTCAGACTTCATGGTCATGCTTTCCAAACATGCTTAGAAATCTTAGAAACTAACCCCTTTACAACTCAATGATTTTAAATATTTGATGGAATGTATTTTGAGGGATATGGCTTAGTTGCATAGTATGGTGGTTTGAATTGGAATGGCCTCCATAGACTTGTGTTTAAATTCTTGGCCCATAGGGAATGGCACTATCAAGAGGTATGGCCTTGTTGGAGTAGGTGTGATGTTGTTGGAGGAAGTGTGTCATTGTGGGCAGGCTTTGAGGTCTCAGATGCTCAGGTAAGGTCCACTGTATCTCAGTCTCATCCTGATGCCTGTGGATCAAGATGTAGAACTCTCAGCTCCTTCTCCAGCACATTGTCTGCCTACATGCCACCATACTTCCTGCCATGACAATAATGGACTAAACCTCTGAACTGTAAGCCAAACTCAATTAAATTTTTTCCTTTATAAGGTTTCTGTGTTAATGGTGACTCTTCATAGCAATAGAAACCCTAACTAAGGCACATTGCCTGAAGACAGAGGTAAGACCTCCTGGATTGTCAGAGTGTATTATTAGTGTATGATTTACCGAGGCTTCAATTCAATTTGTAATTCTGTATGGAAATGAGGAGGTGCAGTTTGTAATTTTTGAAGGGAGATATCTCAATAGAGAATGGTAAAATCAAACTGGGATTTCTGAATAATTGTATGGTCTTTATATTTGCGATGGTAAAGAAAGACAGAAAGATAATGGAGATGGTAAGGGAGCATTTTTACACCAGTGAGACTGCCGAGCTATTGACATCCATATGTTGTGTGTGTAAAGAATAAGCACATTAGACCCATAGGAAAGTGGAGTCTTTGTAAAAAAAAAAAAAGATAAAAAGTAAGTAAATTATTGATAGACGAATTTCATATGTAATAAGATATAAGCGCATCTTTACTTAATTTTTAATTCTTAATTTATTTGGAGGATTATAATTACATCATTTCCCCTTCTTTTTCATGACCTTCTTATTCATTAATTCATCAATTGTTGTGAATTACATATATGTATATGTACAAACATATATGTTCCTAAATACAACTTGCTCAGTCTGTAAAATGTTACTTGTATGTGTGTCTACAGTGTTGACCAGTAAGTGTGTCATTAAAATGCCCTGATCTCAGGTGTCATAACCCCACTGGACTTTTTAGAAGCATTTCTAGCACTATACAAAGACTTAATTTTTCCATTGTTTCTCATTTGAAATTCATACTCAGTTTCTATGCATGACTGCTATAGCTTTATGTTGCCATCTGGCAGAACCTACTTGCCTTTTATCTTTCTTACAGACCTGTTTTCTTTTTGTGCTAACTCTTAGTTTTGTCCATTAAAACCTATGTAAAGTCATTTTCAAATTAATGAGAAGTACGATAAAAGATGAAAAGTTGTGCCTCATGTTTTCATTGATTATGTTGTTGGGGCCTGATCCTGATTAGTGCTCAAGTATGGTTGTCAACAGCTTTTCTCTTGGGTTAGATGACCTGTTTATATGTTTGTTCATCTTGTTGTCCTCAGCATTTTATTTTGTTACATCAATGAAAATGAAATAGCTGGCTGGTTAGCAGAGAGAAGTGAACAACCACCGCTTTATTAAAGCAAAGCTCTTTGGCTGACACTGAGATCATAAGGGTGGGAGAGCTGCCCCTGTCCCCCGCCAGCTGCACCCCTCAGGAGAGCAGGCTCTGCACCCCCATGGGCAGCACAATAGAGCCAACCCCATTGGTGGAGGTGTGGGTGAGTCAGCCATGAAGTGAGCATGGGAGAGCTGTCCCTATTACCCATCTGTCATGTGGAAGCAGGGGTGGGAGAGCGATGCCACCCATCAATACCTGAGGCAGGTGAGAGAGCTGGCCCTGAGGTCATAAGAGCTGCCCTGCCCCTCATCAGCTGCAGTACTTGGGAGAGTGTCCCCTGTGCCATGCCTGGGCAGCACAGTAGAGCTGACCCTGAAGGTGCTGGTGTGGGAGATCTAACCCTGAGGACCTGAAAGCAGGAGAACTGGCCCTGCCCCTTGTTCATAGCTGCAAGGGGTGCATTCACCAGGACAATGCAGGAGCACTCATCCTGGTGGTGAGGGCAAGGGAGAGCTGGCTGGCTGACTAACCCTGCAACTACCCAGGCCCAGAACCAGGGTAATGTTTTGGCCCACTCCAACATCCACCCCATCTGTGATCTGCCGGAGCATGTGAAGGGACTGGTCCTGCAAACCCAAAGCTGCAGAATTTCCACAACACAGGGCAACATCAGGGTAACCAAGAGGAGTTCCAGTGAAGGCCCAGTATTGATAGTGTAGCAAAAACCAGAGGCCTTGAACCAGACCAATGACTCTTTGTAATGAACAATTTCAAGTAAAGATATATAGATAAAAAGGTTCACTGCATGACTCACTGTGTGACACCACAGCTTCCATGACGAGATTCCCCCCCCCACTTCTCTTTTCCTTTTTACTCCTAAATTTTATTTATTTTATTTTGGATGAGAGGTTGCAAGGGCAGAAGGTAGATACAATGGGATGGGGAAATGAATGGAATGGAAATGCATGATGTTAAAGACACAAAGCTCCAACTGCATGATGCTTACTTCATTTGGGTATCAAGAGATCTCACTGAAGGCTTCAGAAAGACCCACTGCACAATCTGGAAAGCATTTCATTTTTCTTCTAGGTTTTGCTTTCTCATCTATAGTATTAGGCCTGAGGAATGGGGAAATCTCCAAACTTCTCCAGGTTATAAACGCCATAATTCTCAAGGCCAAACCCAGCGCTTGACATGTGGTCCAGGAGCTAGAATACCGAGGAAAACAGCAGGGAGTGACAGCTAGAAGTTACAATGCAAAATCCCAACTTCTTCCCTAAATCCCACGACTGTGATGAGAACCAGGGACATCAGAAGAATCAGAGAGAGTGAACAAGAGAACCTGAGTACAGCAAAGGAACCCACCAGAGATGCCAAGAGCCATGGTGCTTTTAAGACATTGCTTTTTATTTAGAAGTTGTATTTGTGTCTTTTCATAAACAGATTCACACACCTCTAATGTACCACCTTGGAGTCAATATATTCATGATGACTTTATTTCCCACCAAGTGTTCATATCAGTAGTCAACCAGGAGGAGACTTTTCAATAGGAAAATACAACATAATGGAGTTTCACAAGCAATTTGTTGAATTCATCCTTCTTAAGTTTGGAGGAATAGGCATAGTTTCAAAAATAATTTCTGCTAAAATTATCAAAATGTATTATTTAAAAATGCAAGTTGGGGCTTAAGTGATGGCTCAGTAGTCAAAAGCACTTGCTTCTCTTGCTAAGAACCCAGGTTTCATTCTCAGTGCCCACATGGTGGCTGATAGCTCTCCTTAAACTCCAGCTCCAAAGGATCCAAACCCTCTTCTGACCTCTGTTGATATTAGACTCATGAGTACTACATAAACATGCAAACATTTGTAAACACAAAGTTAAAAATTAGAATAGCTAAAAAAAATATAAGGTCATGGGTTTTTTGTTTTTTGTGTGTTTGTTTTGGGGGGGTTGTTGTATTTTGTTCATAGAATAATTTATATTTGCAATGCTCATTTCCTAGATTAAAAAAAGCTAAATTTAAAGAAATATATGATTCTTATCTTAGTCGAAGTTTTAATAACACTTTCATTGTTTATTTTTGTGCATACTTCACATGAACTCACACAATTTAATTTATAGTAACTACTGACTGATGAACACATAAGAAATGAAAGGTGTAAATTGTTGTTTTAAGGTATGGCAGCTGTTAAGACATTGCTTTTCATGAGTCCTTTATAATGCATATGATATTGATGGAAGTGAGGAATCCAAAGAGGTCAAGCCCAACCATTTGAAGAGATGAAGAAAATTAGGCATATTTTTAAAACTCAATGTATATTCAAACAGAACAAAACAGTACTAAATCTGTTTCCAGAGAGCTTTGAACAGCCTGGCCAAATAATCGAGGTACTTACAGGTTAAGCCATGTTGGGCCAAGGTAGATATGGTAGCACACACCTGTGATGCAAACACTCAGGAGGCAAGAGCAGGGTGATTAGGAATTTGAGGACATCCCTGCATACATAGCAATCCCAAGCTGGGCTATGTGAGACCCAGACTCAACAAAACAAAACAAAAGGAGACAAAAGGAAAGGAATGGAAGAAAAGAGTTTGACAAGCAGAGTTGTAAAGTGCAGCTATGGAGAAAGAGAAAATTACATCTGCACATGCCCAAAGATGGAGCCTTACTCAAAACTATGAGGAAATGAATAAATAAGGCCAATTTTCCCACAGATTAACTTTCATCTGATTCCATTTGTTCGGTTCCTAGCATGGTTTCTCGTTTAACTTCTGTATAAGTTAGGGTCCGGTCAACAAAGGTTAACATAGAGAAAATTTAGAGGATGTTATCTGTGTCAGAAGGCGGAAGTAACAAGGAATTACTAAAAAACAGAGACTTCTAAATAAAACACTACTTCAGTCACTATACATGGGGATGAGTGATTGTGCTACTTAAAGAAGAGCTTCTCACTGGAATGAGACCCAAACAATTCCGGGAGATCTGTTACACAGTCCAGTGAATGACAGTGTGGTCTCTGTGTGACCACAGCCACAGAAATTGAAAATATGGCTTCTTTAACTAGCAGACACCTGCTCTGTAAGGTACTAGAGAAATTTCATGGAGATCTGTTTTCAGTGTGACTTTGCCCCAAGGGAGAACAAAGGAAACTGTTGGCCATTGGGTTATGCTGGCCACAAGTCACTGCAGAAGTCAGGTGTGGAGGAAGCTACTTGTTCTGCATAACTCTGTCACTGGAGAGGCCACCTTTCCCATGGAAGCTGGCATTAGAGAAGCTAAGTATAAGGCAGAAACCTGGTAGTAAAAATTAGAAGCCAACCACACTGGAGGAGAGAAATGCTGGAGAAACCTACTTTGGGAAAGCTGAGCAGACTGCCAGAGCTATGTGCTGATTAGGAGGCCATCCAATGGAGAGGCCACTTACTCTGAGGGTCCAGACACTGGGTAAGCTGCAGTAGGAGTTTGTCTATAAGCATACACTAGACTAGAAAAGACTATTGATTACTTTAGTGTCTCACCACATACTCTACTGTGCTCACTAATAACAAGACCTAGCACCATTGTTCACTTAGAGAAAGAAATTAACAAGAATCACATCCATTTTCACAGAGAAGGCAAAGAAAATTGAGAGCAAGGGGTCAGTATGTCAGCAGTCATCACGATTTCCAAGGGTGCTCCCTCACCTCACAAGAGAATTTTAAGTGCCTGTCTTTTGTCATGACTTGGATACTCCCCTGAATGAAATGATGCCTACTCATACGTAGTCATGTGACTTGCCTGAACTAATAGCAATACAGCATCCATTTAAAACAGAAGTTTTAAATGAAAGTTCACCTTCTGGAATCCTGCATCTAATGCTTTTTCCATGTTTGAGAACAAGCAGCTTTTTAGTTTCTGTTTGGCTTATTATGGTCATGCTATTCAAACTACAGCATTAACTTCTGGGTAATTTTCCTATGTAATGTACTCAACTGCAGCAAGAGCAGGAGGAAAAGGACCAAAAGGAATCCATACGTAGTGCCCTATGAACAGTCTTGAGAAGGAGTTAACTCACATTTCTGGAATGTCATATTAGCCTTCCCTGGTTACAGCTCTGTAGGTGAGGGGGTCAGAAATGGGAGTGTCATTGTCAACAACTTCTTCAGTGTGTGGAGAACCTCTCTCCACTGTTTTAACTTTATTTTTCCAATTTTGATGGTGTACTATCAACATGGTCATATACTTCTTTTCTTTATCAGATATCTGCAAATTGTCTGGGATATTGGGTTTTAATTTATCTTTGGGTAGTTTTGTTTTTTTAATGAAACTCTGTAGACTTCGTTGTGTCTTTTTGTAGAGAAAATGGGTTTTGATGAGTAATACTGTGTTGTCTTTCAAATACACTCAGCTCAGCACCAGCTGCTCATGGAACATTCTTCAACTTGATATTTTTCCCCTCATATTGAATGAAGACTCAATCTCTTTATTTATCTGTGCTCTCATATAACTATGGACAAAGACTCCATTCAGACCTTACATGGTATGTTATCTTATTTCCCAACTTGTCTGTCTATCTCACCAAGTCAAGATGCCTTGAAGATGAGGGTCTTACATTGATTTTCTAGTATCTCTGATCTGTGTCTTGCAGAGAGCCTGTTTTATAGCAAATTGTCAATTTAGGGATAAATGGCTGGAAAATAGATTAATGCCATTGGTAGACATAAACAGTCAATTTTTTATGAAAAAAATTCTTTTATGTTAAAGTATTATCTTTAGAACTGAGCACTATACAAAGCCTGTACACAAATTAACAGCAAGAAGTACATTGTTGGATAAAATCTTTATCAGTATAACCCAAAAAATCTTGATTGATTTTTAAGGTCCAAGCTCGATATCTAAGTACAACTATTCCTCAAACATAAACTTAAAACAGCTATAATACTTTACTCCTAAATTATGTTTTTCTTTGAAAAGAAAGGCCCTGTTTATAATGGGATAGGAAATGAAGTGTGAAAGTCAGAGTGGTTTAATGCCCTGTGTGGAAATGTAAACAGAATAGGAATATTTGACATAACATACAGATTGTTCTATTCATTTGGTGAAGTGTGTGAAATGAGTATATTATAAACCACAGTAAGTTTTAGCTTCTCTTTGTCATATCCCACAAGATGGTGGGGGACTCAGATTTTCTAATATTCTAGGGCAGAAAAACTATTCAAAGTACAAATAGGCCATGCCATGCTTAACCTTGAGAATGGAAAAAGAATGTATATAATTGATGAATACACTTAAGGAATATCATATCAGCCAAGCTGTTCCTGCTTGATTTTCAAAGGAAATATTTGGCTGGGTAAATCTTACTCTGTCCATTAATTTGCCTGCTATATGATATACAACTTTTGCTTTTGAATCTCAGACCTGAAGATAAGGGAAAACAGATCCCCAGAACCTGCTCTGTTTTTTTTTTTTTTTATTGCCATCTCAAATCAAACTGATGCTGTTTTTCATGAGAAGCCTAATAAAAGCCACAGTCTTTATTGAAAAGCCCTTGTATTTTATGGACTCATCTCATATACCCTTAATAAAGTTTTTAAACAATCCATAATAGATTTCACAGGAAGCTTGGATCTGCCAGCATTCTCATTAGCAGTCCAATTTTAAACACTACTTTAGGCATGATTATCTGCAAATGTTAGTGCTGTTGTTTAATATTGAAAGACTGGTAGCTGAAGGGACAGGAAGCTCAATTATTCAAAAACCCAGTTACATTACTATTTCAAGTAGTTTAACAAACACAATTGCATGTTGTCTTTACTTTGAAAGGGCAGGCTTGTATTCATTTCCTCAAATATGTAGTTCATTGAAAATGCCAACATTTCTAAGTCATTTTGCATGAGAAGAAAGAGTTGATTAAAACAAAAATACCTCTAGCTTGTTAAAACAGGAATGCTTTATGATTGACAACTAGTTCACACAACATTTGTTCAATTGGCAATATTATGTAAAATTTAAAAGCCACATCCCCTGCCTCACCTACTGTTTGCAGAAAAGGCAAACAATTAGATTAATTGTCCCACTGTCTTTTATGAGGAAAAAAGGAGCTCTTTTTGTTTCTGTTGGATTATCTATCTGGAAGGCTTTGCTTTTGGTCCCAGGTCTGTTCATAGATGTGTCCCCTTAACTAGATTTCCTTAATCAGAACGTGTTAGCAAAGTGAATCCTGATGGAGTGTGCTGTAAAAATTAGAGGGGGACCTATTGATGTGGAAATTGACAATGCTGCTTAAACCTTTACATAAATGTGTTCCTGGGTATGTGGAACTGGTGGTCAGTCTACATGAATTCACAGGAACTCATTAACAGTCAGACCACTGTATTAAGGGAAATTGAAGGTAATGTCCATCAGGAATAGTTAGGCAAATCTGACTTTGGCCACTAGCTTGCCTGGTATGTGACATAAACTATTTTCCCACTAATCCCAAATCTCAGTATCTGTGCCTTTGAGTTCCAGTACCATGGACAGCAAAGGCAAGCGTTTTCTTTATAACCATTTCTTCTATAAACTGTGTATATTACTTTCATTTTCTTCTTACCTTGGGCTTGTAAAATCACACCAAAAATCTTCAAAATGACACTATTGATTCTCCTTACATTTTTGCATGCTTTATTGGCATCCAGTATAATGAATATTAACAATGAAAATGAAATACAAGCTTATTAAATCCTAAACTTGAAAGACTTTTTTTTTTCTTTTTATTTGCAATAAAGGAGAATACAAAGCATGGTTATCACACTGCTAGCCTCCTAGTGGATTTAAACTACTAAGCAGACTTTGTATGCTTTTAAATTATCACTCTTACTTTTGAGCATGACACCAGATCTTTCCCAAATATTCAACATTGGTTGCACAATCTAGACACCACAGATCACTTTGGTGATACAGTTGGCACAGTGCTTATTTTCTAGTATGTTTTTGAAATGTTTTGGTTCAGTTGTTAACTTGGAATTACAGGATGGAGATTAGTACAGATGAATTGCCCTTGCTTGATTTTATTAGCTCTATTTCTTTTAATCAAATAAAATGTCTGCTACCCAATTTTATTGATTTCATATTATTACACAAAATCATCTAAAGGCTTCAAGCCATTAGACAAATGATGGGTTGAAATTATTAAAATACGTTATATTTTGAAATCATTTCTCCCACTTGCCTGATTGGCATATCTCTTTGTTTCATCCCTAATGATTACTTAATTTGGCATGAGATAAGAAGGACCAAATGAGATAAATGTGCATACTGGCCTCCTGGGTGCCATTCAGTAAATGGCAGTTTCCATTGCACTGTGAGGAAAACCTGGGAGTGCTGCGTTCACCTACCCCTCTTAGGTGTAAGGTAATGCTCATTCCATCACAAAATGTGGTTTCACTTTGGGGGTTCTGTTTGCATTTGTTTTCTGGCACTACTTGACAGAATCTACAGTCATCTGAGAAGGGAGACCCCTATTGAAAGTATGCCCCTACCAGACTGCCCTGTAGGCAAGTCTGTGGGGCATTTCTTGTTCTATGATTAGTGTGGAAGGGCTCAGCCTACTGGGGACAAGTGGTCCTGGATGCTGTAAGAAAGCAAACTGAGCTGTCCAGGAAGCAAATGTCATGCAGAGGTGTCCTCTGCAGCCTCGCTATCAACTCCTGCCTCCAGCTTCCTGCCTTGAGCTTCTGCCCTGACTTCCCTCAATCATGGACTGTGATAAGAAAATTTAAGATAAATTAAACTCTTTCCTCCCCAAGTTTCTTTTGGTCATAGTCTTTATCACAGCACTTGAAAGCAAACTAACATATTTATTTTAACTCACCCCTAAGCTGTTTCTGCAACTGTATATATCAAACAGTAATTTAGAGTGCATTACCACAGTGTGCCAATCAAGACCTGGGATTTTCACATAGTATTCCATGCATGGTTTCCCCTCCCTTGTTAAGCCATTGACCTTCTCTATGAGAAGTTTTACACTTTCTTTGCTTTTTAAAATTTTGCTGCTCTATTAATGCTAATTTTAGTGTGCTATTTTCTATACTGGAGAGTCAGAAACAGTCCCTTTGAGGTTAATGAGACATTAGGATGACTTGGGGGTTTCATAACTAGGTTATTCTTTTTTGGAAAGCTAGATAAGAGTGATTTTGTACCATTCAGAAGGATCTAGAATCTGATTTATATTTTGTAATTATATATACATATATAATTCATTTATAATTATATATAATCCATTATATATATAATTCATACTTTCTTTCAGGTATGATATGGGTTTCTTTTTCTTGTTTTTTGGTTTATTTGTTTGGTTTTCTTACTTTGCTTTACATAAACAGCTCTATTACCCAAAATTTGCCAAGAACATCCTGTTTTAATATGAGCTTATTCTTTTTAATGAAGATAACTTATTAAAGACATTAACTTTTATACCATTTGTATGAAATAATTTGAAAATAAGAATATTTTTATTAATATTTTATTCAGGAAATTTAAATCTTCTGGAAAAACAGTGTTTAATATGGCAAGAAAGCAGAAACAGATTAATACAATGGAATAACTTTGGAGATTTAGTGATGTAAAAAGATGCTTTTTTATGAGATGCTATTGGCATAATGGATTGAGTCTGTCAGGTGAAGGTAGATGCCCCTTCCTTTACTGACTGAGGCTTCACAAACTAGCAGGCAGTTATCTGCTTTACTCACATAATATAGAGACAACTTAGGGCTCTGGGTGCATCTTCAAAGATAGAACTCCAGGAGTGTCTCTATAAACTGCCACCCAGTTGACCACATGGCCAACTAAGTACAATGGTCAGAGAGTAGATTACTCCATCCATTCAGTGCCTGAGCTGGACCACTTTGGAGAATAAAGGTGAGGAGGAAAATACTTACATAATTGAACACTTATTGTTGTAAGTATTAAAGTATGAAGAAACGTCATATTCCATAACATAAATACTCTTTCCTCACAATAAATGAAAGTGTCAGTAGCCACTATCAAGCTCTGAGGCAGGTCTCAGCTTCCTACAAATTCATGATATTTTCCTTAATTTCTTCATTTACCATGCCCGTTGATGGCATACTGTGGCAATGGGATGTTTGGAGCTAATCTTCCCTAGATTTTGGGGGGCCAAGGTGACCTTAACTAATGTATGTGTTACATCTGTACATCTTGAAATCGGTGAGAAGGTTACATTGAGCGAGATAACATGCAGAGAATGCCAAGGACCCCACCATTCTAATCCCCAATAATGGGAGAGTTTCTATTTTGCATTTACGCAACACTGACTTTACCATAGCTTTACTACGGTTATGACCTCATTTGTTTACCACATAGATTCAAACCTCCTTGAGTACAGCCCCCTTCTCATCCATGTTTACTGTCTGGGCTCAGCATATTCCTTGGTTCATAAAAATTAATATCAGGGATGAGGAGATGTCTCATTCATTCAAGTGCTTGCCGCACAAGCATCAGGTCTTAAATTCAAACCCCAAAGTGCACATAAAAGATGGTATAGAGTCCCACACTTGTGGTTCCAACATTGTGGCAACAGAGACAACCGAGTCCTTTGTAGTCACTTGGCCAGCTTGCTAAACCTAGCTGGTAAACCTCTTGGTCCAGGGAAGTACCCTATTCCAAAACAAGGTAAAAGGCAAAAGAGAAAGAGACCTGAGATTGACCCCTGGCCTTCACACCTGTGTGCACACATATGCATGTGCACCTGCACACACATGAACACACGCAGAGTAATGGGAAGTGAATGGTAGCTAACTGAATGTCTATGACTCTGATAAAAGAAGTGTCTGTTTTCCAATCTGTACTGCTTTAAAAGGGAGAGAGAATGTATAGTCCAGGAGGGCAATTCTCTGACTCTTTCAGCTTGATGGCCATAGTTGTTAAAGGCCTGTGACTTTCTTTGTTCATAGTGACAAGGCTACTTCCTCATCTTTAATTTGGTTTCCTGAATAGATCTGCCCTCTGGGAACGTGATTCACTGTGAAGAACAGTCCAGGTTACTAAGCCACTAATACATCCATAAATAGGAGCTCAAGTGAGCCTTGTAGGCTTCGTCTCTCGGGCCGCCATGTCAACCAGCACAGCCAACTCTCCAACTGTCCCTGCAAGTCAGTCAGCACAGCCAGCTTTCCAACTGTCCCTGCAAGTCAGTCAGCACAGCCAAGCCTGCCATTGCCCCCTGCTGAGTCCCAACATGAATCACAAGATCCCGGTGGCCTCTGTGTGCAATATCTTGTCTCTTGAGTCTCCCTGACATCTGACAAGATGAGAACACACCTCACACATTGACACAGCTGTGTCAATATGTCTCTTGACCTTTCAAAGGGCTTGCATTCCTGTGCTGTTTTAGTTCATACTCAGGTTGTTCAGATCATGATTTTGATGATCTTAACTGAATACATTGACCAGCCCTCTGGGATCCATGCAATCTAGCATAAAGCAAGATGAATCAGTGCTGAGATTTTCACCTATGAGGAAAGACAGATTACTAGTTTATCATGATTGGTAAATTGAGGAAATGTTGGGTTTTTTTGTTTTTTGTTTTTTAACTCAAAATCCAGTGCTCCTTTAACTATGCCACCCAACTCCACCCATTTTGGGCAGTGATACTTACACATTGTCCAATAAAGAATAAAAAGAGCACTGGATATCCCAAGAAGATTTTCTTTTCAAAATATAATAAAATTTGATAGGGATTTTTGGGGAGATAATGGAACTGTATTTGCTTCATGTAATTTGTGTTACTGTTTTCTTTTTCAACATGTGTGGCCTAGTTCTTAGCTTTATTGAATATTTTAATGGATGTTTCAAAATGACTTTAAGTCAATTTAATGTTTTCTAAGATGTTGTTTCCAAGGGATGACTGATATTTGCAGACAAGATGAACCTGGAGTCACTGACAGGTTTTCCTGGGGAGCTCTTCCTTGTCAGTCCATTATTGAAATCAACAAGTCAGCAAGTGTGTGCTTGTCTCCCCTGTGAGCAAAACGTCCTCATTCCCAGATTCCCACAGGACCTCGGACACACTCACACTCATTTGAATGAACTGGGAGTTAGACAGATCCCTGGTAGACAGGTGGATAGGGAAAAGAACCACAGATAATAATGGAGATGGCAAACCTCTGGCTTCTTGTATTACTGGTCAGAGATGAAGGCCCAAAGGCCTGACTGCTCCCTACCTTCACCCCAACCTGTGAACTGGCCCAGCAAGTTCAAAGCCACATCAGGACAATTTTACACCAAAGCTGAGGGACTATCAACCTCCCTGTCTTTGTTCAAATTAATCGATGACCCTTAAAACCACTAATCCTTGAAGAGAGATTGGGTTTTGTCCTCCAGGGACTCCTCTCCCCCATACATAGGGTCTTTCTCTCTGTGCCTTGCTCTCTCTCTCTCTCTCTCTCTCTCTCTCTCTGTCTCTGTCTGTGTGTGTGTGTGTGTGTGTGTGTGTGCTAATAAGAGCCTTTCCTCATTGGCTGATTCTGTCTTATGTGTCTGAAATCTCCCCTGCTGTTACCTGCTGCACTTGAGTTTTTTTTTTTTTTTTTTTTTTTTCCCTGCTTTTTAATTCTTTAACTGGCAGAGAAAATGAAACTGGCCAAGACCCTTAGTCAGTGTTAATTTCTTAGGGAACTTACGCAGCATTGTATAATATTTCTTAAATTTATGGATAGAATCTGGCAAGTGGATGAATTATGGAAATTTTTGTGTCTGTAACAGTGTTTGCACGAGTACCAGGAATGTATGTGACAAGAGTTTTCCTGGGAAGATACAACATACATGTCTACTCACCCCAGATAGGGAACCTATGACAGACCAAAGTACAGATAGAGCCAAAATCCAATTTGGTTAACCAATAAGTTTTATTGGAACCACTTAGAGGAGTCTGGGGAGGGGTTCCTTACAAGAGCAGAAATGACTCAAAGAGAACTGCATCATCAAGGTTCACCCCAGCGTGGGTGACAGCTCACAAAGGCTAGGAACCTGGGGCACATAGCACAACTTGTACGCAGCTCAACAGGCGCAGAGTGTCCCTTCCAAGTGACTCAGTTGGTCTCAGCCTCTTCCAGGCAGCTGCCATGGCCTAGGAATCTTTGCAGCTTAGCTTGTGGGGGACGCTCAGCTGTCTTGATTGCTTACTCGGAGAGGGCGGCCCTAGCAAATCTGGTCAGTTTCAGGGACTTCCTGAAGCTGTTTTGAATTGTTTAACTTCTGTCTGAAGGAGTCCCTGCAGGATAGAATGTTTTAGTCTTGGAGGAAACTGCTACACAATGCCCTGGTGAGCTCCCTCTTCTGAAGGGCCCATTGCAGACGGCTGTAAGACTAGTACAAGGGAAGGGAGGAGGGAGTTCAGAGGGAAACAGTGCAAAGGCGCACTTCCACTTCCACTGAATTTCCAACTAAGAGACAGAAAGAAGGAAAAACAGCAAGAACAAGAGCTAAAATCTCAGGAGTCAGAAGATCGCTGTAGTTTTGTTAAGTAAGTAAGAAACGGCTTTGAAATAACAGTTTTTCTGGGATGTATAATATATATGTATATATTACACACACACACACACACACACACACACAGAGGGCAAGAGTCAGATTGGAAGCAATCACTAATTGTTGTAGAGGTGACTAAAATTAATGCTATAGAGGCTGGAAAGATGAATCTACAGTTAGAAGTGCTTTGTGATCTTAAAGAGGACCCGAGTCCATTGTTAAGCAGCCATAGCAGGCAGCTCACAATTGCCTGTAACTCCAAGTCCCAGGGGTTTGCCCTCTTCCAGTGTCTTTAGACACCCTTACTCACATGGCATAGACTCACAAACACACACACACACACACACACACACACACACACACAAATTAAAAATAAAGTCTTTAAAATTAAATTCATATCCCTTAACTTCTTATAGTGAAACCTCAGGGTATCAAGAATGAAGAGAAAATTCTAAGAATAACAATACAGAAAGGCCATACCTAGTGTGACAGGTGATTTATTATAGTAGAATCTATGGGAACATTGACGCTAGAACTCCTGAAATAGTGAATGTAGCTGTTCTGATTATGTGTGAATTCCATATCAGAGGCTCATGAAAACATAACCTTGTATTCCGCCAGGAACAATAGTTCTCATTCAGAAATGTCATTCAGGAACTGCTCTGTGTGTGTGTGTGTGTGTGTGTGTGTGTGTGTGTGTGTTTACAAGTTTTTGTTCACAGAAACAGAAAGTGATTTTTAAGACTAAAATGTCTACTCATAAATTTAAAGTTAGATATTGATAAACGTACAGCAAGTATATCTTTAAGTGGCATGCTTCAATGGACCTTCACTTTGCTAACAAAGGTCACCACATACTCCACTAGCTTACATTCCACTAACTTAATTCCTAGTTATCAAACATTACATGAATGCTTTAGGGTTTGTGTGTATCCAGCATTATCCTACGTGTGGTAAAGAGCCTCTCTGTGAGGAATGGTTCATTTTGATTGGCTTATAGCAGACAACAATTTGGGGGAGTACTAGTCATTGTTTAGAGATTTGGATATACTTCAAGTTGAAATGAAATTGCATAAGAAGAACTCGCCATCTTCCTTCAATGGTGTGAATGCCTTAGTTGGCATTTCTCTCCATCAGTATAGTACTCAGACGTCTGCAAAATCAAAGAGAGGCACTCTGGTAGCTGCTAACAAGAAGCAGCTGTTTTCCATGGGAGATCAATCAGGATTTTCTGTATTCCTTATTCAATACCCTTCTTTTTAACATGTCATGTCCTGCTGAGGTCGTTTTCAGGGGGCCTGCCACATAACAGAGCTGGACTCAGTTTGAGGTTGGAAACAGCAGACCTCCAGCCATAGAAAGGGATCCAGCATTTTCCTCTCTAATGACTCTGCTATTATAATAATAATGGGCTTTACAAAGGCTGAGGGAGACTGGAGATGGGACTCTACTTGGGGAGAGAAATTTGCACATGATAAGTGGGGACAGGGCAAGCCTCTGGAGGATTTTTCCAGTCTTTGATAGTCCAAGCTCTTTTGTTGTGAGTCTTCCTTCTCCTCAGGACAACACTTTCACCTTTGTCAACACCTCTGTGAGTCCCCGTGGTCCCCACCCCATCAAAAGCAGAAAAGGAGAAGGATCTGATGTCAGAGAGTTAATTTCTACTCTCTCTGGCAGGAAAGTCTCCCAGAGAACTGCACTGACTTTTGATCAGTTTGCCTAAGGGATTTCACACATCCTGAAGTGGAAAATGGAGCTATCAGTTTAGGAAACATCCATCTGACAACCCTTAATAAAAATAAATGTAATCATGTTAATGACAAAAATAGTGACTCTAATGGGAGAAACCAACACAAAATCCAGGTCTATTGGCTTCTCACTTTATGCGAAGCTCTGTGATGTTGGGAATGCCACTCCGCCAATCGATCCTACTGTCTAGACTCAGACCGAGCTCCATTTTCATAGCTCAGTCTGGTGAAGGAGCCTCACTTCAGACTTGCCTAGAAGATGTTAGAAATGCACGTGACTGAGCATTTCCAGAGACCACGAATCAGAAATTCAGCTGCACCAGAGCCTGGCAATCCTAAAAATAATCCTTCTTGATGAACTTCATGGTATAGGTGTTAAGAGCCAGAGTGCTAAAATGTGCCCTTTCAGATGGACAAGGGTGTGTATGCATGTGTGTGTGTGTTTCAGTGCCTGAAGGTGTAGAATTGTGGGAGATGCTCAATAATATGCATTGCAAGCAATGGCAAATCTGTAACGAATCATTCTGAATAGCTCTATTTTGGGCTGGCCTGTCAATTTTCAGGTCTGTGTTAACGATGTGTTTTTGTTTTTGTTGGGCAAGAAGTTCTTTAATTCATTTTACCAGACATCAGTGTTCTGGGACACCAGGAACAATGTGTATTGACTCTTTGTTAATGAGTCGGAAGGTGCTTCTTAAAACTCCAGTCTCTGTGCTGTAAATCTAATTCACTGTGCTTGTATTTTGAGGACTTTGGTGTATGTGGAGGAGGGGACGGACAGAGGGAAGAATGGGACTGCTATTGTAATATAGGTATTCCAAGAATCACAAATCAGAGTGGTCCAGCTCACGGTGAAGATCACGGACCTGAGCAAGGTTGGAAGCCAGTTCACGGCAGCAAGAGAAGGGACTTCCGAAAGCAGATCCCAACATGCGTAACAGTTTGTACATCTTCTGCATCGCTTGGCTTTCTGTCGCTGTAACAAAAGTACTGAGATAGGTATTTATAAAGTCAGGCTTGGTTTTATTTCACTTTATTTGCTCACATTTTGAAGTTCTAGTCTATGTCCACTTGTCCAGATACTTTAGTCCTTTGCTGAATCATGGGATGGCAGAGAAAACTAGTCAACTCAATGCCAGGAAGCGAAAGAGAACAAGCAAGAGCCAGGGTCCTTCAAGTCCCTTCAAGGGCCACACCCAGTGTCCTAAGGACTTCCCACTGATACGAACCTCTCTGGAGGGTTTAAGGCCATATGGGCTTTGAGGTAGCTGATGTTCAGGGCTCAGTACCTAAGTCAGGATTATTGGATTGGATTTCAGCCTCCTTTATACCAAGGTGTGACATGTTTCTGAGATAATTTTTTTTTTTTAAATTTAATCTGGTAAGACTAGAAAACAAAAAATATACAATGTAAAAGTATTTAGTCTACAGCTTTGCTTCTTAAACTTTCTGTACTTCAGGGGCTGAGGAGGGGCTCAGTTAGTAAATTGTCTGCCACATAATAAGCATGAGGACCTGCCTTGGTATCCCCAGCACCACAGAAAGAGCCTGAGTGGCTGCACTTATTCCTGTCTAAGCCTAGTACTGGGGAAGCAGAGAGGAACCAGCCTGATGTTGACCTGTGGCTTCTACATACACGACTGTGAACACACTACACACACACACACACACACACACACACACACATACACACACACACGCCAAATAAACAAACAAAATTCATTGCCCTAAGAGTCATGCAATTTTTAAAACAATGCATCAACACGAAAAACAAATTTAACTGTTTAACCAGTGCTATATGTCAAAATAGCCATACTGATAAAAAAAAAAAAAATTCCTGAAATTAAAACGACAGATTCCTCATATGCCACTTTACCTTGAGAAAGGTGGGACAAAGTGGCAAAAAGGGGGTGAGAGAGGATCGAGCCTTTTGAGTGAGGGAAATAGGTGAAGGAGTATACTATGAAAAGATTGTGAGTTTCCAAGAGTAGAATTATCCGACTCAACCTATGAAGAAGATAGAGACTAAGAGAAGGAGAGGGCATGTTGACGCAGGGGCACCACATACACCCCTGAACACTCTAAATACCTGCTGGGGAAAGTTGTGTGGTGTGTACTTAGGTAAACCACAAATATCCTAGGAAAATATCAAAATTGAACCAATGCGTTAAATTGACTTTTTCTCTCACTTACCAGTAGCATATCTGAAAATTCTTATCCCTAAAATAGAACAGTAAAATGGGCTGTATGGGAGAGTGGCACAAACATGAGAGAATTGTAGGCAAGTTTTATTAACATTATTGTATCCAGGTTGATAAAGAAGGGTGCAATACAACCAAAATGATTAGTGTAATCAAGTCCTTTATGAATTTTTCATTAAATCTTCAATAACATGCAAATGCTAGTGTGCTGACTTAAGGAATATTAGTCAAATGAACTATTTGTGGCCTTTGAATCCCTTCTGAGGGATTGGACAGTATCTTTAGATCCAGCAATCAGTTAGCACACCTCTGCTTATAAAATTCTTATGGTCATGCCATTACAATGTTGGTATCTCCACAGAGTTTTCATTTAAAAAAATCCAAGTATTAGAGAACTATGAGCAAAATTTTTTAAATTGGAAAACTCTTCAAATTTAGTAGTATGAACAAGAGAATGGTATCTTCTAGTAGTGATGTATTTCTTGTTGCCATGGCTCCAACATCTAGAGCACAAGGAGGATTGTCTCTTGGTCCGAGGATGTGCTTCTCATTGAAACAAAGGCACCACCTTCCAGGTATTTTTAGCTTCTTTGCCCAACATGGTAGTTGTATGGAACACTGTAATACTAAACATCCAGGAGGAGATTCTTGTAGGACTCTAAAGTGTGGAGAGAATTAAGGAATTCATTAGGAGGGGGCAGAGGCAGAAGCAAGCTGGAGAGGAAGTCGGGAGAATGTGCTGGGAAGATGAGGAGGACATGAGCATAGTGGTGGGTCTTAGGAGAATGATCACATGCTCCACAGCTACAAAAGGCACTGAGATTCGACAGAGCCACAAGGATGTGGCCTCTAGATGGGAAGGATCCCCGGCTTGACAGAAGAGCAAGTGATGCAGCTGTACTAACTTCAGGCTCATAAAATAGTGAATGAGACCTGGCTTGTTTGTAGCTTTTTATTTTAGTTCTGAAAATAAAAATGGAGATGTTTCCTTATAACGATGCCTTGAACGAAGAGACAAGGAAACAGAGGAATGCTTGGGGTTTATCCAGTGCCTGTGAGATAGGTGTGCTTACAGAGAGATTGAAAAACGGAGCAGGAAGTGAGGTGGATGTAGAGGCAGAGAGACTGAAGGGGAAGGCAACAGAAATCCACAAATGTGGAAATACAGACTGATCAGATATGTGAAGAAACACACTGAAATGTCAGCATTGATGCTTTCCTAGTGGTGACCACGTGGGATGTTGAAGTCCTTTTAAAAGATGGCTTACAGGAAGACCTACCTTGTCAACAACAGTGATGTGTTATTTTGCAGTTCTAAAAATATTGAAGATGTTTTATACATGAGCCAATCTTAAATAAGCACAGCACCCACGCTTTTAGTTTAAGAAACTCACGTAAACTCCAGTTTCTCAAGCTCTGATATCTACTAGCTAGCAAGCTAGCCAACTGTGTGTGCAGACAGGAATATCATGCCATTCCCACGGGAAATGAATGCTGATGCTTGACATGTTTAAAAAGAATTTTGGTCTATCTTCTGTGAACCATACCAGATTATTTCAATTTTTTACCAAAGAAAAAGTACATATCTATAAGGTTTGGTTAAGGATAGAATATAGTAAATGGCTTTCAGGTGATACTGGCAAATATGTTGTTCCTTTTGATCATATCCTAAAATCAAACTTTTGGTCCTGGTCATTTTCCCTTCTCTCTTCCTATTGGGAGCTCATTGAATGAAGTGTTTGGATAGTAAGTATATTTTAAAATGAGGACTTTCTATCAAGGGCAATAGGAAGATTGCCCTTCCCAGAATCCAACAGCCACAGCCATCTTTGTCTTTCATTTCGGGGAAGGTGGAAAGGAAATTAACCCATTCTAATCCTCTTTAATATTTCAGGTGCTGAATATATGAAAAGACTCTTTGTCTCTATTCTATGAGGAGGCTGGCAGGGTTTTAATAAAGTATTTTAAGAGGTTTGCTAATGAGCACACTAAACTCTATTCACTTTAATTTTTTTAAAGTAGACATTAGGAACAGACTCATGAAGAATGCACATATTAATGGGATAATATTAATTAGACATACTTAAAGAATTTGAAGTAAAAGAAAGGTTGAAAAAATGACTAATTGCCCAGAAATATGAAAGTTAATTTCATATGATGTAAATCTGTAAAATAATCAAATGGAATATGACAAATAAATTAATATTTTCATAGATTAAAAAAGCTCCCACCACAAGGATACCCCTGTTGCTCTTTTCACTCTATTTACAAACGACTTGAAGACCAACTTCACTAGAGGAGTCTCCTCCATTCCCACATCATTTGAAAAATCAAATTATTGTAAGGTCTTGCATTTTTTGAATTTGATATGTGCAAAAACTAAAAATAAAGCAGTAGCTTTTAAATATTCAATTTATTCTTCATTGAAAAAGACCCTCAAGATGGCTAGTTGGAAGATTCAGTGGGTTCTCTTACATTTTGATGCCTTATGACTTATACTGTTCTCAAAGTACCTGGAAAGCCAGTCATGAAACTATTACAGGCACAATGTTATGTCAAAATACTAAACAGTGACCTGAGGTGTTTAAGGTCTCAAAATATTTCAAGACAATTAAATTTGTAAAACTTATACTGTTAAATTTTGTTTGTTTTTTTTGAGACAGATTTTTCTCTGCATAGCCCTGGCTGTCTTGGAACTCACAGGAATTCACCTGCCTCTGCCTCTGCCTCCTGAGTGCCGGGATTAAAGGCGTGAGCCACAGGGCAGAAATAAGGCAATCCTTTTCTGGAGCTGTTCCCACTTCAGGAAGCTGTTATTCCACTTTCAAGAAAACCTCGCTTGTTTCCCCTTTAAAGAAAATATTGAAATTTCCTCTCAAATGACATACTTTTAAAGCAAGTCTCTGATATCTGTACAGTGTAACTGTTTGCCCTTATATTAAGTACTGTTAATGTCAATTCAAGAATTTTGAGAACATAATATTCTGAGTTAATTAGAATTAGGGTTGGAGGTATTAACAGTAGAGAATTTATATAAAAATAATTATCAGTAGATGGGCGGTGGTAGTGCATGTCTTTAATCCCAGCGCTCAGGAGGCAGAGCCAGGAGGATCTCTGTGAGTTTGAGGCCAGCCTGGTCTACAGAGTGAGATCCAGGACAGGTTCCAAAGCTACACAGAGAAACCCTACAGTAGAAAACAAACAAACACAAAAGTGTGCAAGACCATGGCTATAATCTTCAGAACTAAGTAAGGTAAGAGGATGTAAACCTGTGATTCTGCACTTGGGAGGTAGGTGAGGGAGGGTTAGAGGTATAAGGTCATCCCTAGGTCACAGCAAGTTGAAATCCAATTTGGGCTACATAGGACCCTATCTTTAAAATCAAAACAAAACAAAATAAAAAGCAAGTGACTTCAGTTGGTCTTATGGAAATATGAAGCTCAAATTGTTCTGCTCAGTTGTCCTTGCTCTAGCCAGAGGGTCAGTCTTTAAACTTGGGTGCCCTGGGAACATGCCCTGTAATACATAGACTACTTTTGGACTCGATAGATGGCTAAGCCAATAAACCGCTTGCCATGCAAATGTCAGTACCTGGCTTTAGATCCCCAGCACACCGTCTCCCACAAAAGCCTTGACAGCAGTGATATATCTGTAAGCCCAACACTGGAAAGGTGGAGACGAGAGGCTTCCTGGAGCTCCTGGGCCAGTGAACCTAGCTGAATCGGTTCAGTAAAAGACTCTGTCCCAAAAACTAAGATGTGCAGTGATTGAGGGAGACATATAACACCAGTCTACATGCACTACATGCGTGCACAGGTGCACATACACAGATGAGCATCTCTCTCTCTCTCTCTCTCTCTCTCTCTCTCTCTCTCTCTCTCTCTCACACACACACACACACACACACACACACACACACACACACACCGGTTGGGGCTTGGGGGCTATGATCAGCAGTGAAAGCTCCTAGCACCTAACACAGTAGTCCTTTAGTTCTGAAGGTGTCCCATCTGGCAGCACCGGATCCATTAGCCTACCAGGAACAGCGTGGACACAGTGCAACACTTGCGTGAAGCTGCTTTGAACTAAGGTGCACTTGTATGTCTGTAACACAGTCAGGATGCAGATCCTGCCTTCTGTGTTTCTCTCTGCTTCCTTGACATTTTTGGTCTCTTCGCATATTGAAGAGGCCCGCTAGTGGCGTGCATTGTTTTCTGCTGTTTTGTGTCACAAGCCAAAATGGAGACTGATGGGTTTAACTGACAGTAGGCCTATATATGTAGTTCCTCAAGAAATATTGTAGCTATCGAAGTGGTTTCTCTGGTGACCTTCTTCGATTTGAATGGACACTTTTAAGTAGCACCTACATTTCTAAGTGTGTCATATGGTTTGCATTAAAGATCTGTAGTAGAAGGAAGGGTCATTACTGTCTGTGGAAGATCTAGGAGAATGTTGGACCAGCAATCTATCAATTGTGATTTAGTTGTAGGGAAGCTGAACAACAGTAATCGGTTTTGAATTACATGTAATAATTATCTCTGAACATTTTTTTTCTATTGAATTTGTGGGTAAATTGCTAATAAAGGTAATAGAAAGTGCCTCCCTAAAGCCTTGTGTAACTTCCTCTAGCATGTGCTTGTGGTTACTGGAGGGTATGGTAAACTTGAAGAATAGTCACTGCTCTGTTAACTTTGAAAAAAATCTTCTTTGTGCTAAATATTGAAGTTCGTTCTTGAAATTCGGCAATGTTCCTTGCTTCTAGTATGTCTCAAGTTATTGAGGAAGCTGAAGAAAACCCTCAAAAATGCACAGAGGTAACCTTAACCCGATGTTATTTATAAAATGTGTGGCATACACACTGACTGGCAACCAAACACCATTGGCAATTTCAGATCTCTGATTTGGAAGACAAAATGTAAGCAATGCACTCTGGCAATGTAGACACTCATGCCTACAGTAAAGTTGTGGCTAATGCTTCTCTTTATTATGTCTTCACCCTCTGAGGGCAATTTCCTTTACCTTGGCATAATCACTGGCTTCTGTGTAAGTCCTTCGTAGTCTCCCAAGCATTTAAAAGATACGCATATATCTGTGCATATATTCTTACTAATTACGTAAATGTGCAAACATATATAGATATGTCCTTATATGCTATATTTATTTAGTGAACCTCTCTCTTCACTTTACAACTTAGCATGTGCACACAAGTAGTGTGTGTGTGTGTGTGTGTGTGTGTGTGTGTGTGTGTGTGTGTATTGTCACAGACTTCTCTCTACTCCTCCAACTTAGCACGGCCTATTTTTAATGCCAGTGTATTTAAAGAGAACATACATTACACATCTACAATTTTTACATAGTATTCTGTAGTATAACTCTACTATTTTTACTCAACCATGTTAAAGTACATAAACAAATGTTCCTTGAATGCATATTTTTTGGTTTATTACAATTTGTTTATTTTGTTAAAATAGATGGATAAAGTTTATTATTTAATTCACCCCCTTCAGATATATTTTTCTTCATAGTTGAAGCTTAAATTTTGCAATGGTCTTATTATTAATCCTATTTAAATATTTTGACTGAAATTGTAACTGTAAAAGGCATGTGTCATAATTTAAAATGTTGTATATTGTTTTCTTTTTATGTCCTTTCCTGTGAGGTAGCCCTTCCTGTGCCTTTTGTCTTTTCGGAGAGTTTAAGTTTCTCTACAGCATTGTGTCACCCAGAAGAACCAGGGCCAGCTTCTCTGTCAGTAGGCACGTTCTATAAATTAACGTCTCCCCTGCAATGAAGTTTATATGTTGGGTTAAACATCCCATTTTTTGAGATTGCATTAGAAAATTCTGACCTACTGCACCACATTCTTCCAATTCCCAATCAATGTCCGTTCAAGCAGAGCGCTAACTGCTTCATAAGCTAAATGAGAACGCCTTCTTCTTACCACTGATAATTCTCCGAACAGCCTCGGGAGCATCAAGTGCGAATTTCAAGAGACTTCATCCCTAGACAAATTCGTCGTTATCAGCTGGAATTCAGGCAGCCAGCACTTCCTTCTGAGTGTTACTGGCTGGTATTTTTCCATCTCTTTCATTTATTCTGCCTTTGTGAATCCACAAAAATCATGTTCTGAACCACAGTACAAGAAAGCAGATAGATAGAGTCCAGACGCATGTTTTCTTTACCAAAGCACCCCAGCCCCTACAAAATTCTCTTCCTTGTTTAATTCTCACCGAGACACTCATCTTTGTTTTGTTTGCCTGCAGTCAGAAACTCTGCATTGGTAAACCAGGAAATGTGTTTTCCTTCCACTGTCTCTAAGTGCTGAAAGTGGTCTCCCTTGTGGGAATCAGATTCAATCTGAGAACTAAGGGGAGGTTTAAGTCTGGGTCCATTCGACAACATTGGTTGGACTCCCTCTAACAATGACTAAATGTCTTCTCTGCTCCATACACCAGATCCTTTAGACCCACAAAGTATCTCATAAATGAATATTTGTCATACTTTTAAAAAATATTAATTGAGGCATATTTGTTGAAACAGACCATTTTATAATTATGTATAATGTTTATTTTTGACTAATATGTCTATTTGGGGTATATGCTGTGCCCCAGATATATGCTAAGCATGGCATCCATGTACCTTTACACAGTATACAGATAATTTTACATATCAGAGGATGAAAACCAAAGAGCACTAGGTTGATCTGAAGCAGGGGGATTCGACCTGCCTCTGTTACTTAACTGTAGAGTTTGATCAAACTACTTCAACTACTTCATTTTCAATATGCATTTCATATGGGGCTGTTAGAACACTTTCCACTAACTTCACAAGAACCGAACAAATGTCAAATCACTGTGAAGCTGATTAATGCAAATTATAGCTAGCAAAAATTAATTACCTGTGTTCCCTGCCCTTAATGAGCTTATATTTCAGTGGAGAAGAATATGAAAGTATTTGTGAATAGTTGTAAAGCCAAGTAGAAAATACTTCAGGGAAAAGGGCACGATAATACTGCAGAAGTTTTCTTAAGAATTAAACTGTGTCTAGTGGGGCGTTCTAAAGAAGTCTTTATAGGTGATAAAAGTTTCAGCTGAGATTTGAAAGAAAAAGGGGAGAATTCTGATATGAAGAACAGAAAGATCACTCCAAGTACAGGCTTTGAGTGAGTCAGGGCATGGAGTCAGCAAAAGGCCTTTGTGTTAATAAGTCATACAATCAGTTTGGTACTCTGAGCACATAAAGTAAAACAGATTTAAGTGTAGATGACATAAAGTATCTCCTACCTGTCCAAGGACTGACTTGGGTGTCAGGATTCTGTTATACAGTCCACACATTTGAATGACACACACGCATTCTGGGATTTGCTAATATGTCTATATCCTTCTAAAGCAGCTGATAACAACTAGATGCCAGAAAAATGAATTTTTGACACACAGTGTACTTTATTTTAGTGGAAAAGCAGAGATATGGATAAATTTTGACAATGCAGTTTTGGCAGTGTAGGGGCCATGACTACACCACCAGTGGGGGTTTCCATGAAGCAGATGCAGTGATTGTTGGATCGCTGGCTTTGCCGTGACTGTGGGAGGGTATTGGAGTAGAAATAGAGAGTGCATGTGAGATATGGAAGATGGGAACCAATGGTGAGGGAAAGAGGAAGATGAAGGCTGACATGGTAGAAACCCAAGTAGAGGTTTACTTTGAACCCATAGGAAGAAGGAAAAGAAGAATGGAAATTGGGTACTCTGTGATAGCAAGAGAAAACTTAGCTATTCTCAGCTAGTTCAAGGTTCACAACAGGATGAAAGGGAAGCAGAACTTGAGAGGTGAAGAGTGTGAGCAGAATGGGTCTCTAAGTTGACAGACACAGTGCAAAGTGAACTCAGGCCTCTTGCTCAATGTGAAGGGGGAGGGGTGTAGCTAGAGTTTTCCTGGTCCTGCCTGGCCACAGTCAGGACAAATCTCTCTCACCTGCCAGTCTGGCAGCTGCTCAGACCCAACCAAGTAAACACACAGAGACTTACATTACTTAAAATGTTTGGCCTAATGGCTCAGGCTTCTTGCTAGCTGTTCTTATATCTTAAATTAACCCATTTCTATTAATCTATAAGTTGCCATGTGGCTCATGGCTTACCAGTATCTTAACATCTTCTCATGGCTGCTGGCAGCATCTCTGTGCCTCAGCCTTCCACTTCCCAGAATTCTCCTCTCTTCTTGTCTCACCTATACTTCCTGCCTGGCTACTGGCCAATCAGTGTTTTATTTATTAACCAATCAGAGCAACACACTTAACATACAGAACATCCCATAGCAGAGGAGTACCTCTTACTAAAGGCGTTTACTACAGTAGAAACATTATTTCACATCCTCTCTTCTCCCTTCTGCCATGCCAAGGTGTTTTTCATTTCTCCTTGTGCTTTTTTGAGCGTGAGGATACTCGGGTTGAGATAGGAGATGTGCATAACCACAAGTACATGAGCCCCTCAATTCAGTACATATACCTAAGGGACATAGTGAACCCGCTTAGGATGTGAACTCAGTCCCATGTCCTGTCAACACATGCTGGACCAATCCCAGGTGAGAAACCTTTGCACCAAAACTGATATGTCATTGGCTTAACTGGACAGAAGGAAGTCCAACCCTGCCAAGGAGCCAATCAAATACATTGTGGGACTGTTAGCCTACAGTGAAGCTGGCTGCTACTAAAGCCTGCTGCAATATCACATAGAACCTTCTTTGCCCTGATCCTTCTGAGTGTGAGCATGAAGGACTGGAGCTAACACACCTTCATGAGCACTGATAATTATCATGGCTCTTGCCCTCTATGTAAACATAAACCTCATGTTAGGACTCTAAAGATAGACTTGTGTGGGGAGGTCAATGAACCTCTTCCTTCCTCTTCTCTACATGACCACTTTGAGTAAATCTGCCTTTTCTGTTTTTCACTATTTCTTTGCATCTTTATTTGGTCTATAGTGGGTAGAATACTGAATGTTAGGTCAGGGCTTCCAGGGTCCAGGCTTGGATACCAATAACAGTACGAAAACTACCGTGAACAAAGGAACAAGTTGGAGAAGAAAGAATATGCAAGGTCCATCACCCACTTTACTTACTAATTGCAAATTTCAAGATAAAACTATTAACAATTTTAAGGAGGAAAGCATGTGTCACTAAGAACTATGCATGGGGACCTTCTAGGTTAGTCTTTGCAGTTGCCATGGCCACCTGTCTGTGAGGTCAAGACTAAGTATGTGTGTTTATTTGGGAAATAAAGTTAAGAATGCTCATCTTGCATCCTGCATAATTTAATGTAGAATTAACACAAGCAGAATGGTAACATCTGGTTCGATAGTGCTGTACTTGGTCACTTCGGAGCTAGGACAGAGTAGTGGGTAGCACATACATTTAGATGTTGGAGGCCTCTGAGTGTTTCTGTACCTTTGGTGTGATTTCTCCATAGCAAAAGGAAATCAAAATGTATATCCTGTGTCTGTCTTAGTATTATTTAGGATTTTCTGGAAGAATAGAACTGATAGAATATAATACACATAATTATATATACTATGATCATATAATGTATCTATGGAATTTATTAGGGTGCCTTACAGGCTGTGTGTGGTCTGACTAGTTCAACAATGGCTGTCTCCTGATGGAAAAACCAAGATTCCAATAGTTGTCCATTCCATAAAGCTGAATGTCTCAGCTGATCTTCTTTGAAATCACGAAGAGACAGGCTCTAATACCAATGAATAAACTTGCCAGCCAGCAGGAGTGAGAACAAGCAAGCAAAAAGCCAAGAAAAATCCCTCATAGGTGTGCCCAACTGCTTGCTAATTCCAGATGTAGTCAAGTTGATCGCCAAGAACAGCCATCACAGTCTTTATAAAGGATGTTGTCTTTAACCTAAGAGGTTTTTTTTTTCCCATTCCAGTTTAAAATAGTAAAACGCATACACAGGTCTTTGAAAGAAGTATAGTCCTATCTGGACTGTTTGGTGGATTCTAAGTAGGCACTGGTGGAAGCTGTGTGTCATTCAGAGGGGACACAGAAGATAAGGGGATGGTTCAAGTGAAAGAATTCTGGGCTCCACTGAAAATATGATAATACTGGATGAATGTGTGGGTGGGGAGAGGAATTAGTGAGGGAGGATGAATGAAGTAGGATGTATGCCATGTGAAAGAGATGGAAAGAAAGTAGTCCAACAAGTAAGACAGTAACACATTGGAGCCTGGGGTCAAACTGGGTGGAGGCTAGGTCTTACTGTGGTAAAACTTCTAAAAAACCAGGAAAGTTTGATGCTTTAGTCTAGAGACAAAACCCTACCTTTGCCCCCTAATCACTGGAGTTTAGTATTCATTTGCACGCAGTTGCTTCAGAATAGATTCCATTGTAGTAAGCCATCACTAAATAATTATATAGAAGATAAATTTTAGAGCTAAACTTTTTTACAAGGTTCTTAAATTTTGAGGGGAGGAGACTGCTAAATTATTTTTCCCTGTTTATTTGTTTGAGACTAACAAAAGGGATGTGAAAGATAATCTTTCTGTGTTCTACTTGGTACATTTAAATATAATTAGTATAGCAATTTTTGCAAGTTACCTTTAAGGTATGGCATCCAGAAAAGTTAGCTTAATTTGCAAGTGCTAATATTTCTGAGACAATTTAAAGCAGTATAGCATCAGATTACATACGAGCTATTTTATAATAATAGAAGTCAATTTTAACTACAGGGTACGTGACTACTTTAAAAGGGAATACAATTATTTTAATGGATTTCTAATTAAATGCTTAAATCCTAGATAGTTTAAAGGTGCACTTTCAATTAAATTGATCGTTTTGGAGATTTCATTGAAGGAAAAAAAATAAAAAAGAAAAAGAACAAAGAAAAGTAAATTTAAAATCCAGCTTTTAGAGTTTTTATAAATATCAGATAAGGAAAGATGGAGAGAAAGAACACAAGAATGAATTAAATTATAAGTCAAGATATAAGCTTCCATTCCATTAAAGAGGAAGCAGGAGCCATAAACTAACATAGCTAACTGCTCATAGTGAGGAACGAATATTAAAAGGTGCCGAATTTACTAAATGATTAAATTAGTCAATATCGTGCTGTTTTGTTTATCTTGATTTATCTTGTTTATAGCATTTGTATGTTTTCAAAGACTCTTCCTCTGATGGAGAAACCACAATAATGGATTTTTCCCCTTCAACCATTTTATAATAGCCCAGAACAGGGAGGAGAAAGAGATTTAAGGAGAATAAACAATGTGCTTGAAGAAACTGAAAGCTCAAGGTTAGTAAGAATCAGGGGGGAGGGGGCTCCTGTAGAGGGAGGAGTCTGTAGCACTTTCTTGTTCAAGATTCTTCATTTCTAGTTGGGTGCATCAGTGGTTCCTGTCATAGTCATAAGGAATTCTTACTGGATGAACTAAGGAAGTAACAAACAGTTTAACTATCAGCTCAAAAACATAAAGTATTTGTTGTGGATGGAAGCCAGGAGAGCTCCTGTAAGGTTACAATCCCAGAGCCAATTTGTACTCCCCTTTTATATTCGAAAATCACAAGGTGGGGCGGACAAGCAGGCAAGGGTTTACAGAAGCTTGTGTGGTGATCCGCAGGTTGTTAAAGGCAAAGTCCCAGTTTCAGCTAATTCTCCAGGTCACTGTATTCCAGATAAGAACTGAAGTCATACTTGGCAAGTAGGCAGTGCAAGCAGTGCTTTAAGTAAATCAGTAAATGAATCAATAAATCACTATTTATTGATTGGTCTTTCTTACCTCATTCTACTTCAACTGTAGAAACTAAATCAGCCAACATCTACTTTCCACTAAGACTGAGTTTTAAGATTTCATATACACTGCTGGATGTGGTGGTTCACCTTTTAACCCCAACATTTAGGAGACAAGGGCACTTCTATCTCTGTGAGTTTGAGACTATCCTGGTCTGCGGAGTGAGTTCTCAGGCCAGCCAAAGTGAGACTATCTCAAACAAACAAACCAACAAACCAACAAACATTCTTATCCACAACTCAGATGAGCAGAGAAACACCTTCCAGACAGAGGAAGAGCTATTTCCTATGAGGGAGAAGAGTTCATATTAGATAACAATCTGTGTAGCAGGAATCTTAGAGTCTTTATTAATAAAATCAAACCTGAGCCAGGTATTGGGGTGAACTGGAAGATCAGAGAACCAGAACAAGCCACAGCTACCTCACTTCGCCAGATCCTCAGCTAGTCTTGTTTCCTGAGACTGAAGGCCTCTGAGTACTCATCCAGAATGGGTCTCAGCTGAACTGCTGCTCAAAAGCCTGAATGCTTAACCAGACCAAATGCTTAACCAGGCCAAATGTTTCTAGTTCCTGGTCTTCATGCCTTATATACCTTTCTGCTATCTGCCATCACTCCCTGGGATTAAAGGCTCGCTTTCTGGGATTAAAGGCGTGAGTCACCATGCTTGGTTGTATCCTTGAACACATGGATTTCTTCCTCTGGATGCTAGGATTAAAGGCGTGTGCTACCACTGCCTAACCTTTATGTTTAATATTGTGGCTGTTCTGTCTCTGACCCCAGATAAGTTTATTAGGGTACACAATATTTTGAGGAACACAATACCACCACATTTCTGTCCTATTCTCCTACGAGCAAAGCAAGAATTATGAAAAAAACATTGGTATTAATAGACATTAACCTTGAGCTTTTTTTTTAAAGAAAGTTTTGGCAACAGATACAAAGTTGTCTAATTTTTTTTAATTGAATCCTGGATGTGTTACTATTAAGATTGTACAAATTGCTTAGCTTCTTGGAGACTTGGTTTCATCTTAAAATCTATCATAGTTCTTGTCTCACAGGGCTTCAAGAAGGGCAAAAAATGGTAAGATAACATGCCCAAGATTTGTCAGGAGTCTAAGAATCCCAGCTCTTTCATGCTATTTCCTATTTTCCTCTTCTTAGATAAACAGAACACAAGACTGTTGGCCACAAAAAAAAATCCCCCATGCATACTATCAGTTGTAGGCTTTCAATTTCTGAGGCTCATGCTGGTTTTCCTATGTCTCATGGCTTTTCGTTTCTCTCTCCATGCATATCTCTATCTTTTACTTAGGGAACATTTGCTAACCAGCATCTAAATGATGTTGCCATGGCCCAGAGGAAAGGATAGCAAGTTACTAAGAAAATGAAATCATTTATTTTCTTAAGGAGTGGGCTCTGCACAGGTCCAGTGTTTCTGCTTATCTGGCTAACTGCCTGAAGTTACTATTTTATCCTCCCATGGAGATGGCCACCTCAGCGGTCAGCCTACAGAGGATCTGTCTCTTCCCTGAGATCTAGAAGAGAATCAATCTGTCTTCCTTCCTTTACCTCTTCCCAGACTCACCCTCACCTCTCCAGCCGCCTCTAACATCTTTAAAACATCAATAACCCATTAACTCCAATTTGAGCTGTCTGTATACTTCTGGGCACGAGGCCATCCATTAGAGCACTGTTAACCTACCAAGAGCCACAAGAAAACTGATTTTCTCCCCCAACGCAAGGGCCAGGGATTCAGGAGACCCTTCCCATCTCATGCTAGAATGTTAACCGGTCGATACTTGGCAGGTTTTATGCAGGCATACACTTCTGTGAACTCATGAGTGGAGGGTTCCTGATGTGCCCAGAAGACACCATTTTCTTCCAGTCCCCTGATCTTTCTGGCTCTCTTCTGCAATGCTCCTGAGCCTTGGGGAAAAGATGTGAAATGGATGTCCTTTTTGTGGCCAAGCATTCCACAGTCACATATTTTCTGCACTTTGGCCTGTTGTGAACTTCTGATTTAACCACCATCCAGCCAGCCACTGCACAAAGAAACTTCTACAATGGGGTCTGAGAGCTGCATTAATCTATAGATAGAGAGGTACAATACAGATTTGAAGGGCACTGTGGTATTATGTTTATTTAACAAAGTAATAGTGGGTTCATACCTGGAGCCTGTAAGCTCCAACCATGGGATTTTTGCCAGATATATAGCACCATGCATGTGTTTCCCCAAGACTTACACTCAGTTAGAAAGTTTTTGGTTAACCCGGTAACATTTGGGCTAGTACTGCACCCATGGGCATATCTTGCCATCTCAGTCATTACTAAGGTTCACAGGGATCATAGGTGGATAATGCTTTAATTATTAACAGTTTTACCCTGCAGCCACCATGCCACCTTCCAGTACTATGAGAGCTAGCCAGCAGGAAAGAAACTTCCTCATCAGTACTAATGTGATGTCACTGAATCCTGTTGGGAAACCAAGAGCAAGGGTCTATGAGATACCTCTAACAAAAACTTAAGGGGATGTATTCCACTTGTCACTGGGCTTTTTATTTGACAACCTATGAATTCGGGGAGAAACATAATGCCCTGTGTAGGGTAGGGTAACTTCAGTTAAATGTGTGTGTGTGTGTGTGTGTGTGTGTGTGTGTGTGTGTGTGTGAGAGAGAGAGAGAGAGAGAGAGAGAGAGAGAGAGAGAGAGAGAGAGAGAGCTGTTACAAAAAAGTAAGTTTCCTTACAGCTTTTCAAACATTATTGGTGTTAGCTATGCATCGTCTCTTCCTGATTAAACTTCCCACCTCACTACTTCTTTTCCCTTTCACAAACCTGTGTTCTACTGTCTCTCCTTCCCATAAGATCTTTCTTCCCCCTCACACAAATGATCCCTCCCTACTTTCCTGAATTCTACAAGTACTCCAGATCTCCAGATTAAACATGAGTGAAACATGAAATGTTTGTCTATCTTATTATTTTGCCTGGTATAATGTTTACCAGCTCCATCCATTTATTTTCAAATTTCATTTTTCTTTATGCCTGAGAAAATTCCATTATGTATAGGTACCAAATTTGTATTATACATTCATCAGTTTAGTGAACCCACAGGCTGTTCCCATGTTGTAAGTGTTGTGAAAAAAGAATCCATGAAAATAGGTGAGTATGTCTGTCTGTACTGGGCAAAAGAATTCTTTGGGTGTATGCTCATGTGTTGTACAGTTGAGTCACATGGTAGATATCTTTCTGGTTTCTGAGGAGCTGCTACACTGATTTTCATAGTGACTCCCACTCACAGTGCTTGAGGGTTTCCACATTCTCTCCAGCATTTGTTGCCTTTTGTTTTCTTCGTCTTAGTCATTCTGACTTGGGTAAGAAGGAATCTCAAAGTCATTTTCATTTCCCTGATGGATAACTGAACAGAGAGCTCTCAGAAGAAATAAAGTGGATAAGACACATTTTAAATCAGGAGTCTCCTAACTCTCTGTCTCCTTCATGTGTCTTTACTTCCATGACTCACCCACTGATATCTTGACCGGGTTCTGTTACTCCATCAAAATTTCTGTATCTTGGTTTAGGCCACATTGAGTAATAAACTAATAGTGTATCAACGAATTTACAGTGGTGCAAGAAAACAAATATTCAATAGTCATTGGGTGAGAAACTCATTATTAATGCCGGTTCCTTCCCAAATGGCTTTGACAGAATCCTTGTCTCTGAATCTTGTGGAATTTTCCAGTTCCTAAGTGATGTTGCTATGTAGAATTTTCCTATTTGAAAGTCCTGTGCCCTTGGCTTCTGTGACACCAAACTCTTTTAGTTTCCCTCTGATTTCGTCATATGCCCTTCTTGAACACTGTTGGAGATTGGTTACTGTTGCTGTGATAAAACGCTCTGGCCAAAAGCAACTTGGAGAAGAAAGTTTATTTGGCTTATACTCCTGGATCACAGGCTAGTATTGAGGGACATCAAAGCAGAGATTCAAGCAGAAACTTGAAGCAAAAGTCGTGGAGGAACACCACTTAATGGCTCATACCTGCTCTGTGTTTAGCTGAATGTTTTTGTATAATGTGGGACCATTTGCCCAGGGAACAGCACAGCCCATGGTAGGCTGGACCCTCTCACATCAATTAACAATCAAGATAGTCCCCCCAAAATATGATCACAGGCCAATATGATCCCTACAGTTAGTTGTTCACTTGAGGCTTTCCTCTGAGGTGACTCTAGGACATGTCACATTGACAGGTAAGGCTAACCAGGACCAGCACTCTGTGTATACCTTTCTCAACCTGCTTTAAGTGTTAGTATTCATCTGTGTTTTCTAAGGCAGTAATCTCATCCTACTCCTATGGTCTGGATTACTATCTGTACACAGATAATCCATTTATCAGAAATTTAGAGAATCATATATGTATCAAATAATGGGATTATCATTATGAACATAAACTAACAGAGCTCTTCCCCCATGGCCTTAGTGACTAATGAGACCACTCAGAAATTACACAAATGAACACATAAGGGAATCTCTATCAACAGATGAGTTAATAACTTCAAGAAGGCCATTCACAGAAAGTGTTGCATACAGATCTGACTGAAGGTAAGGGAAAGCTACAGCCTTGGAAGTGGTGGCATTAGGTGGATGTTTACGGGATGAATTAGAAATCACTAGGTAAAGTAAGGGAAGGCGGGTAAGATAATACTGAGGGGATGCAAGCTTAGAAACTGGCAGCAGAGGTAAGTTGCAACTATGCATAGTTGATCCTTTTTTTTTTTTTTTTTTTTTTTTTTACTTTCAAACCTCAGTGTGATGCATTAGGAAGAAGGTATGTGGAAGAATTTATTAGGACATTTCAATCATCCCCAAAGGTTAAATTAGTATCACAGTTGTAGATGGAGAGCTTTTTTTCTCCGTGTCCCACCAAGTCCCACCAGTCCCAGAGCCCACTTATAAAATAAACACACAGACACATTATTTAAACTGCTTGGCCATTATTAGCTCAGGCCTATCATTCTCTAGCTCTTACTCTTATATTTAGCCCATTTTTATTAAACTATACTTTGCCACGTAGCTTGTGGCTTATTGGTACCTTACATCTTGCTTGTCCTGGTGGCAGCTCCAGGCAGTCTCTCTCTCTGTCTTCCTGTTCCCTCAATTCTCCTCTCTGTTGGTCCTGCCTGTACTTCCTGTCTGGCTACCGGCCTGGCCAATCAGTGTTTATACAGAGCGAGACATAGATTTGACATGAAATGGAAAATAAGTCTGCTCCAATGAAATTTAGATTAGATTGGATGTGGGTGATGGTAACTGTCAAGGATGGATTCTCAAGGCCTACACATGTCAATAAGGTAGCTGGAAAATTCAGCTCATATTTGTTTCCTGATTTTTTTTCCATATCCTTAGATGCCTAGGAGATAGCCTCAGTTTCCAATCTCACTTGCCCATCAAATCATGTGTGTTCAAAACCGAACTATCCCTTTAATATTGAAAGTTTTCTTATTGTGCTATTTCAGTGACTGCCATAACCATCTATCCAATTGCTCAAGGCAATTGACCTTAACTCGCTCCCTTCCATCAAATCCACTTAATGACTCAGTCACATTCATGTCTGCTCTTGAAGTCTTTTTGTATCTGCCTACATCTTTCTATTTCTATGAGTACTAGTAGCTTGGGTCAGCTCTTTGTTAATGTTCACATATATTTTGACACTAGTGGTTGACTGACAACTCTGGATTCAGCTTTCCACTTCTCTATTCTTCCCTTTGCCATTGTGTATGGAGTGAAGCCATTATATCTAAGTGTGTCATAAAAACACCCTCCAGGTACCTCCAGGGTCAAGTCTCAGTAACATTTCTAACATAATCTTTTTCTACTTTAACACTTACTTTACACAGAATGAACTAATTGCATTGTCAATGAAAGTGCAAAGTCTTCTCCTACTCTTAGCACAAAATAACAAATCCTCTGAACTTTACTCCTTTCTATACTCTTAAATTTCTGAAAGGCCCTACTTATGTCTTTCCTAAATTGTTGCATTTTTTTTCCTGAGATATCTTGGTTTTATTGCTTAGTGAATACCCTGGCTAGGAAATAAGTAACCTTTTTTTATAGCAAGGTCAGGAAAGAGAAAATTAATAGTATTCTTAAAGTTACCAGCATTTATTCTTTTATTATCAGCACTCATAATAGCAAGGATCTGAGCATCAACCTACCATGGTTTGTAGTTACCAAGAGGAGAAGAAAAGGAAAGTGAAGAGAAGGAGCTGGGGCTGGAGCTCAGGAGGAAGGGCCAGAAGAAAGCTCTACAAGGAGGCAGCGTGACCAGCCCTGCACCATCATATACATGGACCTTCTACAAATCGTCTGATAAATTCCTAGCCTTTGTTATACAAGATGAGCCAAGCTTCCCACAAATACAAATATTCAAGTTCATTAAAAGGTCTTGTTCTAAAGCCCAAGATAGGCTCAAACTCTCTATATAGCCTGACCTGACATCTAGCTCAAGATCCTCATACCTCTGTTTCCTGTCACACATATGTGTGACACCAAGCCTGTGTATCGTAAGTCTACATGAAATATAATTTTTCTAATAAATAAGAGTAAATGCGAATTACTTACTCTTGAAGAAGCCCAGTGACTGTCTTGAATGATCAGAAAGACAACACATCTTTTGAAAAGTAGATGCTCTATTTGAACTGGTGGCTTCTTCCTGCTGACTCACTTTACAGCATGTATATTTCAAGATGCTTTGCTTTATAAGCAACAGAATAATATACATCAAGTCTCAAAGAGTCAAAGGGATCCTTGAACCCTTAACTGAGCAGTAGGAGGTAGAGCTGTTTGTAGACTCTGTCTTAGTTATTGTCCTATTGCTGGGAAGAGATGCCATGGCCAAAGCAACTTTTATAAAAGAATGCATTTAATTTGGGGCTTGCTTACAGTTTTAGGGAATTAGTTCATGATCATCATGGTGGGAAGCAAATGAGTGTAGTGCTCAAACAGTACCTGAGAGCTTTGCACCTTATTCTTCAGGCAGCAAGCAGAGAGCAAGACACTGGGCCTGGTGTGGGTTTTTGAAGCTTCAAAAACCACTCCCAGTGACACACCTACTCAAAAAAGGCCTCACCTCTTAATCCTTCCCAAATAGTTCCACTAACTGGGCCCCAAGCACTCAAACCTATGCAACAATGGAGGCCACTCTCATTCAGCGCACCACAGGCTCTGTCTCTAGTTCTCTCTGAGTTATTCAATTCTGTTATACCTATTGGGTACATTTTTACTGTAGCCTAATTCATAGACGCAAAAGGACCACTGAAAACTTAGCACATCTCTGCAGATTGGAACTTACAAGAAGGAGAACATGTATGTGGCAGGATTTCTAATCTCTACATTGAGCTTCATGCTGACAGCATCACACCTGGGTGATACTGAAGATTTCTTTTCTCCTCCAGTAGCATGCAGGATAACTTCCAGGACCACGGGTGCCAGTCAGTAGGGGTGCAGCTAATATTTGGTCACCAGCTCCATTGCTCCATGACTTTAGCTACAGAATCTTACCATCATGTTGTGGAGAGTAACCAATAGCCTTGGCAACAGTCTGAGATGTGTGGTAGGGTCCATGGGACTCCTTTCTCAATGACTCAACACGATATACCCCGTTGCTGGCACTGGAGGTTTTACTTGCTAGCTAAGATGTCTAGTTGAGGCATCGTCTCCCCACTATATGATGACTCTGTTTAAATTAGGAGGCTTCCATGGTAGTACATTTCCTATGTTTTCTAAAGGCCTTCAGTTTTTATTGTCCCTCCTTACATTCCCTGCTTTGCCCTGTCCTCCTGTACCCTTCCCTTGTTAATCCTCCTATTCTAGTCTCTCTTATTCCTTCACAACACTATGCTCTGTTCCCCTCCCTTGTTCCCCCCTTACCTGACCTCTGAGGGTATTCTGAATGAAACACATGTATCTAAAGCTTAAAGGCTGGCATTCACATATAAGAAAACAAGCACTATTTATTTTGGGAGGTCTCAGTTTACCTCACTCATAGTTGTTCCTAGCTCTATCCATTCACTTATGAATTTCATTTTTCTTAACAGCTGAATAATATTCCATTGTATAAATGTATCATGATTTCATTAGAAATTCATCTGTTGATTGACATCTAGTCTGTTTTCATTTTCTGACTGTTATAAACAGAGCAGAATATGGATGTACGAGGCTTTTTCTTTTGGGCCACCAACCAGCTCCCAAATCATGACCTGGAAACTTAGTAGTTATGAATGTTCGGCCTAGCTTAGGCTCATTTCTTGTTAGCTCTTATAACTTAACCTGTTTCTCTTCATCTACATTTTGCCTCTGGGCTTTTTATCTGCTAAACTGTTTTTGGTCTCTTGAATCTATATAGGGGTAGATGCAGAGAACCAGCTGCGCAAGTGTGCTCTGACCTCCACGTGTGTTATGACATGTGCACCTACACATACACAGCCTAATATTAATAACTTTTAAAAACTCTTGCAAGGGTGAAAAGAAGAAACAGAGACAATGGGTTCAGTTCTCCAAAATCCATTGGTGCATGCAGGTGACAAGGACTATTTAATGACATGAGTTACTCCAAGCATTCATTCATCCATTGATTCATTCCTAGAGAACTCACGGATTGTGTCCAACATAAAGTTGCCTTCTAGTTCATCCTATCACACACTAAAGAATTACAAACAAAAGCCCTTTTACTATGTGGAGTGATTACCACTTAGTAGCAATGAGGCCAGTGGAAAACATCCCCCTTCACTATCCACTTCCACCATTTCTAGAAAGCAGTGTGCAGATTAAAGATGACACTTCTTTTTGTTTTAGATTAAAAAAAACTATTTTTATTTATGTGTCTGTGTGTCTGTGAGTGTATATCACATATGAGGGGTGCTGGAGGCCAGATTCAGTGGAACTGGGGTTACAGGCTGTCGTGAGCCACCCTGTATGGGAGCTGAGAACCAAATTCCTATCTCTGCGAGAGCCACAACTGCCCTTAACTACTGAGCCATCTCTTCTGCCCCAGCACTACCTTTTATCTTTCCTTTTTAATACCTTGTTTTTTCTCAACTTTTAATGATTCTCTGTGGATTTCACACCATGCATCCTAAGCCTACTTAACTTCCTGTCCTCTTACTTCTGCTCTCTGCCCATGCAACCCCCTCCAAAAGATAAATTAAAGAAAAAACAAAAAACAAACAAAAAACCCGAGAAGAATCTTATTGTGGAAGCTATAGTGTGGCCCATTGAGTCACACAGTTGACTCTTTAGTCCATCCATCTTTACTTGTTAGTGCTCATTGCCATGAGTTACTGGTCTGGATTCTGCTACACCATAGACGATGGTATTTCACTGGGGCTTCTCCTGGATATCCTGTGTTTGTCCTGTGTCACTGAGATCCTGATGTTTGGAATCTGTAGGTCTGTCCCCTTCACATGCTCCAACAGTTCATAGATGCAATGGATGTTGGGGTGGGCTAACTCATAGCCCTGGTCCTGGGCCTGGGTGGTAGCTAGGTCGGTCAGCCCATCCACCAAATTTCCCTCATCCTCACTACCCAGCAGCACTGCATCAGCTACCTAGCACAAAGCTCCTGATGCAAGGGCCAGGGCCAGCTCTATGGTTCTCAGGTCCCCAGATCCAGCCCACTCACATTCACACCACCCAGGTCAGGTCTACTATTTTGTGAAGTGCAGGACTCTCTCTCCCGACTGCTGCAAGGGGTATACGTGGTGTGTGGGGGTGGGTGGGGGTGTCAGCTCTCTTGCTCTCACATCCTCAGGTCCAGCTCACCAGCAACCCATTCAACAGGGTCATCTCTAGTGTGCTATCCAGAAAAGGTTCAGGATCTGCTCTCCTGTGTGCGGCAGCTAGTGGGGGGCAAGGCTGGCCCTCTCACTCTCATGACCCCGGGCCGACTCTCTCTCTCTTGTGCAGCACGTAGCAAGGCGTGGAGGGGGAAGGCATCTTTCTCTCACCTATGCCACCACTGCTTATGTTCAATCAAAAAGTTTCTGAAAAGAGTGTATTATGGGGCAAATGGAGGAGTGATTTGTTTTACTTTAGTTCTCAGGAAAATGGTCACAAAATCTAAACAAAAAAAAAATGACATGAAGCAATTTTGATTGTACAGTAACAAAAGTGGGTCATTGTTCTCTCAGAGAGCTTTTATGTGCAAAGCACATTTGATAATAATGTGAATTCTTTTAAGCTATTATATTCTGTGACCATCTGGGGAAATAGTTTGGAGGCTAAATCCAGCAGAAAGGATATTAAAAGGAAAAACAACAGACATAGTTGATTGTTTTTGACAGTCTCTTACAGTATGATATCCAGGGTCCATATCACAGTGATAATACTGAAAAAAATTTCTAATGACTTCATCATTGTTCCCAGCAGTGTCCTGGAGTTCCAATTCTAAGGGCAAGGCTTTTTGTAGGCATCTGATGTGAGAACAGAACTCAGAGAATTTTGTGAGAAATTGTTTCTTCACATGAAGTACACTTGATAATAACATTTTAATGTAATATTGACATTTCTGGTTTTTAACTCTGTTGGGCAGAATCTGGAGGGAAGGAAAATCACGAGTGGTAGCCTCAGCATGAGTGCCTAGCATCATATGACAGCTCAGATACATCTTAAATCAGACACACTCTGGTAGAAAAGATCTAAGCTTTCCTTCATATTTTACAGGAGCAGATTGGATTTCATGAGAAGTGACTCTGACATTTTCTTGATATTATTATTAGAGTGACTATTATGGACAATTTTAGAAGTCAATTTTTGTAGGTTTCATAGTAATAAAATGTTGGATAATTCTCATTATTGTAGCATGTGTTTATATATGTAAATATACATGCATACACACATCCATATGCTTATAATTTGATTGGTATACTGATTTAAATATTTGGATTGATTTGGTCAACTTGCTTAAACTACTGTGCAACTGAGTCAGATCGTCACACCAATGATCCTCCTGGCATACCTGTATGCTTGCTCCTTCTGACCCTCATGCCAACTGTATCCAGATCACCTTGGGTCTAGCTGTGTATGCAGAATCTCAACTGGAAGCCCCAGAGGCAGAGAATCAGCTTCTACCTTTAACAATGTCTCTGGGTAATTAAAGCTTTAACTACACCAGGTGATCCTGGCTCAGGCATTAGAACCCCTCAGGATGCTTTCTAACACCGTTTTCTTTCCCAGACCTAATAAGGAGACTGATTAAATCAGACTCAAGTGGAACCTTGGCATTGGCATTTTTAAATGCGTGCCAAGTTGTTCTAATATGCATTCAGGTTTGAGAACTATTGATTTCACAATGTCAGAACAACCAGCAAAGTTGCTATCTTCTAAAAGAGGATAATAAAGTAAAAAGTCAAACCAATATCTTAGTGTTTGGTGGCACTTCACAAATGATCGAGTTTTTAAATTTTAATAGGTTTGCTTGTCTGCCGTGTGAACTCGGGCTGCTTTGTTTCAACCTGCCCAAGACTATGTGGTGAATCAAGACAAGGAACACATTTCTATCCAACTAATGAAAGGAAGTTTGGGGTTTATTTTTCAGTTTTATTTCATTTTCAAAGCATGTTGTCCAGCCCGACAGATCTAAATGTATCCATTGCTTTTGTTGCGACTTTGAATGCCCATCACTTCCAGGCAGCTCTCATTTTCCAAACATTTCCCCCTCTGAATCCTATTGCTCTTTTCTCCTGTCCCACAGTGTCACTTCATGATCTCATGTTGTTAACTCTACCAGTTAATGACACAAAATGACCTGTTTTTTAGTACGTATGTATGCTATCAAGAATTATCTATTTCAGGATGTCATGCATGAACAAGATAAAATGAATAAATAAATCATAGCATGGTACACACGAACCCCCTTATCAGCTTGTTTTATAGATGAGGAAGCAGTCTCCAACAAGCAAGTATGATACCCTGACCAGGGCCAGCACTAGAATTTGTTTTCTCAAGACTATATGACTCAAAGAACAGAGGCTATTTGGTGGTGGTGGTGGTGTGTGTGTGTGTGTGTGTGTGTGTGTGTGTGTGTGTGTGCAGCAGAGTGCATAGTTGAAGGTATACTAAGAATATAAACATATCAAAGCTTATGTATAGAAAGCTCATTGTCAAGACTGTACCCATTATATCTTGAGAGAATAATCAGTGATTTTTAAATTTTTTTATGAACTCTGTGTCTTTGATGAGAAAATATTAAAACTTTGTGAGTAAGTCATGGGGGGCAGTTATGAGAATAAACTTTATATTAAAGTTATGTTTTTCATACACAAGTAGCATCTATGTGGCTTTCTTTATTATAACAAACTTGAGCCCTAGAAATATGGTTAAACAATTTTGTCTAGGGGATGCAGAGATGGCTCAGCAGTTAAGAGCACTGGCTGCTCTAGCAGAGGACTGGGGTTCTGTTCCTAGCACCCACATGGAGGCTCACAACCATCTGTAATTCCAGTTCCAGGGGATGCTAAGCCTTCTTTTGTGGACACTACGTGCCCATGATCCACAGACATACAAGCAGGCAATACACATTCACATAAAATAAAAAACAAAGCTTTAAAAAGTTGTCTAACACCCCACCCCATCAATAGAAGGCCTGCTCCATCCTGGAATACACCTGTCTGTCCTCCTCAGAAGAAAAAGGGTCTTTTTTTACATATTTTAAGACCCTTTTCAATTTATATATACACACATATAAAATGTTACTGTATGATTCATGATAGTTGTAATGTCATTTATCATGTAACGTATAATATGCTTGGGATTTAAGAGTTTTATTTATATGTCCAAAATGAAAGATCTTGGAAGTATGTCTAATCTAGAGGTTGACAGTTAAGATTCAGAATTATATCTCAACTCTGCAGAATAATGCCCCAAAGACAGAAAGATAAAAATGTAACCTAGATAGGTATTAAATCCCTGCACAAAGAATAGGCAACAACTAGAGAATTCTGGTTTAATATTATTTTATAAGAAAAAGATCTATAGGTCAGGTTACCACAGACTCAGAATGTAATACAAATTCTTGCATTTTGACACATCAGTAATTCTTATTTCTGAAATAAAATTTACTTTCAAAATATTAGGACTTCATCCAGAATATTTTTCAAAAGATATGCCAAATTTGTGGAAAATATACTGTCACTTTCATTTGAGAAAAGACAAAATCAATGCCTGGTAAATGCAAACCCTTTAGCTACCTTTGGTCAAATATTCCTTCCTAATCCTGAGATTTTGACATGGAGATATGCAGTGATAGTCATTGTCGTAGCAGCTTTTTGTGTTCCTTATGGACAGATGAACTTTCCAGTGGGTGACTCATATTTTAGGAAAGACTGTTCATATGAAATATCTTGTCCAGAAGGTTTGAGTTTAAGGGCAGTAAGAATCTAACTATCCCCTGAAATCCACACCCCAAGCCAGGGGATGACTGTTACTGTGAAGCTTGCAGAAAGATGTTCCCCTCCCTCCCCACTCACTCCTTTCTCCCCTCCCAGTTACATAACCTAGATTAATCTGGAATTTAGTTTTCTCTGGCTTTGAAATCCAGACCTCTGGGATTACAGGCACTTCCTAGCACACTCAGCCCTCATTTTCACTTACACAAACCTCCAAATAAGAAAGTTTAGGATTTTGTTTTTAATTCATGAACAGCCTAAAATTTGTTTTCTTGTAATTTTAAAAATGTAAATAGTTATTGCATGAGACACAAGGAAGTGTAAATACTGGGAAATGAAATAATTTTTCAGTGAGGAATCAATATTGTATTTGTGAATCCTGGTAGTATTTATTACTGATAATAAAACAGGTAATTCTAAGTTTTTCTTGACTATTTTCCATTTTAGTCTAAAAGTTAATAACCAATCTCTTATACAAAGACAGTGTTTCAGGAAATAGCCACTTGAACAAGAAGCTAAATTAGTGGGACCAACGTATTGATGTTTTTCTGAGAACACTAAGCCGTGGTTTCATTTGAGTCATCTGTCTTTGCTCTGATGTCTACTGTAGCACATGAGAAGGAGACTCAAGGTCTTAACTCCATTACTGCCTTTATTCAGTGCTGTCAGACCAAGAATAGGTGTTTACCTACTAGTGTGTGCTGCTCCTGAGAGAGTAGCTCATTGTAATTCTCTCCTCCAGTTTTCTTTCCCCAAGGAAATATCTTTATCTCAGATCTGTCTAATTAGCCAGTGCATGAGGAACAGTAAATTGTGAGACAATCACAATGTTCATGGTTGCTGTTCTAAAAGAAAAAAAAAAAAAAACCAACCAAACAAACCAAAAACTCAATAACCTTTCCTTCTATATTTTCTTGTTTACATGGTGTGGAGCAAAATGGATCAAACAAGCATAGATTTGTGGTAACAGAGATGGTGCTTTTGTACAATATAACACATACTGTGTATCAAAGAAGTATTTGTAGCACTGCTCTGAAGTTGACATTGGAATGACATTGTAATCCTGGCCATCTGTCTTCCTCCTCTAGACATCGATGAATGTGCGGTGGTGAATGGGGGCTGCCAGCAGCGCTGTATTAACACTCTGGGCACCTTCCACTGTGTGTGTGATACAGGGTACAGACGCCATGCTGATGGACGCACCTGCATAAGTGAGTAAATATTAGAGCCAGCTTGAAGCCATTTTCAATGAAAATCGACCTGCCCATGCAAGGGGCAGAGAGAAAGATGTTTCTATTGTAAAATATGTCTATAGAAGCTGCCGGCATTCAAGTTCAATTCTATCTTCTAGAATATAAAAGGCATTTTTTCTATTAAAAGATAGACAAAGATGGAGAAAGAAATGTAGAAATTAATGTTTACAAGCACAACTTGATTCTGCACATATGTGATTATTTCTATAATGTATAATTTTGGCATATTTGGTGAAGCATAAATTTGTTATTTATTACTTATACAACAAGTATGACACCAGACTAAAATGAGGGGGTAAGTTAACCCACAGTAATTACTAGATACTCTGATCTGTGTAGAACTGTAGTTAGAAATAAGTTCAAAACTAAAATTCAGTCAGTGACAAAATTATACTAGATTATATTTCAAAGAACTCGAAGTTACCCACATGCACTTGAGACTACACATATTTAATATAGGTTACAGCATATTTATCCTACCACAAAATGTGTTTAAATGTAATTTTGGAGCAATAAAATGATCATTCATCTCTTCATTTACATGATTTTGAGATCATGAATTTCCTGAAATAAGTAAATGCTACTTTTGTAAGTGAAAAGAAAGGAATGGAGTTTTAAGAACACCCTTCCTGGTATGATTACTAATGTTCCTTGTTTTCACTGAAATAATCTGACTAATAGTGTTTTTATTTTTCAGCGAGTCGTGATCTTCACCTGACATAATGATACTTTCTGGTTTTATCTCAGGTCCCTGCTTAAAGTAATTATTATATTAACAACATAGCACTTGGTATAGGATGGTTTAATTACTTTCTTTGTTTATATATGTTTTATTAACCATATCACCCTTACTTAATCACTATTAGTAGCTCACAAAGTATTTTATAAGGTGAAGCTTAGAATATAAATCACCATTTTCAATTAGTGTGGGAACATACATGCCTTCTGCTGTTCCTAGCATGTCTGAGAGGAGGCTGCAAGCAGGCAAGGATGCTCTAGCCATTATCTGATCTTGATGTGAGAAAGCCGGCCATGAAAGTGTGAGAGAACAAAAGGAGAGGGACAAGAGGGAAGAGGAGTTCTTTTTCAAAGTCAAATGAGGACATTTAGAAGGCAAACCCTAATAGCTAGGACCTCCGGGATCAACACAGTGGTAGTCACAGAAAGTACACATGGCAGAACAGTGGCCCAGCACACTTATTAAATGGAAACATCATCTTTGTCTTTGAGGGATCAACGGCATTTCCATTCCTAGGTCATGTGCTACTAGCATCCCCCCAAACTACAACCCATGTCACAGCTGTGCAGAAGAGGCATGAGCTCATGTATATATGCAGATGAGATATTTGTTGGGAAAGGACAAGCTACGCTGGTAAAAATTTCATCTAAAGTAAAATCATGTTTTTAAGTAGTGGTTTATATGAGTCAGTAATATTGGGTCTTCGTGGAAGGGCAAAATAAACAGCAAGCATAGCTAGCTTTTGTCTAGGGGTAAAATTGGTTTGCTAAACTCTGAGCAGTCATTAGCTGCTCCAACCAGCCACTCTTCTCCTTGCCATCATGGTTATTGTGTTAATGACATTTGGTCAAAATTGAGCTTCATTGGACTGGGATATTATGGTTTACTCCATCTATTTCTAGTCCTTAGGAGCCAAATCTCACTGCATATACATGAAGCCACAATGACAGTAATTGAACATCTGTATGTGGGTCATTCTACTCAGAATTCCAACACTGTGTACAAATGAAACTTATTATATACAACTAACAAGTGAAACTCTGTCATCACACTCAGGCCGGGGCTCCAGCCCCTTGGTTGGCATTCTCCAGCAGCTGCTGGGCAGAGCCACACACAGACTTTGCTGTCTTGATGTCTAAGTTGTGCACACACAAGAAAATTTGGTTTCAGAGAGACTATTAGGAAGCTCCGACAGCACAGTCACATCAACCTTGAGAAAGGGAAGACTCTCTTTGAAAGTGCTTTGGGTTTGAAGGTCAAGATGGAGCCTTCAGGATAACTGTTTGCTTATTTCTACAGAAAGAACCCTGTAAGGAAGTGGCCCACAGTGGTCTGTTTTTGGGATTAGTGTATAGGAAGGTAATTTGTCTTAATACAGAGCTGCTGAATTGGCTCATTTCTATTTTTGGAACAAATTCTTATAGCCAAAGCTGGCCTTGAACTCAAAATCCCCTTACTTCAGCCTCTTAAGGGCTTGGGTTACTTGCTGATGGGATCCATCATTTCCAGCTTCTTTGGGGATTGTTCTCACAGAAGACAGAAAGGTGTCTGAGGATGTAGTAGACATTTGTCATGAAACTCAAAGAGTCACAGAAAAGACAGCAATAAAATGCCAGGACTTGAGGACTTCAGTGTATTTGAACTTAGGTCCCTTCCTCTACTTTGTTATGTTCATCTGTCTGCCAGTCACACATCTGGGCAAGAGCTTCTGTGCTATTGCAAGTATGCTGACCCCACATGGAGTTGCAGATACTTCTTTCAGGGCCTAGTCTGCAAGAGCATTGCTTTGTCATTATATATACATAGCCATTGCAGGTCAGCCTCTGTCAGAATCACTAGGTCACATAGACAGGTATAAAAGGAGTTCTCAACAGCTGCCAAAGGGAACAGGAAGTTGCATGTATCAGCGACTTGGCTCCAACAAGGTTTGTTTGAGTTGCAGACAAAATACAATATATAGCTTCAGTGAGCAGTCTGAGCAAGTTTTTAATTTCCTCAAAATCCTTATATGTGTTAGTGACACCCCAAAATATCCCAAACACATTTCTATAGTTGATAACATTTATTTAAAAGTATATATGAAGGAGAAACTTGTGACATCGTTGTTATGGTGCTGTCCTATACTACTGTTGTATGTATGAGACACAACTGTTCAGTCATTGTTCCTTCCTTGATCTTCTGCATAATGTGATTCCAGGACAGGAAGAGAGCTCAGTCACTAAATTCTTGCCTCACAGAGATAAGAGCCAGAGCGAAATCCCCAGAACACATTCAAAAATCTGTGGCATGGTGGTGCATGCTTGCAATTCACAATTCACATCTGGGGTGCTGAAGAGATAGGATAATCCCTGGGTCTCACTGGGGCTGGTCTAGTTGGTGACTCTAGGCCAATGAGAGACCCTCCCTCAAAGGAGATGGACAGAGTTTCTGAGGATATTGCCAGAGGTTGTCCTACAGACGTACAGATGAACATCTACTTCCATATGCACACATAGACTTGTGCATACACATGCCGCCCACCTCCCCTGCCCCCCCCAAACACACACTAAATTCCTGATATCCTTAGGAAGCACATGTCCCATGCCATATCACTTTGCACCTTTCTGAAAACAGTATCAGGGGTCATTCTGAGGAGAAGGCATCTCAGCAAATGAAGCAATTGGCTAGTGGGAAAGATTAGACACAGCATGGGAAAGTCAACAGGAGTGAGGTCTAGACACTTGCAGAGCTAACAAGATGAGTGGGGGGGGGAGTGAAAAACAGAGATTAAATTTTAGCAAGCTTAAAAAGAGCAGAGGTATCCATGCTCACATGAGTTTGTGTGCCAGGTCTTGTCTATATAGACTCACAACTGTAACACATGTGGGCATGTGACCTGCAGCAAGTCATCAAATCTCTCTACATCCTGGCTTTCTGATGTAGAAATGGATATATCATTCTTAGAATGACTTCAACCCTAACATGTTAAAATTTTACAGACTTAACAAAATTATGAAATCATTATAAGACATCTGCTAAGGAAAAACCTCTACCGGATTGTGCATATCTATAACCTTTTATAACTTGTTTTATTCAAAAATGGTTAAAGAACTCCAACTTTTAAAAATCCAAGCATGAAAATAGAATGTAAGAACTTCATGATTAGTTTAATAATAATAAAAAAATCAGTGAGTACTTAAATGATTTGATTATATATGCATACTTAGGTGCTTTTAAAAAACAACACTTTTTTTTCCCTATCATTGAGCTGTATTTAGGAAGAACTTGAGGAGTGATGGAGCTCATTCTCCTATCTCAAAGATAAAAAGTTTCAGTGCCAAAGAAGTCAAAGACTTTCATGGAGAAAGAAAAGAGTTTTCTGAAAAATCTACTTAAGCTCACTTCAGATGCATTTTCTTTAAATTTCTGATAAATGCAAATGAACAAATGAAACATAGCTCACAAGGACACTGCTAAATCAAATTCACAGCCCATTTTAGTGAATAAAACTTTCACAATGGCTATTGATAAGTGAACCACCAGTATATCACTAACCTTCTTGGTAATACCCATGTACCACTCCCCTCAACAGTCTGTGACAGACTCCCCAAAGCTTGACTATCCCCATTCTCTGTCAACTTTTCTCCTTCTGCGCTGCATTTTCCTCTGAATGTAGGACATAGCTTAGCCCCAAGTCTGTCTGCCAAAACTCTACTTACTGTGTTTCACATTAAATGTCATCGGCCTTGTTAAATTTTCTCTGTGGTTCTAGCTAAAGAAATTCTCCCAAATGTCATGTTATTCGTGCTTTTTAATTGTAAATCATAGCACACACATATATTTTGTTAGGTGTATATATATATATATATATATATATATGTATAAAAACATATTTATTCCTATATACATATTCTTATGTATGTATACAAGCAGTGTGCCTTTCGGGTCAGACAAAAGGCAGTGATGATGTCCTGTCAAATCCAAGGCATATCGTTCACATTCTCATTCTGGCCTTTGACACTGCTGACCACTGTTTTTTTTCTGAATCTCCCCATGGCTTCTTGGCAGCACACTGTCAATGTCTGCATTGTGGTGCTGGTCTGGTGAGAGCAGCTCTGACATTATTTATCTAGCACCTTCTCTTCCTTCCTTCTTCCTTCCTTCCTTCCTTCCTTCCTTCCTTCCTTCCTTCCTTCCTTCCTTCCTTCCTTTCTTTCTTTCTTTCTTTCTTTCTTCTCTCTCTCCCTTCCTTAATTCCTTTCTTCTCTCTCTTTCTTTTTCTTTCTTTTTTTTCTCCTTCATTTGCCTATCCTTTACCCCACATCCATTGTTTCTACTTTCACTATAAGCAAATACCAGTGAGCTACTTAGACTGTTGCCTTGCCCACTTTTAAGGATTACTTAAACATTTAACAGCAAATAATAAGTGATATTAGAGCTTCACCCAGAAGGATTTGCTTACTAGGGGAAGATATGAACTTGTTCCAGAGCTCTAAGCCTAGGGACTTTGGCAATATTCTCTGTTATAAAATATAGCATCTCTGTGTACTTTTGGTCTCATTATTGACAAATATAATAGGACCTACATAATGATAATATGGGATGGCAGCATCTATTTCCAGGTGACTCTTTGAATGGCTAGGGAACAGATACTAATGAAAATCACCTAAACTTTTAGTATTTGGTTATGTAATTCACATTTTTAGTAACTTGTAAAGCTTTGGATGTAAATTGGCATACCACTTAAAATCTGTCTTGAATTTCCATTTTTAATACCAGCCTTGGAAAGATTTTCATCTCAAATATCCATTTATAATGATGTATTTGCTGAAATCATTCTTCTCAGAGAGATGAAATACTTTAGTTACTGAAAACTTACATGCTTCCATAGATTACCTTCAGCAGTAAGCCTATTAATATTTTCCCCCAGAAATAAACAAATGCAATCACAGATGTCCACAATGAGACACCTCAGAAAAAGGAGGTTTTTAATTCCTCCAGTCTTCAAAATAGTCATGCCTCCATGCTACTTTCTTGGAATAGTCAGGAAGTACCTTTATTTATTATCTCCTCTTTATTTCTATTAAATGAAGGAAAGAGGAGGAAAGAGTCCTCTACTGTCAAGTTTTGTGTGGATATCACATTGTTACACTTCAGTTAGGAATATTTAAATGTCACTCTTATATTATAATTAATTACGGCTATGTAAACATTGGACAACAAGGATCGTATAGATGCACAACTAAGAAGCTTAAAAAGCAGTAGCCTTAGTGAATCTCTGAGCTTAAACATTCTTACATGAGCTTTTTATGAGTTCTGTATTTTAAGATAATGCCGAATTTAAAAAATTGAAAATGAGAAAACCGTTAGATGGGCTGGCCTTCACACAATGGGCTCTTTTGTTTTCTCTCGGTGCTTTGATGATGTCTGGGTTTCATTTCATGTGAAGAGTAGAAGCTTCTAAGAAATGCAGAAAGATTGCCTTCATATTGGAGAAGGAGGTTAAAGACTTCATTGTAACTACCTTTCAATTAGCTGCATTATTTATGAAGAGAAATTAGAAACAGAATTCATTTCAGGTGACAGCTGATGTGTTGAACGGGTCCATGTCAGGTTAAAGAAGTTGTTTAGTTTGTCAGATTGATGGCATTTCTCCGTCATTATCAAATTCATCACCCCTGCAATATTAAGCACTTTCGTGTGGTGGGCGCTAAATTTAGTCCTTAAAAGTTGAATTTAAGAAGCATGTTCCCTCTGCCTCTTCATTCCCATTGTGTGGGCTTTGAAAAAGATTAAGAGTGTACTTACCAAGTTTTCATCCAATGTTGAGTTTTAATATCAATTTAGTAGCATTTGTCCACTCAAGAATCAGGAACACATTGAGAATCTTTTCCACATTTTTTTTCTCAAGCTTCATATTCAGGAAGTGAAGGCTGACATTTTTGAAAGATTCAAGTCTCTTTTCTGGGCATACCATAGAAAAACTGTGTAATCTTAATGCACTTCTTTTGTCTCTGTGATTTCGGAATCTGTGACATCTACATCTCTCCCTTTTTATCTCTAATAATATCAGAAAAATTATACATTACACATGAATATGACCATCATAAAAGAGTATATTATTCTACAAAAATGGATGCCTACAAAGTGTGGAGGAGACCTTGTATGGGTGCTGGGGCTAAATGATCAAACAAGCAAGGTTCTTTAAGGGCCATTGAGTGATGAGAAATTCCTTTGAATAGCAATGTAACGGTCTCCAGTTTCTGTGCCTAAGGTTAGAACAGAAAGGCCACATGCATGCACACACACACACACACACACACACACACACACACACGCATGAACGCACATGCACACACACACACACACACACACGCATGAACGCACATGCACATACACATACACACAAAAAATTGCACTCATTTTCTTATGTAGACATAAACACCAAATAGGGAAATGTTCACATGATGATCTCCATACATGGAAAATGCTGTTTCTCCTTTGTCTCTGAGGGGAAGCTGTCTTTATACACCTTACCTTTTTATGGCATTTTCTTATTCTACTTATGAAATATTTGTTATATACAATATCAAATTTAAAAACCCAATATAAAGAGCAATTACTTTTTCATGTGTTGCCTAGCTGACTTTATAGTTCATTGTATAACAACCACCACATAAGATAAACTTTAAAATGAAGACATTAAATTTATAACCAGGATACAACAGATTCCCAGTAAATCATGACTCAGACCAATGATTTTTAGCTATTACATGTCTACTCCATCAATTCCTGACAGAGTACTTATTCAAAGTAGAAATGCTGAGGATGAGAGAGTTTTAGTTGTGTAACTGAAAATGTAACATGTTAACTTTATATTACTCATTTAAGAATATGTATCATGACACTTGAGGGGTGTAATCTGGGAAGAGTATGTATTGGGAAAGTATCTGTTCCCTCGTTTCAAACTAAGAACATTAACTTTACTACAAGGTTATATACACTGACTATGTGACCTGATCTAGTTACCTAAGTATAAATAGCTCAGTTTATCAGCATGGAGCCCATGAGAAAAAGCACTGGTCCAGGTGAAGTCCTGAGTGTGTGACAGGGAGAGGCACTCAGAAAGCATTAGCTGGTACGCTTCGTTGACCATAGCCATAGGACTAAATGTAATAACAGGCAGTTGGTCCCTGTAGATCTAAGTCTGTTTTGATGAGCCATGACGATGGGTGAGTGCTTGCAGATACTAGGTTGCAGCAGCAGATGAAATCTCAAATTTAACATGGAAGGTAAAGGAGCTGAGGTTCAGAGTTTGCACACCTTACACACAATTGTAGCGTGAGGGGGTTGGCAGTGAAGGGAGGAATTCAGCATTTTGTTTTTTTTCCACAGAACAAATCGAATTCTTAGCTGAGGGTCCTTCACAATTTAATCACACCTAGAAATTTGGGAACTTATCCCAGGTCCTGGGTGTTTGCTCAGGGGCAAACTTGTTATCTTCTGTTTCTCTGACTAAACTCCACACCTGGGTTATTCTATCCTGCCCCTCCTCTTCCTTCATTTTCCTTTTATTGAAATTAGATTTGTTTTCTGTCACTTAATATGTCCTGATTATGGTTTCTCCTCCCTCCACTCCTCCCAGCTCCTCCCCACCTTACCCCACCCTCCATTTAGATTCACTCCCCTTTTTCTCTCATTAGAAAACAAACAGGTTTCTAAGGGATTATAATATAATAATATAATATAATGAGATAAAACAAAAACTAACACCTTAGAATTGGACAGGACAAACCAACAGAAAGAGAAGAACACCACAGAAGGCACAAGAATCAGAGACTCACTTATTTACATGCTCGGGAATCCCATAAAAAAAAAACACTAAGCTGGAAGTCATAATATATACACAGAGGACCTGGTCCAGACCTGTGCAGGCTGCTTTAGTCTCTGTGAGTTCATGAGATTTGATCATATTTTGAGCATGCTTTTTTAGAGGGCCTCTTTTTCTTGTGTCCTCTATCCCATCTGGCTCTAACACTCTTTTTGTCTTCTCTTCCTGGAGGTAAGGGCTGGGTGTAGGGCAGGTCCACTGAGCTCTAAGGTGAGGCAGTTGATGCAGACTTTCCATCTAGGGCTGAGTGTTTCAGCCTCTCTGTCTCTCACTCTCTGAGTAATATCTCTGTATCTGCATTTGTTCCCATCTGCTATAAGAGGAAGCTTTTCTGAAGACTGAGAGCAGAATGTCATTGGCAGTCATTTATCATTTTGTTTTAACAGTAGTACTTGATTTTGCCCTAGGTTCCTGAGCCATCTAGTCTCAGATTCTTGGTCACCCAAGCAGTGTCCTGTATGGGTTTCATCTTGTGGAGTGGGCCTTAACTCATGTAGATATTGGTTGGTTACTCCCACAAGCTTTGGGCTTCCATTGCCTTAGAATATTTTGCAGGCAGGACTCCATTATAGATCAAAGGCTTTGTGGCTTGCTTGGTGTCTGTGTCTCTCTTTTGGTAGCACGGAGAGTAACTTCCTGTACCAAAAATGCTAGAACATAGAGGGTACAGGTTTTATGTAGGCACCAGCTCAACATCTCCATATGCAATGAGTTATGTAGGTGTTGTCTTCAGCAGTGGAGCCTTCCTGTCAGTTTGTAGAGAGCAACCCGTAGTCTTGGCAACAGTCTGGATTGTGTGGGGGTTCCCATGGGTCAACTTTGGCTAACAACTCAATTAGATGTAACCCAATCCCAGTACTGGAAGCTTCATTTAGTGACAAGAGATGCCTAGTTGTGGTTCTGTTTCCCCCATTATTTGGTGATTTCCTTTAGATTGCCTTTATATATGTATATATTCTAGGAAGCTTCTACTGTATTAGATTTCCATACTACCCCTCAAATGGCCCTTCGGTTTAGCTCTTCCCCCATAGTCCTTTCCTCCTCCCCTCTTCCCACTCCCCTCTTGAACCTCCAGCTCCACCCCCACACCATCCCATATTGCTTCTATCTCCCTTTCCTAACAAGATTTGTCTTTGCCCCTCAAGTCCCTCACTCCACACCTAACCTCTGTGTTTCTGTGGATTGTAATATAGTTGTCATTGGCTTCACAGCTAATATCCACATATAAGCAAATAATGCCATATTTGTTTTTCTGGGTCTGGGATACCTCACTCAGGATGATTTTTTTTTCTTGTTCCATCCATTTCAAGATTTTTGTTTGTTTGTTTGTTTTTCAAGACAGGGTTTCTCTGTGTAGCTTCGGAGCCTATCCTGGAACTTACTCTGTAGCCCAGGCTGGCCTTGAACTCACAGAGATCCAACTGTCTTTGCCTCCTGAGTGCTAGGATTAAAGGCACCACTGCCCAGCTAAGATTTCATTTTTTTAACAGCCGAGTAATATTCTTTTGTGGAAATGTACCACATTTTTTATTCATTTATCTGTTAAGGAATATCTAGGTTGTTTCCAATTTCTGACTATTATGAATAGAGCAGCAATAAACATTGTTGGGCAAGAATCTTTGGTAGGACGAAGCATCTTTGGGTATATGACCGAGAGTGATATAGATGGATCTTGAGATATATCAATTTGCATCTTTCTGAGTAACTGCCACACTGATTTCCACAGTGGCTGTATAAGTTTGCACTCCTACCAGCAATGGAGGAGTGTTCCCCTTACTCCATATTCTCACCAGCATGAGCTGTTACTTGTTTTATTGATCATAGCCTTCCTGACAGGTGTAAGATGAAATCTCAAAGTAGTTTTGCCCTTTTTAAAACCTCATTCCTCTCTCAATTATACCCAGATTCTCTTTCTTCACATAAAAGCAGAATTCCTTCCTACTTGGAGATTCTGCCAAGGTTGTTAAGAAATTACCCTGTACCAAATCAGGGAGTGTTTTCTTCTTGTGTTGCATGTCAGAAGTAGTGGACTCTCGCCTTGTCCACATGCTCCTCCCATGTTTCACAGCTTTCCTTTGGTTCTTCTCTGTGATAACTCAAGAACATCTTTGCTGCATTCTCTGATCTCTGACCTCTGCCAAACTCCTTGATAATCTTCAGAATGCTGCCTTGGACTCCTTTCTCACCCTCCTGTGCGATATTTTTCACTTATGAAACTTTACCTTCTACAATTAGCTAGAAGGCTGTGATGCCCATGCAGCACCTTTAGTTCAGGTGGCTCCTTGTTCACTTTGGGCTACATATGTAGCTAATGCCTGAGCCCCATCCAGTGGAAGTCATTCTGCATTGCAAAGCTCGGTGGTTCAAAGCTGACTTTACTCCTTCTTGGCAACCACATTGTCTCAGGCCACCCACTTCCAGAGTAGTCCTAAAATCAAGTCTTCACCACATATCCATGTTCTCACTCATGGCAGTGACCGTCCCTTCCCCAGTCCTAGCCAAAGGTCACCGATGCTACGAGTGCTTTCCATAATGTCTGTATAAACTCTGATAAAGCTTATTATAGTTGACTCATTCTCTTTAATAGAGTTTTTTCCTGCAATATATTCTGATTGTAGTTTTTATCTCCCTTAGCTCCTCCCAGATCCTTTCCTTCCCCACCCACCCAAATCCACACTCTTTCTCATTAGAATCCAAATAGATATCTAAAAACAATAAAATAAAATAAAAACCAGAACAGGACAAAACAAACAAACAGAAAGAAAGAGCGAATGAAAAAGCACAGGAAACACATGGGGATGCTCAGACACTCACATTCACACCCACATTCACACTCACATTCACACCCACATTCACACACACATACACACAGAAAACACATACACTCACACACAGAGAAAACACCATCGGAATCTATAATATATAAGCAAAAGATCTGCACATATGCCCAGACAAAGCATGGTGGCCAAAACCAAAATAAAACAAAATACTCCAAAAGAACCACTGAGTTCATTTTGTGTTGGCCGTTTACTGCTGGGCATGGGAACTGCCCTTATGTGTGGTTTGTACCCAGTGAACCTCCACTGAACAAAATCAATTATTCCTCTGTGAAAGGCTTTCAATTGTATATAGCTTCTAGGTTAGGGATGGGGGCTTGTGTAGACTTCCGGTCTCAGCAATGGACTCCCATCTGGCTTACAGTCACAGAGACTGTTGCAGTTGTACAAATGACTCTTAACTGCTGCTACCCATGTGCATGCCCTTTGGAATCTAGTACCCGAACTACTGTCATAGTCATAGTTTTTTGGTATTTTGTTTTTGTTTTTTGTTTGTTTGTTTGTTTTTCAAGTCAGGGTTTCTCTTTTGGTGCCTTTCCTGGAACTCATTCTGTAGCCCAGACTAGCCTTGAACTCACAGAGATCCGCCTGCCTCTGCCTCCTGCATGCTGGGATTAAAGGCGTGTACCACCACTCTGCCATTTTCTTGCTTTTTTAATGGTGTGTGTGTGTGTGTGTGTGTGTGTGTGTGTGTGTGTGTGTGTGTGTTTTGTGTTATATGCCTATGTGCATATTTTTTGTGTGGGTTCTTTCCTGTTGGACATGTCTAGAGGTCAGAGGTCCACATTAGGATTTTTCTTCAATTCTTTTCCATGTTATTTTATGACTGGGTTTCTCACTGAACCTGGAATTAAATGTTTAGGCTGGAGTGACTGTACAGTGAGCCCTCAGCATCCACCTGTCTCTTCCCCCTAGAACCAGAGTTACAGACACAAATGTTAAACTTGGAAATTTACATGGTGCTGAGAATTGAAATTAGAACCTCAAGCTTACAAACCAATGTATTTACTCATAGGGATATCTTTCCAACTCTCATAGTAATACTTTGAAAATATAATATTTGAAATTGTTTAAGAAAACATTTTTTCTTTGTAGCACTCAGAACTGACCTCTCCAGCCTGCCATGGCTTAGTGGTTCAGGTTTTGACTTCTGAGAACAGCTCCCTCACCTCACCTCTATACTCCACACTTCACCATTACAAGGGAATTTGCACGTCCCTCAGTGTTCAGCAGCTTCCACTTCCATACACCTGCTACCACATTGCTTGAGCCTCATTTCCGTTCTCTTCCCATTGTTTCTCCACCTCATCTTACCTAATTTGCCTTTTTATACTCAATTCAGAATCACTCTCTCTGAGAAGGCTTCCCAAACATCATACCATATTCCTTGAAAGAAAATGGATCAACTGCCTTAGGAGTTTTAAACAGTTGCTTGGACAAAACAGCTGTTCCAGTAGATGAAATGCATAACTCAGCAATAGCCCCAAATAAGAGAAGGATGTCATGAGGGGCTACATTTGTGTTACATCCTGATGAGGGTACCAGCCATGGAGATACGAAGGATGCATCTTAGTATTCAAATGGAGGGTGGATGGGCTTTGTGCTATCATTTTCCTGCACATTGGTTAATGGGCTGTGAGCTTGGTGTTGTATCTGAGGTCCCTTGGTGTTTGAGATATGCATATAAAATCTTATAAGGCAGGAGTGTTGGTGTGCAATAAGGAAAGAAAGTATCTGGCCATAATTTTGTAAAGGTGAACTGAGGAATAGTCATGATTTCAGATACATAAGGTCTGTGAAATACCATTTCCATGACCCCACATAGCCACGGTAAAACTAACACAGGGAGCTGGAGAGATGGCTCAGTGTTTCAGAGCACTTGCTGCACTTGTAGATGTCCAGAGCACAGTTTCCAGCGCCCATGTCAGGTGGTTCATAACCATCTGTAACTCCATCTGTGGGGATATGATGCCCCTTTCTGGCATCCCCAGGCACTGCCACAAACATGTATTGCACACACAGAGAGATACACAGTAGATGCAAAAGAAATGTAAAAATCTTAAAGCGCTAACACAGAACCTCACACAGTATGAGATAAAGGTTTCATCTTGCCTGTGTTAGTTTTAATCTCTGCAATCATGACTGAGGCAAAGTGTTTTATCTAGTGTTATATATGAAGTCAGTGTTCAGCATATAAAAAAATCCTGCAAAAGGCTTTGCTTTGTTTGGAGATGGACATTTTTTCTGTCTTGTGATCTTCTCTTAATTAGATTTAAAGAGTTAATGGTGCTTGGCTTTGGTTCTAAGGAAACAGAGAGAAACATTGAAGTTTTAATTAAAGTGATTCCACTTAACCTATATTCTTAATTTAGAATCTTAATTCAGTTATTTTTTCTGGAATGGCTATTTTTGTATTTTTCTCTCCTTGTTTAAACCTTATTGTTAATAAATATAATAAGATCTTTTATTTACTCTCTATAATGTCTCAAGTCCTCTATGCAAGTTGATACAAATATACATGTGATTAAAAGCAATTAAATTCAAGTCTATCCTTACCACCTTGTCTACTTTCAAAAGTCAAGTGACATAATGGACAACATTTGAAACCCCAAATATACCAAAAGTGTACATCTGCCAGCCAACTGAATGATTTGCATATGGGTCCTCTAAAGTACTGGACGATTGTCATTGCCAGTGAGACTCCATGACAGGAAGGCAAAGATTTTTCTGCATATTATAAGAGCTTGAATTCAAAGAGCCTAGCTGAGTGACCACACCACAAAGAACAGGATATGTGTGATTATTAATGAGAGTCCAGGGCAAAGGATGGGTTGAGTTCATTCATGTCTCCAACCAGAACACACAGCAAAATCAGGAATATGTCATGAAACCAAGTATAAGCTGGTACAAAGCTCTGAAGGTCAGAGTTGGAAGGGCAAGGCAACAGTGTTCCCAAACCAGTGAAGAGCAAAGTTAGGGTTAAAATTTGAGCCATGGATAAAGACAAAGACAAGAAACACCATGAACACCGAATACCCTATCAGGGAACTTTAGTAATCATAAAGCAAGGTGGACCATTTGTCTCCTCCTCCTGTAGGCTTGCTGGTGAGGAATATTTGTATATGGGCAATTTCCTGGGAAAAGTAGCTTTCTTCAGCCCTCTGGGCTGAGAGGTCATGGGAAGTTGAGCAAACATAGTCCCATAACTCAGAGTCCAGATGTTTAAACAAATGCAGAGATTAAACACTCTAGAATCTTGATAATTGTGCTTGGCATGCAATTTTGGTCATGTCCGTCAGCATTAATAATTACTATAGTTAAAAAATATTATCTCTAGCCCTCACAGTAATCTCAAAAGGCAGATATTATCATCTTTCTTTGTAGCGTACCGGATCTGGTATGTACTAGAGGTTAATGTCAGAACTTCAGAATATGACTTGGGCTTGCAGCCTCACAAATTACCTCTCGTGATAAGCACCTTAGGGGAATAGAGTGAACAATGATTTACACTTCTTGAGATGAACACGGGGCATAGATGACAAGTGAATATATCTGCCATGTAATTGGGATAAAATTCTCTCTTCTTGATTTTTTACCATGATGATCTAGAGCCTTACTTCACATACAGCTTGGAATTTAAAGAGATCCTCTGTTTCTCTTAAAGAATAAAACTTGACTCATGACATAGATACCCCATGGATTCTGTTTAGGTGTAGTATGTTAACCTTCTAGTTGGCCAATTATCCAAGTCAATTATGCTTATGTGGGACACACAACACGCCTATGGGGTTAGGCAAAGTTGTTAAATCTAGTTATGGTTAAACAAACAAAAAGACATGCCTTCTACAAATGATGTGCTTGAGTCTTATTGTTAAGACTTTTTAAGGAAGGAAAAGATAGTAACTAAATGTAAAGGTTTCATATTGGTGCATGGGGTAATTGGGTTAAGCATATGCAGAATTAAGGAGCCTGGTAAAGAAATTATTGTATGAAGGCCCAGTTTGCAAATAATGGAGCTGGAGAGATGACTGTTCTTGCTACACAAATGTGAGGACTTCAGTTTGGAACCTCAGCATCTACATTAAAAGTGAGGCATGGTACTACACACTTGTAATCTTAGTGCTGGCAAGTCTGAGACAAGGGGATCCGATAAGCTCCTGAACAGCCAGTATAAATGAATTGGTGAAGGTCCAGGGTTGCTGAGAGATCTATTTCAAACAGTGAAGTAGACAGTAATTGACAAAAACACCTATGTTAATCTCTATGCACACAAACAGTACATGGGCACCTTCACACACATGTTCATTCACATAATATGTACACATGTGTAGCCTCAAGGTAGACACACACACACACACACACACACACACACAAACTGTGCATGCACACACATACATACAAAGACTGGACTAGTGAGAGACCATGGCACTTGGGACTATAACATTCATCGTGACATTGAGTGTCAGCAGCTACAATCTTCTTCCCTGTGGAAACTCAGCACTTTTTATTTTAAAAAATATCAGTTTCATAGAAACTATACAATTTTTTAATATTTTTTGAGATTATCATATAATTAATTATTTTCCCATTCCTTTTCCTCCATTCAAATCCTCCTATGTGTCCTCTTTACTCTCTTTCAAATTCATGGCCTCTTCTTTAATTGTTACATATTTGTATGAGTGTGTATACTTATATTCCTAAATACACAAATATAACTTGGTCAGTCTGTATAATGTTACTTGTATATAAATGGTCAGCTTTCAGGGCTGACCATTTAGCATTAGAAAACCAATTGGTGTTCTTTTCCCCTTCCACATTAGCAGCCATACTAGTGAAACTTCTTGCAAGTAGCTTCTGACATTCCTAGGAAACACAGTCTCACTACAAACTCTTCATCCTCTGCTTCTTATGATCCTTCTGCCCCCTCTTCCACAATGGTCAAGTTATAGATTATCAGTTGGGACTGGAATCCACAATTTGTATTTTGATTAGTTATGTTCTTAGTGATGTCTCTGTTGCAAAAAGAAGTTTCCTTGATGAGAGGTGAGGGTTGTACTTACCTGTGGGTATAAGGACAAATATTTAGAATGTACTTGGGGGAAGTAATAGAGGGAGGATAGCAGGGTACAAGTGATCTGAAGAGGGAAATGAGAAAAAAGGGGTTGTCTTAGTCACTGCTCTATTGTTGTGAAGGGACATCATGACCAAGGCAATTCTTATTTAGAAACAAAATATTTTGTTGGGGCTTGCTTACCAATCCAGAAACTTAGTCCTTTGTCATCGTGGCAGGGAGTGTGACAGCACACAGCCAGACAGGCACAATGCTGGAGCAGTAGCTAAGAACTGCATCCTGTTCTACAGGCAGCACATGGAGCAAGAGTGGGCCTGGCCTGGGCTCCTAAAGCCTCAGAGCCCACCCAGTGACACACTTCCTCCAACAAGGCCACACCTCCTAATCCTTCTAATCTTTTCAAAGAGTTCCACTCCATGGTGTCTAAGCATTCATATGAGCCTGTGAGTATCATTCTTATTCAAACCACCATAGAAATTTGTTTAAATCATGGAGGGAGAGGAAGCCAAGTACAGAAGAAAGAGGGAGGAAAGTGAAATCACAATAAGGATGATGTCTGAAAGGTCACAGGGAATCATACCATTAGCTATCTACCTAAAGGAAAAGAAAAAAAACCTATACTACACAGAAGTCTATGTATAAACAAACATACATATTTTAAAAGTAATTTTCCCATCTAGACTGACAGTGTTTCACTCAAGAGCCAAAGACCACCTAAAAAGACCCAACACCAGGCATGAAACCCTCTTTTGAGTCATTGGCCAGGGCTGTCCAAGAGACTCCCAAGACATTACGGGCTATTGCTGTTGTCCTCAGCTGCCACAGAAGTGTAAGGGAAGTCCCTCTAGCTGAAGACACAATGCACTTTAGATACAGGTTCCAGAGACTCCTGAACTAGAACTGACCTGGAATCCTCCTCCCTGAGGACTCACTTCCATGGGACCAGAAGGCACTGTGCAAGCTGTCAGAGGAGGGAAGCAGCCAGCAACCCTCCCAACTGTGAAGCCTGTGAAGCACACTAACCCCAAGGGGGAAGCGTGGCGCACGTAGGTTGGCAGTGATCAACAGTTCTCTGATTGGAGTAAGACCCACTGTGGTAGTCTGAATGTAATTGGTCCCCATAAGCTCACGGGGAATGGCACTATTAGGAGGTGTGGCCTTGTTAGAGTAGGATGGCCTTGTTGGAGGAAGTGTGTCACTGTGGAGGTGGGCTTTGAGGTCTCATATATGCTAAGTCATGCCCAGTAGTTCAGTTCATTTCCTGTTACCTGTGCAAGATGTACTACTGCTCTCGGCTACCTCCAACACCATGCCTGCTTGCATACCACCATGCCCCACCATGATGATAACAGACTGAACCTGTGAACTGTAAGCCACCTGATTAAGTTTTCCTTTATAAGAGTTGCCATAACCCTAACTAAGAAGTTGATACCAGGGACTGGGGTATTGCTATGACAGGCCTGACCACATTTTTGTTTGGAGGAATGTGGACTTTGGTACTTTGGGTTAGGAAAGCAGTGGAATGCTTTCAGCACTGCTTAATGGGCCATACCAGTAGGAACATGGAAGATTTGGACTGGGGTGTCCTAGCTCAAAAGGTTTCAGAGAGAAGAATATTAACATGTTGCCTAAAGACTGTTCTTGTGATAGTTTGGTAAAGAATGTGACTTCTTTTTGCCTGAAGAGTCTACCTGAGACTAAAGTGAAGGGTTTTGGAATAATTCTGTTGTGCCCTGGGTGTGAGGCCCCCAAAGAGAACACCAGAGACACAAACTCACCGAAATGCAAATGCAAGGTTAATTGAAGTTCAAGCCACATGGCAGGGACCTAGTTAAGCCACACAGTAGAGGCTGGAGGAGGTGCCTGCCCCTCTGAAAGCTCAGGTTTAAAGGCAAAACCCATAAGGTTACATCAGTTAGAGGTGCTAGTACAGGTACAATTCTGATGGGCTCAAGTTTTAGTGGCTTTCCAGAATTTTTGTGTTATCTTTGTAGTTTTAACCAGTTGTTTGTCAAACTTTATAGACTACCTCCGGCATCGGGGCATTCTGTGGTTAATCGATTGCTACCAGATAGTCCTTCAAACATCCTGACTTTGTACTTTTGACCATCTCCGGCATTGGGGCATTCTATGGTTAATTAGTTGTTACCAGATGGCTCTTCAAACATCCTGACTTTGTCCTGGGACCTATGTCAGCAGCTCTGAGAATTTTGAAACTCAGGCCTGTTTCAAGCTGGGGTGAGGGGCTTGCTTAAAATGGGGGTGCTCTGGTTCTTCAATTCCATTGGCAGTGGAAGTCTCAAAACAGCCTAATATAGACTTTGTCATGTGGTTATGAGTGATAACTCTAGTGAAGACTTACAATGAAAAGGAGCAAGCTGAGCAGGGTAAATTATAAACTGTAAAATTCGAGGAGAAAGGGAGCACCAGGAAGTAAAATGTAGCTAAGTCCTATGTTCAAGGAGATAAACAGATTAAGAACTGGAATAAAGGGAGTGGTGACCTCAGGGCAAGATCCTTTCCAGCTAAATTTCCACCTTGTGAAAAGGAATTACATAAGAGTTTAGAGCCTGTGTACTGGTACTCACCTTTAATCCCAGCACCCCAGAGGCAGAGATTGGAACATCTCTGAGTTTGAGGCTAGCCTGCTCTACAGGTCCAGTTTCAGGACAGCAAAGCTTAGGTAGTGAAGGAAACCACCCAAACAGAAAGTTGATGAAAATGTAATTGAATGAGGGGGACATGTTTCCCCCCAGTAAGCAGCAGAACTTGACAGCTTTGGCCACATGGTTCTGGATTTAAGGATAGAATCAAGGGATTGTGGAATATTCTTCCACGAATAAGGAAAGCCACCGAGGTCAGGTATGTGCCAGGGGTGTCCCTGAATGGAGGCCTAGAAGGGCCATGTGTGAAGCTGTGAAGTTGAAGCCTGGATTGCCTTGGAGGCCCCAAGATGCTGGAGACACCAGAGTCATGGGATGCCTGTCAAAGAAGACTTGGAACCAGCCCAGGAGAAAGAAGTGTGTTGCAGTCAACAAAGCTGAATGGAGTTGGAGAGCTGAAGAACATTTTGACATCAGAATGGAGATGTAGAGTTTGGAGTTTGCCCAGCTGCTTTTCAGTCTTGCTTTGGTCCAGTATTTCCTCACTATACTCCCTTCTCTATGTTTTGGAAAGGTAATGTATATCCTGGGCCATTATACATTGGAAGTAAAAGATCTGTTTTTTGAGTTTGATTTTATAGGGGATTAGAGCTAAGAGATCGCATGACTCTCAGAAGAGACTTTGAACTTTGAACTTTCTTTCTTTCTCCCTTCCTTCCTTCCTCCCTCCCTCCCTCCCTCCCTCCCTTCCTTCCTTCCTTCCTTCCTTCCTTTCTTTTTTAATAGCCAAAGCTGATTTACTCAGAGCCTCCTATGTTCCCAGCCCTTGCTACAACTTTCCCCAGGTAACCCATACAACATGCTGGAACACAAAAATTTTACATTTTTCAAATGAGAAAGGGAATATTCAGAAATTAAGTAAATAAGCTGGGTATAGTGGCTCATGCCTGTAATCTCAATAATCAGGAGGCTAAGGCAAGAGAATTACCATTTGAGGTCAGCCTGGACGAGTGTGAGATGCTGTCTCAAAACAACAACAGAAAGAAATGAAATGATTCTCAGCTCCAAGAGAGAAAGAAGTAACTCCCAGCCCCAGTAGGCACTAGCATTAGGTCCTGCCATAAGGCAAAAGCTGTCTGTAGTCTTGGAGCTGAAGGAGCAGAAACTATAAATGATCAGAGGCTAGACAATACAATCAGAAGGTGCCTTCTGAAAAATGAAGAGAAACCAAACCCAGAGATCTATCACTTCCAAGCCAAGTAGATTACATGATACTTGAGTGACCCACAATTCCCAGAATATACCAATTCCCTCACAATAAACTTCTCATTCTTGAGCCTGCCCAAGTTACTTCATGCTCTTTGTAGCCAAGAAGGCTCCATTAGAGCAGAGCTGAGCCGGAGGCTTTATCAGTGTTCTTGGTACAGAAGGAGGATGGCACCAGGTCCTGGCTTGTAGCTTGGCTAGCTACAGTCTTCAGAGTTCTGAGTTTGGAGCCTGAGTCTTCCCCTTTTAACAGGTATCCGTTGGTCACCTGAGCTTGTAGAGACAGGGCTGAAGTTTCAGGCCTGAGAGTTGGGCTTTGGGTCCTATTCAAGGAGGCCCAGTTGTTTTCAAAGTCAAACAAGAAGGAATGGCTGTTGGTCAGGTCCTTGTAGATGACCTTAAAACCAAGTTTAGTTACAGCCCCCAAAATGCCCGAATATCTTCAAAGCAGCTGCTGACTTAAGCTACTTTGAACAGACTCCCTGACTTCAGCACTTGATTTGCCTCCTCAAGGAAGTCCCTGGTGTTAGTTCCCATTGGTGAAGGCAAAACACAGCCACATCCACAGATTCATCCTTAGAGGCACTTGGGTCATGTCGCATACAGTGGCCCTGGGGTCCAGAGAGGTCAAGTCAAAACAGTGCATAGGGTTCCGAACACTTGAAGCTAGGCAGCAATCTGGGCAGCCAAAGTCAGCTACCACCAAGGATGTAGGCTTCTGGCGGCGATCTTTGACAATATGGTCCACTGGGTGCAGTGGCCACTTTTTCACTTGTTTCTGAAAGCCACAGTGACAGAGGAGAAAAGCCTCGGGGTCTTCCTGAAAGAGGCATTGGGCAGCACTGCTGGGCCCCGAGTACAACTGCTCATTAAGGTATCGAAATCGGCACCATCCAGCCATTGTGTCATCCATGCTCGCAGGGATCCAGTTCTAGTCCGTTGACTGTCTGACTTTGGGGCAGGGGGCACCTCAGTCTCCTCTGTGGAGGCCTTGGGAAGAACCTGGTCTGGTGTCTGAAGTGTCTTGTTTTTGTGTCCCCCCCTTATTCTTCTGCCTTGGGCTTTGCGAGGAGTTAGAAGATGTGGACTCAGGGCTTGGCTTGGGTGGGTCAATTGTAGCAGTGCTTGTCCTTGAACTGTGAACTGTTTGGTCCACACCGTCCAGGTGCTGGGTTGAGAGTGAATGAGAATATTTCTGGCATTTCCTCTTTCCTTTCCTTCTTCAGCAGAGATCCCACCAAGGGTTTGTCTGCAGCATTTCCTTTCTACCTCCTTGCCCTCAGAGTCACTGATAGATGGTGTCTGGTTTTGACATTTCCGTTTTCTTTTCTCCTCTACTTCCTTCAAGGCATTGGTAACTGAGGGCCTTGGGAGGTATTTGTTCTTCTTTCCTTCCTCCTCCTCCTCTTCCTCCTCCTCCTCAGAATCACTGCCAGGTGGGCTGGGAGATTTCTGGGAAAGAAATGCTGCTTCCAGGGCCCATAATGTGGCCAGGAGATGGTGGTGCTTGTGGCCCTTGACTGGCGGAGCAGTCCCTGGCCCGGGCTGTATTGTCACTAGATGGAGGCCGAGGGCTGCTGGGTTGGCCTTGACCCATTCGGGCTCCTTGAACATGCCAATGGACAGCAGGGTCGCCAGAGCACCTGCCATGGCCCACATGCAGAGCCTGTCAGGGAATGCCAGTGCTGTGAAAGACCCAGACACAGTTCCCCCAGAAACCCAAAAGAGCTGAGGGAAGAGATATCTTAAAAGTGAGTCAGTTCCCCCTTCCTGGAGAGGGTGAAGTCAGGTGTTTTCTTTTTTTTTGTTTTTTTTTTTGTTGTTTTTTTTTTTTGTTTTTTTCGAGACAGGGTTTCTCTGTGTAGCTTTGCGCCTTTCCTGGAACTCACTTGGTAGCCCAGGCTGGCCTCGAACTCACAGAAATCCGCCTGGCTCTGCCTCCCGAGTGCTGGGATTAAAGGCATGTGCCACCACCGCCCGGCTTAGGTGTTTTCAAAAGAACAAAATCAGGATGTCTGGTGGTAACCGATAAACCACAAGATGCCCCTCTCCGGAGATAACATGACCAGACCCCAGAGATGAGTTGTAAAACTCCTGACAGGGCAAACAGATAAGCTAAAATAAGACAAAGTCCAGGCCCGGGAAAAACGGGACCAATCAAGGATGGACCCGTACTAACCCCCACCCCTCTAAGAAATTTTATGGGTTTTGCCTATAAAAACTAACTTCCCCAAGAAAGAGTAACTCCTCCCTGCCTCACTGCGCTGAGGCCAGTGGGTGCTTGAGATGAGTTCCCTGTCGCGCAACTTGTAACAAAGATAAACCTTGCTTTTGCTTTCTGGTATGTTCGTCCTTCCTTGGTGGTCTCTCTGGGGGTCACGATCTGGGCACAACAGCTGGACCCAGAGAACTTTGGACTTCCAATCATTGTTGAGACTGTGATAGACTATGGGGACTTTTGAAGTTGGATTAATGCATTTTGCCTTACGGTATTATATGGGGGCCAGGGAGTGGAATGTGGTAGTTGGAATGTAATTGGTCTCCATATGCTCATAGGAAGTGGCACTGCTAGGAAGTGTTGTTGTAGAATATTATTTTAAGATGTGTTGCTTTTGTTTATGCTCTGGAACGTTTGTTTAATGATGCAAAGATGTGTTTGATTAAATAAAATTCACCTGTGGTCAGGAGGCTGAGTCAGCAACTAGCTGACAGATGGAGAAGGGTTTTTAAGGAGGGGCGAGGAGAAGCAGGAGGGCTTTTTGGAAGATGCAAGCAAGGAGAGGAGGTGAACAACTTGCTCTTCAGAGAATCTGAAGAGCAGAATTCCACCTTAACCTTTGAATCTTGAGTTCTTAACAGGGACAGCGATTTAGTTACTTCCCTTCCCAGCTTTGAAAGAGTCGGTGCCTGAGGGAATTTTGTTCCTTCAGTCTGTGGCTTCTGCAGCACAAGGGGATCCAGTTGCAGTTGCTGATTAGGGCAGCTGTGGCTTAAAAGGCAGCAACAATTTACAAAAAAAAGGACAAGGTGTGGCTTTGTTGGAGTAGATATGGCCTTGTTGAAGGAAGTGTGTCACTATGGAGGTTGGCTTTGAGGTCTCAGTTTACTTTTTGTTGCCTGCATAAGATGTAGAACTCCCAGCTACTTCTCCAGCACCATGTGTGCCTGCATGCCATGTCACCATGAGGATAATGGACTGAACCTCTGAACTGTAAACCACCCACTTAAATGTTTTCCTTTATAAGAGTTGCTGTGATCATGGTGTCTTTTCATAGCAATAGAAACCCACCCATCAAGAGGTAAATCTTGCCTAATACTGGAAACCTAGCCAACTAGCCAGGACTAGCTGAAGTCAGGAGTCATAGAAGAGAAGCTACAGTGGCTAGTTTACTAAACCAGCATAGGCTATAAAATATGATAGTTGATGTTTTCATAAAATGGTAGGGTTAAATTTAGCTGAGTCTACATAATCTTTTGGATAAACACTAAGTACATGAGGTTACATCAAGTCATAAACCTTTGCTCTTTCATTTAGTAATAATTTCATGATTTGTAAAAGAACATAAGGACATTTCAGAATTTACTCTTCATTGGTATTGTGAAATTTGAAGCTTTCATATAACATGGTTCCAGCTTTACCAGAAATTTTTATCAAGTTGGTCTCTACAGAATGAAATTCATAGATTATAACCCAATAGCACAGTTGGGATTTGCTGGGCTTGCTCCGCAGTATCCTAAGGCCCATATTAATTTCTTTTAGAAGTGAATACAATACATGATTCAAATTTTTAATAATTGAACCCCTTCAATGATTTGACTGACTTTATGTCTCCAACATATTCTATATTATATGTTGGGGTGGTAAGATTTTAACATTTTTCCTGGATTCAGTAAAAATAATATAAATTAATTTTTATACTAAGCCTAATTAATTGGCCTTTTTTCTCTATGGAGAAAGCTCTGATTCCTAAAACTTGCATTTTAAAAGTAAAGTCAGGAAACAGTAATTTCAACCTGGTCTTATTTATAAAAGAAAATGATTTAATGATCCTTATTTCTCATTATAACTTCCATGAGATTCTGTAGTAAAAGACACTTTTTAATCTTCATTTCTTGATTTGAAAATTTGGCTTGCTAAGCACTGTATCACACAGGTAGAGAACAATGGATTAAAATGCAGAAGGAAAAATCTGTAGTTGGCTTCTTACCTGCACTCCAAATGTTGAGACAGACTGTCCTGCCTTTGTTACACCCTTGATTAAGCCCAAGGTACAAAGAGTTTAAACTTGTATGGAATCATTGAACTACAAAATTTAAGAGGAGCAGGCTTGCTGCACTGCATGACTGACATATTTGCTAACGCTTTTCCTTGTAGCAAGCATAAATTAGTACATGCAGACTCAAATTCTGCAGGATATACCCTACAACAGAAGCAAGAATTATGAGATCAAGAATAATTGATATTCCACATGACCCATTAAAACAGGTCTCATTTAATGCACTATGGTTTAAAATCGTGTCTCTTTTGAGCAGGCTAACCTGAATGTAGGCACCTTTTTTTCACTTTACAGCAAGACTGAAAAATTCCCTCAACCATCCCCATCTAGAGGACCTTGAACTGAGCACATGTTTAATGATGCCCGGACTAGCTATTGATTAAACACTGACAATGTTCAGAGGAACTGAGAATCAAAAAGCCTCCCCCATGGCCAGCTCTGCCATGCTCACTTCTTAATAGATGGCAAAGGAGGGTTCTAAATGAGATCTGCTGCCCTGAACATCCTCAGAACTCCACAGGAGTGGGATTAATTTCTGCTTTGCAGTCCTTTGCAACTACCATGTCGAACATGTCCATCATTCTGCAGGAATGAATACAGATGGCCCTCCTTTTTAATTTTTTATTTTTGTAGTCCTCATCTTTGAGTAAAAATAATTATATTAATTCATTCCACTCAATGATAGCATATCAATTGTATAATAATCAAAGCTTGCTGTTAACAAGTATATATATAAATCAAGGCAAAGACAGGTCTTGGGGAATTAATTTGATCTGAATACTCATTTTCAGAGTCGAGTCAAGCAAACAAACAACAATGAAATGGCTAAAAGAAAGAGAAGAACGGATGGAAATATAAAGGAGAAGGTCTCAAAGGCAGGATGGGATACGCTGGCTGCGCTGCTCTGTTCAGTGGGTTACTGCCCAAAGGTGCAGATATTTTTAAGACACTCTTTGGTCTGAGTAGGAAACTGTGACCCAGAACTGAGAATTGAGGCTGTAAAAAAAAAATGTGATTTCCAATGGTGGAAAGAGCCGGCTGTTCCAACTTCACCAAACGTGGAGGGAATACCTAGAGGGCATCAGGGATGTTGCCTGGATCTTTCCCTCTTAACGTTATCTAATCTCTGCAACAATGCTGTGAAATACTCCTTAGAATCTTTTTAAAGATGTGAAACTGAGGCTTGGAGGAATTAAGTAAATCTCCTTATTATCAAACACTTGGTAAACAGGTGAGAACAAAGGCATGTGGCTAGAAGCTGTCAGAGCTTGCTTGAAAACCCAGATGTTTTGATTAACCGTCTAGTGAGCTGATGACCACAAAATGCCTTCCTTAGTTTAATAATACTTAATGAAAGGTTCCATGGGAAGCTTGGACTTTTAAAGTAGCTATTTGTTCTTTAAATATTTTTATTTATAACTGTTTTGTTAAAGGCTATATGCCTAGAGTAAAAAACTGAGGAATTCCTAAGTATAAATATTGTAAAAGAAAACATAACCTGACCACTAGGAGGAAGCCATTGTTAATATCCTGGCTTTTATTCTAATCTTTTGTCTGCCAGTTATTTCTGTCTGATTGAGCCCTTGCCTACTTTGTTATATGCTGCGGGCCGCAGAAATATATCATAAGAACTCAGCTGGTTATGGCAAAGTCACTACCTGGAGGGATCATGGAATTCCTCCAGAGGAAGCCAAATCCCAAGGAGTTTTTGGTGTTACTTGGCTTGTTATATATCAGCTGTATTCTGTTATGAAAATCATGTGTGCCTTCATAGCTTTCCCAATTGACTTTTCCCTAAGAAGAGCTAACAGTGTAGACTGATCACTCTCTGGACATACACATTCCAGGTATTTGGAGAACAGCCTCAGGAAAGGCTTTCTCTGGAATCAGATTATCTCCCTTGGCCACTTTCAAGGACTACAGGAAAAACCACCCAGGTGGGCGCCCATTGTTAGTCCCAGGTGGACTAACAATGATAATAGCCCACATGCAAGTCTCCTGACTTAAGGTAAATTCCACAAGGGGACACCGCCTAGGTCAGGTAGACATTAAGTAATAGCTTTACACAATTTAGCTCAGACCCCTCCTTTCTTACAGCCTTACTAACTTTATAGACCTCTAACTACTTACCTAACCACTTCTAGGAATATTTAGATAAACTTCTGTGCTAACAGCTATGCTCAGCCAGAACTCCCAGTTCAAGCCTCCCTGTATCACCAGAGGCATCTAGCTGTACACAGGTTGCCTAGAGACTGAGCACACTTTCCCCCACCCTGCAGAAAAACGGCAGACAGCTTGGACAGATAGGAGCCACAGGAAAAAAGAAGACAGTTTTATTTTCTCCCATTGACCTAGCAACTTATAGATTTTTAACATCCTTTACCAAACACATTTAAGGTTATAGTTGTGCACGTAAGACCCCTCTTCTTAGATATTACCCATATTTAGCCTTTAGTTGATTCATTAGTCACTTCCCCTTTGGGTCACAAATGGTAATTAACAACTAGTGCCCTTCTTTGTAATTCTTATCAACCCTCCATTTGATCCTGATAGTGGACAATCACTGCCTGAGGAAGTTCAGGCTGAGTGTCCTGGGTGGAGGGGAGGATTGTGATTTTGGGGAGATATATAACTGTAAAGCAGAGGACAGGACGGAGAAGAGAGAAGAGAATGGAAGAACGAGATGGGTAAGAACTTGAGAGGAACGAGCTGAGATGGGGAAGAACTAGATTAAAGAGCTAAAAGAGAGGACAAGAGGAACGAGATGGAAGATGAGGAAAGGCCAGATGGGGAAGAACAAGATGAGGAAGAGCCAAATGAGAGAGAAGGAGACAGGAGACGAGCTGATAGGGGAAAGAACTAGATAGATGAGAACCTAGAAGGGACAGAACTAGATGAAGGAATTAAGATAGAACATAGAGGGGACAGTAGATAAATATAGAGAGAAATCAGGCAAGAAAGGAGCTAGACATGAGAACAGAACTGAAGCTGTGTATAAAGGATGTTATGCCAGAGGAATTAAAGCGAATGGATCAAAGAACTCTGAGTGCGTAGACTGATTTACCGACCCTAAAGATTCTCTGCTGGTTGATAGAGCCTTCCGCGGACCCTGGGAGGGGACTATCGAGGGGCTGGACCCCCATAGTCCTCGTTAGTTATATACATTCACATGTATCTTGATACATATTGTTAAAACTATTTACTAGGTACATTAGGGATAAAGATTTCTGTACGTTTATATAAACATATATATTGTGAAATGTTTCTATTTTTCCCATATGAAAGTTATTTTCTGTAGCTGTTATCTAGAACTATTGTTTTTTTGAGAAATTTTTAATGGGTGGTTATTTATTAAAAAGTTAAAACAATGGATTTATCTATTTAACTTTTTAATTCTTTATTCCTTTTGTCAAAATTTTAATGGAAATTCTTGATCCATTACCACTTCATAACATTTCCCATCTTACCATTATTGGATTACATTTTACTGTCCTTTTCAGCCTCTTACTGATTTAATAAGAAAAACTTTACTCATCATTTTAAGTCTTTTCTCAAGCTCAGATTCTAAAAACTTTTCCTAACTTTATAAAATTGCGAATTTCATCTTAAGATGTTTTAATGTTTTTAATTAAAACAGAATTATATCACTTTGCCTTCCCTTTCCTCCTCCAGGCCCTCCCAGCGACCCTCCCTCAAACCACTCCCAATAGATCCCACTCTCAGGCTGAGAGCCGCTTTTCCTTTGATTATCATTGCTAAGAGTGTGTGTGTGTGTGTGTATGTGTGTGTGTGTGTGTGTGTGTGTGTGTGTGTGTGTGTGTGTATGCATATATATATATACAGACTCCTGTGTTCATTTCTGTTCTTTGTGTACACATGATTTTAGGGCTTACCGTTCTATGATGGACAACCGTTAAGGGGGCTCACCTGGGGCAAGGCTAATTCTCCATCTCACAGGTGGAACCCTGTGAGAATTTCCCCTTTCCATGCTAACATGTCTGTGATTTTGCCATCGTTCCAGTCTCGTTTATGTACCTATTTCTGGGAGGGACTGTTTCACAGCAGATTTCCTGATATTTAGGCTCTTACAATCTTTCTTTACACTCTTCCCTGATATTCCATCCTGAGTCATAGATGCAGGTGATATGATATGTCGTAGATACTTGTGATGTAGATGTATCCCTTGGGGCTAGGCTCCCAATGTTGATCTCTGTATTGTACGCAACTGTGGTTTTCTGTGCTGCTCTCCATTTGCTATAGAGTGGTATCTTTGATGAGAAATGGTGCCTATACTTATCAGTGAGCATGAGGATAAGATTTAAAATACAGTAAGAAATTATACCACTCTGGCAAGGTGGCTGTAGTAGATTCTTTTCTCAAGTCATGACCTCACTAGTCTCAGAAAGCTGGGTAGGTTTCTAGTACCGGCATGATTTACCTCCTGTTGAGTGGCCTTAAGTCCTTAAGTGCCACCAATATGTGAGTGCCACTTACTGTACCTTTCTACACATCTTGCCATGCTGGTAATTGTAATGGCTCATGGTGCTACAGCAGGTAGGACTGTTAATTGCTTCCCTCCCTGCAAAGCATACACAGTATTTTCTGGAATCAGGGAGCTAGACTGTAGCAATGAGGCTTTCAGGTTAAGATCTATCTGGAACCATCTGAGTCTTGTATCCTAAGATGCTTTAGCAATAGGGACCCACCCTCAATCGCCGAAAGATAGCCAAGGGCTATGGCAATAACCAATTATTCAAAATGTGGTTTCTCATGCCTACTACTAGAGTTTTTGATAGTCTGTGGTTCTAGTCCAAGTGTGTGGAGGTGGGGTGGGGAGTGTATACATACACTTACTTGTATTGTGCATAATCTTAGGTAAATATAAAATAATGAGTCCTGAGGCTTTACCAAACATTCTTGATGTTATTTAACATAATCTTTTTTAGGTCTGTCTATTTACCTGCAAACTTCATTACTTCATTTTTCTTCACAACTGAATAGTACTCCATTGTGCATGTGTATCACAATTTCATTGTCCATTCATCAGTTAAAGGAAATTTAGTTTGTTTCCATTTCCTGACTATTGCAGCGAGGGCAACTTTGAACATTGCTGAGCAAGTATATGTCAGCTAGGATGCCAAATACATTCCTTTCTAAAGAAAACTATAAATATTTTGCCATATTTCACCATTTAAAATTCTATAAATAAATAGATTCAAACCATTATTTTGAGAATACAAGCAACAAGAGTGTAAAGTGGGGGTTAACAAGGCAACTCCACGTAGTTAAAAAGGAGGTTTATCTTGGGGTAACTTACAGCCAGTGTTGGTTACAGGATCCAGGAAAAGTGAGGTGTAGTCCAGCAGGGTTCTCTGGAGAACTCTGACTGGTCTGCATCCAGCATTCAGGATCATCAAGAACCAAGAGCTGGCACATCTGGATCTCAGGTCTTAAGGGCTCCTGTCTCAGCCTCGCCCCAGGAGTGTGTCATAGGTAGGCGTGGTAGTAAACAGAAGCCTCACTAGGGGTAGTACTTCCAGGTCAAGCCTGGAACAGGTATCCTCTGCAAGAGTATGTGTTTATCTAACTATACATGGAAATATAGGAATATGTATCAATATAGGAATATTTAGAAAAATTAAAAATTAAAATTAAGCCATGTCGGTATTATTAGCTGCTAGCCACTGCCATTTTATTAGAGTGCATGGAACCCTGGGGGGCTGGGGTCTTTGCAGATCCTGAGGCCAGGAGTAGGTAGCTCTAGATGCCAGGGTTCATTGCCTTCACTTCTGCTCTCATCAGTCTGTCTGTCTGTCTTCTATTGTAAGAAGAAGTGCTAATGACAGAATAATATACAATAGTTGACTTGAGACAAGAGAGATTGGTGTACCTAGAAGTCCAATCTGAAAGGTCTAGTGTAGCATTTGTCCTGAGCTTTAAAGTTGGACCATGAAAGCAAAGTAATCATTCTATTCACTACTGTTAGGTGTCTGCTTGAACTGGCCATGGTTATCTGATTAACTGGATAGTTGACATTTAGTGGTTGCTCGAGGCTCCCGTTTGTGTTGTAATTTGTTTCTTTCCTTAGTTTTATTCATATTTTATTATGTATTCATATATATTATGTATTATGTATTACAGTAGCCATAGCTAGCCAAAGGTTGGAGTGAGTGCTGATCTGAAAGAAAAGATTGGCCAAACACTAGAGAAGTGGCTCACAACACCTTTGGCAAACCTCTGTCTCCAAAAATATTTACGTTATGATTCATAGCAGTAGAAAAATTACAGTTATGAAGTAGCAATGAAATAATTTTATGGTTGGGGTCACCACAACATGAGGAACTATATTAAAGGGTTGCAGCATTGAGAAGTTTGAGAACCACTGTCCTGGGAGCCTTTACTGAAGTCCAGCTCTTTTGTTGCCCCAGATCCACTGTGGCAGGTAAGGATTTCTAGGAAGCTAATTCTGAGACATGTTCTCCGGATGCTTTTAAAAGCACAGTGTGAGAAACAGCACAAGTGATGAGGGCTGTGAGTGGCAGAACTCAGGAGAGGAGCAGCTGGATTGCAGCATGGCTGAGCCACTTCCCTGGGGTGTCAGAGGTGGAACAGCCCTTGATATTGACCCCACCATTGTGAGGGACGTCAGAGCAAAGGACCAATCATCAGATATAGACTGTTCCAGGGTAGGACTGTGACCCTAGGCAAAGTGGCTCTTCTCAGCGAGGGGTAATTTCTAAAGAGAGGCTCAGCCGATAACTGTCAGCTGCCAACAACTAAATAAACAGTTAAGAGAACTGTGCATTTCAGTTCTCACCTGGAAGCACACCACAGCTTCTAGTACAATGACTTGAAATAGCATCTCACTGTGTTACTGTAGTTTGTAGTACATGGCATGTAGTATATATATATATATAGTTTAATTTTTTTGTAGTACATGTAGTATATATATATATAGTTTAATTTTTTTGCCTGTAATTTGCAAATATTTTACTTTCAATTTTTGTCTTTTGAGTATTATTATTCACATTGTAGTGTACTATATTTCTTAGCTTTTTACATTTCCTCTTTCTATTTGACCTTTAAGAACACTGCTCTGTTTATAGATAAATATTTACAGGTAACTTTATTTAATTTTTCAGAGTTTTATTTTACTAAACCTAATATTTGATCTATTCAAAATTTCTTCTGTAGTATAATTTAAGGCAATGACTTAAATTATGGATATATATATGCATATGTTTCTGAATATATTTGAATGTATAGATGTGATGTATGTGTACATTTATGTGTGTACAATATATGTATGTGTGTTGTGTATATGTGTGTATATGTGTGTGTGTGAATGATATATGTGTATGTGTGTGATATGTCTCTGTGCCTGTATGTGTATGAATGTATATGTGTACATGTGTATACATATATGTGTGTGTATTTTATGTGTGTGTGTAGTGTGTATTTGTGTGGATGATATGCATGCATACATATATATGTGTATGTATATGATGTATGTGTGTATGCATGGTGTGTGTGTTTCCCAGACAACTCAACAATTTTTCTAAAACCACATTTGATTTATTTCTCATCTCCAGGCTTTCATATACCATAGTAACTGCATCATTGTGTCAAATTTTGTCTGTGTGTTATTGAACGCTTCAATTAATCTATTTGCATTTGTGTCAAAGCTATATAACCTGAAATAGTGTAATTTTATGGTACTTAGCATACTACCCGGCTAATCTAAGCCACCAGAGTGAGCAGCCTATAGATAACAGCAGTAGGTGATTATGATTCTTACACATCTAAAAACTGTATCTTTTTGCTCTGATTAAACATGTACAGTCCATCACTTCTTACTGTCATACCCATGCATTTGGACATTTGGCAGATGATGTTCCAGTTCTGTCTGGAAGTCTTGCTTTCTCATCATTCCTCCCCCATCTCTTCTCCCTGGTAGATTATTGTTATTCTAAAATAAACTTTGAGCTTATTTTTTCACATTGTTTATATTTTCATCCCCCCAACTGTACACATGTTAAAAGAAAAGCACACATTTGCTGAGTGTTGAATGAATGAGATAATTTCCTTTTATGTCATCTTTATGGCTCTTGAGTTCTCTCAGTTGCAATGTCAAGATTATCCCACAATGTGAAAAAAAGTATGGAAAAAATAGTTATATTGAAATATACAAAAATAGTATGTACATATCTACTTGTCTTTCATTGTTCTAAAATGTTGCTGCTCAATAGATGTTTCACGTTAATAAAGTGGCCCACCGATCTTCACACACTATGTCTATGGAGTGAAATTCATAAGGCCTTGTGTGCATGCCACTGCAGTTGGGTTGACCTTCAAGAAAGTCATCAAGCCTAAATTTGAACATCTCCAAACACAGTTGGAAAGTTTGAAGCTTATAAAATGAACTAGATGGCAGCTTTTTAATTTTATTTTTCATTTACTTCATATATAGACTAAGAGAAGGACAAGACATATAATTTATGGAGACAATAAAAAATGAAAGAAATGAAAAATTTGGGGTTTCTGCTCAAAAGCTATGAAGAAATTCAAGGTAGTGATAAAGTACTTCCACCTTGCAGATGCCCCAGTCAAAGCTTGCCCATGACAGGCATAGCCCATCTGTATAGGGATGGGTGTGATGCCATGGAAGAACCTGCTGTGATTACGGCCCAGGAGGAAACCACAAGTTGATTGCAGATGAAAGTTCAATAGTGACGATTTACTGGCTTGAAGAATCCTTTATTATCATCTCTAATTCCAAGTCGGTTTTAGAAATTTGATTGTATTACACTCATTTCTAAGTCCCAATGAAGTTTATCATCTCCTGTTTCTTTGGTAACCTATATCAGAATTCATGAAATAATAGCTTCTTGCAGAGTACCTTCTCTTAAGCTTGGTGAGGATAAAATACAATTAGGATCTTATTTGTGTAGTTAATGTGTCATTTTTGATGGAGCATTCAGACACCCCTTAGGAGGATGTTTTATATCAACAGTGGGCCTGTATGTGTTAGGGACTGGAACAGCAACCCAATTTTTCTCTCATTACCGTGACTTCCTAGAAGGATATTGTTCCCCAAATGTTATAGGCAATGCCATTAAGAAAGAATTACATCTTATTAGAATGAGGATGTTATAGACAATGATTATGTTATTTGTCTTGAGTTTGGACAGTTTGGACTAATATATGGGATGGTTTTCTTTGGGGAGGGGAATAATACCAAAATACATTATCCCCAACCCCTCAGGAGTCAGTAGGAAATAGAGATACATTCTTTTTGGCAGTCGATTCCTCGGCGTTCTGGTTATGCCCAAACAAGTAGAGGGATTTTTTCCTTGACATCTGTTTTATTTCACTGCTTGCCTTTTCCACCGTGCAAGCTGTCAGCTCTTGCTCTGTTAACAATGGGGCTTATGAGCCCGGGTGTATTCAGATCGCTGTTGAGTACTCCAGGCATGGGTACCTTCCACACCGCTGGTTCACATGAGATGGTAAATGCTGAAAAGAAGGCACTGTCAGCATGCATTCCCCGCTGCAGAGAAGCAGCATGTGAGAGCAGTAAACCTTTCTTCAACACTATGTGGCATTTTGCAAGGTTGTTTGAAGTAATACTTTACCCACAATCTTGTTCCCTCATTGTTGGCCATAAACAACAGCTATTGCTTTTTTGATTTTTGTTTCTAAAATTGTGAGTCTAGGTTGGCAGGCATTTCCTTTTGAGGAAGGACAGTCACCTATCTCAATACTATTTGTGGGGGTGGGCTGTGATAGGGTTCAAGGATTTAAATGATGCCGCATATCTTATTGAGTTGGTAAAAACTCCCAAAACAAAGATTTTCAGAATATTGCTTAACTGCACTGTAAGCACACTGAGTGAGGGCCCTTATTCTCTGATATATTTTTTCTTTCAAGAAAAACACTGAATATATTCATTGCAACTCATAGTAGTGGTTTTGATTAAATGTATGCCTCTGTCTTTTATTTTTATTGAATTAATTAAGATTCCCTAAAAAGGCTTGGAAATTTTTTATAGTGCCAGCTCAGCTTTTTAGCAGGGGCTCAGTTGTTGGAGCACTTGCATTGCAAGTGAAAAGACCTGAGTTTGGTCTCAAGAACCACAGGATACATCTAGGCAGCCCCCATTTGCAACACCAGGGACTGTCTCAAAAATATGTGCCTGATTCTCAGGGAAACACATAAAATTTGCCTACTAGTCTAAACACACCCACACATGCACTCAAGTGTGTGCATGCAGACACACACACACACACACACACACACACACACACACACACACACACACGGCTTCACTTTCTACATAATAAATTATTTTCCTGAATTTTTCTGTATAGAAAGGAAATGCAGAGCCCAGAACTGCTCATCACCCAGATGATTACAGCTTTCTGTCCCAAGTCACGTCTTTTTGTTGCATTTTATTCTGTTTTATTTCTTATCCCCAGATTCCAATGTCATCCCATCCTCCAGTCTCCTTATTAGTGACCCTCCAACTAGATGACAATGGTCCCTTAACCAGCCTCCCTGGATATTGCTCTTTCATTTCCCTACCTCTTCCCCAGCTTCTTCACTCTCAAGCACACACTGCAGATCCTAGGGGTTCTTTGACCATTAGTCCCTTTGAAGTGATATTTAAAAAAAAAAAAATGACTGCTTTTGATTATCATACAATCCACAGTTTATTTTCCAAAACAGAAAGCCGAGGACTATGTGGACTTAACATAGCATTTCAAAGTGATAGGGAAAAGTAAGGATGTTGGTCATAGACGCAAAGAAAAATATCATATGTGTTTCACAACAGAAGAGAATAGAGAGTTCTCTGTGAATGAGGTATGTTTTATCTGAGCGGCTATGCATGGCTTGAGTCATGACTGTTCTGTAGCAGTTCCTCACGGTAAGCTGTGGGAAGCAGCAGGGGCCATTTTCCTGAGCACCAGCCAGAGTGGGTCTAAACTGAGGTCACTAAATTACTAGTTTCATAGATGTCTTTTGTGATCCAGTTTCATGTAGCCCTGGTGGTTCTTACTATGTGATGGAGGACAATGAACTTCAGTTCCAATTCCTCCTCTGTTTACCTCTAGAGTGCTGGATCGAGAAGACTGCACTACCACACTCAGTTACACGGTGTTAGGAAGTGAACTCAGGGCTTTATGCATAGTAGTTCAGAACCTTCCAAATTCTAGAATCTGAGCCACATCTCCAGCACTCAAATTCATTGACTTTGGTAACTAATGTCCGTCACCTACACTTGCGTGTTTTGGGATCAATAGCTGACAGTACGAAAAAATAGAAGGGAGAAAACTATTAATTTATTAAAGTTTCTGGCTTTTAGAATTTTATGAATCATCAAGATAGCTCATCATGTCATCCAGATGGCCTAAGACTAAATTTGCTGTGCATGAGACGGCATCAGGGACCAAGGGTCCTTTTCTTGTGTTGCTCATCAGATCTTTACTGACAAGACCTGAGATTTTTCCATTCAGTCAACTGCTGTGGAATGTCTTTCTGTACGCTGTGAATATGTGTGGCTCCCATTGGATAATAAATAAACCTGTTTTGGCCTATGACAAGAAAGCTTACAGCCAGGTGAGAAATCCAAGCAGACATACAGAGAGAAAAAGGGTAGAGTCGAGAGAGAGACGCCAGCTGCCTCCCAAGGAGCAACAAGATGCCAGCAGACTGGTAACACCATGGCCATGTGGCTATATATACATTAATAGGAGTGGGTTAATTTTAAGATGAAAGAGCTAACTAGGAAGAAGCTGAAGCCATAGACCATACAGTCTGTAATTAATATAAGCCTCTGAGTGGTTATTTTATAAGTAGCTGCAGGACCATGCGTGGGAGAGATTTGTCCTGACTTTGGGGAGGAGGAAGAGACTGGAGAAACTCGCCACTACAGTCAGCACTAATAAGTATCATGAGTTTTCTGCAGTGGGGACCCAAAAGCAATTTATCAGTCCCCCAAGAAGGTAGCCACAAATTCAGTTGTAAGGCTGGTTCAGTTACAGCAAGTTTGGTAGTGGTACCCCTGTTCCTGCAAGGTGAGAAAATGGGTTACAGACTACTGAATAGATTAGACGAGGAAGACCGAGGGGCTGTTACAGATGTCTGGCATAGGACATCTCACTGGTGTCTCAAGACTCTTATTTTTGTTGGGTGTTTGGAACATTGCTCTTAGTGTGCATGTGTATATGTGTTTCTCTCAGAATCTATTTTTGTTTCCAATTGAGAGTTCATTGACTTCATCCTATTGATTTGTCCTGTTTCCCATGGAAATCTAGAGGCATGCAGTTGTCCAGGGGACCCAAGTTTCAAGATGTTCAGCCCCGTGAGCTGAATCACAGCTCACCTTCATCCGTATCCTAAAACCACCCTCAAAATCCATTTTGCCAGTTGGAAAGACATTTTTAATGCTCACAGAAACAAGGCTGGCAATTTCTCACTGAACAAAGAAGTGAAAAGAGCAAGATAAGATTGATATTAAAAGTATGAGGTCTCAGAGGCCAGAGGGATTTTTACCAAACAATGCAGCATTAGAAAAGAGGTCCTGGAGAATAATCAAGACAATTAACAAGAAAAATCAACCCTGAAGGTACTGAATCCCCTTTTAACAGAAGAGCTAAAGCTTTGATGATTAAGGACTCAGTTGGTTTCCCATCCAAACACTGGCTTAGGGAGGCCGTGTGTGAGGTTATTTCACCAGCAAAACAACCCCACATGCTTAAGAATGGGGTGTCATAATTGTTCATTGCTCAAGCTTTATAAGAAGATGGTATGAGAAGAAAAGGGGGAAACATACACCCCTTTTCTTTGGATTGTACCTATTTTCTGATGTTGCCCTTCGTTGTGCCTCAGTTTCTCCTCATAAACTTGTCCAGTATTCACTGTGATCAAGAAACTTCAGGGATATTCAAGCTGACAGACAGATAGGCAAGAAGCCACTGGTACCACAATAGGGAGGAAAAAAACCCAGAAAAGAGTAGGGTTTCCCTGAGTACCTGTGGTCCTCTGAATGTCATAAGCTTATAGGGAGTGTGGCACTATTAGGAGGTGTGGCCTTGTTAGAGGAAGTGTGATCTTTTTGGAGGAGGCTGGATTATATACACCTTTAATCTAGACCTCGAGGTTGGAGGGCACACCTTTAATCTGGGCCACATCTTCTGCCTGAAGTGTGTCATTGTGGGGGTGGGCTTTGAGGTCTTTTTTTTCAAGATTCACTAAGTGTGACAGCTAGTGGACTTCCTGTTGCCTGCAAGGTTTGGGACTCTCAGTTCCTCCAGCACCATGTCTTCCTGCATGCTGCTGTGCTCCCTACTATGATGATAATGGACTGAACCTCTGAAACTGTGAGTGAGACCCCTCAAGTAAATGTTTTCCTTATAAGAGTTGCCACAATCATGGTGTCTCTTCACAACAATAAAAATCCAAACTAAGACAATAGCTTATAATTTCTTAGTGCTGGTTCAATGTCATCAGAATACAACAACCAGAAACATAGAATTCTCCCGTGTCCTACACATCCTTCAGGTCTGTGATTTCCAGTCCCTACATACGTTGACATGCAAGCCCTCTACAGAAGGACAAGTATCTCTCTCTGTGCGTTCGTTCACCTGTTACTTACAGGTTTTCTGGTGTCATCACCATTGTATCTATGTCATTTGTTTCATTGAGTCAATGAAAAATTTCTTGAGAATGATGTGTTTACCCATAAAACACATGTGGTTCTTTTAGTTTTGCTGTGTTCGTGTAAATTCAGGGGTCGTATTGGATTGTATAGTAATTTTGTCAACTAATCTGCTTATTATTTAATTAGTATCTTGTGAATGTATTTCTGAGACAGCTAAAATAGAAATCTCATATTCTAAAATATGAAATATTTTTATCAATAACATATATGAAGAGTAAACATTCCACATGTTAATAAAAATGCAGGCATACTAAAAATATTACATGGAGTTACCTTCAGATATAATAAGGTGTATATGAAACAGAAATGAATTTTGTGTTTAGACTTGAGTGCCATTCTCAAATTATTTTGTTACATGTATGCAAAATTCTAGATTTTAAAAAGAATATAAAATTGAAATCACTTTTGGTCCAAATCTTTCAGAAAAGGAATACTTTACTGATGTTATATATCTTGCAACAGTTATAGTTCTGAATGAATATAAAAAAATGCCTTTGGTAATTTTTCCACTATCTGATAGCATGAATTTTACATTTTTGTCACTCAAAACAGCACTTCAGTGAAAGCCCTCATAACTATATTTTAATATTCATCCTTAATTATTTTCTTAGGCTGAATTCTTAAAAATGTAATTATGGGATCAAATATCATAGGACTTTTGATGTGCACTCAAAAGCTGGAAACTGTGTTTATCGCTTTGGGAATGCTCTCACGTCCATTTATGTCAAGACTTGCCAGTTTGAGAGGTATTACCAGAAAACCCGAGAACAAAAGACTAAGATTAGGGATGCTTTCCTCAGAGTACCTTCCCAAAGAATGACAGCCCAGAGGAAAGGATGGGGCTTTCCAAGGCACACATTGGAGAGTCAGAGTGGGCCCCAGGAAGGACACAATCTGTACCCATCTTTCGGTGTACCCGGAGGGAGGGGCTGTTATTTAGGTGAAAGGGAAAACAGCATTCTGACCAGGGTGATGCTTCCGTGGGTTTGAAAAGACATTACTTTTGTAGAGCAATAAGGAAGAAATGATCACATTTTTCTACTGTGACTTTTAACTTTGGGTCAACTAAAGGCTGTTTTGTGTGCTCTAAACTCAGAATAGGTGTTTAAAAGGGAGATAGTTAATGAATTTTATTATGCCGCATTTCCCTCTTAGCTTCTGCTTTGGCCAGGGAAGGCAGAGCTAATGGTATTTAGCATCATCAGTTTGCTTTTTGGCGTGCTGTGGACAGCTTACGCACCCACCCACTACCAGCTGCTCCTTCCTCCATTCTTAACTAAGCAGTGGCGAGCAGTTGGAGGACTGCTTGCTAAGACGTTAGCACTGAGAGATGCAGGCTGCCTGCCATTCTGAGCCTCTGCATCCTCTCTACACCCTCCAGCTCCTTTCCCATCTCAACAAAACGCACCTGCTTTTCTTTGCTTGTTTCTTCTGTCACGCATGAGGTCGACATTTGTTTGTGAATTTCTGGGCCATTTGCAAAAGTTTGGATTGAATTGCTTCTTTGTGCCATTTTGCTATTTAAAAGATGAGTTTAATATGTATATATATTATGTATTATGTATATATATGGGTTTAATATGTATATATATACATATATAATATAAACATTATATATTGTGAAATTACTGACATTAGTGTATTTAAAAATATTCCCTTCCCAAATTCGTTATTTTATTTTTACATGGTTTATAAATGTTTTTCTTGCTATTGTTTATATTGTTTTCCCCCAATTAGAATTTATTTATTTATTTATTTATTTATTTTACACCCCCATATCTATTTCCCTTCCCTCCTCTCCTCCAAGTCCTTCCCCACAACTCCCCTCTGTGCTACCCATTCACTCCCTCTCCATTTCTATTCAGAAAAGGGCAGGCTTAGCTGGAGTTTTCTCTCCAGGTCCTGCCAAGGCCTGGCAGACCTGGCAGTCTGACAGCCCACTTATAAAATAAACACACAGACGCTTATATTATTTACAAACTGTATAGTCATGACAGGCTTCTTGTTATCTAGTTCTTATATCTTAAATTAACCCATTTCTATTAATCTATAAGTTGCCACATGGCTCATGGCTTACTGGTACCTTACATCTCACTTTCCATGGCGGCAACTGGCAGTGTCTCATCTCCCTCCACCTTCCTGTTCCCCGAATTCTCCTCTCTCCTTGTCCTGCCTATACTGCCTGCCTGGCCAATCACTGTTTTATTTATTAACCAATCAGAGCAACACATTAAACATACAGAACATCCCACAGCAGGCAGGTCTCCCATGGATATCAACAAAACATGGCATATCAAGTTGTATTAATACTAAGCACCTCTCTCCATATAGAGGCTGGGCAAGGCAACCTATTATGAGGAGTAGGGTCCCAAAAGCCAGTAAAAGAGTCAGAGGCAGCCCCTGCTCCCAACTGTTAAGAGTCCCACGAGAGGACCAAGTTATGTGACTGTTACATTTATGTAGAAGACCTAGGTCAGTCTCATTCAGGCTCCCTGGTTATCGGTTCAGGCTCTGTAAGCTCCTGTGAGCCCAGGTTAGTTGATTCAGTGGGTTTTCTTGTGGTGTCCTTGACCCTTTTGCCTCCCACAATCCTTCCTCTTCCACATCTGCAGGATTCTCTGAGCTCTGCCTAATGTTTGACTGTGGGTCTGTATCTGTTTCCATCAGTTGCTGGATGAAGTCTCTCTGATGACAATTGGGCTAGACACCCATCTATGAGTGGAGCAGAATATCATTAGAAATCATTTCATTGACTTTTCCTTTTCCTTTTTTTTTTTTTTTTTTTTTGCTAGTTCTGTTTGGTTCTATCCTAGGTCTCTGGGCATCCAGCATCTGGGTCCTGGCACTCCAAGCAGTGCCAGGAGAGGGCTCCCTCTCATAGGCATCGGTCTCAGGCTGGACTAGTCATTGGGTAGCCACTCCCACAATCTCTGTGCTACCCTTACCCTAACACACCCCATAGGCAGGACAGACTGTTGGTCAAATGGGAGTTTCCCTTGCATCAGGCTTCAACCTGACCTTGAAATGACACCCTTTCTAGTCTTCTCTTTCAGTATTCTTCCCTTCCATCCACCCCACAAGATCCTTCAAGTTCCTATGCCCTCCTGCCCCCAGTTCACCCAGGAGAGCTCTTCTATTTCCCTTCCCAGGGAGATCCAGGCATCTCTCTTTGGGCTCTCCTTGTTACCTAGCCTCTCTTTTCCTGAAAATTTTAGCATGGCTATCCTTTACTTTACAGCTAATATCCACTTACGAGTAAGCACATGCCATGTTTGTCTTTCTGGGTCTGGGTTACCTCACTCAGGATGATTTTTTTCTAGTTTCACCTATTTGCCTTTAAATTTCCTGCTGTTCTTGTTTCAAACAGCTGAGTGTAAATGCACCCACATTTTCTTTATCCATTCTTCAGTTGAGGGACATCTAGGTTGTTTCTAGTTTATAGCTATGACAAATAAAGCTGCTATGAACATAATTGAGCACATGTTCTTGTGGTATGATTGAGCATCCTTTGGGTATATGCTGAAGAGAGGTATAGCTGGACCTTTGAGGTAGATTAATTCCCAATTTTCTGAGAAACTGCCATGTTGATTTCCAAAGTGACTGTACAAGTTTGCACTACCACCAGCAATGGAGGAGTGTTTCCTTTGCTCCACATCCTCTCAAGCATGAGCTGCCACTTGTGATTTTGGTTTTAGCCATTCTAACAGGTGTAAGATGGAATTTCTGAGTCATTTTGATTTTCATTTCCTTGATAGCTAAGAATGTTGGCCATTTCTTTAATTTTTTTTTTTTTGCCTTTTGTGATTCTTGTATTGAGAATTCTCTATTTGGATCTGTACCCTCATTTTTTAATCTAATTATTTTGTTTGTTGAAGTTTAGTGGTACTGTTTTGTGTTTCTCTCCATCTGATTTGATGTTGGCTATTGGCTTGCTGTATATTGCCTTTACTATGCCTAGATATGTCCCTTATATTCCTGATATCTCAAGACTTTTATCATGAAGGGGTGTTTGATTTTGTCAAAGGCTTTTTCAGCATCTAATGAGATGATCTTTTTTTTTCTCTTTCAGTTTTAATATGTTAGAATACATTGACAGGTTTTTTATGTTGAACAATCCCTACATCTCTAGAACAAAGCCCACTTGATCATGGTGGATGATCTTTTTGATATGTTCTTGGATTTAGTTTGTGAGCATTTTATTGACTATTTTGCATTAATGCTCACGAGGGATGTTGGTCTGTAATTTTCTTTCTTATTGAGTCTTGGTGTGGTTTGGGTATCAAGGTGACTGTGGCCTCATAAAATGAATTTGGTAATGTTCTTTCTGCTTTTGTTTTGTGGAACAATTATAGGAATATTGGTATTATCTCTTCTTTGACAGTCTGGTAGAATTCTGTACTAAAAACATCTGGCCCTGGGCTTTTTTGGGGGGGGGGGGGAGGGCGGATTGGGAGACTTTTAATGACTGCTTCTGTTTCCTTAGGGGTTATAGATCTATTTAAATTGTTTATCTGATCTTGATTTAACTATGGTAGGTGGTATCTATCAAGAAATTTGCCCATTTCTTTTAGATTTGTAGAGTAAGTTTTTGAAGTATGACCTAATGGTTCTCTGGAATTTCTTGGTGTCTGTTGTCATGCTCCACTTTTCATTTCTGATTCTGTTAATTTGGATATTCTCTTTCTACCTTTTAGTTAGTTTGGATAAGAGTTTGTCTATCTTGTTGATTTTCTCAAAGAATCAACTTTTTGTTTCATTGAATCTTTGTATTGTTTTCTTTGTTTCTCTTCTATTTATTTAAGCCCTCAGTTTGATTATTTCCTGCCATTTACTCCTCCTGGGTACATTTGCCTCTTTTTGTTCTGGAGCTTTCAGGTGTGCTGTTAAGTTGCTAGTATGAGATCTCTCCAACTTCTCTATGAAGGCTATTAGTGCTAAGAACATATTTTCCTCTTAGCACAACTTTCATTGTGTCCCACAAATGTGGTTATGTCATGCATTTATTTTCATTGAATTCTAAGAAGTCTTTATTTATTTCTTCCTTGACATAGTAGTCATTTAGTAGAGAGTTGTTCATGAGTTTGTAGGCTTTCTATTGTTTCTGTTGTTGTTGAAATTCACTTTTTATCCATGGTGGTCTGATGGGATGCAGGAGTTATTTCAATTTTCTTGTATATGTTGAAACTTTGTGACCCTGTATTTGGTCAGTTTTGGAGAATGTTCCTTGAGGTTCAGAGAAGAAAGTGTATTCTTTTGTGTTTGTTTAAATGTTCTGTTGATATCTGTTAGATCCATTTGGTTCATAGTGTCTGTTAGCTCCAGTATTTCTCTGTTTAGTTTTGTCTGGATGGTCTGTCCATTGGTGAAAGTGGGGTATTTCAATATTCCTACTTATTTCAATATCCCTATAATATTTCAATAATCTCCTACTATTAGTGAGTGAGGATCAGTGTGTGCATTTGGCTTTAGCAGTGTTTCTTTTATAAACGTGGGTGCCCTTGTGTTTGGGAAATACATGTAGAGACTTGAGATGTCATCTTGGTTGATTTTTCCTTTGATGAGTATGAAATGTCCTTCCCCATCTCTTTTGATTAATTTTTGTTGGAAGTCTATTTTGTTAGTTATTAGAATCACTACACTAGCTTGCTTCTTGGGTTCATTTGCTTGGAAAATCTTTTTCCAACCTTTTATTCAAAGGTAATGTCTGTTTTTGATATTGAGCTATGTTTCTTGTATGCCCCAGAATTATGGATCCTGTTTTCACATCCATTCTGTTAGTCTATGTCTTTTTATTGGGGAATTGAGCCTATTTATATTACGAGATATTAATGACCAAAGATTGTTAATTCCTTTTATTTTGTTGTTGTTGGTAGTAATGGTAGTGTGTGTGTGTGTGTGTGTGTGTGTGTGTGTGTGTATGTGTGTGTGTGTGTGTATGTGTGTGTGTGTGTGTTTCCCTTCTTTTGATTTTGCTGGTGTGAGATTATTTATTTCCTGTGCTTTCCTGGGTGTAGTTAACCTCTTCAGGTTGGCGTTTTCCTTTTAGTACCTTCTATAGGGTTGGATTTGTGGGTAGATACTGTTTAAATTTGACTTTTTCATGAAATCTACAGTTATTTAAAGTTTTGCTGGGTATGGTGGTTTAGGCTGGCACCTGTGGTCTCTTAGAGTGTGCAAGAGGTCTGTTCAGGACCTTCTGGCTTTTAGTCTCTATTGAGAAGTTAGGTGTAATTCTGATGGATCTGCCTTTATATGTTTCTTGGCCTTTTTTCTTTGCAAATTTTAAAATTCTTTATTTGTTCTGTACATTTAGTGTTTTTATCATTATATCATGGGGGGACTTTCTTTTCTGGTCCAATCTGTTTGGTGTTCTGTAACTTTCTTGTATCTTCATACGCATTTTTTTTCTTTAGGTTAGAAAGTTTTCTTCTATTATTTAGGATATTTTCTGGGCCTTTTAGCTGGGATTCTTCTCTTTCTTCTATCCTTATTGTTTTTAAGTTTGGTCTTTTCATAGTGTCCCAAATTTCCTGGTTGTTTTGTGTCAGGAACTTTTTATATTTAACATTTTCTTTGACCACTGTATCAGTATTTTCTATTGTATCTTCAATGTCTGAGATTTTCTCTTCCATCTCTTCCATCTTGTATTCTGACTGTGATACTTGCACCTGTAGTTCCTGTTCATTTACCTATGTTTTCTGTTTCCAGGATTCCCTCAGTTTGTCTTTTCTTTATCGGTTCTGTCATACTTTAAATATAATTGGCCCCCATAATCTCATTGGCACTATTAGGAGGTGTGGTTTTGTTGGAATAGGTCTAACCTTGTTGGAGGAAGTATGTCATTATGTGTGCAGACTCCGAAGTTTTCTATGCTCAGGATACCATCCAGTGTCTCAGTCAACTTCCTATTGCCTACAAAACGTAGGACTCTCAGCTACTACTCCAGCACCATGTCTGTCTGCACACCATCATGCTTTCTGTCATGATGATAATAGACTGAACCTCTGAAACTGTAAGGGAGCCATCTGAATTAAATTTTATTTATAAGAGTTGCCATGGTAATGGAGTCTCTTCATAGCAATAGAAACCCTAACTAAGACTTCTATTTTCATTTTCAGGTCTTGAATGGTTTTATTCATTTCCTTCACCTGTTTGTTTGTGTTTTCCTGGATTTCTTTAAGGGATTTATTCATTTCTTCTTTAAGGACCTTTATCACCTTCCTAAGGTGTTTGTGTGCTTCTGCTGTGCTGGAATATCCAGGGCTTGCTATAGTAGGGGATGTTGGTGCTGGTGGTGCCGTATTGCCCTGGGTGTTATGTTCTTATGCTGGCCTCTAGTCTTCTAGGTTTGAGGTTATTATCAGTTTGGGTCCTGACTTCTGAGTTTATCTCTGTTGGATGGTTGCTTTTTAGATGCTTTCCCCTCTTGCTTTCTGTTTCCTCTCTGGTCTTCTGGCCTAAGTGGCCCGTGGTTCTGGTGACCAGCAAGTTTTCAGGTCTAGAATTGTGTCTCTGCTAGGGTTTTGGTGGCATACTTGACCTCTGAAGTTTTGGGTGCTTGGTTTGCTTCTCAGGTTCTGGGGTTCTGGATACTAGTGTGCTCTCTGGGGTTCCAGATATCTGGCATTCCCAATATCAGCATGGCCTCCGGTATAGCAGGTGTCTTCCAGGATTTCTTGTGACTGTGTGGTCTCCAGTAGAGCTTCCTGGGTTGTGGGCTGGGATATCAAACCCAGGGAAGGGGCCAAGTTGAATTTTTAGCTTAAAATATTTCATATGTACTAAAATATAAATTAATTAAATATGGAATATTTTATAATAAATTTTAAACATGCATGATCACTAATATTGAAAGAAAAAACACTGCTTCTTCTCCATATTCATGCACCTGCAGCTCTTTATTGTATAAATTGATATCATTTACTTGACCTAATTAATAGAAGCTTGAAGTAATGTGTTGATGGTAATCTTTGGAAATTGGTCAGATTGTTTCCTGAAGTTAAAATTTTATATGTGGATTTATATATTATGTGTATAAAATTTTATGTGTGGATGTATATATAATTTTGTATGTGAGTAAATACACCCTATATATATACATATATATGGTATATTGGACATATATTATATTCATATATAAAAATTATATAAAATATTGTATATATACTATATTTGATATATTATATGTAACATTTAATGAAAAAGGCAATGAATTTGAAAAAGCAAGGGTGTTTATGTGGGGGATTCAGAAAGGACTGAAAAGGAAAAAGGAAATGACATATGAAATTAATATTAAAAATTCATGAAAAGGTAGGAAATCTATATGTAGGATTATTGGATATAAAATGTTGTAAAAACTAGTCAATTTTATCAAAATACTCTTGACAAAATGGATAATCTCTTTTCAGCAGTATATGAGACAGCCTTCATTTCCTGTTCTACCCAGTCCTGTCATTCTTGTTCAGCTTTGCAGGTGGACAGACAAAAGGAACTCCGGGAAGTTTCATTTGCAGTATGATATGACAAGGCAAGTAAAAAGAGCCAAATTCAGGAAGCTTCAGAGATCAAATTGAGTTGAAGCTTGTCATCAAATTTAAACAGTGCACTGGAGAAAGTTCCATCAGTTGCCTGCCTGGACATGATCTTGTAGTCAGCACTTCCAGCAACTATGTGGGGGTCTCACTGTAAGATAGATGGGGACAGGGAAGCAGGGGGGCCAAGAATATTCCCATGTTGTGCTCAATTCATTTGGAAATATGCTTACACTTCTGACAGTATAAGCCAAAGAGTAGGAGAAATGAGCAAATGGGGTGAATGTCTCAAGAATGAGAATGTAAAGCCATGGCTAAGAGGATGGGAGATTGTAAACTAGAAAGGAAAAAGCTGGGGAGTCTTCGTGGAAAGACCCAGCTACATGAAAGAATTTTAGAGGTTGAGTAGTTTGAGTAGTCTTCAAACTTCAAACTCAATTCTCTTAGGAACTTAGTTGGATTTTAGAAGCTAGGGTAGGTAATTCAGAGGAAAATGTGGTGCGTGTGTGTGTGTGTGTGTGTGTGTGTGTGTGTGTGTGTGTTTATGCAAACACAAGTAGGTAAAGAAGGTTATTAAGTTGTCTTAGTCTCCTTGAGCTACATGATCAAAATGGCGTAAACCAACTATATTGAACAATATACATTTGTTTTTACAGTTCTGATGGATCATGAGGTCCTGTGGTGGTATTGTGTACCTCAAAATATTGTGCACCCTGATAAATTTACCTGGGGTCAGAGAACAGAACAGCCACTAGATACAGAGGCTAGAAAATGGTGGCACTCATGCCTTTAATCCTAGCATTCCAGAGGCAGAAATCCCTCTGGGTCTCTGTGAGCTCAAGGCCACATTGGAGACAGCCAGGCATGGTGACACATGCCTTTAATCCCAAGAAGTGAGCCTTTAATCCCAGGAAGTAATGGCAGAAAGCAGAAAAGTATATAAGTTGTGAAAACCAGGAACTAGGCTGGTTAAGCTTTTAGGCTTTGAGCAGCACAGTTCAGTTGAGATCCATTCTGAATGAGGACTCAGAGGCTTCCAGTCTGAGGAAACAGGATCAGCTGAGGAATTGGCAAGGTGTGGTAGCTGTGGCTTGTTCTGCTTTTCTAATCTTCCAGCATTCACCCCAATATCTGGCCTCAGGTTTGATTTTATTAATAAGTACCTTTAAGATTCATGCTACAGGATCCCACCCTGATTATCTTATCTCTTGTCTAAATATGATTACCTTCCACAAGTTCCAATTTCAAACTGTTGTATCATGCTTCAATGTGTCTCCTGAGGGACTCACCAATATTCAGTCCACAACACGTAATAGAACCCTTTCAGTATGGTCTTCATTTACTGTTTTTCTAGAGTCTCTACATTTAACTCCAGGGCACCAGGCTTTTCTATAAGATTTCCCTTGTGCAAAGAGATTCTGTTATATTAACAGATTAGAAACTTCATAATCTAGTTGGAAATCCTAAATAAACAAATGGGTGTTGTAACTGAGTCTCTAAGGTAGCAAGTGGCTTTTTAAAACATATCCATTCATTCTGAATATTTTGTGAATGCTTGCTTTAGGTCAGCAACTAAGATGGCCATTGAATTGAAAGTACAAGGAGTAAGACCAAAATAGTCAAATAACAAACAGGGGCTAACCACTTTTGACCATTATATAAAAGTGTGCATTGAATTATCTGTGACATGGCAGCCCTGGGCCAGTGTGGTTTGAAATTCAACAACACGGGTGTTTCTCAGCCTCATACCATGGGCTGAACCTGTCCAGACCTTGAGATGCCCTCTAAAACCACATATGAAGTAGAGAAAACAAACTCCAAAGTAACTATAAAGAAACCAATTGATTTTACTTTATATACTGACTCAGGTGAAATCATTACTGTTTAAAGTCATTTGAAACAACCTCTTCTTCAGTGGCAGTGTCCTCAATGCTAAAATTCAGCATTTGTGTTTCAAACAGACCTTGACTTTGGTGTTGCTGTCATCAACCTGAATCTTACTTCCTTTGGATGCACAAGGCCCTTCTTATCTCCCCCTTCCTGTGGCTTCTTGGTGTCATTACCATGCCTAGCCTCAGGAACTATTGACATACTGATAAAACCAACTTCTACTGAGGTTTTTTTAACTCAGCCCATGGATCAATATATGCCATGTGATTTATTTTATTTTCATGGCTTTATATTTTCTGTTATAAAAGTATTATGTTTTCACTGATGGAAAGTTGCAAAAGTTGAATAATAAAACACAAATGAGAAATGGTAAAAGGCATTCACCATCTTTCCATGCATATGTATTAAATGTCAACATATTCATTTATATATTTTTATGTTTTATTAGCATAAGTTAATATTGGTAGGGTTCTGCTGTACTTTCTATTTTATAAATTGCTCAAGAAAGAGTCTAAAGACATCATTTGATATCATCTAAATTTCTACTCTGATTCCTGATGTTGACATTATAACAATAACATTTATTTAGGATTTTCTCTGTGCTAGTCAACACTGAAAAGTCATATATATGCACTGTTTTAGTCAGGTTCTCTATGGAACAAAACCAATGGGGTGAATATATGTGTGTATATAAATATATTAAGTGGGCTTTAAAAACAGCAATAACCAAATTACCCTGAGCCTCTGAGAACCTGGCATCCCATCCTTGAGGCCGGTTCCTCAACTCTGAATAGTCCCACAAAAGCTGTCTATCACTGGGGAGGGGAGCATGACAACTCGGAGTTACTCAGTTCACAAGGCTGGGTGCCTCTCAATCTGAGGCTAGGAGCATAGAAAGTTGCTGGAGAGCCGCTGGTTCCTATTCCAGGGAGAAAGCTTGGAAACTGGTTCCGCTGTCAACAAAGGCATCAGTAGTGGCAATAACAGAAGGGCAAATCAACTGGGTGGAAGGTGGAAAGGCCAACCAAACAAAAAAACTGAGAATAACCTTTTTGAAATATCGTTTTTTATTTGGGCTGCAACCTGAAGGTACCCCTGACAATTGGTACCACAGAAGGCATCAACATCTCTTAAGGCAATCTCTTCTGGTGATGCTTCCTTTTCAGAAGACTCTAATTTGCTGCAAGTTGACATTAAAATGAAACAATATGTATTGTGTCATAGCCATCTAGTGTGGTCACATGGCTATCACCATTTGACACAGGGAATGGAGCACAGTAGACTTTTATTCATTGACCCAGATTTCACATGTAAGAGAGTGCAGGAATTAGAAGCCAGAAACCATAACTGTTTTCAGCCTGGGATTTTCAGCCTGGCAGTAATACCTAGCCTGCTGTGGTAAACTTAAAATGATTCCCTAGTATTGGGTAAACAACCCTACATTTTTAATCTCAGAGTTATGAAACACTTTACTTAAGATTTGACAAAATCTTCAAAACACAAATTTTGAAAGTTGGCAAAGCTAGCACCCAGGCAAGTGCCTTGATATTGGCTGCCTAGGCCATGCCTGCAAAATGACCTGCACTTACTACATCTTCTATGCTTATCTGAACAGTTGATAAGAGTTCAGCATTCTTTGATATTTCAAGAAAGTACTTGGAAGCTAAATACAATATATAAGAGCATTTAAGTCAAAGGTCTTCAGAGACCAAGTCTGTTTTTGAAAATGAGTTGAGAGATTATATTGACATTGATTTAGTAGAACTTCCTGCATACTTATTTTCAGCGTAAGTATTTCAGGGAATGTCTTTTCTACAATGAAATTATTTCTAGCAGACATTAACTTACAGTAGCACTTTGGGAATATTTGAGTATTCCAATGTCTTTCTTGTATCACATACAAAGTAATAGACCCTAAATTGTTTTCATTGGTGTATGTACATTGTACACAGTATAGACAAGAGGTTTTTTATTTAAATATTTTGAGAATTTCATGTGTGACTACTCTATGTACATCATTTCTACCCAACTCTTCCCATGCCCTTTTCTCAAAGTCATGAGCCCTTCTTTAATTATTATTAAACCACACACACACACACACACACACACACAGAGAGAGAGAGAGAGAGAGAGAGAGAGAGAGAGAGAGAGAGAGAGAGAGAGAGATGGCCACTTGGAGCTGGATGACCTATCAAGGGTCTCATCCCTGGAGAAGACTGATTATCTTTATCTTTCCCATTATTTGCATGTAACTCTTCATTCAGGAGTGAGGCCTTATAAAATTTCCCTAACCATGTTGGCATGTTGATTGGTACTGTGTGCAGGTCTTGTTTAGGAAATCATATTTTTGAGATTTCATGCATACCTTTGTTGTCACATATGGAAGACATGATTTCATAGCAGACATCCTGGTACTCTGGCCCTTACAATCTTTCTGTCCCTCTTCCATGGTGTTTCCTGAGCCTTGAGTGTAGGTTTGTGTTGTCAATAAATCAATCTGGGTTGGGTACAATTCAGTTGTTCTCTGCAGTTTCATCTACTGAAAATTTGTGTAATGGTCTCCATAGACTGCAAAAAAAGATGCTTCTTCTATGAGGGATAAGAGATATACTTACTTGTGGGAAAAAGATAAATATTAAAATCTTATGAATACAGTTAGGAATTATGCTGGTTTAGGAAAGGAGTGTTCACCTCTAGGGTCTCACCAGTGGTGTGTAGTTGCCTATGTTTACAGTCCCAAACATGAAATCACTACTAATGAGAGGGTCTTAAGTGCTGATTAGAGAGCTATTTATTACCCTCAAATGTAACATTTGATATGTAAGTGTCACCATGGTATACTTGGGACTATCTTGCCATGCTGGCTGTTGAGGTTCACAGGCTTTACAGCTGGGTAGAACTATTGATTGATTTCTTCCCTTAGCAGCTTGTATAACTCCTTTGGATACTGTGAGAACAAGCCCTTAGAGAGAAGGCATCTGAGTCAGTTCCAGCTTGATTTCTCCAAGTCTTATATCTGAAGTGAGTGGTAGCATCAACAATAGGGTCTTACTTTCAAGTTCTGGGAAGCAACCAAGTATTTAATAACAACTGAACAATTGGCATTCATCTTATTATTTCTCTCAATTTTTAAATATCCCAATATTATAAAATTCTCTCAAAATCACTCTTACATATCTCTTTGCTCAACCACCTACCCAGTATGCACCATTTGTTACATATTGCAGAACAGTGGAATTACATTTTTCCTGTCAGATGCTAAGTGAGCTCTTGGGGTTATGCTGTGCACAGCCAGTGACAAACAGCTGGCCCTGTTTCCTGTTGTCATTGTCCCCATCTCCTGCCTTCACATGCACACACACACACACACACACACACACACACACACACACACATACACACACACACACATACACACACATACACATACACACATACACACACATACATACACACACACATACACACACACATACACACACATACACACACACACACACACACACACACCACACAAAAGCCTATTTTTCTTTTCTCCTTGCTAACAACAGTGGCTTGAAGGACATGAAGATGAGACTTTGGAATCAGCACTGTCACCCACTGTGATATTAAGCAATTATTTAAGCTAATTGCTTCAGTATTTCTTCCTCTATAATTTGAGGCTAATGATAGCACTGTGCAATAACTTGTAAGTGGAGGTTAAATAAAATAATGCATATAAAAGTTTAATTGCTTGGACCCTGATCAATAGCTAGAAGCCAAAGGACATTTTTGGTGAAAGGGCAGCAAACCCATTCAGGATAAGAATCAAGGTGTACTATAAAGTGAGAAATCCATGGGAGTCTGCTTATGGAGTATTAGGGAATTTATTAGGCTATAAATTGAGGAAATACACTCACGAATACAGAACCAAGTAGACAGCTGAAGTCGTCCTCTGATCTGACTAGGAATGAATCCACCTGGCAGTTTGATTACACCAGGAAGCAGGAACCAGGGAGAAGGGCCTCATGACCCCTCTTCCTTTCCTTTTAAGAGATCATGTACTATGGCAAGAAGCACCACCTCCTTCAGGCCATATAGCTTAAGGTCATGGGCAAAGCAAATACCACTACATTTCCCTTTTTTGTTTAAATAAGAAGGTTCTAAACCTAATGCAAACTATATACAATAAGAATGATTATCAAGTATTATCCAGGAGAAATAAAGGGTAGTCACATAAACAAAAATGGAACGACAACCAATAAGAACAACATCAAACAAGAAACATATGCTAAATGTCCAGAAGTGTCCAGAACATAATTAAATGGCAAATTACTGAGATTATTCCAATAGCTGTCCTATCCTGAAGAATCTAAATCTAGTACCTAATATGTTTTTAGCTAAGGTACAAGAAGATTGTAACTGTAACTATCTAGTCTTCATCTCCATCAAAGAACTGAGAAGGAAATATCTGAGGAAACAGGAAGTGCAAACAAGTAATTTAAAAAAAATTGCAAGAATAGACAGAGACAGCTGGTAGCCTGGAGAGTCACCTAAAGATTCTTAGCACCATTGGGGGCATCCATTTTGGCTACAGGCCTAGAATATCTGACAGATAATTTTCAGAAGCAGGAATTTTGAGAGACCATCTTACTCTGTCTTGGCAAGGTTCAGTAGTTGCATTTCTTTGTGTTCTGCTTGTCCAGAAAGGACAATGTTCATATTGTCAGCAGTCAAGGCAAGGGAAGTTCTTTGTCCAGCAGGTCATTTTGTGTTAAGAAGAAGACAAACTTCCAAATGAAGTGTCTTAGAAGGCCAACATTCTCTTGTGAGTAGATCAGTGCTGCCAGGAGCAATTGTGTCTCACATCAACAGAATTTTTTAAGTTACCAAAACTTTTAAATGCCATATTTTCTGGGCCTATGAAGTATTTGAGGATTACCTATCCATCTAACATAAGTTTCTGTAAATCTGGAAAACCTAACTAACATAACTGTGGATATGACACTCATGAATGACTATTAGTCTTTAAGTCTTATCTACTAAATAACCTAAAGACTAAGGCTTCACATAAACAGAGTAAACAATCTGTAAACAGATGTACAGTATAAGGACAATGACCTTAAAATTGTGAAAATACACAAAATATCTTAAATGGAGGTAGAAATGTATAGTGCAATATGATAACAATATCCTTAATATGTATCGATATACAAAATATCCTAAACAGGGATAGAACATACAGTATGGTGAATATAATTTTACATTTGTATCAATATGCAAATATATCAAATAGGAATAGGAACATATGTACAATATGACAGTTATAGTTTTCAATTTGTATCAATATACAAATTATCTTAAATAAGAGTAGAAAAATAGTTTACATTTGTATCAATGTACAAGAATCTATATCAGTGCAAATTATCTAAGGCTGATAGTTTGCTAAATTAGTTTGCTTGTAGATACAATAATCTTCCTTAATATACTATACCTATCCATTCCCCTTTTTTCTTTTCCAAAAAAGAATCCTGGGTCTAAGTTTTATTGCCCCCCTCCACCCCCGAACACTATAACAACTTATCCAAAACCCCAAGAACATGAAAACTTTTGGGAGAGGGGGTGTCATATTCTTAAAATTGCTTCCTGCTGTTTAGGGCATGATGATACCTTTGTAGGATCCTGTAAGAAAACCAAATGGTTAAGTCTCAATAGTTATCCTATTGAGACTTAACCATTTGGCTTTCTTATATAATGTTTGTAGCCAGTCTCAGAGTAATGGGCAAAGTTGTCTGAGGTTCTGGCTAAAAGTGTAAATATGATGGACCATCTCATCTTGGAACTGTCCTGAAGAGTTTGCAGTCCATTCAGTAGTGATTTTTGGTTCAAAGGTATCACTATGGACTGGGTAGAGTCATTGTTGTGAGATCCCATCTTCCTTTTGGAGACTTCAGAGATTGCTATTGGAAAGACTTATTTTTCACTGTGGAAAGCTTGAACATTATTAATATCAAAATGGAAAGTTTGGATTTAAAGATGACATGACATGGTAGGAAGGATTCTGATAAATCAAGAATAAGCATGGAGAAAATAAAATCTTTATAACAATAGTCCTTAAATTTTTGGTTTCTTCTGTCTCACACCAGCCGGCTCTTCTGATATGAGACAAAATCTCCTAATTTTTTCTTTTAGCAACATGCTTGGGTTTAGAGGAGAGAGTCATATTTCAACTCCAAAGCCAGCTGGATTTATAATTGAGTCGGGATCACAACTTTTCTATACTTAAAGAGATATAGATGTTAGGAAGTGAGATATGACCCTGTGGAGTATATTGGCACCAATAGGTTCTTCCCTTCTGCTGTGGATATCTGGGTGTCCAATGTAGCTGAAGTTTTCTCTGGTCCTGCCCAGCCCCACAGACACTGCAGCCACTTATAAAATAATCACTCAGAAGCTTATATTAATTAAAACTGCTCGGCCATTAGGTCAGGCCTACCACTGACTAGCTTTTACATTTAAACTCAGCCCATTTTTGTTAATATATATGTTGCCACATGTTCCATGGCTTTACCTGTGTGCTGTTACATGCTGCTCCCTGGATCGTGGGCTGGCATCTACTGACTCAGCCTTCCAGCCTTCCCACAATTCTCCTTGTTTGCTTATCCTGCCTATACTTCCTGCCTGGCTACTGGACAATCAGCATTTTATTTATCAACCAATCAGAGCAACACATTCACAGCATACAGAACATCCCACAGCTCCTCCCCTCTGTTTAATCAAAAAGGAAGATTTTAACTTTAACATAGTAAAATTACATCTAATAAAACAGTTAAAAGCAAGATTTACAGTTACAATACCTAGTCTATTTATATTTGGCAAAATTAAAGAAGATATCTATTCTATATTTGTGAGTCTAAGGTTTCATATCTACCTTATCTCTTATCATAACCAAGGAAAACCATAATTATAACTATCTAGTCTTCAACTACATCAAAGACCCCAGAAGGAAATAATATTACTTAAATAAATAGGAAGAGCATTGTAAGCAGATTCCAAAAATCTAGAATGATAGAGACAGCGGCCTACCTGGATAGTCATCCAAAGTTCTTCTGTAATATTGGGGCATTCATCTTTAGCCCACAGGCCTAGAGTCTCTCAGTCACTTTTCTCTGTGTCCTGTAGAATGTCTGGCAGTTTCTTCTGTGAAGCAGGAACCTGAAGGACCATTTTGCCTTGCAAAGTTCAGTGGTCATCTTCCTATGGGTCCTGCATATCCAGTCAATATAACATTTTGTCAAGCAATACAAGCAAGAGCAGTTTCTTGCCCAAATGGCTATTTTTACCAAAAAGAAAATAAACTTCATATGGAGTGTCTTCAATGCCCATCTTTCTCTTTGAAGTAAATCAGTTCTGCCAAGAACAGACATGTCTCATTGTCCAAAAAGTCTAAGTTTTAAAAACATTTTAAATACTATATTCTGTATGTCTTTGAAGATTACCTACCTAATTGAATTATATCTATGTATACCTAGAAAACTTAACATGACTGTAAGTTTGACTACCATAGAAGACTAATTATTAATCTGTATTTCTTAATTATCCACTGCAATTTAAATGAGCTGCACAAACATAATACCGTAAACAAGAGTAGAAATATACATACAGTGTAACAAAATTAACTTTAAATTTGTATCAATAAACCAAAATCTATACCAATGTAAAACCTTTTAAACAAGTTGTTCTTTAAAAGTAGGTTCAATAATCTACCCTTTCATCCTATCATATCTATATCCTATCCTCCTTTTTTCATCAGAAAGATATTGACTATGACCAATAAAAATTGGTAACCAACAACCTAAACAAAGACAAACATCCATAATCCATTTTAGGGGAATGTGGGTGTAGTTTTCTAGGCTACTTCCTGCTGATAAAGGATGCTGTATTCTTGGGGGAATCCTGAGAAAATTAAGAATTGTGGTCAAGTCTGGAATAGTCTGTGAGGCTGCATTGTCGGAGCCAGTTTCCTTGAAATCATTCTGGATGTTGAATCATCTGGGCCATGGTGTCATCAGAGACATTTCATGGGGTCTTGGCTGGTCAAACCTGATGTATTTTAATCTGGAACAAATCCATAGCCTCTTGCTTCCTGTGGAAACAAAAGCAGAGCCTCCTTTCCAAAGCCACATATCCTTAGATCCAAATTTTCACAGCATACAGAACATCCCACAGCAGTCCAAGGCCTTTTGATTTCTTGAAGATGGGTATTCCTATTATTCTGTATACACAAAAAACAAAGCCCTACCCCAAATCTTGTTTGTTGAGTTTTCTTTACAACTTGTAGAAATGTCACATCAGTGGATGAGCTATTCCTTCTCCTTATCAAGGGGTTTCTCCTGTTTGAATCAAATTTTTATTAACTTTGTTGGTATCCATAACTTTTCTTCTCCTGAAGAAATAAAAGCAAAACACTTTCCCCAATGTAGGACATATCTGGTTTCCATTCTGAGGTCAACACATCTTTGAAGTAAACAGGATGGTTTAGCTCAGGAATTTTTTCTGTTGTCCAATGTCTCTCTGCAGTTGTTGTCCTTTTCTCTTCAACATTGAGAAACTTCAAGGTTAATAAAGCATTATGCAATCTATTTCTAGAGGTCTTTGCTACCTCTTTCTGTTTATTTATTTAGCATATCCTTTAAAATTAGATTAGATCTTTCTATGACTGCTTGGCCTGTGAGACTGTGTTGTATACCTGCAATATGTTTTGTATTGTAATAAGCAAAAAACTGTTTCATTTTATTTGACACATAAGCTTGAACATTGTTGGTCTTAATCTGTGAACGTATTCCCATGATGACCATAACTTCTAATAGGTGTGTAATTACAGAATCAGCCTTTTTAGAACTCACAGGAGTTGCCCATTGAAATCCTGAATAGATGTCAATAGTATGGTGTACATATTTTAATCTTTCAAATTCTGCAAAATGAAACACATCCATCTGCCAAATTTCAATTCTTTGTATACCTTTAGGATTGCTTACTGCAGGTAATGAATGCAGTTTGGTTATAGAAGGAACAAGTAGGACATTTTTTTTAAATGATTTCCTTGGCTTGTTGCCAAGTGATAGAAAAGTACCTTTTCAAACTTTTGCAGTTTACATGGTGTTTCTTATGAAATTCCAAGGCTTCCAGCACATTACTTATTAATAGCTGATCAATCTCATTGTTACCTTGTGTTAGAGAACCTGGAAGACCCATATGGGAACTGGTGTGTGTTTTACATATGTAGGATATTCTCTATTTCTGATGATTTCCTGTAATTGTGTAAATAGTGAATTTAATTCCATATTATCAGGAATAAATTCAGCAGTTTCAATATGTAAAACAAGTCTCTGCATATTGAAACTCAGTAACTATATTGAGAAGTTCTATGAAGTCCATAAGTAACATAAGAATGACATACAATTCTGACTTTTGTATAGAATTGTAAGAGCTTTGAACCACTTTACTTAAATTTCCTGATTTATATTTATATTCTGCTTTTCCTGATTTATTTGCATCAGTATAGAATGTAGGACTCCAGAGATTGGTTTCTGCCATACAATACGAGGAAGGACCCATTCAGTTCTTTTTATGAATTGTATTCTCTTGCTTTTGGGATAGCAGTTTTTGATCTCTTCCAAAAAATTGCTACAGGCTCTTTGCCTGTATTTAATTTTCTTTCCATAAAGAGGAAATTTCCTCATTAGTTAAAAGTCAAAGTTAAATTTTCTGCTTGGTCCATCCCTGTCAATTGATGAAGCCTTTAGTTTCCTTTTAGAATCAAATCAGAGATCTTTTCCACATATGCCTTTAACTTCTTACTCAGTTTATGTGGCAGAAATATCAATTCCAGTATAATATCTTCCCTCTGCATCAAAATCCCTGTGGGGGAGTGTCTGGAGGGGAGTATGACCAGAATGCAGTTAAATTCTGGATTCACATGATCACATGTACCTCTCATATTTTCTTTAATATTAGAGCCAATTCCTTCTCAGCTTCAGCTAATAATTCTCTTGAACTATTTAAGTTCTTGTTCCCCTTTAGGGTATTGGACAAATTTACTAGTCCATCTTTAGGTATTCCAATGATAGTCTGTAAGTTGGCAATGCTTCCTAACAATTTTTGAAAATCATTAAGAGTCCACAACCAATCTCTCCTGAGTTGTACCTTTTGGTGTCTAATTTTTTGGAATATCTGTCTTATATCCTAAGTAATTAATAGAATCTCCTCTTTGTATCTTTTCAGGAGAAATTTGTAATCCCCAGTAATGCATAACATTCTTTACTTCTTCAAACATGCTTTCTAACGTATCTGACTTCTAATCAGCTAATAAGATATCATCCATATGATAAATTATAGATTGTAGAAATTGTGAATGAATTATTTCTAGTGGTTTTTGCACAAAATATTGACACAGGATGGGGCTATTTAACATTCGCTGTGGGAGGACCTTCCATTGATTTTTCTTGACTGGCTGGGAATTATTATCAATAGGCACTGTGAAGACAAATTTTTCTCTATCCTTTTCTTATAGAGGTATTGTAAAAAAAAGTCTCAAGTCAATAACTATAATAGGCTATTCTTTAGGTAACAGAGAGAGTAGGAACATTCCATTCTGTAGGGAACCCATAGGCTGAATTACTTTAATTATGACTTTCAGATCTGTCAACATTCTCCATTTAGCAGATTTCTTTTTAATAACAAATATAGGAGAATTCCAAGGGTTAGTAAATTCTTCAGTATATTGAGCATTTAACTGCTCCTGAGCTACCTATTCTAAGTCTTTTAGTTTCTCTTGTGTCATAGGCCATTGTCCAACCCAGACAGGCTTATCAGTTAACCATTTTAAATGCAGGGCTATTGGTACTTCTGAAAGTTCACTGGAAGTTTTGCTCTGTTTATGTACAGCCTGAATGGTTGGTGGCTGTTTTCTCTAGTGTCTTATAATGCTATTCCCAGATACATGAATTGGTCTGTATTCCACTCCTGAAGAGACCAATTTGGATGCCAGATTTTGGCATAAAAGTAGTCACATCTGCACCTGTGTCTACTAAGCCTTCAATTTGTACTCTAATTTTTGGTCCTTGTTCATTTATGGAGGTCTGTTTAACTATTCATTCTATGGTATTTTTTTGGAGTTTTTGATCCATCTATCAGAGCTATTCCATTATCCACTACAGTGTTGCTCTTTACATTTGACACTGGATTATTTAATTGTACTGGGAAGGAATTTCCTCTACAATGACTGAAAATGACTGAGCCACGTTTGATTTGAGGGCCTGTGAGTGACCCCCTGAGGTGTTTCCCAATGGTAAAGGGTTGCCTCATATATCTTTCATTGATCTGCATTCATTGGTCAAATGTCAGCTTTTGCCACATCTTCTGCATAATCCAGAAGTTTGAGGTCTCCTTTTTGGGTTATTTCTAGAAGAAGAATTGCTTCCAGGACCACCTTGTGTACAATTTCTTCTTATAGGGCCTGGTGTACCACAGTTAAAATATTTGGTGCTTTGATACCTCCTTCCACCTTTGGAAATTGCTTCTCCTATTCAAGCCTTATCACAATAGTTAAGAGACTCAATGTTGTTTTTGTGTTGGATACATTCTTCTATGGGTGCTGATCTGATCTTTAAAGGGGCAAGTATCCTTTTGCATTCTATATTAACATTATCAAAAGCCAAAGATTGAACTAATACTTGTCTTAATTTTTGGTCTGATATTATTTATAGCCTTGGTCAGTCTTTGTAAAAAAAAATCAGTAAATGGTTCTTTTGACCCATTGATGGCCTTTGTATATAGCTCAGTTGTTTTCCCTGGTTCTGGAACCTTTTCCCAAGCATTTAAGGCTGCTGTACAACATATGGATAATGTATGCTCATCAAAGCTAGATTGTGCATTTATATTATCAAAGCAGCCCTCACCGAGAATTTGATCTTGGGAGATTTCAAAACCTCTAATCTTACCTTCCTGTTCAAGGGCCTTAGCTTCTTCTATCAACCAGCTTTTCCATTATAACTGCTGGATATATTCTAACACAGCAGATGTTACCTGATTCCAATCATTAGGTGTGATCCTGTTTCTAGAAGACCACATATTTAACATCTGTTTCACATATGTTGAATGTATGCCATACATAACTACAGCTTCCTTGATATTCTTTAAATCTCTCCTATGAGTAGGCTGCCAGATATATTCCACATATCCTTCAGGATGTTTATAGTTCACTGGCTTTTCACAAATGTTGACAGAACCACCTATTACCTTTGGTAAGTCATCCTAACTCTATAGATTACTGGCGATGTTATGACTTCTATAGCCTTGACCTTCTGCTTGTTATCACCGTTGTTCTCAGTTCTAGGAGATGCCTCTAAAGCCTGAAATCAATTAATCCCAGCTTTTTCTAGAGTCTGTATCTCCTGTACTATAAATGATTCCAGTAACTTCATGGAATTAAACAATTTTTTATGTTCATCAGAAACATGATTCCAAAGATTTTATTCTATCAATTAGTATGATTGTTTCTCCTTGGAAATTATCAGTATCGCATTAAGATTGATCTGATGATTTACTGTTCCATTCATTAGGTATTCACATTTGTTATTAATAGAATTAAATCTGGTTGTCTAATTATTAGTGGACTGAAGTTCTTGTGGTAAATTAGCACATTCCAAAGAAAGAATTTTTTTGTTTAAGTTCTGATTACCCCTTTGCAAAGTCTGTATCAGTTCCATTATTGTCTCATTTTTTGTGTTGTTATTAAACCAGTTTTTCAATGATATGATATGAATTACTATGCTAATCACCAATATGGAAAAAATGTATATGTCCCAGGAAGGTCATATATGTCTTGTAAAATTTCAGCCATAGTATAAATAAAGAAGTTTTAAAATTCCTGAATAGTTATATTATCCACCATTGTGTGAGACAGACTTAAAATTTTAAAGAAAAATTGTTATTTATTTATTTATTTATTTATTTATTTATTTATTTATTTATTTATCAGTTTAAGGTGTAAATTTATCAAGTAATTTACCTCAGATAAGATCCTCAAGAGATTGTCCTAAGTATCCAGCTGTTCCAGATGTAATTGACCAGGTTGAGTGAATGATTTGTTCATTTGATGATTTTTTGATGTAGTATTGATGTTTTACCAGTAGGTGTCGCAGGAGTAGTGCCAAAACAGGTCTGGTATGCGCAGACTGGGCTCCCCAAATGGGCTCCTGTGAATCAAACACTAACTCAGGCAAACCCTATTTATGAGTACTGGGCAGAGGAAACAGGATCACAGCAAATGAGGCAATACATTGAACAGTTGGAAGTGCTGCCTGGGACACCTGCAGACAGCTCTGAGGCTGGAGGTGCTGCACATGTATGCACCCCAAAGAAGCTATGTACCAGATGGCAGGGGCAGCAGCTGGGAGCAGGTAAAAAGATGTAGTTGGCAGCAGCCACACTGAATCATTTTAAAATAAAGAAGAAACAGTCTGTGCAATGCCACCTGGCTCACATGCCACAGCACACCTACACAGGTGGGCAGGTGGGTGATGTGTCTGGTGCATGCAAGTAGACCCAGTAGGGTCTATACACAAGCCACACAGACTCAAGTAGGCTGCTCTGTAAAAGGTCACATGCAGCTAGCTCTGGACCATGGAACACAGGTGTGGGTTAGATGGTGCCATGGGCATGTGTCTGGCAGAGCAGAAATTATTGGCCTCTGCGGATGGGATTTGAGGTGCTGCTAGTAGCCAGGTTATAGGATTCTCCATGTGAATAAGGCCCATGGGGATGGCCAACCCACATGGGCACCAAGCAAAGTGAGAAATCCACAGGAGTCTGCTTAAGGAATATTAGGTAATTTATTAGGATATAAATTGAGGAAGTACACTCATAAATACAGAACCAAGTAGTCATTCTCTGATCAGACAGGGAGCAAATCCACCTGGCAGTTTGATCACACCAAGAATCAGGAAACAGAGAGAAGGGTCTTATGACCCCTCTCCCTTTCCTTTTAGGAGGTCATGTACTATGGCAAGAAGCACCGCTTTCTTTGGGCATAGCCCAAGGTCACAGGTGGAGCAAATACAACTACAGTATTTAAGTCCCCAAGTCCTGAGTTCAAAATCCATATTCAGGAACCACCTTGACCTTCCCCAGACTCTTCATGGTTACCAATGCCTCTGTGATGGTTTTTAGGAATAAATTTCATGCACTCTGTCTTTTCCTCAACTTCTCCCATCTCCCAGGAACAAACACACCATTTGCTGTTTGGGTTGTGGTTCTTTTTTTATTCATTGTCATTATCTCACTTAGCCTGTGTCTTATCACTTATCTCATGAACTCCCCTTCATCTTAGCATGGCAAGGTCTTCACAAGAAACCCAGATCTATAGCTCTTGTAATAAAGCCGAAGCTGCATGGTGAGATTCAGGAGGAGTGCTCTAAATGCTATCTTCTGGATATGACATAGATGTGTGACCATAAACACACAGGACAGCCTACTCAAGACTTGCATACACATGTGGCATGAAAGGAAGAGAGGGTGAGTCTTTGGGAAGAAAGGTCTGAGCAGGAGTGGTAGGCAAATAAGAGGTATTAAACATAAATGCAGTGTGATGTGTCCAAGCATACAATCATCAAAATTTACAAGGAAAAAAAATAAACTACAAAATCAAGATAAAACCAACAAAACAAACAACAAAAACAAAAAAAAAAAACTAACAAACAAAAACCACAAGACGAGATCGGGCACGTTCAGGGTGGTATGGTTTGTATGAGCGAGAATTGTTGAGACCAAGGTTCGAAAAAGCACAGGGACAAATATACAAACGAAAGGAAACACATAAACTATGAACCAATAGCTGAGGAGCCCCCAACTGGATCAGGCTCTCCGGATAAATAAGACAGTTGATTAGCTTGATCTGCTTGGGAGGCATCTAGACAGTGGGACCGGGTCCTATCCTCAGTGCATGAACTGGCAGTTTGGAACCTGGGGCTTATACAGGGACACTTGACTCAGCCTGGGAGGAGGGGACTGGACCTGCCTGGACTGAATCTACTAGGTTGAACTCAATCCTCGGGGGAGTCTCTGTCCTAGAGGAGATGAGAATGGGGGGTGGGCTGGGGGAAGACAGGGGGGGAAGGGTGGGAGGGGGTGGGAGGGGGAGAAGAAGAGAATCCGTGGCTTATATGTAAAATTAAATTTAATAAATAAATTTAAAAAATGAATAAAAAACTTAATTTTCATTCCAATAAATGAATTACATGGGAAAGCCTCTAAAGAAAAAACCACAAGAAAATCCAGACTCTTCCTACTTCAGTAGATTGAAGAAGCATAGCCTGAAGCTATATTACCCACCAGCTCTGCAGTTTCTACAGCTGCTAGCCCTTTCACATTGTAGCAGGAGATTCTTCATTGTATTTTCTACCTTCGTTTCCTTACCTATGAAATAGCAATTGAAACTGTTTGTCCCTCAATAAATTATGAAGTTTAAATAAGGAATTTAAACTTCAGAGCATCTAAGACAGGACCTTGAACGTATAACCATTATGGAAATATCTATAACATTTTCATTGTTATGTACGAAAAACTTCTGAGCCTAGCTTGGTTATCTGTTCTTATGTCTTGTTCCCTGCTACCATCTGATATGTGGATCTTACTGAAATGGAATATTGAACAAATACGTATGCAGTTCTGAAATCTATGGTTATACTAGAAAGCACCTGTGCTGGCTCTTTCAATACAGCCATAATTTAGACTGTAGGCAAGCTTATGGGGCATTTTCTTGATTAATGTTTGGTGTCTGGGAGTACAAAAGTCACTGTGGACAGTGCCACCCTGGGCAAGTGGTCCTGGGTGCTATAAGCAAGCAGGCTGAGTGAACCATGAGGAGCAAGCCAGTAAACAGCATTCTTCCATGGCTTCTGCTTCAGTTCCTATCCTTTGGTCCCTCTTTGAGTTCCTGCCCTGACTTCCCTGGATGAGAGACTAGAACTGGAAACACATGAACTATGAACTAATAGCTGAGGAGCCCCCAACTGGATCAGGCCCTCTGGATAATTGAGACAGCTGATTAGCTTGAACTGTTCGGGAGGCATCCAGGCAGTGGGACCGGGTCCTGTACTCAGTGCATGAGTTGGCTGTTTGGAACCTGGGGCTTATAAAGGGACACTTGGCTCAGCCTGGAAGGAGGGGACTGGACCTTCCTGGACTGAATCTACCAGGGTGAACTCAATCCTCAGGGGAGTCTTTGCCCTGGAGGAGATGGGAATGGGGGGTGGGCTGGGGAAAAGGTGGGAGGGGGGGTGGAAGAACAAGGGAATCCGTGGCTGATATGTAAAATTAAATTAAATTATAAAATAAAAAAAAGAGACTAGAACTGTAAGCCAAAATAAACCCTTTCTTCCCCACATTGCTTTTGGTTATCATGTTTATCACAGCAATAAAAACCCCTAACTAAGATAGCACCCATAAAACACTAGTCCTTTTGGTTACTCTTAACTGGTCAGGATTTGTTCCAGTGTGCCCTTGACTTTCTTGACAGTGTTGTCCTACAGACACCAAGACCCTATTCTTTCCTCATTCTTTGTTTTCACCAATTTCTTGTATTTTCTTTGCTACTAAGAATATTCCTTCTTCATCTTATCTTCATTACACATACTTGTTCATCTCTCAGCATGGTGGAGGATGCACACTGGCTTTGGGATTAAGTTCCCTTTCTCTTTCTCACTATTTTAAAGACAGTAGGAATTCAATAAATCTCTGTTGATTTTGATATTTGCTTATTTTTTTCAATTCACTACATATGGACATAAAATTTTTTTCTTTAATTTTACTCCTGCTTACCTACATACTTGAATATGATCTGGATTTCCTTACAATGAAAGATGTGTTGTATGAAATAAAATGTACAATTTTCATTCCTGATATTAGCTTATTATGCTTTTGACCATTTCATACAACTGTCTTTACTTGTGCTAATAATGCCACCATTTTTATACCACATGTGATAGTAGACACTTTTTATACATTATTTCATTTATTTAACTTTATATTTCACTTTCTATACTTATCTCACTGTTATTGACAAATATAATTATAGAAATTTTGAGGTATAGATTCTTTGTTAGCAATATATCTTTACTTAGAACAAATGTCTAGTTTATCAATTTGTCTTTCTTACTACATCTATTAATGCTTTAAAAAGCAAATAGCCTCTAAGGATGTCAGAGAATATGATATTTGACTACTAGATGTCTTGTCAGGGCTGGCTCCTTTTGTGCTGAAAATTAGGTCTCTGGCTAGATGATGCTGCAGGGTTTAGACGGTGAATTGCTGCTGCTGGGATATAAACCAGACATGAATGCTAAGTACTATGTCTGCAGTTTTCAACCCAAAGATCACAGCATCAACAGCTAGACTGAGGGTTATCTCATAGGAAGATGTGACCACTGTCGACCTTCAGTCAAAGCCAAGTCACATTATACTGCAATGAATAGTCTTACTGTCCCATAAACTGAGACACTACCTATTGTGGATCTCACTCAGATTCTCAGCGAATGTTTCATATGTAAGCACCCTGTGAGCTTCGTACTGGTCCAGATATAGGTTGATTTGGACAAACTTTAAAGTGCATGTGCAGTTTATTAAGCTTGCAGTAGTTCCAAAGGTTCCTCTCCATGAACTGCACAGATTTCTTGCATTTTATCTAGGACTAGATGAAAGAGATCCACAATGCTGTTCAAGAAATAAGTCTTAACTCTCTGTGGGACTTGAACTGATAAAGTGAGCACATGAAATGAATATTGGTAATGAGCAAAACTTGAAAGGAAAATCTAAAGTTTTGGGGGAGGGTTCTTTCTCTCCTAAAGAGCATTACCAAATGACAGCTTTATCTCAGTTCTGCTTTGAGGATTTCTTTCTACAGGCTTGGAATAGCCAGTTAGTATTTTCCCCAGATAGAAATAAAAACTGCTTACTATTTCTCTACATGTTGTTTTATCTTTCATTTTCTTCATGTAAGGGGTAGATCTAAAGCCAGCCACATGCCAGGAACTGGCCTTGGAGAAAAGGAGTTATTTATACACGAGAACCTGGAGATTCCTGCCCTCAGAAGGCTCATGAACGGATGGAAAGGCAAGTGCATGAGGAAAGATGCAGACATGGTGTATGAAGGCACAATGAAAAAGCTGTGTACAGTTATTAAAGGACACTGAGATGAGCATCTAAAACAGGCTGCAGGTGTTTGGGGAAGGCTTCGAAGAGATGACAAGTGCAATGAGTTTTATATGAGGAATGGGAATTAGTCCAAGAAGAGATCTGTAACAATTCTAAATATCTTTCATATAATAAGATCGCTACACAGGTAGTGAGGTGCTATTCCCTGTCATAATATGATTGTGTGAACTGTTCAGCCACATGGGTTTTTGTTCAATAGGTCCACTTTGGTTTTATGAGTAGAGTAACTGGCTATATAAAATGTCTTTAAAGATCAGGAAGACATTCAACATGTGGATGAAATCAAAAGTTCTGATAATGAGATATCCTTGCAAATACTTTGGAGAAGTGGTTCTCACTCTTCCTAAAGTTGTAACACTTTAATGCAGTTCCTCATATTGTGGTGACCCCCAGCCATAAAATTATTTTTGTTGATACTTCATAAATGTAATTTAGCTACTGTTATGAATTTTAATGTAAATATCTATGTTTTCAGAAGGTCTTAGGGAACCCCTGTGAAAGGACCCTATGACCCCCCCCATGGGGGTCAGGACCCAGAGGTTGAGAATCCCTGCCATGGAGCCTGTAAGGATGTGTACAGAAGTCCCCAACATGTTTTGCCAGAAGTGTAACACAAGTGTGATACAACTGACACAAAAATGACTCAGTTCTTGTCCAAAACATCTGTAATCACTCAGTCTTCAACTTTCAAAACACTGCCAGAGAAATCTGAGGAAAAGAAACAGTAGCCTTTAACAAAGAAAAAGACCATGGGGTGCCCAGCCCTAAAGGGGACATGTGTATTGCATTACTTCCCCTTTATACATAGGGATCTTTCTAGAAGACGGCAGAATATTTTGAGAGCCAGAAATGGCAGAGGACTGCTGAGAAAATATATTTTCCAGACATTACTTGAGCTGTTGCACATAAGGACTCATGGCAGCTAGGCTTACTTGCATAAGTCAACCAAAACCCCAACATGGCCAGGAGAGGGTCTTCTGAAGTCCCACTCCTTGCTAAGGCATCATTAGCAATGGTGGCTGCTAAGAGGAGGACCCTTCAGATCTCTTTGGATGCTACACCTCCAAGGCTGCCCATGCTCCAGGAGATGGCCCTACACCCATGAACACACTTATAGTACTAAGTGGACTCAGTGGGTTTAAAAAAAAGTACAAGAAGTTGGGAATGAAAAATAATGGGAGTTATGGAAAGACGAGAAGGGAGAGAATAGAAGGTGGACTTTATCAATGCACAGTGTATTTATATATGAAATATATGCTCAAACAATACCCAAAAACATAAAAATCACTGGGAATAAGGTTTAAATGTATATTATTGATTATAATCAAATAATATTTATCTGACTAATGTACATTTGAAGTTTCTAAAGGTTATTTTCCATAACATTCCAGAGATATAAATTGGCCTCCATTGTGATTTATAAAGTAGGCATAAGAGTTACTCAATAGATAGCTCAAAATTCTATCTCTTTACAACTTTGCAATATATTATGTACAAAGTACACATGTATGACTATGTCCATGTGTAATAAATAAATCAAGAGATGAATATGTAGCAGGAATCTTAGGTCTTATTATTAAGAATGAACCTGAGGCCAGTTATTGGGGTAAATGCTGAAAGATCAGAGAAGCAGAACAAGCCACAGCTACCTCACCTTGCCAGTTCCTCAGCTGATCCTGTTTCCTCAGACTGGATGCCTCTGAGTCCTCATCCAGAATGAATCTCAGCTGAACTGCTGCTAAAATCCTAAAAGCTTAACCATCCAAAAGCTTCTAGTTCCTGGTCTTCACACCTTATATACCTTTCTGCTATCTGCCATCACTCCCTGGGATTAAAGGCTCGCTTTCTGGGATTAAAGGCGTGAGTCACCATGCTTGGCTGTATCCTTGAACACACAGAGATCCAGATGGATTTCTGCCTCTGGAGTGCTAGGATTAAAGGTGTGTGTTACCACTGCCTAACCTCTATGTTTAATATTGTGGCTGTTCTCTTCTCTGACCCCAGATAAGTTTATTAGCATACACAATATTTTGGGGAACACAGTACCACCACATGAATATTTTATGGAGGTTATCATGTTTTTGTTTTTGTTTTTTTCGAGACAGGGTTTCTCTGTGTAGCTTTGTGCCTTTCCTGGAACTCGCTTTGTAGACCAGGCTGGCCTCAAACTCACAGAGATCCACCTGCCTCTGCCTCTTGGGTAGCTGGCTGTTAACTTTGAATCCTTTTTCTGAAGTTTCACTCCTCTTTTGCACCACCATAGCCTCTGACAAGGTCCACACTACTCTCTACTTCTATGAATTAAGCATTTTCAGATTTTCATATAAGTCAGAGAAGTTCATGTGTGTCTTACCTGGCTCTTTCATCAGCCCTAGGTCCTCTGGGTATGACCATGTTGTTGAATATGACAAGACTTCTTTTTAAGGACTGAGTAATATTCAGTGTATATATAGGTAACTGTGTACATATAGATTTCCTCCATACATTTGTTTATATTCATCGTTTGATCAAGTTTACATAGATTCCATATCTCCTCTGCTATAAGTATGACTACAGTGATCACAGGAATCACTACAATGATATCTCTTCAACATTTTTATTTACATTTACTTGAATATATTTTGTTGGATGATATTATTTTAAGGTGTGTTACTTTTGTTTATGTTGCATTTGTTTAACTATGTGAAGCTGTGTTACTGTGCCTGTGTAAAACACCTGATGGCCTAATAAAGAGCTTAATAGCCAATGATGAGGCAAGAGAGAGAAATAGGTGGGGCTGGCAGGCAGAGAGGATAAACAGAAAGAGAAATCTGGGAAGAGAGAGATCCAGGAGCCAGAGAAGGAGGAAAACTCCAAGGGTCAGCCACTCAGCTACACAGCAAGCCACAGGGTAAGAGTAATATTTACAGAATTAATAGAATGGGAAAATCCCAGAGGCAAAAGGTAGATGGGATAATTTAAGGAAAGTTGCCAAAAAAATGAAAAAAAAAAAAAAAGCCAAGCTACGGCTGAGCATTTATAATTAAGAATAAACCTCTGTGAGTGATTTTTGGGGGAGCTGGGTGGTGGGTCTCCCTAAAGAGAAAAAGCAAAGACAACATATATTCATTCAGAAGTGGGAATCCTGTGGTACAGCTATTTTTTTAATTTTAGGAATTTTTATACTGCTTTTGATATTACTTTGATAAGCTGCATTCTCACCATTACTGTGTAAGAATTTTTTCCTCTATATATTCTCACCAACTCTTGTTTTATTTTGTCTGTTTAAAAAATGTGTGAGGCAGTGTCTCATCCTATGTTTAATTTGCATTTCTGTGATAATTAATAATAGTGAACATCTTTTCATATGCCCATTGGCCATTTGAGGGATGTCTTCATGTCCTTTGCCTCCTGTTTTGAAGGGTGGGAAGGGATATTTAGGTCTGATCCTTGGGTCTTCTATATCAAGCACATATTCCATCAAAAGGCACTGCCTGGTTTTTGGTTGGGTTGTATGTCTTCCTGTAGGCTTAGGGCTTGGGTTCACCAACAACATCTATTTTGACATTTGAAAGGGCTGGTGATGATACCACCCGATTAGACCCGAAGCCAGGTATGATATCCCAGCCAAAGTTCACAGACCAGGAAGCTCATGTCCAGCAGCCTAGCACTTGGTCCAAACTGTATCTTGGATCCAAAGTGTAAGTCCTAGAGTCTGAGACTGTAGAGATAAGTTGGGACTGAGATTTCCCATGGCAAAAGTGATAGTAAGCCTGGACTATGATTTATGAGATGGTCTGAATCTCAAGTCTGCTGTACCCAAGAATATAGGAATAGGCCTGAAGTCTGAGCTTGTGATGCTGACCAGGGTGTGGGACTAGATAGCTTGTATCAGTGAAATCCAGGTCCTTGGAAGCCAAACAAAGACTGGAGTCACAGTGCCCACTGTAGCCTTGGGTCCAGTCAGGATTCTGTATCTGAGGGTGCTAGTTAGGAACTGGAAGGGGATTGACTTGGTGCCTGGTTTTACCAGGGCAACCCTGTGGCATTGTGAACTCAATTCACTCTCCTTCCCCCATGTAAAATACCCCTTTCTTCACATACTGCTATTGATATTTGTAGAAACAGTAACACAGGGAACTTAAAACTAACTTTCCTCACCTTCATTGTATCTCTTATTTCTGCCCCACAATACAACCTCTTAGCTGGATTTTGTCTCTCTTTTGAGGATATTTTTCACATGTGGATAGTTTTTCAGACTGACAAGTATGACAAAATCCCTCTATACTTTTCTGGCATTGCCAGTGTTTTAAAATCTAATGGTTTGCATCTTGTATTTGTTAAAACTTTACTATAGGATTTAATTTTTATTGGGTATATATGAAATTAAATACATTTTTTCAGTTAAACATCTTCTAAAATTGTGAAAATCTCATCCTTTAGAAAGAAATATTCCAACTAAGATTTGAGCTGTTCAAGATAAATTATAGTACTATAATTTATTATGTTAAATGACAGTTAAACTAATGTTTTTTTTGTGAATCCTTGATAATGCATTTATCCTATTTACCTTATTTGCAGTCTCAAAGTAATATCAGGAATGAAAAAGAAGCAGCAATTTCTTTTGAATATCCAGTGTATTAACTGTACATAAGCATGAGAGATAACCAAGAAATTTATAAATACAAAGTCAATGAAATAGAAAAAACTCATTACTTCTGGATTAGGGTTTTGAAGTAAGCCACTTTATTTATAAGTCACACATATATTTTAATGTATAATAACAATGATTGTTTTATTTTATATTAAATGAGCTGAGAACTAGAACTCCTACTACATCTCTCCTTAGAACTCTGTAGTCCTCTGAGCAATGAACACTGAGCTCCCTAAATTCGTATCATGAATTACACAGCATTAGATTGGTTGCAGGATTCCTTTGTCCCCATTGAAACCTGTTTTGGTTTACATGTATTTTTGGTATATTTCCCAAAAGCTGTATTCTGAATCTTGGTCTTTGATGTGATGAGAATGTTAAGGGGTAAGGGGTAGTATACATTAAGAAATGTATCATAATAAAAAGTGGTGAAATTATTGGAAATATTGCCTGTAGTTGAGGTGGGAGTTGAGGGATATTGCTGTTCTTGAGGATAGAGTGAAAGAGGAAGGGGTAAAGACAGAGACAAAGACAGAGAGACAGAGATTTATAAAGAGAGCTAGATTGCTACTTCAGTCTTTCTGGCGTCCTTCCTTGCCATGTGATCTCCTCTGACATTGTGACATGCACTACATGCCTTGACCCCTTCATTAGTAGCTGAGTCAACACAATCAACCAATCTTACATTTGAACCTCCAAAACTATGAGGCAAACAAAACTCTTCTTTTTATGTTATACCCAGATTTAGATATGTTGATACATCAACAGGGAACAGGCTGAGAGTCTACTTGCTTAACCTGTCCAACCACATTATCTAAAGATTTCTACCCTGATTTTCCCTTTTCTACCGTATTTTCCCCTGATATGCTCTAAAGCGTCATTCTTCTTATTTCCTTTATAAAGTCAGAGTATCCTGTGATTATTTTTGCCAGAATATATACTACATGAAGATGGGAGAGAGGTTCCGTTAACTGCTACCTATCCAAAGTCAGGTACATTGAATCTATTGAGCAGAATAAAGGCAATGTTTGACTTTTTCCTAGCAGATGAACTAGTACCTACAGCCAAAAATGTTATTGCTTCATTCTTGTTCATTAAAACTAGTTTGTTATAGCTTCTTTATGGATTTGAGATTGAAGACTATATTGAGTCGTTGCAAGTCAAATCCTTGCCTTTAACTATTTATACTCTATTTAAAACTATAGAATGTGTTCTGCTACTGATCCAATAAAGTTAAAGATATGCTATGATAAGAAGCAAATTATGTTGTCAAGCATCATTTCCAATATTTGCTCCATGAAAAGATTCAGATGCAGAGGCTGGAAGTGGCCGAGATATTAAGGGTTTGGTCCTCAGCACCTACATGGTGACATTCATGTAACTTGAGTTCCAGAAGATGGATGACCTTCTTCTGCCTCCATGGACTCACACAGGGACACATACTCACAAAACAACACATTCTGTCTCAGCTCCTTTTCTGTTGTTGTGAGAAAACACCATGACCCATGAAACTTAGAAAGTCTTTAATTGGACTTACTCATGAGGGTTCTAACTCTTGTTCATGGTATCAAGAGCAATGTTATGGCATCAAGAGTGCCTGAGAGCTCACATCTTGATCAGCAAGTAGAACGCAGAAAGAAGCAGGAGGACATGGAGAGAGGGAGAGGGAGAGAGAGTACTGGGAATGGTGTCAGTCTTTTGTAACCTCAAAGCCCACCCCCAGTGAAATACTTCCTTCAATAAGACCACACCATTTAATCCTTCCCAAACAGTTTCACCAGCTGGGGACCAAGTACTCAAACACATAAACCTATGAGGGTCATTATTATTCAAGGCACCACATTCCATTCCCTGGCCCCCATTGTCTTATGGTCATAACATAATGCAAAATGCATTTAGTGCAACCTTATAAATCCCCATATTCTTTTATAGTCTGAACACGTTTAAAGTCCAAAGTCTTTTCTGAGATTCAAGGCAATCTCTTAACTATAAACCCTTATAAAAAAGCAAATTGCATACTTCTAACATACAATGGTACAGAATATATGTTATCATTTCAAAAAGGAGAAGTCATGTCATACTGAAGAAATACTGCACCAAAGCAAGACCAAATTCAACTAGGGTAAACTTCAAATCCTGTAACTCCTTGTGTGATATCAACTGGCTTAGATGGCTCTACCCTGCCAGCTTGCACATTTCTCTCTCTTGGACAGGTTCTGCTCCATATATGCAGTCCTCCTAGGCAGATATCCTGTGGCTCTGGCATTTCCAACAACTTGGGGTCTCCAATGCAATCCAAGCTTCACTTTATCAATTTCACACAATGGCTTCCCATGGGCTCTTGATCTCTCATAGCCTTCATCAGGTACTACAATGCCCTGATTCAGCAGTCCTTCTTAAACATGAAGGGAGGTTCTACAACTCCTTTACTCACATGTCTCTTGTGGCTCTAAAGCCAGAACCATGTGGGTGACACTGCCAAGTTTGGTCACTTGCTTGGGATAAACCCTGGCCTTCTTGAATCACATTTTCAGTAGCTTTCATTTCTGGTTTTTAAAAATGGAAAATTTCTTAAGTATTTTCCTTTTCCAATTTGGAAGTTTAGCTGAGTGGAGTCTTGCTCTGGGGGCACCCCTCCCTTTTAGATCAGACCTCTTCTTAATCTCCTTATATCTTTTGGCACAGCCTTGGTGCCAACGTTAAATTTCTTGATGCTTTTTTATTCAAATTTCACACTTTGTATTTCTTTCTACCCCACTTTTTTATTTTCATTATAGACCCGCATAAGAGTGATTACTAAAAAACCATGTAACATAGTCAACATTAGGCTGCTAAATCTCCTTAGCACATATTTCCTTCCCCCAAATCCTTCCCATCTCTCCCCAAACCCTACCTACCCAACTTGAAGTTCTTTCTCAAACAAACAAAAACCCAATACAACACCAACACCCCCCCAAAAAAAAGAAACAAAATCCAAGAAAACAAAATAAAACAACATATGAAGAGAAAAAAATATCAAATTGTGACCACATAAAAGTGCATGTGTATGCACACACACACACACACAAACAAACAAAAGAACCTGTGGAGTCCATTATTTGTTGGTCAACTCCGCCCGAACATAAGGCCTGCCCTGGAGTGATTGACATACCCAGTGTCACTCCATTGGAGAAAATTGATTTTCCCTCTCCCAGTAGGTGTAAACGACAGTTCAACTGTTAACCTTTACCCAAGTGGTAGTTTCCATTCACTCATTCAAAAAATAACAAAATTACATATAGTAAGTTTTTAAAAGAAGGAAACTTATCACATCAAAGTTGGGCAGGACAAACCAACAGAAGGAAAACACCAAGAGAAGGTGCAATCAGAGGCAAGCTCGTTCACAGCCTGAGATGCCATAAGATCACCAAACTGGAAGCCATAGGTATAGGCAGAGGACTGGTGCAGCCCTGTGGAGGCCCGGTGCCTGCTGCTTCGGTCTCTGGATCGTGTTGATTTAGAGGCTCTGTTTTCTTGGTGTCCTCCATCCTCTTTGGCTCTTCCACTCTTTTATGCTTCCTCTTCCACATGGTTCCCTGAGAGCTGAAGGGAAGGATTTGATGCACACATCCTATTTAGGGCTGAATGGTCCAAGGTCTCCCACTCTGTAATGTCTGACTGTGGGTCTCTGTATTTGTTCTCACGGCTGCAGGAGGACTGAGCATTAGGAGTCATTTTATCACTACATGCTATTCTTTTTTAGACCAGTATTACTTGGTTTTATCCTCGGTTCCTGCTATCTAGTCTCTGATTTTTGGTCATAGGAGCAGTGTTGAGTATGGGTTTCTACTCATGGAATGGGCCTTAAGTCAAATCAGATATTGGTGAGTTACTCCCCCAAGCTTTGTGCCACAGTTGCCCATATCTGGCAGGCAATACAGCATTGTAAATCAATGATTTTGTGACTGGCTTGGTGTTTATATTTCTCATTTGGTGGCATGTAGAGTACCTCCCTGTACTAAAGACTATATAACACAGGAATGAAGGTATTATGTAGGCACCAGCTCGACATCTCCATTTTCAATGAGTTGTCCTCCTCAATGGGACCTTGCTGTCAGTTTGTAGTGAGCAACCTATAGTCTTGGCAACAGCCTGGGTTGTTTGGGGATTCCTGTGAGACCCCTTTGGACAACAACTCAATTAGATATAAACCAATCCCAGTACTGGAAGCTTGTTTGTTGACAAGAGATATCCAGTTGGGATTCTGTCCACCCCATTATTTAACAGTTTTCATTTAGATTGTTTTCATATATGTATGTATTTTAGGAATTTTCAAATAACCCAATTTAAAAATGAGGTACAGATCTAAGCAGAGAATTCTCAGTAAAGGAAACTCAAATGGCTGAGAAACACTTATGAAATGTTCAACATCCTTAACAAACAGAGAAATACAAGTAAAACTGCTTTGGGGTTTCATCTTACACCTGTCAGGATGGCTAAGATCAACAAAACAAAGGACATCTCCTGGTGGTGACAATGTGGAGTAACGAGAACACTCTTCCATTTCTGGTGGGAGTGAAAACTCATAGAGCCACTATGAAAATCAGTGTAGCAGTTCCTTAGAAAGATGGGAATCTCTCTCAAGACCCTGCAATTCCACTCTTGGGTATACACCCAAAGGATGCTTCATCCTACCACAGAAACACTTGCTTAGCCATGTTCACTGTTGCTCTATTTATAATAGTCAGAAGTTGGGAAAAAAACTAAATGTCCCTCATAAGAATATCAGACAAAGAAAATGAGATATAAATACAATGGGGTATTACTCAGACAAGAAAAAAAAGAGAACAGCATGAAATTTGCAGATAAATGAATGGAATTGGGAAAATATCATTCTTAGTGAGGTATCCCAGACCCAGAAAGACAAATATGGTATGTATTATTTATATGTGGATATTAGCTATTAAGTAATTGACAACCTAGCTACAATCTATAGAACCACAGAGGGTAGGGAAAGAGTAAGGAACTAGAGGGAACTGATCTCTTTGAAAAGGGAAATAGAATAGATAGTTATCTGGAATGGGAGGATCAAGTCAGGAGGAGAAATATGGGCAGAGACAGTTAATATTAAGGGGCATTTGATGGGCAGTATAGAAACCTGATATAGTTAATTACTTTTCAACTTAGTCTCAGGTAAATTCTTAGGAGAAAGGCAGAAAGCAACCACAGTTTTTGCCAAAATATCACAAGATTGATCTCTAGCCCCATTGCTAATATTGTGCCCCTCTGAAACCTCCACATTTCATGTAACTTTCAACACAACTGTCTTCCAGGTTCCTATTAGGATGGCCTGTGAACCCCACTTCTAGCATTCATCTACCTTTCTAGTCCGAACTCCTAAAATCTTCCACATTTCTCAAAAATAGCATGGTCAGACATGTCACAGCAGTATCCCACTGCCTGGTGCCATCTTCTGTCTTAGTTATTTTTTGGTTACTGTGACAAAACACGATGAAGAAGACAACTTAGAAAAGAAAGTGTTTCATTGGGCTGACATTTTCCGAGCATTAGATTTTATGGTGATGGAGCACAGAGTGGCAGCAGGGTCAACTGAGAGTTTACATCTTGACCTACAAGTAGAAGGCAGAGAGAGTAAGAGTGAGGGAGAGTGGGAGGAAAAGGGGGGAAGAGGGAGGGAGGGAGGGAGGGAGGGAGGGATGGATGGAGGGAGGGAGGGACGGAGAGGGGAGAATGAATACTGGGGGTAGTGCCTGTCTTTTGAAACCACAATGCACACAGCAAATGATACACCTTCTCCAATTAGGTCCCACTGCCTAATCCTTCTGAAATAGTTCCACCCAGCTGTGGACCAAGTATTCAAACATATGAGCCTATGTGGGCCTTTCTAATTCAAAAAGATTCATTTATTAAATGTATTTTGATACATATGTCAGAGTCAAATGTGCATGGAATACTCAAATACCCTACCATTCTGGGATGACCAAAGTGAATTTCACATTAAAGAGCTCTGTGATATTCAATAAAAACAATTTTTCTTTAGTCAGAGGCTTATTTATATGTTTGAAGTTTTTTATCATGTAACATTTATAAATATCTCATCGCTATTGTAAAGGATCCAATTTGAGAAAAGCAGATTCTAGCAAGAGTGAAAGTAGTCACTGAGAAAAATGGGAAAGGTTTCATGGAGGAGACAGTAGCTAGGAATCATCTAGAGAAAAGGATGCATCTTAGTCATATTGTCAGGACAATAACTATCCAGGTAAGGAGAGCAGGCGATAAGGCACGCTGGTGTGACCACTATTTTCCTTTCAAGAAAGGTGAAGAGAGGGTCAGTTATACTGCCCTTGAAAACATTCACACATATTAACTAAGCAAATAAGCTTGAATAAAAGAATTAATAAGACATGGTACTTGCTCTGAAGAGGGCCCAAGTACCCATTAGGTCATGAAGAATATGTCTTGAATATGAAACACACACACACACACACACACACACAGAGTCCTTTTTTTCTTATTGTAATTTTAAAAATTCAACTTCTGAGTGGTACAACTGTGTTAAATAAAGTCCAGAAATTTAAATTTCCAAGCTTAAAGGATTAAACTGTATAGATATCACCATAGTAAATATCTGAATATTTCCATTTCCTTTGACACGTCTCTTACAACGTTTTTCAGAAAAGCTCTCTACTCCTAAACTGTATTAGTTAAGGTTCTCTAGAGGAACAGAACTGGTATTATATATATATATATATATATATATATATATATATATATATATATTTGTGGAAGGAAGAAGATCCACCTTAAATCTAGATCATTTGAGGTGGGAAGACTCACTCTGAATCTGGGCCACACCCTTTTGCAATGGCTTGTATAAGGAATACTGAATGAAGAGGCTTTTTCTCTTTGCCTGCTTGCCTTTGTTCTCACCAGAAAGTTCATCTATCATCATATGTATGTATGTATGTATGTATGTATGTATGTATGTGGGGTTTATCAGAGTGGTTTACAGGCTGTGGTCCAGCTACTCCAACAATGGCTGTTTCCCAACAGAAAGTCCAAGAATAGAGTAGTTGTTCATGTGGCTGGATGTCTTAGCTGATCTTCAGTATATACTGAAATTCTGAAGAAGTAGGCTCTAATGCCAGTGAAGTTATGCCTTGGAGCAAGATAGATGAACTTTCTGGTGAGAACAAAGACAAGCAGGCAAAGAGAAAAAGCCTCTTCATTCAGTATTCCTTATACAAGCCATTGCAAAAGGGTGTGGCCCAGATTCAGAGTGATTCTTCCCACCTCAAATGATCTAGATTTAAGGTGGGTCTTCTTCCTTCCACAAATGATTTAATGGAATAAAAATCCCTTCCAGGTGTTCCAAGATGCTTGGTTTTCTGTTAACTATAGCCCCAAGTTGAATTGCCATTTGAAGGTGGACTTTTCTTTCCTGCCTGCTAATTCCCAATAACCAACATGGAGACTCAATATTAATTATAAATGCTTGGCCAAGAGCTCAGGCTTGTTACCATCTAACTCTGACATATAAATTAGCCCATATTTCTTATGTACCCTCTGCCTTGTGGCAGTAGGTTCTTTCAACATGGAAGGTTCATCTTGCTTCTTTCTGTGTCTCTCGTGACTCTCAAGACCCCACCCTTCTGCTGTGGGATGTTCTGTATGTCCTGTGGGAGCCCATTCTCAGGCTCCTCGTGGCTTTACCCGGCAGGTCCGCATAGAGGATGATTAGGACCACAAGCCTGAGTGCAGGTGTTTGAGGTGCTCTGCACTTGGCTGTGCTGGGGGATGGTCTGTACGTCAATTTGCTCTGATTGGTCAATAAATAAAACGTGGCTAGGCAGGAAGTATAGGCAGGACTAACAGAGAAGAGAAATAAAAGAACAGGAAGGCAGAAGGAGACAGCCTGCAGCAGCCGCCAGGACAAGGAAGATGTAAAGTACCGGTAAGCCACGAGCCATGTGGCAGGGTATAGATTTATAGAAATGGACTAATTTAAGCTTTAAGAACAGTTAGCAAGAAGCCTGCCACGGCCATACAGTTTGAAGCAAAATAAGTCTCTGTGTTTACTTGGTTGGGTCTGAGCGGCTGTGGGACTGGCAGGTGACAAAGATTTGTCCTGACTGTGGGCAAGGTAGGAAAACTCTAGCTACACCCTTCTTCTTTCTAGTGTCCTTAGTCTACTTTTCCCACCTAACCTTATCCTGTCCAGGTATTGGCTAGTCAGCTTTTTTATTAAACCAACCACAGCATAATTTTCACAGTTTACAGAAGGATTATTCCACAGCAGTAGTCAAGAAGACAACCAAGAATACCCATCATACCACTTAAGCAACTTATGTCTACTTTTTTCCACTGAGGATTAGACCTGTGGTTTGCAGAAGTCATGTAAATGGTATTAGTCTGCCTGTGATCACTTGTCTGTCATCTTTTGTTCAACATAATGTTTTATTGATTCATCTAGTTTTATACCTGTCAATACTTCATTCCATGTTTTTTACAAAGGAACATTTATTAAGTCATAACCAGCCTAGAGCAGTAGTATTGGATCATATTCTACCTGCACATTTAACCTTTTAAACACTGCCACAGTATCTTCTAGAACTAACCATTTTAAAAAATGTATTCCATGTATTTATTTGGTGTGTGGGTGTGGGTGCACACATGGTGTTTGTGTGTGAGTGCACAATCCACCGCATATATGTAGAGGTCAGAGGATGACTTAAAGAAAGGAGTTGGTTCTTTCATCTCAGCACATGGGGTTGAGGAATGGAACTCAGGTCATTAGGCTCAGCAGTAAGTACCTTGATTCTCTCAACCACCTCTTATGTTTCCACTCCATATATGAGGATTCTAGGTGCATCGTCACCTTGGTAAACCTTGGAAGTGTCAGTAAAGATGTGATATGGCATTTCTGCATCTATGCCAATTTGGACTATTGTTCTGTGACATTTATATTTACACTATCATATGGCTGAATATTAGCTGGACCCTAAAGATGAGAAGCATCAACATTTTTTTCTGCCAGGGTTTCTATAGCATTGGGATAGTTGTTTGTTTGTTTGTTTAAATGTTTGAGATGATTTATTAATTTCTTGAGGAAAAAATCAAATTTGGCAGCTGGGCGGTGGTGGTGCATGCCTTTAATCCCAGCACTCGGGAGGCAGAGCCAGGCGGATCTCTGTGAGTTAGAGGCCAGCCTGGGCTACCAAGTGAGCTCCAGGAAAGGCGCAAAGCTACACAGAGAAACCCTGTCTCGAAAAACCAAAAAAAAAAAAAAAAAAAAAAAAAAAAAAAAAAAAATCAAATTTGATAACAAATTTAGAAGTTCAAATGGAGTTCAAAACTTCCTATGGCTTCTTAATGCAGTTTTGGTAAATTTTCCTAGTTCGTTCTATTGGCAGATTTTGGCCTGTATCATACAGACTTGTCAGGTATATGTGTATAAATTGTTTGTTATATTCTCTTGTTTGTGATCCTGCTTTAGTTTCAGCTAGCTAAGAGTACTGATAACACCACTCATCTTTTGAAAAAATTTACTTCATTGTGTATCTTTTATTTATTGTGTTTTTTTTAGTTTTGTTATCAAAGTTATTTTTCTATTTATTTTGAATTGACCTTATTTAGTTTTTGAAAATTTTAAATTTTAGTATTGGCTTTTGGTATAAATATTTAAAACTTTCAGATTCTCTAACACTGTTTTAATTTTGCCCTGTTCTTTCAATGACATTTTGAGTTATTTAAAAGTATTTGAAATAGACATCAAATAACCTAATTTAAAAATGAGGTATATACCTAAACAGAGAATCTCAAATGGCATAGAAACACTTAAAGAAATGTTCAAAATTTTTAGCTATAAGGGAAATGCAAATCAAAATGACTCTAAGATTCCATCTTACACCCGTAAGAATGCCTAAGATCAAAAACACAAGACAGCCCATGCTGTTGAGGATGTAGAGCAAGGGGAACACTCTTCCATTGCTGATGGGAGTGCAAACTTTTACAGTGACTTTGGAAATCAATATGGCAGTTTCTCAGAAAATTGAGAATATAACACAGCTAAACCACTCTTTGGCATATAGCCAAAGAATGCTCAATCATACAATAAGGACACCTATGTTCAAAGCAGCTTTATTTTTCAAAGTCAGAACTTGGAAACAACCTAGATGCTGCTCCACTGAGGAATGGATAAAGAAAATGTGGTACATTTACACAATGTAGTATTACTCAACTGTTAAAAACAATGACATCAGGAAATTTGAAGGCAGATAGATGAAAGTAGAAAAAATCATCCTGAGTGAGGTAACCCAGACTCAGAAAGACAAACATAGTATATACTCACTCATAAGTGGGTATTAGCTGCAAAGTAAAGGATAATCATGCTATAATCCACAGACTCAGAGAGGCTAGATAACAAGGAGGGCCCAAACAGGGAAGGCATAGCTCTCCCTGGGAAGGGGAAATAGAAGAGATCTCCTGGGATGAGAACTTGAGGGATTGTGTTGGGTGGTAGATGGTGGAAGAGAGTACTGAAAGAGATGACTGGAAACAAGGTGCATTTCGGGGTCAAATAGAAACCGGATGTAGGGTAAACTCTCATGAATCTACAAGGATGACCCCAGCTAAGACTCCTAGCAATAGGGGACATGTAGCCTGAACTGGCATCTCCTATGATCAGATTGGTGACTACCCCAACTGTCATCAGAGAGCCTTCATCCAGTAACTGATGGAAACAGATACAGCCAAACATTAGACTAAGTTCTGTGAATCCTGTTGAAGAGAGGGAAGGAATGAAGTAGCCAGAGGGGCCAAGAACATCACAAGAAAACCCACAGAAGTGACTGACCTAGTTCATCGGAACTCACAGAGTCTGAACCAACAGCCAGGGCGCCTTCATGGGACTAACCTAAGCCCTCTACACATATGCAACAGTTGTGTAGCTTGGACTACTAGTGAGACTCCTAACAGTGGTAGCAAGGGAATGTTCCTAACACTTTGGCTGGCTGTTGGGACTCTATTCCCCATACTGGATTGCCTTGCCCAGCCTTAATACAAGAGAAGGTGCTTAGTCTTAAGGCAACTTGATATAACATGCTTTGTTGATACCCATGGGAGGACTGATCCTTTCTGAACAGAAGCAGAGGAGGAGTGGATTGAGGGGGTTAGAGGGAAGGTATGGGGAGGGAATGGGAGGAGAGGAAGGAGGGGAAACTGAAATAGGGATATAAAATTTAAAAAAATTAAATAGTAATTATATATATATACATGTATATATACATAAAACATACATACATATATACATATGTATATTTGCCTTAGGCTGGGGAGATGGGCACAAGTGTGAAAGTTCTTACCAAACATGAGGAACTGTGTTTCAGTGCCTAATACCCATGTAAACAGCATTGGCAGGAGAACAAAAAAATAGAAAAAAATCCCCTGTAGTAATTTTATATCCACTGACGTATTGTTTTGACTCAGTTTGTGGTCTGTCATTTCAGAGCTCTGTGTGCATTGAAAAAGAATGTGTACTGAGAACGCTGCTGAAGGAGTTAATAATGTTAGTTGGTGTAGTGTATAGTTAAGTTTTGTCCCCATAATTTTTAATGTCTTGTCATCTTGTTTCAGTATGTTATTTTTTGATGCTGGGAACAAACGCTGGATGTTTAGGAAACCCTAGATGTATACTAACAGACAATCTGCCACTAAATGTTACCCCAAGTCCCTTCTGTGATTTTGTCTTACCAATTGCAGTCACAGGAATATCCAAGTCTCCAACTATTTCTATCAGTTCCTTTGTATGACCTAGGTAAAACTGGATCCATTCTTTGAAAAACAACATGGTGATCTCCTAGGGCAAGATAGTCTGAACATCCTTGTGTCTACTGAAGGGCTGAATCAATGTTCAGTTCGGCGAAACAGAAATCACCAAGGCAACTCCCCCAAAGCTCTTAAAGAACTTAGACCAAAGCTCTAGTGTTTGTCAGATGGGACAAGCATACAGCACCATGGGACACATTCTGTGACTCTGTCCCAGAGCCAAGAACAGACATTACCAAATAAGAAGAATACAGAATAAGTGAACATTTCTCAAATTCAAAAGTCCTTAACAAATACAAGAAAACCTCACTCAACAGTTTATATCAATAATTATAGTCTGGGACCAATAATTGGTCTTAGACAACCAAGGATGTTTGGAAATCTCAATGCTAATTACTAGCAAGTGTCGTGGAATATGTTTGTAACCCTAGCATTCTGAAGCCAGCATTGGGGGTCAGGTTGGGTTCAAGGCCAGCCTGTGTTACATACAAAGACCCTTTCCTCAAAGGGAAGGAAGGATTAAATTTCCATCCCCACTGCCTATAGCTGAGAATCTTACCTTTGTTTCTCCATCTACCTTTTCTTGATGCCATGATTGCTGACCCAATATTGGGAGGAATCTAGGGAAAGAGTTGGTCTAAGGAGAATCTGACTCTTCAAAGGTGTAGAACCCTGGATAGAGAAACAGAACAGAGCCATCCAAAGGAACTGTTGATTCTCTTTTGTTTCAGAGGGCAGGAGATGCAAACATGGAAACAGGGATATTAAATTAAGTCCCTTTTGACTTTGATCTCTCTATTTATTTTGTCCAGAATTAGGGCTCAGATCACAAAGCAGAAATGCGATTATGGAATGAGTTCCATAGGAAAATGGGAAAGACTGTTCTGGAATCTGGGAAACAAATGACTAACCGCTCCACAACTTTCCTTTGTCCAGCCATCTAGTTTGCACATCTTTCTAAACTGAGCCAACTTCAAACTCACACCGCTTCTTTGTTTTCAGAGAGAGACCCCTGTGCAGGTGGGAATGGCTGTGCTCACCTATGTCAAAGCGAAAATGGCGTGGCCAGGTGTACCTGCCATGCTGGGTACCAGCTGTCTGAAGACAAAAAGGCCTGCGAAGGTAGGAGGCTGAAGCTGATGTCTTAATTGGGTAATTGTTTGAAATTCTGTTGCAGTCAGATTGAACAGTTGGAGCAGGTAGGAGAAAGGGTGTTTTTATTTATGCTAAAAAAGAACATTTTAATTCTTGACTTGATCACTATGAAAAGTATTTTAGAATGCTACAAAAAAAAAACCTCAGTGAAATTCTTACTTATTGTAAAAAATGACCTAGTGTGCTTTCAGAAGTAATGGTTTTTGTTTTCTATATCTTTTTTAAAAAAGTGAAATCCAGAATTAATATTTCAAAACCCTTAGGAACCACATAGGGAGTTTTTGATTATAGACTACAGAGGTGGGGGTAACCTTTGAAAAGCAAGTATGTGCAAATGAGGCTCTCAGAACTTAGGAATAATTAAAACGAGAAGAAAAAGAAACCCCGTAAACACAAGGTTACACATTTCTGTTTCCAGAAATAGCAGAGCAGACACACTTCAGTTCAAAGATGAAAGGGCTAAATTATTTCATGACTGGCACCAATAGAGGATAAAGGAATTCCTGTGGGATAGTCTTTGTTTTAATAACTTCTGAGAAACCACAGAATCCTTCATTTTTATCATGACATTTCCATGAAATGAGAAACAGTTTATGTGGATTAATTATGAAAACAACAAAATGTTCCTTGACTTACAGTCCTGATAAACATTTTGAGAAATTGAATACAAACTAGACACAAAAATCAGTGTGAAAATTTGGGGGAGGAATGGGGGCTTGTGAAAGGGCTCAGCTGGTACACACACTTGATGCCAAGCCTGACAGCCTGAGTTCAAGTCCAGGCCCCGGATGGTGGAAGAAGAGAACCAGCTGCTACTAGTTGTCCTCTGACCTACACTTGTGTACCTTGACCCGCCCCCCACCATGGACATATGCACACATGCACACAAAATAAATAAAGTGAAATAAAAAGAAAAAAAAGCTTTTATGGATTTTAAGCATATTATTCTGTCAAAGATATACTAGCTTGGTTTCCATTTCTTTTTTAATGATTTTTTTGTTATTTCATACATGTATGGGTATTTTGCCAACATGTATATTTCTGTACTGTGTGCATGCAGTACCCACAGAGGTCATAAAAGAGCATCATATTTCCTGGAACTGGAATTACAAAGACCATGAGCTGCCAACTGGGTGCTGGGAAATGAACCTGGGTCTTCTAAAAGAGCAGACAGTGTTTTTAACTGCTGAGCCATTGTCCCAATCCCTGGTTTTCATTTCTTAGCGCAAACCTAGCTTGGCAACTGGCAGAAGGGAGAGTGGAGGGTCTTAAATACTATTTCTTGAAAAGTGACAAGCAAGATAAATAAAAAAACAGATAACTTACATTTTTCTGGCTCCTATTTTAATGTCTGATACATTAATCCTGGAAATCTCTCCCCAATACCACTGCATATTTGGGGGCTCTACCAGTACATGAGAATGGTGAGTGGCAGGCAGATGTGAAGGAAGTAGATGCACTAGTCAGAAAAGATGGGACAGGACCTCTTCAGCTAAAAGGAAGAGGAGATTACCAGGACCACAAAACTGAAGTCATCCTGGATCGAAGTGAGCATCACTTCCAGAAGAGAGACAGGACACCAGCATCATATGGCATGTCTCATCACAGTCACAACCGTTATAAAAAGGCGTATGGGCCATGTGTGGGTTGCTATGGGAAAGGCCCCATGTCTGATTTTCCCGTCACTGTGTCTTCTCCTTTAAAAGAAAGTATTGCAACAGATCGTATTGGGAATATAGGTGTATATTCAAATACACATGTGCAAGCAATAAAAATTGATGAAGAAAGAGGCCATGAATTTGAAGAAGAGTGGGGAAGGGCATGTGGGAGGCTTTGAAGAGAGGGAAGGGTGGGGAGAAATGTAATTAACATACAATCTCAAAAGTAAACAAGAAGCCAGGGAATTGGAATATCTGATCAATAATATGATATGTTCATAACATCAGACGGCAATGGCTTCTGTTTGTGCTGTTGAGGAATGGATCTGAACTATTATTCACAGTTGCATTCAACTTTTTCCAATTAATAGCATCTGGTTCTAGTAGATATGAAGAAGTACTAGTGAGCATCAGAAAAACATGGGATGCACAGTCATAGTCATAGCAGCTGGTTGGCTCACAAATCCCTCTTCACTCAGTGGATGGAGTCTGTAGTATTTAGTATTATGTGGAAAGGTAGAGGTTAAGTGGAAGGTGACAGATAATTCATTTTTATAATTTACAAATGTCTTAATTAGAGTTGTTATGACAGCTGCTGTGCATCTCTTCCTGCAGACATAAATGAGTGTGATGAAGAACTTGCTCCCTGTGCTCATCGCTGTGTGAATTCAGAGGGGTCCTTCACTTGTGCCTGCCACCCTGGCTTCGAGCTAGGAGCTGATGGAAAACATTGTTACAGTAAGTAGCAACCATGACAGCCTTGGAAGTCAGTGAGGTTTTACAAGTATCAAGCGAGAGTAATAATTGAAAGAACAACACTGAAAGTCTTGTCCAAGAAGTTCCTGAACATGTTGCCTGGTGGGGTAGTGTGAAGATGGGAACTGACATATGTAACCTGCTTCATTCTATTGTTGAGGAAAGAACCAGATACAAAATAGTCTGCACAATGATTCACAGGATAGTAAATGAGGATGAACTTTCAAGTCTTCTGACTTGAAAATCTTGGATTCAGGACTCAGATGCTTTGTGAAGTTCTGTCTTCTTGTATCACCTTGGTTAAACACTACAGATTCCACCATGATGCCCAAAGAAGAGGAAATAGCATGGGTGAAGGAAACTTAAGAGAAAAGAACAGTTGTAGGCTGTAATTGCATGCCCAAAACATAAGATGCTCCAATGTCTGCTGTCAGTACTGACTTCTTTGGCCCTTGATGTTCATCACACCTCTTTAAATGGTTCATCCTATTTCGCATGTTCACCATTGAACTCATGCTTCTCACTGCCTAGCCAAGCGCTCATCCAATGTGTCTCCCAGCCCTACCTAATTCCCCAACTCAACTCAATTGCTAGTTTAATATACACGTTGTTAGAGATGTATTTAAAATGTTGGCCTATGGAGTTATCGGTTACAGTTGCTATGTGTAGATGCTTCCTATCCAATCCCTTTCCCCACAAAGAAGCACACTGTCTACTTTCCTAAGCTCTGAGCGTCTGGTTCCAACCCACCCCCATCCTCCCCCACTTTAACCTCACTCCTCCTTTTCAAAAACAGCAACAGGTTTCATTTTCTCTTACAAATTTCTTCATCATCTCTCCCCACTTTAGTTACCTATCTTGACTGTTATAACATCAAAAACCTACATGCCAACTACCATGGAAGCTAACAAGTTTCCCCAAGTCTCCCATAGAAGTATAAGAAGAAACATCAACCCCTATTAATACAAAGGAGTTTGGTCCTGTTGCTGCCAAAGCCATTTCATTTGTGTGTTTTGGGGTTGTTATCTCTTAAAAGATATCAATCAAGAGATTGGCTCTCATAATAATCCCCTTCTTGTCTAAATCATCATTATTACTGTCTTCTAAATTAACATTACCAACATTTCCTATCTTAAAAATGCTCTCAAGTGAGTTCACATCCACTAAATTTCTATGAAAATGTTTTTGTTAGCCAAAGCAAACATTCCCTCTCTCTCACCTCATATTTTCTCATCAACCCATGCTAACAGAACTCCATCTCTGACCCTCCATGCACTCTTTCATCTCTGTCCTTTCATGTTTCCAGATAAAATTAAAGCCTCCCTGGCTTGATCAGGCTTTCAGAGCCATTCAGCGGTTGGTTACCGTGTTGGGTAATTTGGGTCAACTTGATACAAGCCAGGCTTACTGGGGAGAGGAAACTTCAGTTGAGAAAATGACTTTATCAGATTAGCCTGTAGGCAAGGCTGTGAGCCATTTTCTTGATTAATGACTGATGTGGAAGGGTCAAGCCAGGAGCTTGCAAGCAGGCTGTGTTAGCCATGGAGGCTAAGCCAGTGAGCAGTGTTCCTCCATAGCCTCTGCTTCAGTTCCTGCCTCTAGGTTCCTTTCCTGCTTGAGTTCCTGCCTTAGCTTTACTCTACATTGGATTATGATTAATTGGCATACCCTTCTTTCCAAGATTGTTTTTGGCTATGCTGTTTATCACAGCAATAGAAACCAAACTATGACAATTACTTTCACGTTTCTGAAGTGCTCTCTTCCCTCCTTCCCTCCTACACCGTCCTAGTGTCTCATCTCCATCTCTGCTCTAGCTCAGTACCAAATTTGTGCTTCCAGTTCCTCTACTTCTAATGACATTCCTTAACTGTGTGCTCAGTGGCCTTACTAACATGAGTGACAGCCACTGTATTCTGGTGGAATCTCTTCCTCAAAAATGCTCTTTGCACTCTTTCACACTCACTGCTAATGCCAAAATGATTATAGCAAAAGTTACTAAGTCCTAGGTCTGGGACTTGAACAGCCTTCCAATTCTGCATAAACAAGCCCTCTGCCCACCATTTACATGTACTGTGTATATTCTTATTGGTGTGAGACAAAGAACACAGAGTGATAGACAAGTGAGCATGTTTACATTCTTCCTGGGCTTCTTCATGAAGAGACACCATTAAAAGTCAGGAAATTCACTCTCCTCTGCATAGAATTTTGTTTCATTATTGTTGATGTATCGTCTCATCTGTCCACTCATTCTACTGTGTTCATAGTGCAGTTTCTGCACAGTGGTGTTTACCTTTTAAAGAGGAAAGTAAATAAGACTGGAGGGAAACTGACTACTAATTAAGAAAGAACTTCTGAGGTTGGGACCTTTCTGAATGCCTGCAGGAATCCCCTTTCAGGAAGAGAAAATGTGGATGCATTTTTTTTATTAATATTTGGTTTTCAAATATAGCCATACTTTTAGGGATAAGCATATTTTAAAATATGCAAGTGAATTTGCAAATGGACTAGCAAGTTCCCAGGCATCATGAAAGAAGGGATCATTATTAATAATGGTTTATGACTTATGGGCTTTCTTTAGAATTTACTCAGGAAAGCAATTTGCCTTAGAGTTGACCATATTAGGTGGAAGTGCGTTATTACATTTACTTTCCTGATGGGAATATTTAACTAAGTTCTCTCTACGATAATCCCTAGACCCCAATATTTACTACTGACAGGCAAACCTTTCTCAGTGAAAATCTGTTTTGAGGTGTCTCCAAACCCATAGGCAGAAGAAATCTTTTCAGAGCATCATGATATTTAGCCATGAATCTAGCACCTCTATGAAATGAGTGTGTTGTAGGACACTTGTCCAAGAAAAGGCTTTATGGTTATTTAATTTCTTTAGAGAAAATCTTGAAATATTATATAACAGAACCACTCAGTCCTTACAGTGTGCTATGAATTCATACTCATTGTTATGTGATTCGAATTTGAGTGATAGAAATGATATATAAAAAAAAAAAAAACAGTGGCCAGAGCCTTGAAATTTTATACTTTAAACACCGAGTCAAGTATTCTATTACTTCTTGTGTCTTCATTTAGAAAATCAGAGGCTACAATGTCTGCATGCTCAGGCCAGTCAACATTCATATGCTGAGTCTGATGTTCACCAATATGTCCAAATTACTAGCATATGCCAGGGATGGTGATATGTTTCCAAATTAACAGTATGCTAAGATGATAAGTGTGTTTTATATGCATCAAAGCTGGTTAGCACTCTCTTGTGATGCAACTTACAGATTATCAGCCAGTACACTGGTTCAGTCTCTCTTAAACCCCAAGTCACTTTTAACAGTACTTTTATGAACCCATGGGCACTGAAAAGAACAATCATCAGTTTTAAATACACACACACACATACACACACACACACACACACACACACACACACACACACACACACTTTGGATCCCCTAAAGGAAGTGTTTTTTAAAGTATTTAGTAGCCACTCATGGACCCATTCTTGCCTTTCTTATCCTCTTGTTACCTGATTTACCACTTCTTCTCATCACTTAGTAGTTCAATACAGTTTAGGCATGTATAATGCTCATGACATGCCTTAGAATTTTACTTTTCTGTCTGTAAAGTGTTGATGTATTTCCAATAGAGTGTGTCATCCTCTCAAAAGAGAAAGCATGTGCATTGTTAACATATATTCCATTTTTCTCTATTGTTATGCTAATAACCTTCTTTGGCTTGTTTTGGAAAGGAATTGAATTAGAAATTGTAAATATCTGTGAAAAGAACAATGGTGGGTGTTCTCATCACTGTGAACCTGCAATTGGTGGACCCCATTGTTCCTGTAACCAAGGACATCAGCTCGACACAGATGAGAAGACATGTATAGGTAATGTTTGGTAAATGCTATCTTCATTCAGAGTTTCTCTGGACTCATTCAGAACTTACATGTTAATACACATTGCTACAGTCTGAGCCGCAACCCTCAGACTGAAGAGAGCTGCATTAAACTGTGCCTCTGATCACTGATACATAGCAAAGACCTCATTATACTTGGATATTTACCTTGACATTAAGGAGACTGAAATTCGTTTAATGAGATATATGGCCTATTAACTCTATGTGAATAAAAATTATTGTTTTGTTTCAGGAAAATATTCTAAAGTCTATCTAACCTACTAAATTTATATGCTTACAATAGATACAACTGTGGGTCCCAAGTCTTCCTACCTCAAGCAGAAATAAAATCAGTTCCTTGGTTTTCAGTTTGGTAATGAATTAGATGAATGTGCTATGGCAGCTTTTAACAAAAGAAAAGTTTAAAAATAATCATTCTTTGGACATCCCAGGTCAAACACATTTTTAATTATGTCCTATTTGTGTGTTTATGCATGGGTAGGTGTATATGTGAGTGCAGGTGGCCACTAAGTCCAGAAGAGGGATTCAAGTCCCCTGGACCTACAGTTTCTAGTGACTGTAGGCTGCCTGATATGGGTGCTGTGAAGATAACTTGGGTCCACTGCAAGAGCAATACATCTTCTTAACCACAGAGCCATTTCTTCAGCTCCTAAACCCACTTTTAATGGATGGCATTAAGAGCATATTACTAGAATTTCCATCCTTAGTTTCATTTATTTATTATTTGTAATGATTATCATTTCTATCCTTTTCAACAATGAGAAAAATAATCCCAACTCAGCCTTCCCTCATAAAGAAATGCTGAATGGAAATCTCCCAGTGTTTCTCTGCTAAGCAAGGGAGCCAGTATGAAGTGTCACTGCTGTGCTCTGCTTCTGAAACATTCCAGGCCCCCAGATAGTGACATCTTCATTTTAACATAGAAACACTGCACTTTCCTTAATGATGACATGTGTTTTTGCTCTTTAAAGCAATAATATGAGTGCTAGAAAGCCTCACTTTCTCTGCGTGCTCTTCACTGTGGTGGGAGACAGTCTAAAGCAATAATAGAGAAGTGATGTAAGCACTGGGTTTGGTTATTTGGCTTTGTACTTTATGAGAGAATGATCTCATGGAATTTAAGTATTCTGTGGCCTCACAAAACTATTGAAGCCCAAATGAAGCTATTGCATATGTGTCTTGATCCAGTAGTGCCTTCCACACTGCTGGGAGTCCGCGGCGCCCAGCATATCAGAACCAACTGTTTTCCTTGTGCCTCTTGCAATGAAAAGTATGCCGAGTCTTCTGTCTCAATTAACATTTAAATTTATGAAAGAAATGAATGGTTTTCTTTCTCTCTCTCCTTTCTTCCTTCTTTCTTTTCCCTCATTTTACTTTTCATGAGTACTAAATAAAAAGAAAACAGAAAAGTTTTAGCTTTTCTTTATGTTTTTATAAATGTATTTGTTCTTATATTCTTTTAAACCTTGATGTCTTTAGTCTTTGAAAAGTACAACTCAGGAAACTTAACTTATTTACAGCTAGAAAAAATATAGCATCTGCTAGGGTTAGAATGCAGAAAATTGCATATTGATAAGATTTCAGCAGTCAACAAGGCAATGTTACACTGCTTTATGGTTTATTTTGTTTCATTTTTTCAATAATACAAATGCTTGTTTCTGAAGACTAGATTTCACTAGGGCAATAGTAACTACTTACTTAGCCCATGAGGTCACCCTTGTTGTTGCCTGTTGTTTTGTAAAACCAGCCATGGGTTTTATCAAATGTTAGTTACTGGGAGGTGTTTTCTAAAGATGGGAATATACAAGAAAAGATGCATACAGTCCAGCTAGCATGCCAGTGGTCAGCCCCGCCGAAGGGCGGAAGCCTCATGCTGAAACCTAGAGAAAGGGCAAAGTGTCATTGGAGGGACAGTTGTTTGATCCCAGGGAGGAATTCCAAGTTAATCAAACAGCTAGACACTAGGAAGAATTTGTAAGTTTTCTTCAGCGACTGAACAGAGGCTGGAGTTTTTTGCTCTCATGCTTTTCAGAGCTGAGTGGTTAAGAATTTCACCTCAGTACCACGAGTTTTCCAATTTGGGGAGTTAGATTTTTCTGTTCAGGTGAGTGGTGCGTTCTGGCTCTGTAGTTGTGTTGTGTTCTACACAGCAGCCAAAGCCGTAAAGTATGAATAAAAGAGGAACACAGACAAGCGACGATTTCATTAAGGCTATGGAAAGAAATAAAGAAATATAGAAAGCAGCTGGTATAAAGGTTTAAGTGACAGTGGTTTCTAGAAAAGACTTGAGTGAGGGCTAACTCCGTGAAGTCTGTAAGTGTGAAAACCTGAATTCTGGTCCCTAGTACCCACATAAAAGGCTGGGCCTGTAATCCAGGAACTTGGAGATGGAGACAAGAAAATACCCTTGATCAGCTGATCTAGTGACTAAGAGACCCTTTCTCAAAACATAAAGTGGAGAGAGCATTGAGGAAGACCCATGATACATGTGCACTACACACACACACACACACACACACACACACACACACACAAATTCTACCATAGAAAAGGTAAGTTTCTGTTGAGCTTTTGAACTGAAGTCAGTGTGCAAGGTAAGACATTTCCCCTGAAGAATGAAAATGGCAAAATAATCAGACTTTTATATATTATATTACAACATATAATAACTATCAGAACAAGGAAGTATTTTTAGATTATGTGATGAATCTAGCCCCTTGCTAGCTGAGACCTGTGAGGCCCTGTTGGTAAAAAGGCCTTTTTTTTTAATCAAAAAGAAAAGAAAAATATCTAAAATTTAAAAAAAAAAAAAACCACAAAGACTACTGTTTTAAATGAAATAAAAAAAATGTTTTATCTTTTGTTTTTTATCTTCTGTGTTCACCTTGTTTAATCTAAAGGCCAGAGACAGGTTTAATATGAAAAAAAACTAATATCTGTAATCTTCTGAGTGGAGCTCCTTGTGACATTTTGCAGGAGAAAGAATGCATTGTGCCCAAATGACTTTCATTTAGATAGTTTATGGTGACCCCTCACCTTGACTGGCTGATTGCATTTCCTTTTCTTCCTGTCTCTTGTCTTCATTTCCGTGAGTCTACTGACCCTTCCAAGGTTAATTGAGACATTGACCTCTTTGTACCTGTGGTCACTCATGTAGTCCTGGAGCAATAGGATTCTGTAAACTCAGCAGGGACAGCCACGCAATCTAACTGCTCAACACATAGAGGCTAGAACTGAGCCAGAGGCTAAAAGCCAACACCTTCATCATGTAATCCCAGGCAGCCCAGAGTAGAGGGAAACAGAGCGAGTGTCTCCTGTACCCTTCCGCTCTTATGCTCAGAATGACCCTTTAAAACTCAGGCCAAGTAGATTGCTGTTTAGCTGAATGGTTTCATTGACAACAACTGGAGCTTTTTTATTTTCCCCAGGCCAGCTGTGTCTTAAGAACAAGCATTCAGGATTGTAGAATTCTCGATTGATGGTGCTATATACACAACAGCTCACCTGGCAAGACATTCCAGAGGAATGATGTCACAGCTGTACCAAACCCCCACTCAATGTATCCTCAGCATGTTTGAGCAAACACTCTGAAATACTCATAATTCAATACACAATATGTGAAGGAAGTGCCTCTTCCTTCTCACAGACATGCAGTGTCCACTCCTCTCCCTGGTTGAGTATGAAGGGAATGTTTACTTGGGAACACTCTTTGATCTATGGTCTTGAAGAAGACTCACCTCATGAAGTCTAGGGCTGTCCTTTCTGCAGCTGTCAACTGTTATTAAATGGAATTCTTTGGATCTTTGGTCTCCATTCTGTCTTTTTCTTCCTCAAGTTCCGTTTATTCAGTCAGATTGCTTTTTAAACTGGAAAAAAAAGCAGAGATCTCTTTTCCTATGCTTATAAATGCATTCAAAGATTATTTACATTCATTTAAATTAAGTAACAGACATGAAAGGAATGCACAAGAAAGTAGGTGTCATTATTTTTGTGTAATAGTTTCTTCAGTGTCTGTACTACGTGGCCTGAGAGGTGGGAAATGGTTAATTGGCTGTAATTTAGAAATGAGGCCTCTTTGAGCTTCTGCAGTTTTGTTGAATTCTGCTTCCTGGAGTAACACAAATGTCCTTTGCCCTTCAGACTTTGATGAATGCGAGAGCGGAGATGCCTGCTGTGCTCAGCTCTGCATCAACTATTCAGGAGGCTACAAGTGCAGCTGTCAGGAAGGCTTTCAGATCAGTTTGGATGGTTGTGGATGTGATGGTAAATTCCTGAGCTCTCATGGAAAGACTGATGTGATGTGCAATCAGGGGCAGGAGCTGGGAAGTGGGTGTCTTCCAAACTAAGGAAATGTGGAGTTCTGTGAGTTTGTGCCATGTGGCCCTAACTTTTGGTGAACCTTTGGTGGCCCTAACTTTGAAGAACCCGAGATCTCCATTAGTGAAATGAAGATAGCAATAGGGTTAGGAAGTAAATTAAGGGAAGTTTATAATAAAGGTAAAGTAGTAGCATGATGTTTGGTTTAGAAAAGCACTCCACTAAAGGCAGCTCTGATTAGTATGATGTTCATTGGCCCATATGCTTTTCACATGTATGCATACAGAGGAGAGATTCAGAGTGAGTAACACACTGATGATGGAATCTTCTCTAGCATGCTGGACTACAATTACAGAGTTGGTTGTTGAAAATCATTTTCAAGACAAGAAATATGAAAGAACTACCATATACAGGAGCCCTCCCCAAACTCTGTATAGAATGTAAGGGTGAGGTCAACATGCCACATGATATTTCACATCCATCATTATTACCGCATTGCTCACAATAACAAAGATACAGAACCAGCTTAGATGTCCATCAGCAGAAGAATGGCAGAAAATGTGGTACATATAGACAACAGAATTTTATCTGTCCCAAGAAAGATGAAATCAGGCAGTTTTCAGAAAAGTATATGAATGAGGGGTCATTTATATTAAGCAAAATAAAGCAGATCCAAAAAGACATTTTCTTTCATATGCATAATCAAAATTTAAATCTGTTCATGCCATGAAGGTAGTAAAGAGATAGAAAAGGGAAGGGGGAGATGATAGGTGGGAGGGGCTAGAAAGTGTGACGGGATACAGGAGAGAAGGTAAGAGGGAGGGGCTAGAGAGTGTGATGGGATACAGGAGAGATGGGATACATGTGACATAAAAGAAGGGCAGACTATAGGGGAGGAAGGGATTAAAAATAAGGACAAAGGATAAGATAGGGCAAGGAGGGAAGATAAGAAAGAATAAAATTGAATGGCATATGTGTATAAACATGCTATAGTATAATCAATTGCTTTGTATGCTTACTTAAAAATAATTAAAAACAAAATTATCTTAAATATATAATTGATTTTTTCATTTCGCAATTATTATTATTATTATTGTTAAAAACATACTTTCTTGAAATCTGTACAGAGGTCATAATATTACTATCTACTCCGGTGTCAAGTCAAATATATGACATTAATGTCACAGAGAAAGTAGAGTTTCATTGCTTACAGAAACTGATCCTGATTTCTGATGGTAGCCAGGCTTTAAACTACTACAAGCCAGCCCTTCAGTATAGATCAAAGAAAAACACACTGTGCTATCTATATACACTAAACACAGTGGAGTATATTACCATTTATCATTTCCATCCAATTAACAGAGCCAACAAAAGCTGCATTTTATGCACCATCTGCTCCTAAGAGGAGTGAGCCAAGAAATGATTGCATGGCACAAATGCACACACTTGGGTGTATACACAGGGGTAAGGTGTGCACCATCTGAGGTGAAGCTGGAGTGTGGTTTCAGTCTGGGACTTTCTGTGTATCTAACACACTGACTGAATATAAAGTCAGACTTAGTCATAAATCTGGTAGTTACATGAGAACAGACTAGTTAGTATTATTCTGTGCCAAAAGTTCTCCATAGACCCTGCATGGAATTATACAAAAAAGTCAGTATCCACTCGCATACTTAAGCTGAGAAGTTAGTACATTTCTGCAGAATAAGACACAGCTTGGATTCATTGAATTTAAGTCTTATGTTCTTCACTCAAGAAGGCATCAGAAATCCCTGGTTTATGTGGCCACCCTTCAGTAATCTTGCAAATGAATGAAAGCCAGTCAGTAGGTATACCTGAACATTGGGGGATATACTTGCTTTCTGCGTGGCAGGATGCTGCTGCTGGTTAATGAAGGTCACAGTGCCTCAAAGGGCAGATGCTGGTTAACTCTACTCTCCCTAGATGTGGATGAGTGCCTGGATATCAATGTGGACTGTGGCCAGCTGTGCATCAACTCCATAGGGACATATGACTGTGCCTGTGAAGAAGGCTACAGAATGGGAAGTGATGGAAGAACCTGTCTTGGTCAGTAGCCAAGGGGTTGTGCTGAGTCTCCTAAATTTCTTTTGCTTCCTCATCTTCAGGGTGCTGGTGAGGGAAACCTCACAACCCTCACTGCCTCCCTCCTTTAGGTCTCTGTCTTTCTGTCCACCTTCTATCCTTCTCTCCCTCTCTTTCTCTCTTCCTTCTCTCTTCTCTTTCCTTCTTTCTCATTCCTTCCCTCTGTCCTGATTCCCTCCATCCTCTTTTTTCTTCCTCCTCCTCCCGTTTTCTTTCTAGCTTTACTTTATTTCCTTTGTCCTCTGTCTACTGTAATTAAGCCCCATACGGGCAGCATCTGGCTGCTGGTACAATGGGCCTCTGAAGAGCCTGCTCAGAGCTCCTTGCCCATCATTCACCCCTGCTTGGCTGTCTAGTTCAGACTCTCGCTATCTGTCAATGCTTGCTTGCTTTTTCCTCCTTCTGTCTACAGTGTTGAAAACCAGTCTCTTCCTCTCTGGTCTGAGCTTTAGATGATGAACAGCTAGAGGAGGAAGAAGAGGTGCTAGACATCCTGAGGTTTCCAGGCCATCTGGTTCAAAACCCACCTCAGCCGTTCCCTTATCTTGATCCTTCTCTGATTGCTTCATATGAAGATGAAGACAATAATGAAGAAGACCAGGAAGCAGAAGAGTTCCAACAGTTGACAGCCTTGCACAGAGTGGGTGAGTGAAGGAATGGTTTCATTGTTAATCTATCCTCATCATTAGATAACTCAGGCATGTTGTCCAAGTAACTTCATTATCAATAGTTAAGGCCATCAAATGTTGACATAGGAGATCTAGTAGAAATATGGGACCAAAACCTTTACTTTTGCAGAGCTTTCTATAAATTTATCATCTCTTGACTTCCATTTTTTATACAATAAAGGGATAATATGAAGGTATTTGTAGAAATGGGAGTATGGGGTGAAGAAGTATGTTGATGGTTCAGTGAGTAAGGGACTTGCTACTATGAATGACCTGAGTTCAATATCTAGGACCCACATGGTGGAAAAAGGTAACCCACTCCCAACAGTTATCTCCTCACCTTACCACATGTGCCATGGCATATGCATACATATATACACATGCACCTAAATAAATAAATAAAAATAAAAGTGAAACTAGCAGTAATATACTTGTATTATAATTAATTTATAAGACTATCTATAAATGCTTCTGCATAAAGGTAGAATATTTAAATGTTTCTTTATTAAATTTCTGCTGCTTTGGCTAGTCAAAATCAGAATAAATGTAGTTGAGACAACAAACATAGACCAAGTGAAATCGTTTGACCAAGGTTTGGAAAGAGAGAAATCCAGTTACATCTCTGCTGTCTTCTCTTCGATCATTTGCCAATCATGAGATGTGCCATGTACTCCTACAGACAGCTGTTAAGAAAGTGAGGCAGGTGCAGTGGTGAGCAACACAGTTGTGATGAACACGCACAAAGTGGAAATCAGCTCTGTACAGTCACAAGGCCCCACATCCACCCATCTCCCCCACACCAAGATGAGGACAAAACATGAGCCCACGTGTAAACAACTGAGTAAATGAATACCTCTATGCTTTCTCATAGCAGGATAATATCCATCAAGAAGAGAATGAAGAGGCGAATATATTGCATTTCAGTAAGAAATAGAATACTATAGTCACATAAAAGCTATTTGTGCACACAGAGTGTAGAAGAATAGTACAAACACTGTGATGATGAAACCTGTAGCTGTAAGGTTTCTCTGGTCTCACCCAGCCCCATGGTCCCGCAGCTCCTTATAAAATAATCACTCAGAAGCTTAATATTATTTACAAACTGTATGGCCTAGGGCAGACCTCTTGCTAGCTAGCTCTTATATCTTAAATTAACCCATTTCTATCATCTATGTTTTGCCACATGTTCCGTAACTTAACAGTGGTCTGCTGGCATGTTGTTCCTTGGGTGGCAGGCTGGTGTCTCTCTCGCCTCTGCCTTTCTTCCTTCTTGTCTACTGCTTAGATTTCCTGCCTGCCTGTAAGCTGCCTTGCCATAGGCCAATACAGCTTTATTTATCAACCAATCAGAGCAACACATATTCACAACATACAGAAAGACATCCCACAGCAGAAACCTGACTACAAATGTACTTACTTTACAATTCTATTTATGAAAAGTTCAGAAGAAATGTGTGGTGTCAGAAATTATGGTAGTGTTTTATTTTTGAGACTAATAGCATTGACATTTTAGGTGACAGGTAATATGCAATACCCTGATCTGAGTTTGTGGGCCGCTGGCAGGTGTATTTAAATATGTGCACCTTTACACATGATAGTTAAGCTTCAATATGAATTTACTTTAAAATATATCCATAGAAAAGTCTAGAAAGAAAAGAATAACAAGCCTGGGCTATCTGTCCCTTTTGTGCTCTAGAATCAGTCATAGACCTGGTTTATGTTTCTTCCCTATTGCCCATTATGGAAGGAACAATAATCTAATATTATAACTGACCAAAATAAAATCTGCTCTGTGTTGAGAATTATCTCTTTGCTAAAGTTCTCTTCCATATTTTCTTGGGAAAGATACCTAATCTGATTTCTTTGGGGAATCAAGAATTTTGCTTTATTTTTGGTTACATGTGTAGTTTGGAACCAACTAAGCTGGTTTCCCATGACAGTCTGTTTAGATGGCACCTTTGGCCTGGACTGCAGCTTGAGCTGCGAGGACTGCATGAATGGGGGGAGGTGTCTCGAAGGAATAGCGGGTGCCTCTGCCCAGAAGGCTGGACTGGCATTCTTTGCAATGAAAGCAACACCTTAAGAACTGGTGAGGACCGACAAGCTCCTTTGGGTGAGTTCTCCTCAAAAAAGGCACCCTAGAATATACTGATTAGCTATTTACTGAGAGATAGCAATATATTTGTTGTAAATAATGAATGATGGTGGATGCTGGCATTTGTAAATATGACTGAAAGGAAAGATTTCATATTCTCAGGGGAAGGTAATGCTCAAAAATCTTGCTAACCCACAAAACAAATTAATAAAAGCTCCTAATAAGGTTGGTCTGATAAAAACCCTGTGCTCAAATAAATCACCAGCACTTGTTCCAGCTATTCCCAACGGAAAAAGCAGGAAGGTTTATGTTACAAAGTACAGTGAATTTGCTTAAAATTTTCAAAAGTGAAATTGTTTAGCTGGGCTTGCTTCTGGTGGTTTTTTTTTTTTTTGTTTTTTTTTTTTTTTTTTACCTCTCTTTCCCCCTTTGAAAATCACATTACCATAGCCAATGGTGATAGTTTTATCTTTTTATATAAATCTCTCAAGAGAAACTATCAAAAATTTAAATATGATACCATCCAAATATCATTTCATTTGTGTTTTAAATGAAGACAGCTTTTAGGAGTTAAAACTTCCATGTGATAAAATACATTGAGGTTTTTTTCCCCCTCTTTTTAACTTTCCCATATACTTAAAAATATGTGTCTTCATGGTTATCTGGAAGATAATTGAGCAGATATTTCCTTTTAGCTCCATGCATGCAAGGAAAAAAGAGCAGAGGTATGTTCTACTGCATGTCACAGGCATAGGACCCAGGTCCTGACACAGTGACATCTTTTGGCCAGCATGACTCATTTGGGTGATCAGGCTGTTCCCCATGAGTCCCTGTGATCATGTTCTCTGCTGCTCTGACCATTTGAAGCAGCTCACTGTCTGTACATAATATATACCTAGTCACTGGGAACCTTCCAGAACGAGATTCCTATAAATCCCTCTTTTTTTTTTTTTTTTTTTTTTTTTTTTTTTTTTTTAATCTTTATCATAGTCTTTGCCAATTGACTATTTCTAGGAAGTTAAATCACCGGCTACTTGATTTTCTGCACTTTTTTAGTTCTGTGGCTGTTGTTTTACTAGGAACTCTGAAGATTCATTTCTGCCTGTCATGTAAACCTTCACGTGATGGCCTCTGCAAGCCTTGGTCTTTCTAGTAGATGTGAAGCACTCTATCTTATTGTATTGACATTCTTTCTTGGAGAGTGTACTCCTTGGTCAGGTACAATTAATTCTTATTTATTGTGAGTTATTCTACATTGGAGTGCCAACCACATCAGTACAGACAGAACAAATGTTGGTGGAGACCCTCACTTATATTGACTCATAAGATCACATACTCCATAATATAAAATGTATATAATGTCATCATATGACTATTACAATATAGAGATTTGCTTTATCATGCAAGCCCATTGATATTCTTGTGTGGTTTGAACATATCGTCCTTGATGTGGTAACATGGGAAATAAAACTATATAATCTACTTCTGAAGCATCAGAGGAAAGCACTGCTGATACAAATCTCATTTTGAGAGATTAAAGAGAGCCAGGTAATAAAAGGAAAAAATGTCCATGTCTTCATACATGGAAAACCTTGCAGATGCCCTGAGTATTCACAGAGCCTTTCTGGAAGGATCTGCTTCAGAAAGCAGAGGCTAAGAAGGAAGACAGAATAATCCAAATCAACTCAAAGGTTTCAACTGATTCCTTAATCAAAAGGGAGTGGGAATATTCTTTAAAATCCATATAAATTATATATTTTAAAGATGATTGGCGTTTTAAATGCAACCCAGGAAACTGAAAATAAAATTGAGTAGAAATCAGAAAAATGGGGCTCCCAACTGAGGTGACCCTAACCCTAACTCTAATCCTCCCTACTGAGTAGATGACTATCCCAGTATCTTTTTTGGTCTACTATGAAAATATCTACTTAGACTTCTCAACATAGGACTTGACAAATGTTCATCCCCAATCCCTTTCTCTTTTTTAACTTGTATTTCCCCCTTTCCCTCCTACTCACTCTTTTACAGCAACCTATGGCTTGAAATTAATAAAAAAAAAATGGTTAAGCCCAGTTAGTAATGCATTTACCTAACACTCACAAGGCTATGAGTTCAAATACTAACATTGCATAAACCAAAAATTTTGGAGCGTATCTGTAATCCCAGCATGTAAGAGGTAGAGGAAGGGGGATTAGAAGTTTAAAGTCTTTATGAGTTCAAGGGCAATCTTAAATACATTAGACCTTGTCTCAATGAAAAATAGAAAGATGGAAAGAAAAATCAATAAGCACATCGAGAAAATAAAAGGAATCTGAAGCCGGTAGGAGGCAATATCCTTAATATAGCATTAGAATAAAACTTATGGTAAAATATCCACGAAAATAGCTAATACAATTATCTCAAGAGTTATGTGTATCCACGTTAAAGAGAGTCACAATTTCCTCAGCCTACATTTCTGGATACGTGGTACTTCTGAAAGAATGAACATACTAGAGAATATTGTCATTTGCTTAATTTCATCAAAATCTGAGAATGCAAAACACCTTGGGATCCCCCAAGAGAACTCTAGCTGCATTCATTGCTGGTTTTAAAATATGACATTTTCTCCCTCTGAGTTTTCTCCACATTTTTCAGAGTAAAAGATACAGTTTGTTTCTCATTAAGGTTGGTTACAGTTCTTCAGCAAATGTGTCTGGGTAGTGTTGAAACCACGAGGGTTAGAGTTTAAGGAGTAAGGTCAGTTTTGCATTTGAACCTTGTTAGCATCTCCTTAAGTCATTATTTTTCTAACCAGATGTATCCTCTGGAATTCCCCTGGGGTGATTAAATCATAGAAACTAGTACTAGACCAGAGTTTTACCCTGGGTCTGCAAGGTACTAAGAATTTTAATGATGTGGTAGCCATCCTAATAGAAAGACCACATCTCCTCTGATCTCTCCTTCTGGCTTTCCTTGTGATGGGCAGGATGTTCCATTACACACTCACCTTTCCTAATTTACTCACAGCTTGTTCCAAGGAGGCCAAAAGAAGGGAATGCAGGGGCATCTGCCATTGTCGGAATGGAGGCACCTGTGATCCTCAGACTGGACAGTGCCAATGCCCCAGGGGTCTATGGGAAAATTTGTGAAGAAGGTAAGAATACCCTCTCAGTAAGATGAGCCACTGTTAATTTGGGCATTGGGGTAGGGGTTTAATGGAAATGAAGACTTCAAAGACTATGTCTATATGGACAAGAATATAGTTGCTTTGGCCACGGCAAGCATAACAGAACAAAATGAGAGCTGTTAGTGTGGTTGTTTGAAAGATAATGAACCTTACAGGCTCAGGTATTCAAATGCTTGCTCCCTAGTTGATGAACTATTTAGGAAGGATTAAAAGGTGTGGCTTGTTGGAGGAGATATGTCACTGGGGGTGGGTTTTGAGGTTTTAAAAGTCCATGTCAGGTCCAGTATCACCCTCTCTCTGCCTTCATCTAGAGGATAAGATGTAAGCTTTCAGCTACTGCTACAGCACATTGTCTGCTGACCTACCATGCTGCTCTCCTCCATGATGGTCATGAACTCACCCTCTGAAACTGTAAGCAAGCCCCCAGTTAAATGTCTCTTTTTATAAGTTGCTGTGGTCATGGTGTCTCTTCACAGCAATAGAACAGTAACTAAAACACTTGGGTATCTGTGGTGCAAGCCAGGATAAAGCCTGATATGAGAAAAGAATTTTGTTTTCTTCTCAAGAAAAAGTTGGGTTTGTGGATGTGGATCCAGAAGAAGGACCTGGGAAGAGCTTATTCTTTCTGGGGAAAAAAAGAGAGAAAAGAGTAAGGTCCATGTGGCAAAAGTAGGAGGGAGATGAAATCAGAGAGCAAGAGAGGGGAAAAGAGAACAGGAGAAGAGAAATTATGGTTCACAAAATGCCAGCGATAACCGTGCCTAGATTCTTCATAGAAACCAATGTAAAGGCCACATTTCCTCCACTGGTTTGCCAGAGCTCAGTTACTGAAGGCAGAAAGGTAATTAACATGGTATTACCCAGAGTTTGCTAGAATCTATTGGGAAGTTCATTAGGTTCTCACAGTCCATGGGAACATGGAAATCAAATTTACTTTCCATTCTGGAGTATAGGAAGGCTCCTGATAGCCATCCAAGTTCTTATCACTCTGAGAAATATTTGTTTAATCTTTTAAAAAATACACTAAATGGTTGCAATGAGGTCTGCCAGGAATGACTACCCTGGTACAGAAAACAACCAACCAAACAAACAAACAATCCTGGTCTTGCCCTTTGAATATTGTGACCAGGTTTGACAAACATAGATTATAAAGGTTGATAGGTATTGCAAATTAAATACTGATGCATGGTTGGAAGTAAGACCATAGCAAGATTCAGATTTTGACAAAGAGAGACTTACAGAGAAGTGAAACAAGAGAGATGAGGTGAGGCTGCATGAGGAAAGGGCATTCCTGAGCAAGGTGGGAAGATATGTGGTGTGTCGAGGACCTCAGATAGCAGCAAAGACATGCGCGGAGCTAGTGGTGCAGCAGGAATTCTGCCAGTGTGGTGGCTGTAGTGCAGTATAACTGTAATTAATGAGGCAATTCCACATAATTTATCTGGTAATCAAGAGAGGCTTATTTCTGGGGTAACTTACAGCCAAAAGGGATTGGTTACAGGATCCGGGAGAGATGAGTTACCATCGCCATGCCCCAGGGGTAGATCATAGGCAGGTGTGGCAGTTATCTGCTGTCACTCTAGGGGCAGTGTTTCAAGGTCAAAGCTGGAACAGCTACCCACTATAACTCCCACTTTTGTCTAAATGAGAAAATTCTAACCTAATAAAAAATTATCTACAATAGGGATGATTACCAAATATTGTCCCAGAGGAATAAGGGATAATGACATAGACAAGATGAAACTACATCAACAAGAACAACACCAAACAGGAAACTAATACTGAAATCCAGAGGAGTCTGGAACATAGGTAAATGGTACATTACAGAAATCCTTCCAAAAGATGTCCTACCTTGAAGAACCTGAATCTAATACTTAATAAGTTCTAGCTAAGATACAAGAAGATTGTAATTATAACTGTTAGTCTCCAATTCCATCAAAGACCCAAGAAGAAATATAATAATACCTGAGAAATGGGAGAAGGACACAAGCAACTTTCAGGAGTCTTGCAAGAGTAGACAGAGACAGCTGGCAGCCTGGACAGTCACCTAGATTTTCTCAGTATTGTTGGTGCATTCAAATTGGATACAGACCTAGAATATCTGTCAGACCATTCTCAGAAGCAGTTTTTTTGAAAGACTATCCTACACTCTCTTGGCAGAGTTCAAGAGTCGCTTTTACTTGTGTCCTGCTTGTATCAAAGGGACAGTATTTGTACTGTCAAAGTTGAAACAAGGGCATTTCTTTGCCCAATAGGCCATTTTTTTGTGCCAAGAAGAAGACAAACTTCCAAATGGAAATGTCTCAGAAGCCCAACATTCTCTCAGGATCAGATCAGTGCTGTCAGGAGCAATCGTGTCTCATGTCAAAGGAATTCCAAGTTATCAAAACATTAAAATGCTATATTCTCTAGGTCTATGAAGTGTTTGAAGACTACTTATCCATCTGACATATGTTTCTGTAAGTCTAAAGAACCTAACTAACATAACTATAAAAATGACAAGCATGAGTGACTATAGCTCAGTAAGTCTTCTCTACTAAAATAACTTAAGGACTAAGGCTTCCCATAACAAGATAAACAGTCTGTAAGCAGATGTACCATATAAGGACAATGACCTCAAGATTGTAACAATACCCAAAATAGCTTAAACAGAGGTATGAATGTATATATAGTATAATATGCAATATGACAATAATCCTAAACATATATCAATATACAAAATATCCTAAATAGAGGTAGAAAATACATACAATATGACAAATACAATTTTACATCTGTATCAAGATACAAAACATTTCAAACAGGAGTAGAAATATATGTACATTACAACAAATATAGTTCTGTATTTGTATCAATATATAATTTATCTTAAATAGGAATATAAAAATAGTTCACATTTGTATCAATAGACAAGAATCCATATCAGTGCAAATTATCTAAGACTGATATTTTACTAAAATAGTTTACTAGTAAATACAATAATCTACACTAATATCCTATACTTATCCATTCCTCTTTTTCTTATCTAAAAAAGAATATTGAGTCTGAATTTCATTGTTTGACCCCCAATGTACAACCATCCACCCATAACCCTGAGAAAAATGAAACATTGGGAGAGGGGGGTCATTCTCTGATAGTTACTTCCTGCTGTTTAGAAGGCAATGGTATCTCTGTCGGGTGCTGTAAGAGAGCTTAGATTGTTAGATCTCAATAGAGCTATTCATAAAGTATGCAACTAGTCTCAGAAATAGATAAGATTGTCTGATTTTCTGGCTAAAAGTGTAGTGTGATGGACCATCTCATCTTGGAACTATCCTGAAGAGTTTTCAGTCCGAAGCTGATCATGAGTAATGTTCTTAGGTACCATGGCATCATTCTGGACTGGGTAGAGTTGTTGTTGTGGGGCCCCATCTTGCTTCTGGAGACTTCAGAAATTGACATTGGAGAAGACTTATTTTTTTACTATGGAAAACTTGAGCATTATTAATATCAAAGTGGAAAGTTTGGTTTTAAAGATAACATGACATATAAAAAGGTATTCTGAGAAATCAAGAATAAGCACGGAGAGAAGTAGAATCTTGGTGACAATGGTCCTTTTTATTGGTTTTCTTCTGTTCCACACCAGATGGCTCTTCTGATATGAGACAGAATGTCTTAAATTTTTTTCTTTTAGCATTATGCTCGGGTTTAGAGATGGAGGAAGCCAACTTTCAAATCCAAGGCCAGCTTTATATATAATTGAATTGGAACCATAACTTTTCTAGAGTTAAAGAGATACAGTTGTTAGGCAGTAAGATTTTACCCTGTGTAGATTGGTACCAATAGACTCTTATCATCTGTTGTAGATATTTGGATATCCAAGGCCTTCTGTTTTCTGGAAGATGGTTATTTCTACTATCCTGTAAAGACAAAAACCAGAACCCTGCCCCAACCCTTGTATGTTAAGTTTTTCTTACAATTTGTAGAGATGTCACATCTGGGGATGAGCTTTAACTTCTCATCTAGGGGTTTCTCCTGTTTGAATCGAATTTTTATTAATTGTTGGTATCCATAGCTTTTCTTCTCCTGTGGAAACAAAAGCAAAACCCCTTCCCCAATGTAGGATTACCCTGGTTTCCATTCTGAGGTCAACTCATCCTTGAAATAAACTGGTTGGTTTAGTTCAGGAGTTTTGTCTGTCATCCAATGTCTCTCCGCAGTTGTTGTTCCTTTCTCATCAGCATTGAGAAAATTCAAGGTTAATAAAACATTATGCAATCTATTTCTAGAAGTCATTGTTAACTGTTGCTGTTTATTTAGCATCTCCTTTAAAGTTCAATTTGATCTTTCTATGACTGTTTGGCCTGTGGGATTGTGTGGTATACCTGTAACATGCTTTATATTGTAATAGGCAAAAACAAAACAAAACAAAACAAAAAACCTGTCTCATTATACTGGAGACATATGCTGGGGCATTATCTGTCCTAATTTGTACAGGTACTCCCATGATGGCCATAACTTCTAATTGGTGTGTAATCACAGAATCAGCCTTTTCAGAACTCATAGGAGTTGCCCACTGAAATCCAGAATAGGTGTCAATAGTATGGTGAGCCATTCCTTTCCTTAACAAGCCTTACTGCAAATTGGAGTCCTTGTAAGATGGTATCCCAAAAGCAAATGGAACTTGAGTTTATAAGTTTATAATTTTCAAAGCCAATCAAAATGTATATAAATTTATCATGCCCAATAGAATGAAAGATTAATTAACTGTGGTAGCTACTTTTGCTGCCAGGGTCTCCACTGTGCTAGCTGTAGTAAGCAATTATGAAATGGTAATGCCAGAAACAGTAGCAGCAGTGGCCACCTCTGCTATAACAGCAACAATGGCAGCAGCAATGTCAAATTCTCTTCTGGAGTGTGTGGGCATCCACTGGCATGGTTACAACTCCAGGGAACACGAACAGCTAAGGGCCATTTTTCTTGATCCCAGCACAACTTAAGCTGGCAGTTCTGCAAAAGAACAACTAAGAACCATGAAGAAAAAAACAAGCAGGTCACAAGGAACATAACTAATGGTCTTATGACCACATTTAGGCTCATAAATTTTAAGGTATCTTCAAAGAGGGCTAAATGAATTTCAGGAGGCCAATGAATGGTGCACAGAGCCACTCCTGAAAAGTAGGTACCAGCTTGAAGAGGATTTTGAAAATGAAAAGGCTTAGCTGGCATGCAACTGTTATCAAATGGAGGTCAATGACCTTCAGGGTTATCCTTAATCTCCAAGGTGTCTGTGTGACACGTTCTCAAACATACTTGAAAAAGCAGTTACCATACATTACCTTCTGGAGAATCCAACCACGTGGCTACAGTTCCTAGACTTACGTTAATGCTTGCCAAAGCTGGCCATATTGGACTCTCAATCCCCATTGGCATCAGAAGGGGAGAGTTTTTTCATGAAGGCCCAATAGGTCTCTTGCTGTGGGATGTTCTGTATGGCAAATGTGTTGCTCTGATTGGTCAATAAATAAAATACTGATTGGCCAATGGCTGGGCAGGAAGTATAGGCGGGGCTAACAGAGAAGAAAAAAAGAAAGAACAGGAAGACAGAAGGAGTCACTGCCAGCCACTGCCAAGACAAGCAGCATGTAAAGATGCTGGTAAGCCACGAGCCACATGGCAAGGTATAGATTTATGGAAATGGATTAATTTAAGCTATAAGAACAGTTAGCAAGAAGCCTGCCGTGGCCATACAGTTTGTAAGCAATATAAGTCTCTGTGTTTACTTGGTTGGGTCTGAGCAGCTGTGGGACTGGCGGGTGACAAAGATTTGTCCTGACTGTGGGCCAGGCAGGAAAACTCTAGCTACAGTCTCTGCCATGTTGGGTTTCAGCAGCAGTCACAGGGTGCACTCAGCACTCAGGAATCCAAAGAGGAACCTCATTGTCCTGAGGAAAGACACAAACAGAACCCTGGGCCCACATCAATACCAGATCGGGTCTCCTCCAAGTGCCAGTAGAAAGATCCTTCTATTGCACCAGAGGGTGATTTGCAACAGGAGCCCTCCAGTGCTTATCTGCAGCATATACTCCAGCAGAATCCACTGATAAAAATTTAAAATATATAAAACAAGGGAAAGAATAGAATGTAGAGAGGAATAATGAGTCCCTAGTTCCCCCTTTTGACTTTAGCAAAATATGTTTGTTTGTTTGTTTAAATAGTTCAAAATTTTCTTTTATTTTTAATTTTTTAATTAATTAATTAATTTTTCTATTATCAGCTTGATACAGTATAAATTCTTAATAGTGAAATGTTTCATTGAGGCTGCTCAGTAATTGAGTAAAACCAAAACTTATTATAAGTCATAGTCATCCTAGGGTCCCCCATGCTATATATATAGCCTCCATGGTTCTGTGGGTTATAGCCTGATTGTTCTTTTCTTTATATCTAGAATCCACTTTTGAGTGAGTACATACCATGTTTGTCCTTCTGGGTTTGGGTGCCTCACTCAGGATGATTTTTTTCTAGTTTCATCCATTTGCCTGCAAATTTCATGCTGTTATTGTTTTTCTCTGCTGAGTAGTACTCCATTGTGTATATGTACCACATTTTCTTAATCTATTCTTCAGTTGACGGGTGTCTAGGTTGTTACCAGCTTCTGGCTATTACAAATAGTGTTGCTATGAACATAGTTGAATATGTATCTTTGTGGCATGAATCAGCATTCCTTGGGTATATGCCCAAGAGTGGGATGGCTGGGTCTTGAGGTAGTTCGATTTCTAATTTTCTGGGAAACCGCCATACTGATTTCCACAGTGGTTGTACAAGTTTACATTCCCACCAACAGTGGAGGAGTGTTCCCTTTGCTCCACATCCTCTCCAACACTGACTGTCATTAGTGTTTTTGATCATAGCCATTCTGACAGGTGTAAGGTGGTATCTCAGAGTTGTTTTGATTTGCATTTCTCTGATGATTAAGGATGTTGAGCATTTCTTTAAATGTCTTTCAGCCATTTGTGATTCTTGTTTTGTGAATTCTCTGTTTAGCTCTTTAACACATTTTTTAATTGGATTGTTCAGTATTTTGATGTCTAGTTTCTGGATTTCTTTATATACTGTGGAGATCAATCCTCTGTCAGATGTGGGGTTGGTGAATATCTTTTCCCATTCTGTTGGCTGTCTTTTTGTCTTATTGACTGTGTCTTTTGCCCTGCAAAAGCTTCTCAGTTTCAAGAGGTCCCATTTATTAATTGTTGTGCTCAGTGTCTGTGCTGTTGGTGTTATATTTAGGAAGTGGTCTCCGGTGCCAATGTGTTCACGAGTACTTCCTACTTTCTCTTCTATTAAGTTTAGTGTAACTGGATTTATGTTGAGGTCTTTGATCCACTTGGACTTGAGTTTTGTGCATGGTGACAGATATGGATCTATTTGTAATCTTTTAAATATTGACATCCAGTTATGCCAGCACCATTTATTGAAGATACTTTTTTTCCCACTGTATAGTTTTGGCTTCTTTGTCAAAAATCAGGTGTTCATATGTGCATGGATTAATGTCAGGGTCTTCAATTTGATTCCATTGGTCCGTATGTTGGTTTTTATACCAGTACCAAGCTGTTTTTATTACTATAGCTTCATAGTAGAACTTGAGGTCAGGGATGGTGATTGAAATTGAAGAAGATATCAGAAAATGGAAGGATCTCCCATGCTCATGGATTGGTAGGATTAACATAGTAAAAATGGCAATCTTACCAAAAGCAATCTACAGATACAATGCAATCCCCATCAAAATCCCAACACAATTCTTCACAGACTTGGAAAGAAAAATATTCAACTTCATATGGAAAAACAAAAGACCAGGATAGCTAAAATAATCCCATATGATAAAGCAACCTCTGGAGGCATTACCATCCAACCAGCTCTCTTTATGAGTTGAATTCTATCACTTTTGGGATATTTGCTATTAATCTCTCCCAAAAAATTACTACAAGCTCTTTGCCAAGGTTCACTTTCTGCCTATAATTTGTCAATGTCATCCTTAGTTAAAAATACTACAGCTTTCTTTCTTTCTACTGGGTCCATTCTTGCTAATTGACAAACTTTCGATTTTCCTTTTAAAATCAAGTCAGATCTTTTCCACATAAGTTTTTAATTTTTTACTCTATTTGTTATAAATATCCATTCTAATATAATATCTTCCCTCTGAATTAAAATTCCTGTAGGAGAATGCTTAGAGGGTAAAATAACCAAAATGCAATCAATCTTTAGATCCACATGATCCACATTGTACTTTCTTTTCCATCAAGGCCAATTCTCTCTCGTTTCAGGTAATAATTTTCTTGTACTATTTAAGTCCTTGTCACCTTCTAAGGTTTTGAACACTTTACTCAGTTCATCATTTTTTACCCCACCAACAGTTCATAGATGGGTAAATGTCTTCGAATGATCTTTGAAAGTCATTAAGAGTCTGTAATTGATCTCTCCTAATTTGCTCCTTTTGGGGTCTAACTTTCTGTAGACCTATCTTATATCCTAAATAATTGATAGAATCTCCTCTTTGTATCTTTTCAGGAGCAATTTGTAATCCCCAACAAGGCAAAATTTTCTTTTCTTCTTCAAACATTTTTTTCTAAGGTATCTGTGTTTGAATCAGCTAGTAAAATATCATCCATGTAATGATAAATTATAGATTCAGGAAATTGTCTACATATTACTTCCAACGCCTGTCGTACAAAATATTGGCACAGAGTTGGGCTATTCAACATTCCCTGTGAGAGAACCCTCCATTGATATCTCTTAACTGGTTGAGAATTATTATAAGTAGGCACCATGAAAGAAAATCTTTCTCTGTCTTTTTCTTTTAAGGGTATTGAAAAGAAACAGTCTTTTAAATCAATAACTATGAGAGGCCATCCTTTAGTTAGCAATGTAGGCAAAGGAATTCCAGATTGTAGAGAGCCCATTAACTGAATTACCTTGTTAATTGCTCTTAGGTCTGTTACCATTCTCCATTTACCAGATTTCTTTTTAATAACCAAAACAGAATTCCAAGGGCTGGTAGATTCTTCAGTGTGTTGAGCATTTAACTGCTCTTGAACCAGCTGTTCTAAAACTTGTAATTTCTCTTTTGTTAAAGGCCATTGTCCAACCCAGACAGGTTTATCAGTTAGACATTTTGAAGGTAGGGCTGTTGGCACTTCTGAGAGTTCAACAGCAGTTGTGCTCTGTTTTTGTACCACCCATTGCAGTGTAGTGTAGAGCTTTTAGTTTGTAGCACTGACGAGTCACAGTAGGATTTCAAGCAAAGAATGAAGAATCATGCGTGTGCATCTGCAAAAACACCGAAACAAAACACTCGTTCCTCTCCATGTAACCAGAATGACAACATTGTTCCGGTGTGCGTGCGTGCGTGCATGCGTGTGTGTGTATTGCTGGTACACATTGTGCAGGTATGTGTGGACACCAGAAGTCATTCCTAAGGATGCTGTGCACCTTGGTTTTTTTAGATGGGGTCTTGGTGTTTGTTTTGGTCTGTTTTTTAGAAAGGGTTTCACTATGTTGACCTAGCTGGAATTCATTACGTAGACCAGGCTGGCTTCAAATATCCAAAGATCTGCTTCTGGTCGGTGAACTCAAGTCTTCTCATTTATACCACAAGCACTTTACCAGCTGAGTTATTGTCTCATACTTGGACTTCCTTAAGCTGTGTGTGTGTGTTATATATTATATAATTATATTAATATAAATATATTATATTAATAATTAAAAGCCAGAGATGGTGGATGACTAAAACAAAAGTGTCTTTCAGACACAGCAAGGCAACTGTGCATGTGAAATCATAGAAATTGAGACAGCATGTACTTGACCTGCATAAGCTCATACAATCCCAGTATGGAAAGAAGTGGTCATGAAGTCCCACCCCTAGCTGAGGAGCTTTTGGCAATTGATAACTTCTGGAATAATCCTTGTTCTTTAAGAGTGTGGCCCCTAGTAGTTCTACCACAATTCAGCAGAAGATCCCATATCTAAGAATCCATGAGTATCACAAATTAAACTTGATGTATTTAAAAGAAAGGTAAGAAGATACCGAGTTGGGTATAAAAGGGAAGTATGGTGATTTGAGAAGTGTAGCAAGAGAAGGTGTGAATATAATCAAAATACATTGTAAGAAATTTTCAAAGTACTATTAAAAGATTTATTTTTAAAGTTTCATGTATTTATAGAATGAATATTCCTCATATCTACCTTCTACTACTTCACTCCAACTCTCTCTAGTGCACCTCACCCTCCATTCCTCCCTAGCTGTATGTCTTACATACATGTAGTGCTGCCCATATGTGCATGTGGTCCTCTGCTGGGACATGAACAACCTACCATTGGCCAACTCCCTAAAGAGGAGTGACTTTCCTTCCCCAAACCTATCAACTGCCTATAACTTTTCAGATGGGGTGGATTCTCAGATTTTGTATTTTATAAACAAAGGTTGTAGCAATTTCTGCATGTGAGCTAATATTTACTTCTTTTCCATACCCTGCAGGATGCCTGAAAGGGTTCTTTGGAAAGAACTGCAAAAGAAAATGTCACTGTGCCAACAATGGCCATTGCCACAGGATATATGGAGCCTGTATATGTGACCTAGGGCACTATGGAAGATTCTGTCATCTCAGTAAGTCACGGCCCACTGCATGATTTCTCCCTGTGTGAAGGACAGTGGCTTAGAATAGTGTGAGGCTAGAAACAGAGTACCATTTCTGTTATTGGCCCTGAGTTATAGCAAGATATATCCAATACGAAATTATAACCTTTGAATATTTTATATGATAGCATCAGATCTTTGAGCACAAAAATTGAGTCAATAAATCTGGTCAAAAAGTTTGGGAAGATCACTTTTCAGTAACAAAAATTGACTTTCTTAGGATTTGAATAACAGGCTCACATATTTAAATTTACTTGCAACCGTAAACAGTAAAGACTTAAGAGAAAACTAGCAAACAAGTGGTGGTGGTGGTGGTGATGGTGATGGTGGTAGTAACTGGTGATAGAGGGGTTGGTGGTGGTGGTGGTGGTGGTGGTGATGGTAACTGTGGTGATGGAGGGAATGCTGGTAGTGGTGGTTGTAGCAGTGGTGGTGGTAGTGATAATGGTGATGGTGGTGGTAATAATGGTTAACATTTTGAAAGACACAATCTTTAGGAAGAGTGCACACATCCCAGTTCCCTCTAGGTTTACTTATGAACATCATTTGACTAGTTCCTAGGACCCCAAGTCTTACAACTTATCAATGTTTCTCTATCCATACCAAATGCCACAAACTGAGTACCTTAAAACATAAATCCATTGTCTGACAGTTCTGGAAGCTGGGAGCCCAGTTTGAAGGTGTCAGTGGTTTTCTGGTCCCTCTGATGATGTTCAGGCCTCTTCCTGCCATAGGAAATTCCTTCTATCATCATACCACCCTTCATTGGTGCTTTCACAACATGCAGGTCTCTGGACAAATCCCTCTATCTGTAAGCTCATTATGTATTGAATTAGAAACAAACATATCCCAATACAGCCTCATCTTAACACATTATCGCCTTGATATACTCGAAGTAAAGTCATATTTTTAGGTCCTGAGAATCAGGACTTCAAAATACAACTGTTGGATATTCTATCTCGATGCCTGATACTAGATTGCCCACAGAGATCTGTTCCACTTTTTCTTTTTATCCAAACTTGTTTCCAAGCAAATATTCTAGAATAAACAGAATAGCCTAGAACAAGATAGACCCTCGTCTTGAGGAGTCTAATGCTCTCTATGGAACATGGAGGTCATGAAAACGATCACTTGTTATTAGAACTGGAGCCGTTGTTGAAGAGTCCATATGGCTCTCTTGATTGTCTGGCTTTAGAGATTATTCACAATGTCCCTGGCAACCAGAACTGGGATTTGCTTTGAGCCATCATAACCACCACATAGAATGAACTCTACTAATGTCATTTCCAGTCCCCCAGGGAAGCACCACAACTCACTGCATTTTCTGCAGGCAGCATGTCACAGCAAAGACCATCAGGGCACACCAAACAATTACTTTGAGCCCAGGAGCACCTTAAAGCACATTTCATTTGAGAAGTCTCTTGAGAATTGATAACTGGGAAACAAAATAATTGTCAGAGATATGTTTTGGAAAGGGAATTGAGCTGTTCTAAGAACTCAGCCGAGAGAATGGGAAAGAGGAAGAGAGAAGAAGCATGAACTACGGTATGCTATCCTAAACACAAGGGCAGGGGGTTCCCAAGTTAGAATTTCAGCCCTGATTGCATCATGTCTAAAACTCAATGGCCTGGGGAAAATAAAGAAGACAGGACAAGCAGCACTTGCCACAGAAGTAGTCAAGATAATATCACTGTCACAATGGAAGCTTTGTGTAATCTGTGCGATGTAAAATTATTTCTGATTACCATATAATGAGAGGGAGTAAGGACAATGGCCAACCTTCACATAAGTGCTTGTCTATCATCTCCAAGCTGCAGCAGGATGATGAGGGTCCTGGCAACCAAAGCAGTCCTTGGAGAATATTAAGTCCAGGCAGCAATAGAGCACGTTTGAGAAGCAATCTCTCTCCCAGCATCACTGCAGCCTTTTAAGTAATTCAGCCTTCACTGTTCATGTCCAGTTGCCAAAAAGCAAATGAATTGCCTGATTTGAAAGACATTTGTTGCCTCATTTTTCTTTGGCAGTCATGATGATCCCGTTATTCTACTTATAATCAGGCCCCAAAGAATGTCATGCTTATGCACTAACACTTTCAAATAAACAAAGCATGGTTTTCAGGTGACCAGTCTGCTTCACTCTGCTTGCAGGCTGTCCCAGGGGGATGTATGGAGCTGGCTGTTCTGTGGAATGTCAGTGTGTGGAGGAGAACACCCTGGAATGCAGTGCCAAAAATGGTAGTTGCACCTGCAAATCTGGTTACCAAGGCAACAGATGCCAGGAAGGTACAATCTGATGATGAATTTTTGTACTTCTCTAATAATAAATGATCAGCCTTTGTTCAGTGTTGGTCATTAATTAGGTAATCTGCACCAGTGTCCTCCGAGGTGGGAATGCTTTATTGATCCCCTGTTGTGGGTGAGGAAACTGAGAGAAGGGGGGCAATACAATTATTTAACTGTGTCTTCTTGGCCCCTGCTCTTAGCAGTCCCCATTCTAGCCAGAGCAAAGGAAAAAAAAAAGATCACACAGCTTAAAATTATACCTAAAAACAATTGAAGATAGATAATACAGAGTCATCAACCAAGGACCTGCTGTCTTCCAGAATGAAAGAATATACCCTTTCATCTAAAAATCAATCATCAAAATAAATTTATTAACAGTACCTTAACCATTGAGAGTTTAAATGTGGGTACCAGTACTGTCATTTCTCAACTATATAGATGTCACATAACTATTAGACAAATCTATAAACAGTAAGCTACGATTCCAATCATAAGTAATGTGTACATATGTTGTGGTTGCATGCAAACACTGGGAAAATGGTGTCCCAGTGTGTCAGTAATGTCATCCCTGGCTTGTAGACTCTCTGGGATGATGCTCATGTTTTGGTGTCTGGTCACTTTGTCACTGAACCCCATCCATGCCACTTCTTACGAATGCAACTTGCAGCTTTCCTTGGAGTTTTTTTTTTTTTTTTGTTGCCCTATACAACTTCTTATGTTCTGATCTACCATATTCACCCATTCATGTTGTATTTAATATTGACTGATCATTCTCTGGCTAGAGTCTGGGTTCCATGTGGGTATCTATGTTTTGTTTCCTCATATTTTCCCTCGATCCTGCAGTAAAGACACTAGTCAGTAAATCTTTTCTTAAGTCAACACAAGTGTATGGAGATTCATGTTTATTGTCTATGTATTTTTCATTAAGTACTAGGTATTCTGTTTTAGGAAAAAAAATGGTCACACCTGCTTTGCTCTTTCGTAAAAACTGTACACATGACAAACAAAATGATAAGGACTAATGGTAAGTCATTACATCATTTGCAACCAGAAGAAGATACTGGGTTTGGATGGAAGACACCGTAGTGTTGAGTGTGGACTCAACACTCACAGAAGCCAGGGAATTGAAACTTGTCTTAGAATCCCTTATGCACAGGTTTAGGAAAGTCTGTTCATCTTGCTCTGTGACTATAAACCTGTACCATATGAGCAAGCCCAGCAGGCTATTGCAGTGGCTGGATTGTGACTACCTAAGGAGTGAGGAAAAGAATTTGAGGAAACACAACTCCTTTTTTTTGATTTTTCGAGACAGGGTTTCTCTGTGTAGCTTTGTGCCTTTCCTGGAGCTCACTTGGTAGCCCAGGCTGGCCTCGAACTCACAGAGATCCACCTGGCTCTGCCTCCCGAGTGCTGGGATTAAAGGCATGCGCCACCAACGCCCGGCAACAACTCCAATCTTAAACAAATGTGTTTACTACGACACAAGAATGGGTCTCATGTCACTCTCTCAATCTCCGCCCTGGTTTTAAGCCCTGTGTTAGCTTTCTATTCATGTCCACAGAGGTGCCGTGTTCTGGAAGTCAACGCACGAGGATATAATACCATGTACATACACCTGAGTAAATTTAATTTATTCTGACAACATTTCCTTAAAGCAGCTGCTGAATATACTTTATTGGAAAAGGCTTCTGAGATTCCTACTGTGAAAGAAAATGAGTTGAAAGTGTATGTAAATCAGCAAAATAGAGAGGTCACCATAATCTCTAGAAAACATATTATTTTTCAATCAGATAACTTTGTCCAATTCTGATAGTTTTGTCTAACCACAAAATGAAATTATGAATAAGACTGGAGCATGTGAATGGGCTCACCATGATTGGCAGCTGAAATTAAGGCAAAAAGAGCTCTTTAAGAGTTGTGCAAGATGGAAATCAGGCCTGTTGTCTTTCTCTGTGTGTCTAAAGCACTGGAGTCCAGGGCCAGACACATCTTCAAGATTCTTACCTCCGGGCCTGTGTCTGAATTAAACATGAATAGTCAATTAAGGATTGTTTCAGTGGTACTGGGAAACAGAACCCTGAACAGTTAATACCAACCTCATTAGTTTATCAGCAATAGCTTCTACAAACAGAAAAGCCACTTTCCTCCATTAACCTGTGATATAGAAGAGAAAACCACTTAAAACCTGTCTGTGTATCCCGGGTAAAAGTTTGTGTCCCGAATATTGCAGACCCCTGCTACAAGCAGATTTCTCAATGTGGAGGACCTAGTGGTCCAGTGACCCCCATTAACCCATTTTAGGAAGTCTGTGCAACTCCCATTCCATTACAAAAAAATTCAAATCTTGATTCAAATAGTTCTGTGGCAGGCAAACTTGAAATTCAGAACCACTGTGGGTCTCCTAGAGCACAATAAATGGCTTGAGTGGCTTTTAATCGTCTAGCATCATAGAGTAATGGGAGCACTGGCTTCCAAAACTGAAAGATGGAGGATTAAATTTCAATTTTGCTGCTTACAGCTTGATGACACCAGATACACCACATCACCTCTATAATCCTCATTTAATATAGGATAAAGGTGTGATTGCTGTTTTTTTAATGGAAGTATGATCTATTTATATAAGGATATGGCTGCAGATCTGGTATAGACACTTCAAAAAATGTAGTAATTCTGCTATTCAGAGACTCTGCCCAGCACAAAAGATACATCACAGTTGGGCATAGTGCATTGTAACATCTACCATTGTCAAGTGTTTAAGGAAGTTTCACTGTTTTCTCTGTGTTCAGAGGATTATTTCTCCCAGGTTTCTACTTGCAGGGGATTGGATAATGGATCCTATGCTGTCTATAAAGGTCCCATGTGCCAGTAGTATCTACTGCTTGTCTTTTCCATCAATGGTTCAAAGGACATGCAACAGGACAGCACCCACTTTCTCCTTAGACACTTTAGACACTGTATATGCCCATAAAAGAATACAAACTCCAAAGCTCTGCCTTGACTAGGCTTAGAGAAGGAGGCAGTGATGAGGAAAACGGACATGAAGCTAGCTCTTGGAGGCAGCCTTCTGAGCCGCTTTTTATAAATTATGCCTATTTCATGTTTGTTCTGTACAAGTGCTTCCAGAGGAATATCAAAATGGCTTCCATTGTTACTGCCTGAAAAAAAATACAACACACACACACACACACACACACACACACACACACACACACACACATTTTCAGCAAAAGAAAAATAGAAAAGAAAAGAAAAAAAGGCAACTACTATATCTGTGTTTCCAAAGTGACAGACACAGCATTGTGTTGATTTCTTCAGGGAATACTTTTGGAGGTGCTATAAATCTTCAAAGTGAACATTTTTTTTTCTTTGCAAACCACAACACACACACAATTTGCCAACCCACATAGGCAACAGGGAGAGTGAAATCTGGAGCCATCTTTCTTTATGTTTTTATTTTATAAGCCTGCCCTGATGGCCTCTGGGGACCAGAATGCCAGTTTTCCTGTGGACTCTGTGAAAATGGAGGTCATTGCAATGGAAGCTCTGGAAACTGTGACTGTGCTCCTGGTTACACAGGAAAATCCTGTGCCATGTGTGAGTAATAAACCCAGACAGGATGAAGAATAAAGTCAACAAATTGTTAGCTATATAAATGCTTTGTTCTCTGAGCTGCTGCTCAATATACTGGCTACAGGCTACCTGACTAACGGTTGTTGAAACAGGATTCCAGTGTTTGGTAGCCTTAAAGGATCATCGATTGCTTTTCTTAATTCTGTGAGCTGACAGGGCTACTCTGGGTCACTGATGTCACCCAGAAAGCTATTTCAACAGAGATGTCATTTGGGAACAGATTGGGCTTGGTTGAGCATCTCTGCTTTCAAACCTATCTGTTCCTGTATGGCATACCTCAAGGTTTGCCCCAGCTCCAAGGCACAGCAGTGTCAGGATAGCATTCCAAGAAGTCTCTAAAATCAGCAAGAGTAGACCAAAGCCTAGTCTCAGAAGACACATCATCATTCCTCCCTCTTTCTCTTGGTTATGACACATCCCAAGGCAAGGCAGATTTGGTGAGGAAGACAAAGAGATTCTATTCTCTGGAAGAGTAGCAAAACTTCCTTGCCAAAGACCTGCAAGTCGGGAGCTGCAGCTGCTGCCATTGCAGAAACCAGGGCCACATATTCGGAGTTCTTTCAAAAGGCACCTTAAGGAATTCTAGACGAGAATTACCATTTTTGCAGGAATGGTAGCAGATTGAAGAGAGCTAAAAAAAAAGAAAAATGATGAGCTAAATTGAAGCTGTTTGAGAAAGCCGATAGACCGACCACTGCCTGCCCTGTCTCCTGCAGGGGATGGTGTTCGCAGAGCCATGTGCTAAGCCTACCTGCATTGTCTTCTCTGCTCTGCCCACAGTGAAGCCCAGTGGTCCTAGAGCTTCTGTAAAGCTATGGGCTTGACATTATTTTGCATAATGTTTCCAATTGGCTTGTTAAGGTCAAGCATGAATCCGTTGGTTTTGACTGGCTATTGTTTCCTGAGTGGGCATAGTGATCTGAATTAGCATTCCATGCTTAGGACTTTGGACAAACCCACAGGTAACTGGGAGCAAACACCCTGAGGATAGTATTTAGCAGCAGGCTAATCATCTAATTATTTTGGGGAATACACTGATGCCCCCAAGGATAACCTTCAAACAAAAGTGACAGGACAAGGTCTTTGCCTGACAAGTTTCAGTTATAATGAGACAGTTTTTATTTCAAGACCATTCTAACACTGTTGGCAATCATTTCAATAGTGCAGAAGTTTGCCAGAGTAACAGTCAAACATCCTAACATACTTGTTTGCTGTAGGGAAAGGTGGGGGGTGGACTTAAAGGTAAGAATTTACATATTCAAAAGGTAGCTACTTCTTATTTGCTGTTTCCACAGTGAAGTGACATTTCCCCTTGTCTAACTCAACCTTAATGGAATAATTGTTAAGCAGAGGGTAATAAAGTTTACACTCTTTCACTTGCCAGATGATATAAATAGATAGTTGAAAAAAAAAACTGTTGAGAAAAGCAAGCTCTTTAGTCTTTTAAATACTTATTTTAATAGTTGTATAACAATTCTTTCATGCTAGGATTTCAACCTCTAGAAAATGCTTCATGATGTCCCTAAGAAGTGTCTGATGGAGAGTAATATTGACTTAAATTTTATTAACTAGGTTATAATCCATGTATTAAATTGAATAGACAGATATATTCCATCACTCCCAAGAGCAGTTGGATTTTACACTGAGACAAAAAAAAAAACACAAATTATACAGTCATTACAATAAAGAATGGAAGAGCCTACATGTGAGAACTCACAAAGACTATCAAAGAGTGCATAGCATTTTTAAAGGCTTATACTTGAAGAAAAACATACAGCATTTCTGTAAATGCTCGATATGGCACTCGAGGAATTTTAAGACTGTGTTACTTTGCCTAATGAACTGTAAAACAGTTACAGGCTATCTGAAGTGAATGTGTTATAAGGATAGAGGGAAAGCTCATTTCTCTGTGTCCATGTGTGTGATGTTATGTGTGAGCATGTGTCTGTGGGTACTGATGTTCCTGTGCACTTTCATGGGTGGGTGTCAGCAGCGTTGCTCAGTTACCCTCCACTTTATTTTCTAAGGCAGAGTCCTCTCTGAGCCCACATTCCATCCCTTCAGCCGGGTTGCCTGGCCAGTAACCCCCACTGCCACTATCACTGTAATGAAGGATATGTATGTACCACTTTGCTTGACTTAAAAGTAATAGTTCTAACATTTTCTTTTGTCAATACATGTTCTTCGACAATTTTATACCCATATAAAGCACATTCTGGTCACTCTCATCCTCTCTTTGTCTTGTCTCCCTCCCTCCCGGCCATCACTTCTCCCCTATATTCATGAGTTTTCATTTTGTTTTCCACAGAGTTTAATTTGAGCCATCTGTATGATCATGGCTTTGAAACCATCAAGTAGAGACTGGCAGGCTCACCACTGGGTATACAACTGAACACTATGCCTTGCCTCACCCAGAACCTGTTAGTTGTCCAGAGTTCAACAGCAAATAGGAGGGTCCCGTGAACTCCTTCTCATTCAAAGCTGATTGCTATATGTGCCTGATATGTGTGGGTCCAGCATCAGTGCCCACAGCTGCTGACAGTTCATCGTTGTCATGGCCAAGTCATGCTCAGATGGCACTGCGCAGCTCTTCTCCCGGTCTTTCAGTTACTCTCTTCTTTACCCCCTTCCACAATGTTCCCTGGGCATTAGTTGTATAGTCTATATGACATATTTAGAGTGGGAGTTCTGGAGATTCAAACTAAAGTCCTCTTTACCAATTAAACTATCTCCCAATGTATAATTTGAAAGATATTGGCCTAATATAAACCCCACTGCTTGGAAAATATAAATACAAATATTTGGTAAATTTTTCTATATGAGAATTTTATTTCAGTGTAAGAAAATCTTCTGGATTATGATGAATTGATGTGTGTGTGTGTGTGTGTGTGTGTATGTGTGTGTGTGTATGTGTGTGTATGGTGTTTGTGTGTATGTACAGGGGTTGTATGGTTTATTTTTAGTCTTATATCTAGACTGCATGTAGAGGTAGGAATGACAGAGTCACAGCTATAGGCATATATGAAAATGTCATAATAACAATTATTATGAGCAATAAGTCTATGCTAAAAAATTTAAATGATTAAAAATACTTTTTGTGTCTGTAAAAAAAATCTTTATTCTATTTATTTATTCTGTGTCTGGCATGTCACTGAATAATCAACAAAGTTGTCCCTGATTTATAATTATCAGACCACTATTTCCAGAGCCAAAGCACAAAACAAAGATATACTGTCTGCTAGGGGTTTGATCAACTAACTCAGTTATATAGCAGAGTTGTGACCACTCTGACCATGCCAGGGTTCATGATTTGGATGAATGTGTAATACCCAGGGAGCTGACATTGAATACCATGGATGGAAAAGAACTAAAAACTGTAAATATACCTATCTGTGTGTGTGACAACTGGTAGAAAGTAGTGCTGCCGACTGACGTTGTGGCCATATCCACATGGTAGGATATAGACGGTATGTTTCCCTCTTCTCCAGTTGTAGATTTTCTGTTTACTGCTTTGTTTTCCTTCCATAATGGGTAGGGAGGTACATGGCATCATCTTTAACCAATCTTAGACTAAATATCTGTGCATGGTAATTATGTATTCTTACAGCAACACGTGGTTGCTTAGTAATTCTGTTAGAACAAACTTTCCCTCTAATCTTGCTGTAGTTTGTTCCTTGTAGTTGAGACCCCTTTCCCTTTTCACCCTGCTGTATATGCCGAGTTTAATCCATTAGTTCACTACCAACAAAAGCAAAGACCTTTTAAAAAAGCTAGTAATGTTGCCTCTGGATGGTTCATTTCCCCTACTGTAGAAATCCCATTTTCTGCCTCTTAATAATTTGGTCAAATTTCTGTCATGTGTTTTTTGAGGTAAAACACATCAGGTTTCTTCAGTACTGAAAGGGAATGCCAGAGAGAAAAAGAGGGGAGAGATGTGAGGATGAAGAGGCTCATCCCAAACACATCCATGCTTTGAACATCATTTGATGAAGCTCCAGGAAAGTTATCCGGCCACTGGCTTAATCCTGCTTCCGTGGGAAGCTGGTAAATGCTTGTTAACTGGATGATGAAGTAGTAGAGACCTGCGTTGTAAAGCCTGGATGCTCCCACTGTCATGATTCTAGACACCAATGTGACCTCAAATGGCTCTTACAAATCTCCGGACCTTTGGCAATGGGCTGTTCCAAGCTGTAGCCATGAGGTCAGCACACCACAGGCTCACACCCGTTATATTCTCAACAAGCCTTTTCTTCAGACAGGACTTTTTAGAGTAGTTTCTAAACACACAACCAGATTGACCTTTTTGGTTGAAGTAATCAACAAATAGTTTTGGGCTGGTCTAAAACAAAAAATAATAACAAAGAGGACAAAAGGTTTTGGGGGATATAAGGATGTCTGGGTGGATGGGAGAAGTTCAGGAGAAAATTAGGATGGATGAGATAAAAATACACTGTGAAATTCTTAAAGAATTAATGAGAACATTAAAAAAACAATTATTTAGATGAAATAATTTAAGATTCAAAAATGCAAAACAGAAAGTATTGCTTTATGTGTAAACACCCTCTTTAGGCTTTTATTCTGAAACTCATGTAGAATTTTAATTTAGAGTGATCTTTTGTTCCTGTTAAAAAACTTCTGAGCTGTTTTGCAACAACTTCTATCTCATTCACTCTAACCAGGGCTGGCATTTTGTTACACACCTTCTAAAATATCGTTATTAAAGAAAAAAATATAGGCATTGAAAGTAGAAAGAAAAAAAAGAGTGTGAAAGAAAACAAAACAACCAGATGACTGAAAACATTTTAGAACAATTCACCGTCTTGAGAATCAGCAAATGCAAAGATGTCAGATGCAACCAAATGCTTCTTCCTCCAAAGCGATTGTAGATCTCATTTTTTTAAACGTTGCTGTAAAATAAATTGTATTTAAATAATACATTTCTCATCCCTCCCTGCAGTGAGATGCATTTCCCTTACCAATCTGGTTCTCAGCAGGTGGTCCAGCCTGATGAAGTATCAGCAAAATGTCAGCTCCCACAGAGAAGTGTGACAGAGGCAACACAGAGCAGTGACAGGCCTCTCAAAAGCTATTGTGCAAATTCAGCTTTCAAACGGGTGTGGTGGATGGCTGAGGGGTACCCCATTGCCTCGCGTTCCTCCTGTGCTCAGAAGGGACAAAGGGATACAGTGCACCGCATGTAAAGCTGTGATGTTTGTGGTGGTGGATCTGGACTTACATGGCTTGGGTTTCATACCCACATGCTGAAGAAGTTAGTATTCACATTAGCTTTCATGTTTTTCAAGCATATGCCCTTTGAATGGGGGCCCTAGTCACTCCTCTATGCAATCACCTTTATAATGTCTATAGATCAATTAAAATTAAAAAGTAATTGCCTTGTCACTTTATAAACCGCATTGACCTACTGATGCTGTATAAAATGAAGTCAAAACTCCAAGGCACTAACACAAAGTCTGTTCTATTCCTTCCTTTTCTTACCACTGTGACTGAATGTTCAAAAACAGCAACTGCAGAGAGGAAGTGTTTAGTTTTGCAAGTCCCTCAAACTCTTCACAGTTCTGCTCTTGTTCAGAAGTCCAGAGTTCAAAGTCTCTTCAAACCCCCAAGTTATACTTAGCTGTGAGCAGCTGGTAAGAAGCACAGTGTCCCGGCCAGCAGGGCTTCAACGGGTGCTCGACCACCCTAAGGACGGAATGCAGGGACAGGAGACACAAAGGAAATACACACACAGAATGACTTTCCTGTTTAAAAAGAGAATGATAGGGGTGTGGCGAGTTGAACCAAAAGAAATCTAAATGAAACAAACCCATAAGGCCAGTTGGGCAGAGATTAGATCCTGCAGTTCCATGTTTGGTGTTTGTCTTGAGGGGGTTCGAACAGGCTTAGGCTGTCCCTGTGCCATGAGCCGTACACAGTTTCTCTTTTGGACTATTGCTCTCAGCTTGTCTTTCTGACATTGAACATCCTATTGCAAGTTAGTCTTCGCCCTCACATCATCACACTTTAACCGCTCTCATTTTTTTGCTCTCATATAACGTACTGTGTTTTTCATACATAGCTCACATACTTCAGTCATTCAGTCCCCTCCTCCAAACACCGTGTGAACTTAAACATGATGTCATTCTTCATTGCTTTTCTTTCTAAAAGTATGTTCTCACTGGTGTGTGTGTGTGTGTGTGTGTGTGTGTGTGTGTGTGTGTGTGTGTGTGATGAGTAGACACATGCAAGGGTGTGTATCACACAACGTTCTTGAAGCTGGTTCTCTTCTGCCACCTTTTGGGATCCAGTGACATAACTCAGGTTAGGTTTGTGTGAAATGCTTTTATCTTCTGAGACATCTTGCTGGCCTCCGATATTCTTTTCTAGTTAGAATTCAAGGGATTCATCTTCACCATAGGTAAACAATCCCAGCCAGGAGGTCCTTTCACTTCATATATTATTGATCTGTGTGCTATAATTAGTTGTCTGCTTGTCAATGGTGAGTACTAAGTCAATGGTAATTAACTTCCACATCCCCAGCTCTGGACATACCAGGGATGTTCAAGAAAGGCTTCCTAGCTTCAATTGTACAATGTTCTTGACAATTCTGTAAAGAAGGTTGGGATTAAAGTTTCATAGAAATAGCCAATTGAGTGAAAGGAGACATGATAAACACAGAATTGATGGAACTAAGAAATAACCAGTGACTTGGACTGAGTAAGCTCTACTGAATTGTGACACTCTTTGAAAAAAAATGATGCAAAAGGAGAGAAATGGGTAGATACTCAACCCCATAGTCTCTGTTCTAATTCTTTTTTTCCCCATTCCAATTCCAAAAGTACTTTTTAAAGGATTAGATGATCAACAGTATCAGATAGTAGCAAAGTTGTATTCTTGGTTTATTCCCAAATTTCCTCATTGATTTCCTTATATACCAACCAACTAGAATTTAAATATATCATTCAATATGTACGTACTAAATAAGAATGCTGTGTTGTAAATCCAGGCCTCTGCAGTCAGTAGCAACATAATAGTTGTTAGGTCTCAAACCCAGGCCAAAGGCTAACTGAGGTGCCTATTTAATGCAGCAAAGTGGGCCTGGCTGCCAGGTCCTGCCAGCATCTCTCAGTCTCTCCCTGTTAAAGGACACGGTTGGCATAAAAACACCACAACCGAGAGCACACAGGGGAAAGAAAGGATTTGTTCCATCTCACTTCTCCCAGGTCACAGTCGTCACTGAGAGGCCAGGAAAGGAACTCAGCAGGGCAGGAACCTGGAGGCAGGTCCTGAAGCAGGGGTAATGCGGACTGTGGGAGACAGCTCCCAGGATCAGCTCAGGGCATAGAAGGAATGCCTCAGAGTAGCCAGGGGGAGGAACTTTTTTATCTGAGGGTAATTGGGAACAAGTTTGAATCTATGACTGGTGAAATAAGGAAACACACACGCTTTCTGATGCTAACTTCCTCTTCCACTTCTCCTTAAAATTGTTCTCTTGCTCATCTGCATCTCTTTTCTATAGAGTCGTCTTCCTTGCCTCCACACAGTTACAAATCTCCACAGAGCCACAGCCAAACACCTCATTTACAAAGCTCTCTCACCGTGCAGCGCTTTACACAGTTCCTAGGCACAGCTCCTCTACTCACTCACTCTTTCACCCACTCACTCCCTCATACTTCTCTCATGCTTCTTCTTCATCTCTCACTCAGCGTGCACACACACACACACACACACACACACACACACACACACACACACTCATACACTTCACTCACATTCTACAGCAGCTCTCACATAGCTCTACACAGCCGTCTCTCACCACACTGCCGCCGCTGCTGCTCCCTCACAGCCAAACTCTGGACAATCATAAGTTACATTTTCAGGGCCCTACCCATTCTCAAAACACAAGATAAGACATGTAGTTTCTCTTAGGCTAGTAATGTCACATTGACCCATGCACATAGCTCTAATTGGTGAGGGGTCCCAGACATTAAACAATTGGCTGAATCAAGCGGTCAGTGTACATGCAGAAAGGGAGCTACTGCCAGGACTATGTCTTGATGTAAACAGCCTGGCCTTGATTTAGCAATAAACAATACCTGGGAATTAGTCTTTGTGTATATTCTGTAGGGGCAGCTTAGTCTGTTTTGGACTAGTTCTAAGGTCTTTGCAAAATGTGTAAAAAGCTGTTTTTGAGACTGAGAATACTGTTACTTTCCTGTGTCAGTAAAGAAGAGTATTCTGGTAATATTTCTGTTCATCAGAATTATACAGTTTAAACAGAAATACACAGCTAAATGTGTGCCCAGAGATGTCAAACACATTACAAAGGGCTGTGGAAGGAACCCCACAGCTGTTCTTAATAAGGAGGCATAACAGTGGCACCCGAGAAAGTTACAGACAGAAAACAACTGGTCTCCAGAGCTAGTGACCCCATGGCTTTGCTAGGTGGGGCTCCCCATCAGGGAGTTATAGGGCTGGTGGGTCTGGTGGGTCAACTTGTCAAAAACTAATTGCCACCTGCTGTATATTCTCACGGCCCTCGGCACAGGGGCCATGAAGGAACATTGTTATTGGCTTGTCCCTACATGGCTTGCTCAACCGACTTTCTTATATCACCAAATACTAGCTGCCCAGGTGCAGTACCACCCACAGTGGCCTCAGCCTTCCTTCATCAATCATTAACCAAGAAAATGCCCCACTGACAAGATGATGGAGGCGTGTTCTCAATGCAGGTTCTCTTTTCCAGAAGACACCAGCTTGTGTCAAACAGACAAAATTCTAACCATAACACTTGACTTATGAATGAGGAAACCAAATCTAGGAAAAAATAAGAAACATATCTAAAACAGTAATTTATAATCCATTACCAGATAATAAGTAAAGTAGATGGCAATCCACATGTTTATTCAGTAAAATAGTGTTTAATATTGTACCCATATACTGACAATCAAGAAAAGATGAAGAAATTTTTTCCATGGAGAGGATTTCATAGAACAACCTACAAAGAAAAGAAGTTAGACTGTTCTGTTTTGAGCCTCACATTTGTACATTACAAAAAGATTGACTAGCGCAGCTGGGAGTGTTACAGGGTTGCCGGTTATCACAATAGCCCATGCTCCGTTTAATGATGGATGAGTGATGCTTTTGTTTGTCTGTCTGCAACATGCTCCGCAGCCTGAGCTGCTGACTACCACACAATGCAATGACAGGTCTCAGTGGGACTCTGAGGTCAGCCAGTCCAACCGGACTCAACCTCGTGCCAGATCATCTCCTTGGGCAGCCAATTGTAAATGCTGTACTTCATCTAGTGTAAATAACAACCTGAGTTGCCTCTGCCTTCTGCAGATGCTTGATGTTCAAGTCCTCTTTGTTTTCATGGGGCTTCCCAATCCTTACTGTGCTTAAAATTCTCTGTCTGTTGGTTAAGTATAGCTGGCTAGCTGCCTCCACTAATCCATGATTATTCCTGAATTGAGTATCTGGCAGAGCACAAAACAAATGCTTTTTTTTCACAAAGTGAGCCATCCAGAAGTTTTACTCTCCAATACACACACCATTTGCAGGAATCTGGGCACAAAGATTATATTTTCCATAGAGATTATGAACTATGCAGGTTGTAATTTTTATTTACTTAAGACTGGATATTTCTCTTATCTGGCAAGCATTTATTCGTCAACTATAATGTCCTACTATGAAAATACAAGGACCAGTTTGACAAATAAAATTCTTTTTTAAAAAAATGTTTATCCCACTGTACCTAAATATTGTAATACTGTTCCTTTTATTTTACTTTTTAAAAGCAAAGCAATTTAAAAGGTTCCTAAGAGCATAGATTATGCTTGGAATTTTGTTCAGTTCACTGAAGGTTAATGACATGTCAGGTCATAATACTCATTAAGCTTTAGTCTTATCCTCCAATGAGATTTCTTTTACATACCACTGATTAAGTGCTATTTGGAATACTAAATAAGGTAAGACATTATCTTACCCTCTAGGAATTCATAAACAATTTAGTGGGTAAGAAATGTATGTAAATCACTTAATTGAGAGAGAGAGAGAGAGAGAGAGAGAGAGAGAGAGAGAGAGAGAGAGAGAAGGAAAGGAAGAAAATATTATGGATGCTCGATTGCTGCTTTGATTCATCCCTCTGGGGTAGCATCTTGAAGGATTCCTTGAAGAGGTAGTATGCTGGATATAGAATGTGTAGGTTAGTCAGGTATGAACTTCATCTCAGGTAGCCCTCCTAATAGCAGAAGCCCAGTGGTGTGAGATGATATGGTTGTGTAGAGAGTGACTGGATTTGGGTTGGGATGTGATGAAAGAAAAGGGAAAAGTGGAATAGTGATCAGCTGGCAGAATGGCAAGATGCTACATTAGTCAGTTTAGAATTCGGTTTTATATTGGAAATAATAAGCACAATTGAAGAATTTTTGTTATTTGTGAATGTGTGTGGTGGGGTACATGCTGGGGAGGGTTATATGATGTTCATATTCCTTTAAGTATGCATACTCACATGCTCATAGAAGCCAGGGGTCAGCACTGGGTGTCTTTCTCAGTTGGATCAACACCTTACCTTTTGAGACGAGGTTTCTCATTGAACCAGGAGTTACGATTGACTAGACTTTCTGGTAAGTAAATTCCATAAACCTGCCTGTCTATGCCTCCCAGAGTCGCTGAGGTGACAGATACTTGTAGTTCCATATGCCCGACTTTTGGAATGGGTGCGGGGGATCTGAAACCAGACTCTCATGCTCAAAGTGTAGTGGCTGAGCCATCATCTCTCCAGCCAGAGAATCTGTTTTGGAGATGGCTTAAACACGAGTTCGGCTGTTGTGCAGCACAGTATTTTACATTTGTTTTGCCATTGTCCCTATTTCGCTTATAATTCTGAATATTTATCCAGAGAGACAGAAAGACTTTTATAGTCATCATTAGTTTTCATTGCATATAATCATTACTATTACCATGATAAAATTATTGAGCATTAACTTAAAAGAGCCTTTTAAATTTTTAAACTGATTTAAAGCTTATTTTCTTGTCTGTTCCACCTGAAGCTCAGCTGTGGGGAAGACAGAAATGCTGTGCTTCCTCTCTCTGTGTGCATCCTACTCTTACCTTCTACCCTTGAAAGAAAACCACCATATGGTTAGCACCCACACAATAGGAAACACTCCTTTCCTGTGCAGTTGCTGGAAGCATCACCCTATAGTCTCTCATGTTCAAACACAGATCTGATATAAGCTTACAAATTCTGAAGGTTTACTGAAGCTTACTCAGTTTTCTGAAGGTGCGCATGGAGCTCTGCGAGGGTTTGCTTGAGTTGGTTTCAGGTGCGAGGAACTACTCCATGGAAATCAGAGGAGGAGAGAATGATTCTTACTCCAACTCCAAAGATACAACTTAGCATGGCAGTGAGCACCTACAGCTCCAATCCCGACTGCCAGCTCCTTTTCCAGGCCATTGCACTGGGGATTTCTGGTTCATTAAGTAAGTGCTTAATTTGACCTATTCCCCTAATGTAGAAAATGAAACCAATAAAGGACCACCCCTCATATCATATAATCAGAGTCTGATGAATACTAGCTAGGTTAAAATGTGTTATACCCTCAGAAAGGCACCTGACACATAGTATGTACTTAAAAAATTATATATTCTAAAACAAATACCCAAAAAGCTAAGCATGACAAAAATAGGTTTACAAATTGAATTGAGGTCTATTGTGTAAACATAGACCCATTAAAGATTTCATTTTGTGTCTTGTTACCTAACAAAGACATTTTAATCCTTGCAATACTTTTGTGAAGAGAGTACCATTACTATAACTACTTTCAGGCAGAGAAACTGAGGTACAGAAAGGTGAAATAACTTGCCCTGGGGAATGGTGCAAATGAAAAACTTAGAACTGAGGTATGAGTAGTTTACTACCAATGACCAGCCTTGACCACTGTGAAGTGCTGTCTGAGAGATGAGGTTTTCCTGAAGAGATGTTGAAACCAAAGATGGTGGAGGATTTAAGCAATGCAGGAAACTGAGATGGTGACACTATACATCCAAATATATATATATAGATGTATAGTTTGAGTTATGCTGGGCAGGGCATGCATGAACAATAACTTCTTGGAAAAAGTTATCCTTAGAATTCCAAAGAAAATTAAGAATTTAATTTTAGACATGACTGTTTCGAATTTCTGGCTATTGTAAGTAGGGCAACAATGAACATGGATGAGCAAGTATCTTTTCAGTAAGATGTATAGTTCTTTGGGTATATGCCTAAGAGTGCTGTAGCTGGATCTTGTGGTAGATCGTTCTCAGCTTTCTGAGGAAACTCCACATTGACTGTAGGAGCTGTACCAGTTTGCACTTCCTTTAGCAATTAATAAGGAATCTCCTTTCTCTGTATGCCCAACAGCATGTGCTGTCATTTGTTTTTATTAATCTTGGCCATTCTGGCTAAGGAAAGAAGGAATCTCAAAGTAATCTTAGTTTGTATGTCCTTGGTAGCTAAGGATATTTAAGATATTTTAAGTGTTTCTCAGCCATTTGTGTTTAATTTTTGTGAACTCTTTTTTAATTCTATACCTTCTTTTATTAAGTTATTTGTTTTATTGATGTTCAGTTCTTAAATACATATTCTAGATATGAATCCTCTATAAGGACTTTTTTCCATTTTGCAGGCTGCTACTTTCTTTCAATGGTCGTGTCCTTGTCTGTGCAGAGCTTTTTGGTTTAATTTGGTCCCATTTATTAATTATTGGTTTTAATGTCTGTGTTATTGGTATCCTTTCCAGAATGTTCTTTCCTGTCTAATGAGTTCAAGTCTATTCCCTTATATCTGGTTCGGGGCATCTACATGTATGCCGACATCCTTTATCCATTTTGAGTTGAGTTTTGTGCAGTTTGTGATAGACGTAGATATATTTTCCTTCTACATGCAGCTATCGAGTTTGACCAGAACTATTTGTTGAAGACGCTATTTTTTTTCTCCAGTGTGTATATTTGGCCTCTTTGTCAAAAATTGAATGTCTCTAGGTGTGTAGAATTATGTCTTGATCTTCAACTCTATTTCATTGAACAATGTGTCTGACTTTTTATGACGATACCATTTTGTTTTAATTGCTATAGCTCTGTAATACAACTTGAAATCTGGGATGGTGGTACCTTCAGCAGTTATGTTATTATTCAGAATTGTTTTAGCTACTTTTATTTGTATGTATGTGTTTGAGTGTGTGTATGCACGTGTACATATGTGTCTGTGTGTTTCATATGAAATTCAAAATTGTTTAGTCAAATTCTGTGAAAAAATGTGTTAGAATTTTGATGGGGTACATTTACACAGTAGAATTTTATTCATCTGATAAAAGAAAATGAAATTTGTTGGCAAATGGGTGGAGCTAGAAACAATCATCCTGAGTGAGATAAACCCAGACCCCAAAAGACAAATTTTGTGTGTTTTCTCTTATATGTGGATGTTAGCGTTTAAGCTTTAGATATATGTGTTTCAATCCAAATAACCACAGAAGTTGGGTAGCTAGAAAGGAACCAGGAGGGAGGAGGAGATGTTTTGAAGAGAAGGAAATAGAATAGAGTATTATAAAGAGATAAAGCAGAAACTAGAATGGAGGATTAAATGAGCAGGGGGATGAGAGGGCAAGGTAAAGCAGGAAATGTTGGGAAGGAAAACTGACATGAAAAGGCTTTTTAAAAAGCCATATGAAAGCCTACTGCTGTAGAGGCTTTCTGAAATACATACATACACAAAAATAATTTCAATGGAGTCACCATATTATGGCATGGACAGTGCCTCAACTAACATCTTATGCCACCAAGTAAAAATTCCAGTGCCAGGAATGGGTTACATGTTGGTGAGTCCTTGGCCATATAGCTCCCAACCCCCAAATATCACAGGCCATTGGTAAGACTATTGGTAATTCTCCATACCCTGATGGTAAATCCTTGCTGCTGAAGACATTACTCACTTGGGTTATCAAACATGGAGAAGTTGAGCTGGTGCCAAACCAGAAGCTTCACCTCTGGAAGGTACTTTGCATACTACCAGGAAAGAAAAACAATCACCAGTTTCCTCCATCTACAAACTCTATAACCTATAATAGAGACCAGTTTGCAAGATATACTAGTGTAATAGTGGCACAATGTTACAGGAGTAATCAGCTACTTCTTTTTGGATTTAAGTCCCACTTCCTGAGATGGAGCCTATTCATTATAGTGCTAAATTGGCCAAGAATCTGAGACTAGATTGGTCATGGGCCTAGGGGAGACCTACTACTATCATTCTGCTAAAGGAACATAGCAACAAAAACAGCAATAAAATTACTCCTGATGGCATATTGCTATACTCACAGAGTAGAGTATCATTCAACCCTTAGAGAGAAGCATCTTCTTGCAATAGATGGTAACTAACAAAGAGACCCACAACTGGACAACGTGTAGAGTGAGAGACTTTGGAGCACTCATCCGTAAATGGGATGTCTTCATCAAATCCCTCCCTCAAGGCTAGTGATCTATGTGGAAGAGGAAGCAGAAAGATTTTAAGAGCCAGGGATGGTGGATGACTCCAATGAAATAGCATCTTCTAGACACAACAGGACCGAAACACATGAACTCACAGACTGCAACAGCACACACAAAACCTGCACAGTTCAAACCTGAAAAAAACCCTGGCACTAAGAAGGAGAAGTGGACACAAAGTTCCACCCCTAACTAAGAAGTGTTTGCAGTTGATGACTGCCATGAAGGGGACACTCGTTTTCTCCAGTGGAGGGACAGTGCCACTGGGTATATTAGACACACTCCAGGGCAGGACTTAAACACTGGAGTAGCTGGCCAGTGTAGACTGGAGCCCATTGGTTTTTTGTTATATGTGGGATCTTTTTGTTTTGTCTTCCTTCCTTCCTTCCTTCCTTCCTTCCTTCCTTCCTTCCTTCCTTCCTTCCTTCCTTCTTTCTTTCTTTCTTTTTGTCTATTTGATTTATGATTTTGGGGAACTTGGTTTGTTTGCATTTGTAGAGAGATAGGGAATGTGTAGTTATGTGAGAGGGGAGGTATGCAGGATCTGGAAGGAGTTGGGGGGAAGGAAACAATATAATAATAATATATTGTATGAAACAAAAATTTTAGATAAAATTTTACAAAAACAAGTTTGTATAGAGCAACCACTAACACAGGAATGGGCTTGGCAAGATGACAGATGTAAGACTCTTCTGGGGAAACTAAAAATACTTCACAGATTCTGATGAGAGCCAGCTATTGGCCAGGACATATAGAAAGGGAAACCAGTGAGCAAGATTCAGATTGACTTGGAGCAGAGGGGAAAGTTTGATAAACTTAGAGCTAACTGTGCCCTGCAGATGTGTTGTTAATAATTGGCAAATGTTTGTAAAACTACACAATTCCACATTTTAAAGATCAGAATACACGTGAATACTGGACTCACATTCCTGTGTGGGAATATATTACTATTTTTTTGTTTGTTTGAGACAGGGTTTCTCTGTGTATCTTTGTGCCTTTCCTGGAACTCATTCTGTAGCCCAGGATGGACTCAAACTCACAGAGATCTGCTTGCCTCTGCCTCCCAAGTGCTGGGATTAAAGAGGTGCACCACCACCACCCAGCTCAATATCACTATTTTTATAAGCTCCTAATTTCTCAGATGAGGCAGGCACTGTCCACTTGGTTTATACCGTGCAGTTCTCTGAGGATTCATCCTGCTAGACTTCACCTGCTCCTCCCTTGGATGAGCTGTATGGTCTCAGGAACCTCTATTTTCAGTGCTTGCTTTATAATATGTGAAAAAGAAATAGAAATATTCAGAGACATGATTCAGAAAAGAATGTCTTTCAAGGGAAAAAAAATGATGATTGTAACCTTATATACTATTTAGAAAAGAAAAAGAGACATAAAGGATTTGAAATGTGATCTATGTTGATGCTTATGGAATTCAGATTGGGACTACGAAAACAAGTAAGAATTAATAAATGAAAAGAGCACCCATGGACTTGCCTTTCAGAAACTAGGATCATAAGGAATGATTGAAACACCCTTTTTCCTCTGCCAGCAGAAGGCTTAACATATTCTTTGCATATGCAAGATGCATGTCCCTTCTGGGCATCTACCAATGCCATATCTCTAGTGACTAGTCTTCATTCTCCTCCCTTCCTGCTCCAGAAGTAAAGGGCCAACCCTCAATAGCAAGGAAGACTCAGAAGCCATGAATGTTACTGAAATAAAATCAAGTAAAAATTTGGAAATTTTGCTTTGACATAAGATTTGAAAAATACATTGAAATGCGTTGTTAGATAGTTTTAGAAGCAATTGTTTTTAAACTCAATAAAAAATTTCTTATTATGAAGTTTAGTTTGTCTGTGCTCCTAACACATAACCAAATTTTATTATATTTTCTAAGTCATACTTTTTTATATTATAATGGCTCTTAAAATACATACACATCTGTTGCTAGAGATATTGCTTAAGAGTTAAGAGCACTTGCTGCTCTTGTACAAGGCCTGAGTTCATTCCAACACCCACATCAGGCAGCTCACAATCACCTGTAAGTCCAGCTCCAGGACATCTGATGATCTCTTGTAGCCTTTATGGTCACCTGCGTTCACACATAGCCACACAACACATGCACAAAATTAAAAATAAAAATATTTTTTTAAATGTAGGAGTGTCTTAAACCTGATAACATAACAATGCAAACTGTGTATGTTTATGATTTTCTAACATAGTCTATTGTCTAGGAATGCACTAACAGAAAGTGTCTGGGACTGTATTACAAATAATTTCTGTCTCTTAGGCACAGAAAGAGCTAGAATGTGAAAGGAAAATCAGAATAAATATATGTATTTAATCAATTTCAAACAGTTTGAAGTGGCTCAATTTTAAATGCCTGATTGATCGTCATTGTTATTTCCAAGTTGGAATAAATAACTGCCTGTTGGCTTCAGAGATGATAGTGAGACTCAGCCTGAGATATCTGTATTTGCTTCTCTCTTTTGCAATAAAAATGACAGGCCCACAAAGACTGGAAAAATTCCTTCTGCTATTTTAAGATGCCGTGGATCTAGCTAACTGTGTTTTTGTGCCATCATTAATCAACTGTCTGAATAGGGAGAAGGAAAGAAAGGAGGCTGCAGGCCAGTTAGTGTCTCTCTCCAGCACAGCAGCAGGGAGCTCAGGCTTCCCACACTGCCTTCCTGAGAAGAGCCACAGAATTACCGTGTTCTGGAAGCTTCCCTCGCAACTTTTCCATGCTAGAGCAATGCCTCCATGACATCCTTGAAACTGCTTATGTGTTTCCTCAAGGATAATTTTTGTTAGCAACTAAATTCAAGTGTATTTTGTCATATGAATTAACTTTTTATTTTTATGTTTTAACTTACCTTTAAGAGAACATAAATGGTACCATTAGCATGTACCCATACAGAATACATAGAAATCTGTATTTTACAAAGAATGTCAGGTTGGGGGTTTAGCTCAGTGGTAGAGCACTTGTGTAGATGTAACCAACCGTCTTATTAAAATAAGAAACACAGAACCAATATAAAAGAGAAAGCCAAGAGGTCAGAGCTCAGAGCTAAAATCTTACCTCTTGCAGTGCTCCTAGCTTCCCCAAAAAAAGAGCTACTTCCTGTGTGTCTGTCTTTATTTAGTCTTTCTGTTCTGCCTTTTCATTGGTTGTAAACCCAAACACATGACTGCCTCATCACTGCCTGTAAGTACCGCCCTCCAGGTCTTAAAGGCGAATGTCTCCAATGCTGGCTGTATCCCTGAACACACAGAGATCTACCTAGCTCTTCCACCAAGTGCTGGGATTAAAGGCATGTGCCACCGCCACCGCCGCCACCGCCGCCACCGCCGCCGCCACCACCACCACCACCACCATGCTCTTGCTATGGCTCTAATAGCTCTACCCCCGGGCAACTTTATTTATTAACATACAATGAAAATCACATTTCAGTACAAATAAAATACCACCATATTTCCCCTTTTCTATTTCAATAAAAAGAAAAAAAGGCAAAAGGTTATAACTAAAAAAAGAAAAACTATATACAAAAGTACAATAACTATATACAATATATACAAGTAACAAATACCTAAACAATGTCTAGTCCATTTGTATTTGACAAATCAGAGAAAATAATTCCCTTATCTATCCTACTTTAATAAGTCCAAAATGTATCTAATTCACTTTCTATCCTAATTAATCTTTAACTATAACTAACTAACCTTCAACTCCCTCAGAGACCCAAGAAGGAAATATTATTAGCTAACAAAAATAAAAACAGGAAGAGCATGAAAGCAACTTCCAAAAAATTTGTGAGTTGACAGAAACAGCCAGCTGCCTGGACAGTCACCTGAGGTTTCTCCGCAGTGTTGGGGCATCATCTTCAGCCTATAGGCTTAGTGTATCTGGCAGAATCATTTGTGAAGTAGGATGTACACAAGGTCAACAGTTCAACCTCACATTGGGTGAAAGCAGTCCATGTACCAGAAACACCTGAATTCCCTAGTGTCATGTCATGATTCAGGATTTTAAATTCTGGAAATTGTTGACAGTTTTTTAATTCAGCTGTCCATTCTTCTTGGCTGTGTATATATGGCTTCATCTCAGCATCCCCTTCTTCTCCACATCCCTCTATTAAATGCCAGTCTACTATTGAGAGGCATGAGCTTTCAGCTGCTGTTCCATTGCACAACAGAAGCCGATGCCCACTGCCTGTTCAGCTGCCTTCGAAGGAAATGGCACTGTACCTTTTCCGGATTGCAAAGGCCACTTCAGGGGATGGTGCCATATTGTCCTGGCCTCAGAAGATGCCTTTTGATAAAGCCATAACCACACTTGTTTTGGCAAGAATCAGTAGTCCTTTGTTTCATGTTCTGTCTGTCTATTCTGTCCTGTTGATTCGAGGATACTTTGTTGTCCAGTGGCTAACTTTTGCCACAATGAAAGTTAACTCCATATGCAGTTTCTTCAATGCCCATATTTTCTCTGAAGTAGATTTGTACTGCCAGGAGCCGACATGTCTCAAAAAAGAAAAATTTCTAAGTTATTAAAACATTTTAAATGCCATATTCTGTAGATCTCTGAAGGGTTTGAAGATGACCTGTCTAAAATATATCTGCTCAATTTTTAAAACATATCTAATATGACTACAATTTTTATTGTAATGTCTAACTACTCACTTTCATTTCTTTATATCCTAATAGTTGGTAATAATAACATTTAAGGATCAGAAAATTGCATTACATTGTTAAATGAATGGTATAAATACAATTAGAAATATACATATCACATTTTCTAACAATATCAATTTCAAATTTGTATACAATATAAAACAGTCCAATCCAATGTAAAGTATTTAAAACTAGTAGTTGTCTTTTTCTTTTCTTTCTTTCTTCCTTTCTTTTTTTAAAATAAGAACCTTAAATCTAATCTCCTTTGCTTAGCCTTCTTCCTAACCCTTGACAACAACTTATAACCAACCCCCCTAAACAATGAAAATTATCCCAGACCCAAAACCCATTAAAAAGACCAAAAAACCACCCACCCCACACCACCTCTTTGGGAATGTGGGCGTCGTATTCTTAAAATTGCTTGCTGCTGGGTATGGGCAAAGTTATCTTTATCCTGAAAGAAAAATTTTAGGTTAATTGTCAAATTTTAGGAAAGGTAACTATACCCTTCATTATTATCCAGTCTGTGTATAATGCCAAAGTTCAGGGTTTATCTCAAGTCCTTATTCAAGTACTCTCTCAGACAGGATCGTCTCAGCTAGTCATCTCAAAATTGCTCTGAGCACCTTGTAGTTCAAAGCTGATCTGTAGATGATGTTTGTCAGCTTAGTGATATTATTATTGTCCACGTGGAATTGTTGTTATGGGGCCCCATCTTCTTTCTGGAGACTTCAGTTGATGTTAGGCCTGGCCGTGATTTCCTGCAGAAAACTGATAAGAGACTTGAACACAAGGCATATATATGCAGCTAATTGAGGCCTTTTTTCTAGAATTAGTTAGTACTATATATGACCATTTATTTTTATCATTAATTTTAGTCTCTGTTCATTAATAGAAGTTTGCCAAAAAATTTTCTTTATGTTTTCTCCTGAATTTTCTATTCTCTCTGTTACATCATCCTGACCTGCATGATTAATCAAAATAGGCATTTGGTTATTTAATTGCTCTGAGCAGGGGTTTCCTCTATGGTTGCAGGAAAGGTTTGAACTGGATTTGTTATGGGGGCCTGCATGAGGCCCCTCCAGGAGTTTCCCGAAAACTGAGGCAAAGGATTACCCTGTCTGTCCTTTGTTGATCTACATTCCTTGGTCCAGTGTTTTCCCTTCTGCATACTCCAGAAGGAAGGGGCATTCTGTTGCCATTGTTCCTTGAAGAAACATTGTTTCTAGGAATGACCTGTTTACAATCCCTTTTCAAATGTCCTTGCTTTCCACATCCAAAACATATAACACTCCTCAAACCTTTTGAAATTGCTTCTCCTACCCACATATCATCATGCTCATGAGCCTCAACATTAATTGTGTCTCTAATCCAATCTTCCAAAGGTGCAGATCTTGCCTTTAATGGCCTGATTATTCTTTTGCATGCTGCATTCGCATTCTCAAAGGCCAAAGATTCAATTATTATCTTACTAGCTTCTGAATCCGAGACCATTCTCTTTACTGCTGAAGCCAGTCTTTGTAAAAAATCTGTGAAAGACTCTTTTGGGCCTTGCATAACCTTTGTAAATGACTCAGGTTTTTTTCCTGGTTCCTCAACTCTGTCTCATGCATTTAAGGCTGCCGTTCGACATAAAATTAGGGTTTGGACATCATATAAACATTGTGTTTGTTCTGAAGCATATTGACCTTCTCCAATAAGCTGATCCTGGCAAACTTGTATTCCTTTATCCCTCCATTGATTTTCTATGTTTTTAGCTTCATCCTTAAACCAAGTTAAAAATTGCAGCCTCTGGCTGGGTTCAAGAACAGCTTGTGCCAGCTCCCGCCAGTCCTATTATATGTTGACCAAGAGTTTAACATTTGCTTTACATATGGGGAATGCATGCCATAAGATACTATTGCCTCCTTAAACCTTTTTAAATCCAACATTTCAATTGGAGCCCAAATATTTTGTGTAGTCATTTGATCAGGCAACTGCTGTACGGTTACAGGATAAATTAAGGGTGACTGTGTGAAAACAGGCTTTCTTTCTGTAACCTTATGATCCAAACTTGAAACAACTTCACTGTTAATTTCTTCTGTCTGAATTTTTACAGGTTTAACAAGTTTTTCTAAAGCTGTCATCCTGGCACTTAAATTGACTATCTTTTTAAATTATAAAATGAGGATAAGCATAGTGATAAACTACATAATTCCAATAATACTAATCTTCTCATATAGTTGTTCCATTGTCAGACTGCCTAAAATTTCAAATAACATACATTTCAGTACAAATAAAATACCACCATATGCTTGCCTAGCAAGCGCAAGGCCCTGGGTTCGGTCCTCAGCTCTGGAAAAAAAAAAAAAGAATGTCTGTAATGTAAATAATGATAAAACATTAGATAAAATAGTCCAATTTATATATTAGGATAAAAATTAGCACTTCACTCATTACTTAATAGTGTCATAGTTAATGTCTTATTTAAATTTTGGAGCTTTTCTAAGAAAAATATCTGCATCAATGTTATAGTCTGACTGAAGAGTGAAGAAGTAATATCCTTTGCATGGGACTGACCTAGGCACTGTGTTCCCTTGTTACAGTGTGTAGCTTGGTCTTTTTTGTGGGACTCCTAACAGAGGAAACAGAGGTTGTCTGTGACTCTGTTACCTGCTTTGGGGACCCCTTCCTCCTACTGGGTTGCCTTGGGCAGCCTTAAGAGGAGGGGCAGTGCCTAGTCTTATTGCAACTTGATATGCCATGGCAGGCTGATATACTTGGAAGACCTGCCCTTTTCTGAAGAGGAGAAGGAGTGGGTTGGGGAAGAGGAAAGTTGGGGGAGGGACTGAAAGAGGAGGAAAGAGAGAGGGGGAAGTGTAATCGGGCTGGGAATTAATTAATTATTTTTGAAAAGGAAGTGAGTTCTAGCTACATTAGTCATCACCATTGTTATTTTCATCAAATTTGAATTATTGACTATTGTACAGTCTTACATTTCACTATCTTGAAAATTATACCTTTTTTCTCTTCTGTTCTAGAAATTTAGAAATTAAAAGTAAGATAAATCTTCTAAAAGCACAGAAAGTTGTGTATTATATGATGAATAATTTCAAGAGTGCCATCCACACCCTCTCTAAAATGGTACATTCCCACACACTTAATATTCAAAGACATTATCTACTTGACAAGATAGTAAAATATCCCACTTATCTGTTCAGGGATAATTTTTCAAATTTTAACAATTTTATTAGTCCCTGGCAAGACCTTTAAAACTTTACAAAGAATATTAATAAGTCATTAATGCTTAATTGCATGTCAGCTTTGAGGTCAAGGAGTTTGAATGATTTTAGTCATTGGAATTAAGATGAAAATGAAAAGACTCCATAGTACAAGCTTATCTACCTCATTTATGAAAACACAAACATAGAAACATGAACTCAATTGTCTTTCATAAGTAAATGAGAGAGTCGTGGCATGCAGGGAAGGAATTGTGATAAAGGGGTGTATTCTCTGAGGAAGACAGATTAACTTCTTAACCTGTGTAACTTAACTTGATAACTGAGGGTCAACCAGAGATGCCATCAGCTATGAAATCTGCACTATATAAAACCTATCTGTTGTTCTCATTGAGTCTGACCACAAAATTAATTTAAGCAAAGGGGTTAGTATTAATAAGATAAATGACAAATAACTAGGTAGGGGATGAAGAGATGACAGTCAGTAAAATGCATATTGTGCAACTTGAGGACTGAGTTTACACCCTGACAGTCACCTAAAAACCAAGCATAGCATCCATCGTGGGTCTGTAATCCCAGTACTGGGGAGGTGGAGACCAAAGAAACCTTGAGACTTGCTCATCATCAACCTCACCTGCTTGTCCAGTTCAAGCTCAATGACAGACCCTGTCTCCAAAACTAAGGTGAAGATTGACTGATAAAACACCCAATCTACTTCTGGCCTTTATGGGCAAATACACACATGTAGATGTGATGGGGAATATGGGTTCTGAAAGTTTCAAGATTTTTAAGTTTCAAGAAAAAGATAGTCCACAAATCATGCCTCATTACTTAGCATGATTATGCAAATTCCTATAATCTTTTCACCTCCATGTTAGGGAAAATTAGTTTCCTTGTCTTTCAATGGAATTGTTTTTTGTTTGTTTGTCTTTATAGATACCTGTAAATGAACCCCTAATGGTTTATTGGTTTCCTTTCTTCATAAAAAAAAAAAAGTTGCTTTGGAAAAAGTTATAACTCCTGGAATTCTAGAACTTGAGTTAGGAGTCTGCCAGTCAGCTTTGCCTGTTTCCCTTGGTCCTGGAGTACAGGCCACACATGAATTGGTTTCCAAGGAAAGCATTCCATAATCTGCATGCAAAGTAGTGTTTTTACATAGCTCTGAATGTCAGTTCCAAATGTAAAGCTGCCTGTTGCCTCAAGTGTGAAATCCATTCTCATTTACATTTATGTTTCTTTGCGACTTGGGATGCTGGTGTGTGTGGCCTGGGCTATGGAGATGTGTGTGTAAAGAGTCCTAATCTTTGTGAACCCTTTCCACTTCACTGACAAATCAGAGAAGGGTTCATGGGGAAGCTGCCCTGACCGAAAGCAATCAATCTTTAAGGAGGCAAGGAAATACATTTATTTTGATATATTTATAGTATTTTGCCATCTTCCAATTTGTAGATTTTCCAATATGCTGTGAGCATATATGTGTTTTTAGAGAGTCCATGTTCCACATTATGTGATTTCTTTTATCATTTTATTCAAATATGAGAGATTGGATGCCAGGATATTTTCAGATTCCTTCGTTGGTGGAAGGTCTGCTCAGAAATTAAGATCAATATTTAAAAAGAAAGAATATTAGAATGTTTGTCTTGGTTCATTTTCATCACAGGATCCATGGTCACAGTTGGTACCTGACTTGATGATTTCAAGAGCCTTGTCATTTTTCTGAATGCATTTATTTTGAACTTTGAGGTTGAGCTCAGTTCAAAGTACCCCTTGAGGATGAAAAGCTTGGTCGGGTTTGCCTATTCGTGAAACCTACTTTTCATCTGCAGCCCACACCCACATCACTGGTTATCTTTGCACTGCTTTTGGCTGCTGCTCCTTTGAACTGCTTTTTTGAATACTGATAGTCAATGGTAGGAAACCACTATCTTCATGGCTAGAAACAGACCTCCCATTTAGTTCAAGTGCTGAAGCAGATGTCTACATTCTAAGACCATTCTTTGTAATAGTTGCATAGAGTACAAAGAACTGTATCTGATATGAGATAGCAGAAAATGGTAGTAATAACTGTAATCTAGGATCAAAAAGGGAGTATCAATAACAACCTTTTCATGTGTTACTTTGTTAATCATAATGTTAAACAAGACTGTGTAGCTATTAATGTGTCATACATAGCCCCCAAATGTGATTTTGTGAAGCCATGACTGTTATTTCTCAAGAGGCCATAAATAGATTAGGCAGTTGTGCGGATCTAGGCTTAGATAACTGGGTTCTTTCATATGTCCATAGTCACCTGGAAAGTCATCTAGAGCTGGCATGTCAAAGGTGGTCTCCTGAAGCCTAAGTCAGACCTGGCACATCCCCACTTCTGCTGCAGCCTGCTGGCCAACACAAGCTAACAGCCAGCCCAGATTCCATGAAGAGGGAAATAATCTGCAGTACTTCAGAAAGGAGCTAAAATTGACTCTGTAGAAGGATGAAATATGGTCCGGGTAGAGGATCTGGGCCAGCTTTGTAACCTGTCCACCCCTATTGCCTTCCTAAATCATTATGGTCTATATTGGGACCCTCCACCCTCTACTCCTGTATGCTAGATGATGCCAATTCCCTATGGTAAGCTCCTAAGTCCAAATGATATATAAGATTTTAAATGCTGCCTCTCTGTGATCTAACTAGACAACTTCATATTGCTGTTTTTCACTAGTTATAACATTTCTATATTTGGATCAATAAATGTTTAGTTACCTATTTAATGAATTTTTAAAATAGCATGTCCATAAAATATTTTTCTCTTTTCTCTCATAGATAGGTGTGCGTTTCTATATGTATGTGTGTGTGTATATATACATATATATGTATCTATATGGATATATGTATTCATATGCATATATGCATATGTATGTATATTATGTTTAATCATTTGCCTCTGCCAACATGCCGATGCTTTGTTACTTTTTGGTGCTCTGATGGACCACTTTGTTGTTGTTGCTGATTACTCTAAAAATGATTGCTCAGAGGAGATGGTGCCTTTTCACAGCAACTAACTGCCTATTCTATCCAGGAGAAATCTAGGTGAGAATGTTAAGAAACACGTTTATGCCTCCTTCCATGTGGTTGTTCTGATAGAAAAGCCATGGCTCAGCAATAGGGGGTCATAAAATAGGGCCCATAATTTAGCACCTGGAGTGGCTGAGTTGATAATTCTCCATCCGCTGCAGAGCTGTCATTTCCATTAAGACTTTAATGAACAGCAACAAGCCTTACTAATGTGCAGAACACAGAGATACCACATTCTCTACCCAGCAAGCTGTTACATGATTGCAGAGATGCTGGTGTGCATGAAGAGCTGGGACCTGCTCATTCTTACTTCAAAACCTAGACACAGAATTCACTTTGGGTCTTGTATTAAAATGAGACAAGAGAGGAAAAATAAACCCTGTTTGGTAAAGTCAATGGCATGCCTGTTTCTCTAGCTACCCATGATTTATTACTGCTGTGTGTTATTTTCAGCAGTACTTATATCAGAGATCATGAGGGCCCCTTAATGACATGCTGATGCCTCTTGGGTAGTTTCAGAAAAAAAATAACTTTACAAATAATTCTGCCTATATGCCTTATGTCTTCAGGACTCCTTTCTATTGGCTTTACTTGTTGTGTATATATTTGCATGAAGCAGGCCATTTGATGTGGTCTTTGAGAGCTATTGCTTTTCCTGCCCCCCCAATCCAGAATCACACATTTTAAGGTAGTCATACTCACAGTCAGGAAAAGATATGTGAAGTGTGATGTGTGGTGATTTATTTGTAATCTAAGAAATAAAGCTTGCCAAAAGATGAGGACAGAGCCAGCCATGGAGTTAGCCACAGAGGACGTTTCAGTGGTGGTGCACACCTTTAATTCCAGCACTTGGGAGTCACATGCCTTTAATCCCAGCACCAGGAAGGTTGAGACAGGAAGTGATGTGACTGGGCAGAGAAAGGAATATAAGGCAGGAAGAGAAAGGAATTAAGCCCTTTCAGTTGAGGACTCAGAGGCATTCAGTCTGAGGATTCATGGAGACAGGATCTTCTCTTTTTGGCTGAGGAGTTGGCAAGATGAGAAGTGGCTGTGGTTTGTTTCCTCCAATCTTTCAGCATTTACCCCAATATCTGGAACTGGGTTTTTATTATAAGAACATCTAGGATTCATGCAACAGTAGTGGAGAGATGTCATAGCAACACATAAAATTCAAAGAACTAATGAAATCATGGCAATATCTGCTGTCTCTTCCTTTGTAAGGAGTGTTTATTGTTGCTTGAGGATTCCAAGTCAACTATTTGGATTGCAGTTTAATGGTACAGGTACAGGGGATGTTCACAGCATTACCCAACAGGTGCATATTGTGCACAGCTATACCATATCTCTTTACAACAGCAGTTGTGTGTTAGAATTGGTGAAGTACAAGACTTTTTACTTCATGTCATTTTATCTTCCAAGGATATTAACATACAAGTGTTGGCGATCAAGTTTTACATGTTGTTTACCCCCATCCTGAGTGACGTTAAGGAAAAAGTTGCAGTTACATTTTGGTTTCTATTTCGAATTTGGGACGAAAAGTGCATATCAAGTCTTGCCTGGAGTATGTGTGCCTTTATTCCCATGTTTTGTGAGGAGTGCCAGTGGTATTCTTTTAGGACTGCATGTACGTAGCCCTTTGTCAGTGCTGTTGAGTCAATCTCTGAGCAGAGGCTCGTGCATCTGTAATACATACGTGAACCTGTCCCTTTAATGAATCATAAAACCATAGTTTACTATGTTCCAAGGATCATGGATAAACACACTGCATAGTTCCTTCCTATACTCAACTGCTTTCTGATCACAGCACACTGCAGTCTCTCTTGGAAATCTGTTGAAGATCCCTACCAGGCCAGGTCTTTGAGGCCTTTGCTTGACGCAATGTGCCTTACTCCTGTGACTTTGAGCAGGACGCCTCACTTCACACTGAAACCTCTTCCTAGGGCCTCTCACAATTTGACACCCACCTGCTACAGCACCTCCTGGAGTCCTTTTCAGTCTGTGGCTGATATAAATAGCATTGCTTGCAACATTCGTTTATATACATTTCATAAGTGTGCTGTGCGTGTCTGTTAGGTGTATGCCTAATTGTGAAATTCCTGCCTCATATGCCTTACAGACATTTACAACTGTTAAGATGCCAAGGAAAAGCTTTCCATTGTACTTCAGAAATGTACACTCTGATTAGCAAGACTTTGTTGGTCCCACTCTTGATACTATGTAATTTTTGTGCTAGTCAGTCCAGGGGTGTGAGTGTTTATAAACATATCTCATTGTGATTGTCAGTTTTCCTTGTGTCTTAGTTAGGTTTCTATTGCTGAGGTAAAATACCACGACCAAAAGTGAGCTGGGAAAGCAAGGGTTTATGTCAGCTTTCATTTCCTAACCCCAATCCACAACCGAGGGAAGTCAGGACTGGATTTCAAGGCAGGAACCTGAAACAGAGAACTACGAAGTAGTTCTGGTTACTGAACCGCTTCTCATGTCTTGCCCACCCTGGACCACCTGCCTAGGAGTGGTCCTGCCCACAGTGACCTGGGTCCTTCTAGATCAATCATTAATCAAGAAAGTGCTCTGAAGCCCGATCTGCCATTCATTTTCCCAACTGAGGTTTCCCTTTTCTCAAATGCACAAATGAATTAGATATCTGTAAGGACACCTTCTCTGCTTTATAAGAGTGTTCACTTTATATTCTTAGATTATCTTTTTCAATTCCTATTGCATTGTACTCATTTTTGAGGAAAGTCATGTGACTTTCAGTGTTGGTCTCTAGCTGTTCTTCCTATGTTCCAGCTATGGTCCTCTGTGGGATGTGTGTATTATAGTTTCCATACCATCATGACATACATTTTCACTTGGCTAATAACACCATTTGATAAACAGAAGTTTATAGTTATAATATGTTCTAATGTATCAATTTTTGTTTTTATTTTAAGTTTAAAGTGTTTAATCTCTGTTAAGAATCTTTCATTGTTTTTCTAGTAAGTTTCATTACCTCATATTTCACATTTAAATTTATGGGCTATCTAACAATATATACATAGGATAACATAAGAGGGCTTAAAATAGGAATTCAAGTGTGGTTTTACAATCAATGTAATATAACATATTACTAGGGAAATTGACAAAATTATGTGATCATATTAATAGATGCATAAAAATGTGATAAAATCCAATATTCATTATAATAATACCATACATTTTAAAACACATGTACTCTTTTTGCAATATAAAAATAGAACTTAAGCTGAAATTTATGGATGAACTTCACAAAATTTTATGATGAATTTTTTAAAAGTTGTTGAGGGGGAATAACATAATTTTTAAAACTAATCTGTAGGCATACAGAGAGCAAACACTATCCTCTATGATAAAATGGCAAGACCATCCCTTGAAGTCAGGAGAACAGGACAAAGATCCTGCTGCTTCTATCCATTCCCACATTGTCCTGGAGGTCCCTTTGGTCAAGTAAATCACAAAAAAGGCTTGTTGGAAAGAAAGGAACAAAACCACCACTGTTTTTATAAATCTCTAAGAAATGTAAGAAGTTCCATAACTTAGTAAGCTTGATACATAACTTAAGCAAGGTCATAGAACATCCTATCAATACATAGAAAAGGTATTTGAAACCAAAGAAAATGAATTTTAAAGATACTGCTCGCAATCAGTTCAGGAATACTTAACATCAAGAAAAAAAAATTATAGGACAGAGGAGATGAGTCAGTCAGTAAAGTGCTGGCCATGCAAGCCTGAGGCCCAGAGTTCAAATCCTCAATACTCATAAAGAGCTAGGTATAGCAGGCAGGCATGCTTATGACACAGGCATGTGCATAAATATGAGTCACACACAAATAAAATCATTGAGATACAAGATGTATAATGTCGCTAAGTTAAAAGTACAAGAAACTAAGTTTATGGAAGCATATATCACAGCTATTGGAAAGTATCATCCAAAGTGATTTATAGATCTAGCTCAAATGAAACTTAAAGACCTGCAGATCTTTGGGATCTTAAAGCTTGCTGTTAATGTATTTGAAAGATAAAAGGTTGAAGAAAAGCCAGTAAAGTCTTGAAAGATGAGAACTGAACAGCAGAACTTTCACTATGACAGAGAGCTATAACATTAAGCTAACATGTTATTGGGCCAAACAGAGCCAGACCACTGAACACAATAATAATAGTAATAAGAATAAGAAGTCAGAAAATTGATTGATGATAGATTCATGATAGAGCAAACAGTAAAAATGTGTGTTATGGTGTCTTCAAAAGTTGATGAATCTGAGTCTAGTGAGTACTTACACAGAAAAAGAAAGGAATCTTGATCCTTATATGGATGCCACACATGCCAAAACACTTGGTTTAATTATTCAAAATAAATACCTATTCTAAATAATTAGCATGCTTTTCTCAGTTGGGGAATTATATTTTATTAGTGAAATTGTTTTTGGTTTTCTTTCTAGAAGCTAACCTCTGCAGCATGTCTGATTACAGTAATTTTCTTTAATCTAAGGTTTGTGGCATTGTTTTATTTTTCCCTGTATTGCGTGGCAATTGTTCTTTCAGCCTTGCCTTAATGATTCTGTTTTGTGGTTCTCTTCTTTTTGTGTAAGATATTTTGAATCATTCTTTGAAATAGGCAGGGTATAAGTAATGAATAAATCAATCAATGAGGCAAGTTAAACTTCACTTGAAAATTTGAAGCTTGACTGAATTGTCAAAAAGAATTATAGCTCATAGAGCAATCCCAGTAATTACTCTTTGATGAAATTACAACTGTCCAACATCATCTTGCTAATACATATTGCAGGTATAAATATTATATAGGATGTTCTTTAAAAGTTAGCATATGTGTCAGTATTAAAAGTAACTATTGCATTTACACAGAGAAAGAATCTACTTTTCATAAATTTCATGTAATATATATTCAGACAATGGGTAGTTCCTTCTTTAAGAAAAATAGTCTGATTATTGAAATATCTTGCTCATATGGAAGGAATATATAGAAAATGTGTTGATTTGAAGGTGGGAAGACTACAGGCAGGAAACAAGTGTGCACCTGTTAGTGGTGCTGGGTCTTAGCTTTGGAGTTACAGATCCATCTACATTGGAATCCCAGTTCTGACAGGAATGACTGTGCTATCTTAGACTAGTTATCTATGTCTTTCTTAGAACCCCATTGCTTTGGACTGGAAAGATGGCTCAGTAGTTAAGAATACTGGCTGCTCTTCCAGAGGATCTGGTTTCAATTCACAACACCTCTGTGGTAGTACACAGCCTTATATAACTCCAGTTCCAAGGATTGAATACCCTCTTTTGGTTCTTCAGGCACCAGGCACACAAATGGTGCACAGAATCCATACAAACAAAAACACCATACATGTAAAACAAAACGTAATTAAAAGACCTCAATTCACATCATAGTGCACAGCTCACAGAGACTAGATATAGCTAAGTGTGTAAATGATGCACATTTTTTGCAGTGTAGTTTTTCTACATTTTGATACCTTTTTGGTGATTCTTTTTGACATTTGGCATTTGGACACCTATATGCAGCAGGCAGATTGAATATGCAATAGCTCGACTAGAAAGCAGGTAAAAAGCCCAAATGATATGGGGCAAATGAGCAATTCAGAACACTGTGTGCAGGCCATCATTTGTGATGGGAACCAGGGGAGTTATAACCTCTGCAACTGTGGAGGCTGTTTCTCCACTGTAATGCACTCCAGTGTCTGCAGACTCTCAATTGTTCCTGTTACACCTAACACACATGCCAGTAATATGCAGCACATGCTACCTATACCACCACAGTAGTTTAGTTACCTTCTTAAAATAGCATCATAATGGTGTCTCTAATTGACTTTGGAGAGGATGATTTTAAGCGTTGGATCTTATCTTTAACTAGTGAAAACATTTTCCTCAACAGATCCCAGAGAATATTCTGGGCATCTCCAGAATGTCAGGGGAAACCTTTGATCCAAACTGCAAATTCGATAGGCAGAATCTGAACCAGATGTCTGCACTGGGATAGGAAATCTGTGTGTATTCACAGATATGGATGAAGACATTTTATGTCCCTCACTTTGGTTGAGCCTGGATGCTGGCACTTTTAGGTCCCATCATCTTGAGAAAAAGTATACCTTGTCAGCAAAGTGAACCTGACCTCATGTTACACTCATTTATCTCTTCTTTTGATGCCTACATCTATTGCATTTGATTTTACCTAGCTGTTTCCATATCGCTAGTGACCAGACACACAGTATCAAGATATAAATAAGGGACATTGTCAGGATTTTAACCTCCAGGCAACCATCCACTCCAGGAAAACTTCCATAATACTGAGTGTTTTGTTATAGGACAAGGAGAGAAATGGTTATATATTTTACTCTGATGACATCCCTAGCTCCTAAAAATTCTGTGCCTCCTATATTAGAATTATATGGATTGTTTGAGGAGGGTGGGTAGAGACCAGTAGTCACCTGGTGAGTCAGAATGCATAAAGGCTACAATCCATCTTAAAATCTCAGTTCTGCTAGCAAGACAGAGAAGACAATGTAAGAATCACATCAACATGTTCAATTTCTTTGTTTGTAAGGAAGGTTGAAACATGTAAATAATCAAATTAAAAATGCTAGAGAAAGGTTCTAGATAGCATGACACAATCATGGAGGTGAAGCCTCCTATGCAGGGACCTGCTAAGCTGAAGGATGAGTTAGTTTGGAGTGAATTTGCTCTATAGCTTATGCCCAAAAGGATCTGTGGCTTGTTCGTAGGCAGCTGTTTTCAGGTTAGGAAACAGTAGAGGGAGAGATGCATTCCCCAGCACCATAAACACACTAAAGGCTCCGACTGAAGCTTCACAGAGGTGACCATAGTCTGTCGTTTATACTTTATGAGCTAATGATTGTTATCAGAATATCCCAGATGCATAGCGTTCAGCATCATCTCTTAATTTATCATGGCTTCAGAAACGATAGCCTGGTGCACTGAGACTGTCACTCACGTGATTACACTGCCACCATGTGGCTTAAAGAGCTCTCTCAATTAAGACACAGTCTCCTAAGGAAAGGGACAATAAAAAATGTTAAGGTCCTTAACTATTTTTGGTGTTCATTTATCTTTTGTTACCGTTTAATAGCTGCATGGAGTAATGAAGGTGCACAGCTAGGGAGCAGCAACGTGAAGGGGGAGGCTCTGGTCACTAATTCTGCATAGTTCCTCACGGACCCATCTTCTACCCAGGGAGGACCTGGCACCTTTGCCAGCAAAGGTGCATTGTCCACCTTGCCAGCATAGTCTAGCGGCTGCCCCGAAGAATCTCAGAATTCCACTATCAAGCTCCACAGATATGTGTTCCTTAAGCTGACACTCCCAAAAAGCAGCTAGAACATCACCCAAGGATTCACCAGAGTAGTGGTTCTCAGCCTTCCTAATGCTATGACCCTTTAAGACAGTTCCTCATGTGGTGGTGACCCCCAGCCGTAAAATTGTTTTGCTGCTACTTCATAAATGTAATTTTGCCATTGTTATGAATCATAATGTGAATATCTGTGTTTTCCAAAGGTCTTAGAGGAGACCCCTGTGAAAGGATCATTTAACCCCAAAGGGTTCATGACCCACAGGTTGTGAACAATTACATTAGAGGCTAAAATGTTTCTGCTCTACCTCAAGTACGGAATGAAAAGGTCTGAAGAAAGAGACCAGGGATCCAGATTTCAAACATTCTTGAGGCTGGCAAAATGTCTCAGAAGGCGATGCTTGCCTTGCAAGCATGAGGGTCTGAGTTGCATCCCCAGAGCCTGCATGAAAGGGCCAGGAATGTTGCTGGTACATGTTAGTTATCACAGTTCTGGGAGGGGGAGCTAGGCAGGTTTTCCAGAGCTTGCTGCTCAGCAAGGCTAGCCTTCTTGCTGTCCTCCAGCCAGTGAGAGACCCTACCTCAGAAAATGAGGTGGACAGTGTCTGTGGATCAACCTTGAGATCGCCTTCTGGTCTCCACCTACATGTGCACACACCTGCACCTTCAGGCATTCACACACACACACACACACACACACACACACACACACACACACACACACTTTCACACAATTCTAATGATCCAATCTACAAACAGTCACCTCTTCTGGAGTGTACTAACATAGTTTTTATTTTAGGGAGTATTCAGTTGAACCACTTCCTCCAGAGTCCCTAGAATGGGCTGTACAGATGTGGAAGGCAGGAGTCCTCGAACTCTCTGTCAGGTTTGGTTACCCAGTGCCATGAAGGTCTGCCTGAGGAGGAAGCAGAGCATGCACACATGTGCCCATTGCCATCTCTGACCAGGGCATTCCTTCCCTCTCTAACTCTAACTGAAGCTGCAGTGGCCAACCTGGAATAAATCTTTTAACCTTTTAAGATCAGTGGAGCACAAGTCAATTATGAGCAAGTCTTGTATAATTAGGCCATTTCTTAGACACTGAAATCACAGTTTTATGAAGGGAACCTAAAAACATAAAAGACCCTGGCAGCTCTGAGGATGTCAGGAAAGAAAAATGGGATGGTATGAACAGGCAGACCTGCTAACCTGCTTCCTAACTCAATGGTAGCATGTAGTAAAATTGCCTGTGTTAGCAGAACTTCTGATGAAAATGAAGAACCAAACCTAGTTTAAAATGGAACATTGTATTTATTGTGTGGATTCAATTTTAAGCATAGGTTGAATTAAAGGGATGAAGGCTCCTTGTCATTTAAGTCTGTTCACTGAATCTAGACTGTACTTTTTCAGATAGACAGCTAATAAAAGTCATGGGCACCACTGCAGCAGCCATTATTGATGCAGGGATTCTGTTGAGCCAATTAGTCTGAACATATTTCCATGTCTCTGTTTAAATATAAGTTTGCAAAGCATGGAAACCCAGCACTGCATCACAGAGGGAAATTATTTTCATTAGCAATGAACTTGCTTTAAATGCAGCTGGAGTGAAGAATCCAAACGCACATCCCCAAAGTGTCACATTGGAGGAAGAAAGTACTCCATCTTTCTAGTGTGATGCGTTAGTTACTTTTCTGTGATGAAATAAACTTAAGGAAGGAAGAGTGTGTTCTGATCACTGTTTGAGGATGAGGTCCATCACAGTGGGGAAGGCACGGTGACAGGATGTGAAACAGCTGGCCACATTGCATTTGCAGACAAGAAGCAGATGAGAATGGGTGCTATTGTTCAGATCTGTTTCTTCTTTTTATTTCTGTCTGGGATCCCAGATCATGGAATGCTGGAGGCAGCTATAGAAGGTGAGTCTCCTGCCTCACAAACGTGTCACGTGGTTTGTTTCCTAGATGACTGTAATGCTGAACAAGTTGACCTCAACATTAACCACTGCATGTGAAATGTACATTCACATTTTAAAAATCTAACAAACACAACATACAAAGGATAAAATACTAAGACTATATGCAAACTTATCGTGTTGTTTATTCTTGGCGACATATAAAATACTAAATACAAAACAACAAATTCTAAGTATGAAAGTCTAGAACCAGGCATAAATTTAAGGTACTTACTTGTAGCAAAACATCACTAACTACTATTTATCCTTGGTTGTGATAGAAATGCTTAATACATAGCTGGTGTATTGATAGAGTAAGTATCCCTCGAGTGGTTTTTCTTTGCTAAAACTATTTTTCTGTGGCTGGATCTTCACTATTCTGGCTGCATTCAGGATTCACAAGCAGCTGTCTCATTGTATCCCCACATGGATGTCAGCTGGCAGGACTTAGAACAAATCAACTATAGTTCCATTCTTAGTTTTCTCCATGCCTTCTTTTACTTTTCTTGTACATTTTTAGGGAGGTGCTCCGCCACTGAGCCACACTCCCGATCTCTTATACATTTGTGGAGATTTTATATCATCTTACAAATAATAGTTTTTTTTTATAACTGTATTCTATCTGGCCCTCACCCTATTCCTACTGCCCCCACCTCTCTGCTCCCTGTGCCTGCTTACACCCTTCCACACTTTGTGAAAGTATCCTCTTTCAGCATCAAGTAGCAGGTGTTCTGTTTCTGTTACCACACTCCTCTTTTGTGTCTCCTTTTATCTTCACTGTATATACTCACTCTCACTTAAATACAAACATATAAAGTAGAAGCTATGACCAATACACAGCAAGAACATGTTGTGTTTGTCTTCCTCTGCCATTCCTGGCCATATTCCTAGAGGACTCTATCCTTCTGCAGAGATACTTGCTCATCTATGTTTATTGCTGCTCTATTTAAAATAGCTAATAAATTGAATCATCATGAATGTCCATAAACTGATAAATGCATAATGATAATGTGGTACATGTATGCCATGGAATTTTATTGAGTCATAAACAAAAAATAGAATTTTGGGGAAAATTGATGGAACTGGTCATTAATATTATATTATATTATATTATATTATATTATATTATACTATACTATACTATACTATACTATACTATACTATACTATATTATATTACCCAGGATATTTATGGCTTCCTTCCAAAACTAATAAAATACATGTGGCTGCACTGATGACAGCATCTTTGAGATGATGTGATGGGAGAGATTATTGGCTTAAGTTCCTAAGCTCACACAGAGGTGAACATGACTCTGTCCACCAGGGGGCCCATGTTCCTATGTTCTCCAATTCTCAGTGCAACTGAGGTTTGAGAAACACTTCAGACAGGCGGCTGGATGTAACAGAAAGGCCTGACCAAAGCATCTTGCCCTGTACTTGCTGTCACACCTGTGGTTCTGCATGCGGGTATTTTATTTTTCTTCCTGATGCATCTGAGTTTCAGGATCATTTCATTACAATACATAATTATTTTGGTAGGTATTAACACAGCAGGATTCCCTTATCTAACGGCACTGGGACAGGAGGCAGATGAAGACTTGCACATGGTTCCTCTCTTCTCTCCAAGAGGAGGCTAGACACCAGCAGACCAAAAGAAGCAGCTGCATACAGTGGCATTGGGTGCATCACCTCCTTCTGGCAGTGAGACCCTGTCTCAAAAATAAAAAGTGGACAATAAAGCTGGGATAGACTCAATGGTCCTACACTTAATTAGTAGTCATAAAATTCTACACTGGGAGTGAGCGAGCATTTCATGGCATTCACTGAGTGTAAAAATAGTGCTTGAGGTCCACCGAGAAACAAAGGACAAAGAGAAGTCTGTCCCAAGCAGCTGTGGATGGCTTCACGGAAGAGGTGACATTTGTACAGAGTCCCCTGAGATTAATATCCACTTCTTTGGTGAAGAAAAAGATGATTAGATAGGGAGAGCTGGAGAAGCTGCTACGATAGCTTCTCTTTATCCAAGGTGAATAAGGTCTGAGGTCTTCAGCAGAGGCCTGAACATATAGACACGAACAAACCCTACACGTATATGTAAGTATCTAGAGAGCTACAGATATCCCTGGATATATGTACCTATGATAAAGCGTAATTCATATGTGTGCACAGGAAGACATTAACAATAATAATTCAAAAAATTGGAACATTCATATACTGTATCAAAACTTATTCTAATGTTTTATTTCTAGCGTCCTTCATTTAATATCTCAGACCAAGGCTGGCAGGTGGTAGCATAGACCACAGAAAACACAACTTTGGATACTGGTTTACTAGTGTAGCTTATTATTTGTGACTAGAATGTATGCCAACTCATTTATTTGAAGGCTAGTAACTGGTCACTGTAATGAACTCAATGAACTATTACTCGAATTCAAGAGTAAATAAGTGAGCTTGGCGGTGGTGGTACACACCTCTAATCCCAGCACTGGGGAAACAGAGGCAAGCGGATCTCTGTGAGTTTGAAGCCAGCCTGGACTACAGAGTGAGTTCCAGGAAAGACTCCAAAGCTACACAGAGAAACCCTATCTCAAAAGAAAAAAAAAAAGAGTAAATGTAGCTTGGTAGAGCAGTGTTTTTCTATCATAATCACAGTCCTGACATGATCTCTTGTCAAAATGCAAAATAAATAAAACAATGTAGAATGATTTGCATGCAGGTCAGTGGGACAGTGCCTGTTTGAATAAATGAGATAAGAATGGCCAGAGACAATACCAAAAATGTCACTTAGTCATTGACCAATGTCGCTTGTGCACCAAGACCTACTAAGAGAGTGTTTAAAAGTGCGGTTCCTGAACCTGGAGCACAGAGTGCTGAGTCAGCACCTCACAGGCCTGAGCCAAGAAACCATTCCCCTCTGAGTTCTGAGAAAACACTTCTTTCAGCCTTTAAGTTTTAAGAGACTCTCAAAATTTTAGAGGATGTGTTGAAAACAAACAAACAAAACTGTGCAAATTCTCCCTAGAAAAATGTGTATGCATATTCATTCATTTTTGCTAACTTTTCCAGAGGGATCCCAGACTTGTGGTCTCAGACTAGTAACTGCTGAAATGAAGCTTGCTAACAACTAACTCAGACAAAGCCAGATAAGGACGGCTGTCAGCAGGACTACAGCCAGCAAGGCTTTTAGACAAAGTTAAGGAATACATACAGTCCCTCCTAAGCAGTCTTGTTCAGGACCACCCTAATCTCATCTTGTCAGTGTTTACTATGAAAGAGACATACCCACATTCACAACGAGAAGAATTCATGTTGTGAGCCAGGAATTTTCTAGGTCATTTCCACCCTAAGCAAAGCATTTATTGAAAAATTGCAATGTCTCAAAAGCAGAAACAAAAGTAGTTCATGACCATTCAGAAACTGATATATATTATATATGTAATGTTTTGCCCTGTTTCAAATAACAAATGAAGCTTCTGGCATTTTGGAATGTATGAGTTAACTTCTTAACTGTTTATGTACTTAATGTTCCACCAATTTAGATTGTATCTAAAAATGGTGCTATCTACCTGATAATCTAGTGTTTGGGAACCACAGAATGGTTCTGTCTCCACAAAGATGGAAAGCGCTATCAGTATCTGCAAATAACAACTGAAAAGGTTTGTTGCTGGGGATAGGTCACATGAAATAAGATAAAGCCTATGAAAACAGTGCTTTAGGAAAGTCATGGCTGAACTCTAAGGACCTAGATTGCTTAATGCAAACAGTGTGTGTGACTTTGGAGATCTGGGGCAGCTTTCCTCAGTCAATGAACGCATGTCTGCTTACGTGAGGCCAACGTGGAAGAGTTCTGAAGCACAACTTACAATTATTTGTATCTGGAGCAAAAATCATTGAACTTAGCCAGATCTGGAGCAGTGTCAGGAAACAGGTGAAGCAGTTGACTTGACAGTGAAGAACACTGTTTGGTAAACTACAGTGTGAGGAGATGCTTAGGGACCCAGAGGATTGGACAGTAAAGAGCAAACATGTTCATTCCATAAGCTAGACTGTCATTCTACATGCTTCTAATCACTGATTAACAAATAACTTCATTTTGTGATCTCAACTGATAAGATGGATTTTTGCTCAACACTGTTTTGGAAACTATTTTGTACTGATCAATGTTGGCTGTGCCCATTTTTTTATGTGTAAAAAGCTGAGTTGTGTGAGTAGACAGCACACTAGTTTTTCATTCTCCGGAGAGAAGGGCTATAGGCTGTTTCCCATTTTTTCCTATCAGCACAGCTTTTCAGCACTTATCTTTCTATACATCTCCTTGAACAAACAAGGCATGGTTTCTTTATGGTTTGCATTAATGAGCCCACTTGTTGGGTGGAAGACTACCATATTTTCCATTGGCCTTATTAAATAATACCAAATTGGTCCCCAAAATTGATAAACCACTTATTTGTGCATTATAAATAAATTACTTTGTTGCCTCAATTTGTGTCGAGTTTTAAAGGAAATATTTTTAATTTTCTGATCACTGTAAAGTTTTATATCTTTTCAAAGATTGTCTCTTCCAGTATACTTACTTCCATGGATTATGGATTAATATTCCATGCTACTTTCTACACACCAAGTATTAATCTTGGAATCAATTGGGTTCTACCAATGAACAAATTGGAGAGCCCCATATTACTAGTGCTTATGTTCTACCTAGAATAAATACACCACAAACAAGAAACACATCAAGTACATTTACAGTCTAGTGGGAGGTAACCGCCATTGGAAATGGACAAAGTAGAAGCAAATACAGACAGTAATAAGTGGGATGAGGCATGCAGAGTAGACACCACACTTTACTTGTAAGCAGACTCTTAAAGGTAGGCATTGCTGAAGAGGCAGGATTGGAGTCACAGTGAGAGATTAAGAACATGGGGCCAGGGCCAGCAGTAGCAGAGAGCAAAGAAGTTTATGGAGATGAAGTCAGAAGACCTGAAGGATCTGTTCTGTGGACTTTGGGGAAACTATGAAACAGGCTTCCACTGAGTGAAAGGGGCGCAAGTGCTGAAGCGATCGGAGCAGAGGACAGGCATGATATGAGGACAGGCGTGATGCCAGGACAGGCATGATTCGAGGACAGGCGTGATGCCAGGACAGGCGTGATGCTAGGACAGGCATGATGCCAGGACAGGCGTGATGCGAGGACAGCCGTGATGCTAGGACAGCCGTGATGCAGACAGCGGATGCGGACAGCCGTGATGCCAGGACAGCCGTGATGCGAGGACAGGCGTGATGCAGGACAGCCGTGTGCGAGGACAGGCGTGGTGCGAGGACAGCCGTGATACCAGGACAGCCGTGGTGCGAGGACAGGCGTGATACCAGGACAGCCGTGATGCGAGGACAGGCGTGATGCGAGGACAGGCGTGGTGCGAGGACAGGCGTGGTGCGAGGACAGCCGTGATACCAGGACAGCCGTGATGCGAGGACAGGCGTGATACCAGGACAGCCGTGATGCCAGCACAGGCTTGGTGCGAGGACAGGCGTGATACCAGGACAGCCGTGATGCCAGCACAGGCTTGGTGCGAGGACAGGCGTGGTGCGAGGACGTTGTTTCTCCCACCAGCTGCATGTGTGCAGTGGCTTCTCGGCAAAGACCAACTTGGCTAAGCCTGTCTTGGAGAGTGCTGGCTACAGCGTTTAGAAAGCTGTGAGTAGTGCCTGGGTGAACTGCCAAGCTCGCCCTTGGATAAGCAGGATGAGCTCTGGTCGTGAGTTTCCTACCTTTCCTTTGGACACTGCTGCTCTGCTCTTCGTGCCTTAGCTGACTCACTAGTCACTCAAAACTGAAACAGCTCCTTAGGCCACTTCTCTGCCAGGCTCTGGCTCAGCTGTGGTGCGAGCCTTGTCTTTGATGCCCGAGGACACGATGAGTGGTAAGTCTTGTCGTATTCATTTTGCAGAAGTCGGATAGAAGCCAGATCTCCCCTAGTCCCTGAGTGTTTCATTACACTCTGGTGCCTACCATGTGCGGGGAGACTGTCGGTGAAGATTGAAACAACATGCTTGAACAAGATGCTGCTGAGTATTGCAGAAGGCCGGGTCAAGAGTTCTTAAAGTAGCAACTATTTAAGTGTGGATGATTCTCTGACGTGCCTGGCCTTCTTCATATTTGAAGCTAGTGTGTGAGGAGAGCTATGGTCCTCCTTTCCTGTTTGGTTTAAGAAATTAAGCAAAATGTATGGGATGAGTTATGGGTTTCCAAACTACTTAAAGAAACTGAGTTTGAATTTGATATAGTAAACTAACATGGTAAGTTACCACCCAAAGCCAGGAGAAAGAAATGGCTCCTCATATTCTAAGAAATTCAAAATCTAAGAAGGAAAGTCATTTCTACCATGATGCATTTTTTAATTTAAAAAATTTGAGTGTCTCTGTGTATGGTGTGCATGTGTATGTGCGTGTGATATTCACATGTGTATGTGTGCATGAGCTGAATCACTTCCCCAGCTACCCAGTAGGATTTTAATAACAGTCACTTTTCTTCTATCTGATTTAAGAAGGCACCATATGCTGATAGGTCTGTTCTCCTTATACATTCATGTATTCATCTCCATCTGAAGGTAACACACATGGTCCAAACCCCACATGAGTTTTATCATCTGGGAGACTGAGGCAACAATCTGAATCTCAAAATTCAGGATTGTTCAAAAGCACATGTAGTTCAGTGACAACTGTTACTTTTTTATTACAACAGATAAAGGCCAAGTGATAGGCCTTGTCCTTTTCCTGGGCCTTGAGGTCCAGGATAATTATGTTTTGCCTGTAGGTACAGTTCACTTGGGACAAGGTCATGACAAATTGTTTCAATGTCCAGTTCTGACAAATCAATGGGTGTATCATGTGTTCTGTGGATAATCTACATCTGTGTATCTGTAATAGGGAAGCCAAGTAGTCTGCTCCAAGTCAGGCCTACCTTCCAGCTTTGTCTGCAGGAACCCAGTGAATCTAGAGATTCAAACATTATGAATGTGTGATGCCCAGGTGAAATAACATTTCCTTTTTGATGATCATTCTTTGCAACAAAAGCAAGGCAGAGCAGGTGAGATAGATTTGCTAAAATCCTGTGTTTATCTACTATTATAAATTATCTACTAGAAAACTCAACAGGATAAGATGTTTGTCCCAATACGCAGCCCCTCAGGCAGGCATAGCCTAACGAACATATAGAACTAGCAATCTCTATGACTGGCCGGGAAAATTATTTGCATTGTCTCTACTTCCTAGGATAATATAACTAAATTTCTTCTTCTCACACTTGGAAGTTCAACTGAAAGTTGTAGGTGCCTCTCTCACTCAATAATACATCTGCCCAGGAATATACAAAGCAGGGTTACTGTGTTAATTTTTTCAATAGATTTTCTTTGGCCTCTGTAAAAATGTGAGTTCATTCATTCAAGAACATAAAGGGTTAAGTTCCAAGTTCATACCACAGCCTTATCCCTTGACACTCCCTCCCCTTTCACCATGAAAATATGCTCATGTGAAGTGAATTCTGAAACCGAATCTGCTAAACATGCTCTGCATTTGGTACCAGATTTGTGTGGCGACATTCAAACTTCTGCCATGGCCATTGCAATGTAAATAGGAAATTCTAAATGTGATTTGAATTGCCCTTTGGGGAGTTTTGCAATGAGAGACGGTACATTTCCAAGGTAGCCAATAGTTAATAGCAAGCCTCTGCTGTGGGCTTGGAGACTGTTCTGCATCACAGAGCAAGTTGACAGGAAGCTCTGCACGCCTTCAGTTGGACCGAGGGAACTTGGCGGTTGACGTGGCCATATATAGTTCTGAAATATTTTCTCTCGTTGGAAATGTTTTAGATCAGACCATGAACACCAGCGCCTTCATTACTCAGGAAAATGATTCCATTTTGAGGTGGCAAAGGCCTTTGTGCATTCAAGTTTAGAGACTAGTGTGTCCAGGGCTGATTGTCTATTAGCAAGGAACTTGTGCAATTATTAAGTGTCAGCATTTGCTGTAATCTAGACTAGAAAATAGGCTCTCACAGCAAAGAATGCAATAGGTGTTGAAAATACATCAGGAATTCAAATTTGCCAAAATGTTCCTAGGATTTCTAAACTAAGAAATACAGTTTGTGTGACTGAATTGTGTGTATAATTTTAATGCTGTCTGATACAAAATTTGAGCTGATTCTATCCACGTATAAACAAATGGGGGAAGTTGAGGCTTTTTCCAGAACATGGAATAAAACTGTTTTAAGGAAAAGGAATTGCTAAAGTTGCCCACTAGAGGGCAGAGGCTCCCTCACTCATTGTGAATTTGGACCAAAGTTTAAAAAGAAACTCAAACCTCATTTTTATTATATCATATAGGCACATATATTGCAAAAATATTGTAGGAAAAATAATGAGAAATATTTAAAATGATAAGTCCAGAACTGTGTGCCACAAATAAAAACTTCTCTGGGTTTTCTCATCCCAAGCCCCAGACACAGCATCACCCTATACAGGCAAGCACAGCACACTTTCATGTAATTGCAATTGTACCAAAGACTCTTTGTGTTGCTAAAGTATTAACTCATTAAATTATGATACACATGTTATACCAACCCACTAAGATCTGCCTTTCCCACATTCTGTTGCTTGTCTCTGAAATGATTTGCTTAACAAATCAACTACAGGTAATATTCAGGATTTGCTCAGTACTTTTCAGAACTTTCACAGTACAGAATATAGTCATAGGTTTCTTGTGACTATTTTTGTAAATTAAATCCCCTAGACTCAGAGTTGAAAGGCTTGTTAACTAAAATATATTATATTAGCTATAATTAACTAGTAACTATAATCATTATTATAAATCATGCCTATGTTCCAAACAGAAGGTCTCACCAGTTTACACTCACACTAGGTGTGTGAGGTTGGGCCTGTGAAGCCCAACCTTGACAAACAGGGGGCATATCAAACTATCGTGGTGCCAGTTCTTACAAAATTGCAACAGCTTCACTCATTTTCCTTTAAAAGAAAATCTGCTTTTTTGGTGAGAGCCATATGTATCCTACATGACCCAAAATTACCCATCAAGGATGAACCCATGTTGAAAAATGTGAAGCATGCAAGACTTCTCTCTGGACACCCTACACACACATAAACACACACACACACACACACACACACACACACACACACACACACACACACCAAGTATGGCTGCTATCTGGTTCCCATGGTCTCCTTCTATCTACCCATCACCTACTGTATTCAGCTTTGCCCAGGAGTCCCAACAGAGAGGAAGATGTTCTCAGCTCCCGTGTTGGTTGGTTGAACTAACAAAATATGAAGAGGGATATGGAGAGACTCAAGGGAAACTAAGAGAAGGGGGAGCAGGAGCTCTGCCTGTGCAGGCTGCTCATAGCTGGACTCTGTGCCTGCTCATGAGGAGAGGTTGCCAGATTGGATTAGCAGAATAGGGATTAGACAAAGGATGGAGCCGAGTATCACTACTTCCTTCCTGTTTACTTCTTTTCCTGTGGATTTTTTGGTGTCATTTTGTTTTATTGTCACAAATACTTCAAGCTTTAGGAGAGATTGTTTTAAATCCATATTCCAGCTTTCATGAAGCAGCCCCTTCCTCCTCTGCTGCCTACCCCAAGCAGATGAGGATCAGTGCAACTTGAGTGCTTTGAAAATTTAGGCTTTCCTTTGTGAGTTCCAATTTTTAGATAACTAATGAGTTTGGAGTGAAGGAAAGAGACAGTGTTGTTATTCAACATCAGCTTCTGCACTAAGACAAAAGGTACTGTTCACCAGCTTCTGGACTAAAATATAGGTACTGTTCATCAGCTTCTGGACTAAGGCAGGGTACTGTTCATCAGCTTCTGGACTAAGACAGGGTACTGTTCACCTGCTTCTAAGGCATAGCACAAATACACAAGGTACTGTTCAAAAGGACTAAGGTATAGGGTGCTGTTTAAAAGGAACATTCACATGGACTCAGGGTGATGATGTGTGGAAAACAGATTATGTATACAGAATGAACTCCTGATAATGACTGTTGTATAATATAATCATTTAGTAAAAAAAAATGTACTTGCCAATTAGAGATTTGTGTAGATAATTTTGCATTTACACCTGCCTTTTACCATGAATTTTTGTGTTGAAAGTATGATGTGGGATTATGAAGTTCTTATTAGATTATAATTTCTTATTAGTTGAGTAAAATGACCTTTGGACTTAATGCTTTAAAATTATTCAATAGGGGCTTCATGGAAGGTTTCATGGGTAAAGTGCTAATTCGAACAAAGAGACCTAGTTCAGATCCAAGAATCCTAGTAAGTTACATGCCTGTGACTCCAGCACTGGGCAGCAAAGACATGCAGATCCTTGGGGTTTGCTGGCCTGCTAGTCTAGCTCAATTGACAAGCTCCAGATTCAGTGAGAGACCCCATCTCAAAAACAAAGTAGAGAGTGACAGAGAAAGAAACCTGAAGGGAATCTTTGGGTCTCCATATAAGCATACACAGGTGAGTGCACCTCCTACGTGCAAATACATCACATACAAAATAAAATATTTAATTGTTGCATAGTCTTTTTTTTTTTTTTTTTTTTTTTTTTTTTTTTTTTTTGGTTTTTCGAGACAGGGTTTCTCTGCGTAGCTTTGCACCTTTCCTGGAACTCACTCTGTAGACCCGGCTGGCCTCAAACTCACAGAAATCCGCCTGCCTCTGCCTCCCGAGTGCTGAGATTAAAGGCGTGCGCCACCACTGCCCAGCTGCATAGTCTTCTTAATAGATATTGTTGATGAAGTTCTCTGTGTCCCACATCAAAGAGACAATGTGTAGTTTTACAGGACGTCTTTAAACCAGACTAAAAATGCAAGAGTTCTTTGTATTTGAATAGTGTATGTCCAGAGCCTAAAACTAAGGTTGATTCATTTGCTAGACATTAGACCAGAGCACAGAAAGAAGAGGGTGGGGAGGAAGAGGAAGAGAGAAGAGAAAAAGAGTGGGTGAAGGTGTTGTTTTCTGTTTCTCATCCTGATCAGATAGATCTCTGTGAGTTGAGCTGTTGCTCAAGTGCATAGCATCCCAGTGCCTCCCTGCCTGGGTTGAAGCTAGTGAAGACAATGAACAGTGGAGGGAGCAATCTGTGACAATGCTGTGTAGACATGGATGTGAACACTTGCACGTCTCCAGTTTTCACTTGCTCCCCACTTTATTTTTAAGTAGATCTTACAGTTTTAGTAGCGTACACTCAAAAGTTGTTTTATTCTATGCTCATTTTGCAAAAGTGCCCACTTAAAATTATCTTCCCATTGTGGTATGGAGAAAGGAGTTATAAATGCCTAATCTTTAGAAGTGATACAAGTTTTGATCAACTCAATAACTTAGAAGATTAAAAAAAAAGCAGGGCCAGGGAGGATAAGCAAAACAATCAGACAAGATACAGACATTTTCATTTCAATCAGTACATTGTTGTTGCTTAGTCTTAGTTAGACACATATGGATGCACTAGCATCAGAGGGTGGTAGGTGTTATTTGTATCCGTGGGTATACACACACATGCCATTTGGATCCTTAGATGCCGGTGAATGCCACTTCCTGTTAAATTGTATCTCCAGAGTCCCGCCCCCAACCCCAAAATGCTTATCTATTTTGACAAAACCCACTGGTGCCATACTTATGATCTTCAGCTTCATAATAACTTACAGTGTGGCAAACTATTAAAAGAGAAATGTCCATAGTATTTCTGGGATATATCACCTTTTGTTAGAAACATGTAACCACAAAGCACTCTGGGAAGAACTCTCCCAAGAACTTATTTACTTTTTTTGTAGAAAATTGATTTTTTTTCTTTCTAGAACAATTTCCAAGATTTTATTTGCAAAACCAATACTTTTATGGAGACATCAAGAGAAGCAATATTGAGTTATCATATTTCCAAACTGATAACAAGGAGGTCAACACTTTCCAAATTTGAATCAGGAAAGCAAAACAATAAATATAACTAAAAACTATTAGGATTGCTGCTATCATCAATGCTCACATTTTAAAATGTTTAACTTTGACTTTACTTGATTTCTGAACCAGATTTCTTATGTATACACACACATACACACACACACACACACACACACACACACACACACGCACGCACGCACACACGCACACATATTTTAGTTTCTGTTTTCCAATTGCAATATAGAGGAACAGAAGAGTCAGTATTACAGACCAAGAACATGACCTGTCAGTTCCTAAACTTTCAAGTCTTTTTATTTCCCCTTAACTGTAGATTCACACTACTTGAATTCAGTTAAACCAACATTTAATAAAATTGCAGTCTAACTCACATGAGGAGATTTAACATACCCTTAAATTCTTTTTCAGTGATCATATTTGGCCCAAATTTGTGTTTTTCCTTCTGGAGCAAGTTCTTCTCCTGTGTCTTCCACATAGCAGCCTTTTTGGTCTCTCTTACCTTTTCCTTTTGAAATCTTGCAGGTGCACCTGTTGAGAAGTAACTCCCTAATTTGATTTGCTTATAGCAAAGAGATTGAGATATTATTCACACTCCTTTTTTGTACTCATAATCTCAAAATACCTTTGCTCCTAAGAGCTACACAGTTGGTGAACTCTCAAAGTGAAGCTCTTTATTCATCAAACTCTGTTCAACCATGACAAAGCTGGTCCCTCTATATTTTATTAAACTCAATTAAGTAATGGAGTCTTTTGTAATCAAGCTCACCTTCATCTTCTAAGAGAAACCCATGGCACTTTGGAGTTTATAAGTTGCCGAATGTTCATGTCCTCATGGTGCTGAAGGTAGTTTGATTTATGTCTTGCCCTAGTTAAGATGCCCAGGCCCTTAAGCCTCTTTGCCTCTGAGTTAGAGGCTGAGGTCAAGTTAACAATACTAATCTGTCTCTGTTTGCAAACAATGAATCACCATTTGGATGTTAAGACTGCATAGTAAGCTTGGACTTGGCAGCTTGGTTCAAAGGTTGTCAGCAGAATGTATGAAAGTGGCTGGTGTCTGGAACTTCTGGTCACAGATGTCAAGGATTCTGTGATGAGGCCACCAATACTGGTGTGAATAATTGGTGAGAAGTGGGTGTGGCTAAGATGTGTTAGTCTCATGCCCAGTTTGGACTGAATGGATTTGATCTAGACTTAATAATATTAAAAGCTCCTCTAGTCATTCCCAGGGCACAAATGAAAATGCTTTCCAATTATTAAGGAAGAATATGACTTATTCAGGACAATATGGAAGAAAAGAGTGATAAAATGAAGCAGTGAATTTCCACTCCCTGGACCAAGTGAGTTGAGCTTAGGAAAGGATGGCGCTTCAAGGAAAGACACAATATTTTATTACTAATTAAATTAGACTTTGTTTTGGAGAATTGGCAGTTCAAGTAACTGGAGTTCAAACAAGCAATTCATAAAATTTAGAGACCAACTGTTTTCAAGTATTCTGTTGTTCTGATTCCTTAGGAATTTAGTGATTGAAATGAAGAAAATACAGAGGTTGGCTTCACTTTGAGATTTTTCCAGATAACCTTAGTGCCTGTCACAGAGTTAGCATTGACACAGTATTTACAAATTGAGCATGTGTGCCAATAGTGAATGTTTTTGAGTAACTGTTTATACGAGTATTTTAAAAGAAAAGAACACTCAGTTTCACTAGCAGAGGAATAAAAGCAATGATTCTATACTTTGAATTGACAAAAAACCCATTGACTTTCTTATAGGTATTTGACTTTATTGCAACAAAATCTAAACTTTTCTAACTTAAGCAGGTACATGTGAAGGCCAGAGGTTGGTAAATGAATGTCTTCCTCGATTGTTTCTTTACCTTAGGTTTTGATTCAGGGTCTCACATTGAACAACAAACTCAGCATTTCAGCTTGACTGACCAGCTCTGAAGATCCATTTATTTCCATTTCCTGGTGCTGAGATTCCAGGTGCATACTGCCACACCCAACTTTTTGTTGTTTTTCAATGTGGGTACTAAATCCAAACTTGGTTCCTCACACTTGTGGAGCAAGCACTTTACCCACCCCACCCCCCAGCCATCTCCCTATCCTTTCTTGTATTTCCTAACTATAATTTATTTGCATTTTTACACCTATTTATCTGCAACAATAAGAGGGGTTTGCTCACGCTGGCTAAAAGATACACACTTCATATGTAAGAATGTAGGCTGATCAGTGATTGTTTCTGTGACCCAAGGAAGGGTGTGGGCAGGTGGGGGGGGGGACGACTGTGGGTTGTGATGTTGTGACATGACTGAAAACAACTTCTTGATTTCCCTTTCCTTCTGAGAAATAGGATAGAGAATTCCATGAAAACAAAATGAATAACCCAATTATTCATATATGCTGTTTGATTACATCAAGAGTAAAATATGCTCTGTGGCTGGTGAAACAGAAGAGAGCACTAAGAGCTTTCCACTAGGCAGAGAGGTCTCTATCATTTTTAAAGTCATCTAATATATTTGTCCCCTTGATCTGTGGTCTTAATACACATCACAACATGAAATTTTACATGTTAGATTCATGACATGGAATTGTCTGTGAAGATATTTACTGGCATGATCCACACAACTATTGAACAAGGGCTCTACAGATTATAGCACTTGGTCAGCAGGGGTTACCAAGAAGGGCTGGGTGGCCCTGGTTTCAATGTACCTATCATTCAACTGGCTTTAGGAATACTATAGGGATGTAATAACTAGGAAATCATACATCTTAAGTGCTTACACTCATTTTTTAAACCAAAAACATTTTTTTTCTCGCAGGACACCTTCACTTTATGGATTTGACCATCATAGTCAACATTTGATTGCTCTCAGTATACTAATATATAGAATGACTAAAAACATCCATGGGCAGAGGAAAATAAAAGCATGTATTGTGGTCATTGAGATAAAAAGTTACATTGTAATATCATTCATTGACTTTAATGTTGATTTGAAGTAATATCCTCTAAAAGATCATTTAATTTGGATAGCCAAATTAACACGTGTTGATAATAATAAAAATCTGAGTTTCCATTTTTTGATAGTAAGATTGAAAAAAATGAAATGATTATTATGAGTTTGTTCTTACTGTCTGTAGTCCATAAATGTCTTAGATGTCCACTTAAGAGTGTGCCAGTCCACTTGAGAAGAAGCACACACACTAAGTCTTTTGTGTTTTCAGGTTTCTTGCCTACTACATGCAGAGCTCCCTTCCAGGTTGTGGCTTATCTGTCCCACTGCCACATCTCTCTCCCATCTGTCTGTCATCTGTCAGTTCTCACTATCGCCAAAGGAGAACTCTTGCATCAGGGAATACTGTCATAATGCACAAACTCAGGACATTGCATGAGGCTGTGCTTTTCTTGTGTGCAAGTCCTGTAATTTAAATCCTACAGCTCCCAAGGGAAGCCAGATTTAGCAGCATAGTATCTGAATCTTCATGCCTATTTATAAAGGAACAGAAAATTATAAGATCTAATCTGGTTTTCAGTTACTAAGATTTTAAATATAACACAGCCATTTTATTATACTATGGTAGTATGTACCAGATTCCAATTATTAGAAACACTTCACTGGTCATTTTCATAATAAAAACTGAAATATGAAACTTTAATGCAAAATCTGATACTGGCTTCCAGGAGGTGACTTTCCCTGAGTAGCACATGTCAGAATAAGTAATTTGAAAATCTCAGTCCAGGTGTCTCCAGTGAGATATCCTGATTCTGTGAGGAGAGGGGAGAATGTGAATTGTGGTTTCCTCCAGTCTAGAAGTCAATGTAACATGCCCATACTTCCCTGGTTGTGCAGTTAATTTCCGGGAATCAGAATGCTGACTCATGACTCAGAATGCTGACTCGGGGAAAAGACTGTACATTGATTCCTTAGATTCTTCTAAAAATAAAAATAATAGTTGCTCCCATGGGGTGGCTTGGGTTATCCAATGAAAGAGTACAGGAGCGGTACTTAGAACAAATGTCTGGAATATCACCAACATTCAGAAAATGCTAACACTTACATTGTGATCTCCTCTGAAGTTTCCATGAGCACCCTATATTCCCTATCCTAAGTATAGACAGAAGATCAGCCTTCTACCTATAGTATTTTTAAATGAATATTTATTTATGTGTATTGTGTATGCACATGTGTGTGCAAGTATGTGCTAGAAGAGAGTATCAGATCTCTCAAAATTATAACTGATTATCTGGGTAGTAGGATTTGAACTTTGGTCTTCATGACTGTACAGCAAGCACTGTTAATTGCTGAGCCATCTCTCTGGTCCCCAAATCACAATACTTTAACGGTGTTTCTCATTTTCATATTTTACTACAAAAAGAAAATAACTCAATAGAGAAGATGTGACATCAGCTATGGCTAATTAAGCCTTGTTTGTTTTGTTGTTGTTGTTTTTTTTTTTTTTTCCCTGAGGAGATACTTGCCTTCTGCAAGCATTATCATATCCATTGAATATCCTGTGAATGCTGTGAAGTTGTGATTCTTTGTTTGCATTTTGTCAGGAGCACTGAAGAAGAGGAAATCCTGTTGTTGTTGCTAGGTATCTGTTCGTACTGGCCACACATCTGAAAAATGGCAGCCACTAAGTTCTCCAAAGTGGAGAGCCACTGTGGAGGATGACCTGAAGAGACACCATGCTAACACTGGTATTCAGGTTGTCCATTGCAGAAGAGAACTTATCTCTGAATTCAGAGACAGGAGACACTGTGAATACCGTCTTGGGGTTTGTGCCCTGGATGAGCCTGTTCTCACATAGGCAGTTGAAAAGGGAATGAACCAGGGCAGCTTGCTTTCTGGACCTGTGTCAAATACATTGCTTTAGGTGTGGCTTTGCTCAGATCCACAGCCTTAAATTGCTCCCAAATGCTGAAGAGTCCAACAGTCAGCTGCTCTCACAGTGACTCTGCCCTGTTTTTGGCTCTTGCAGCCTGTGCTCCAACAGCTATGGAAAACTGGAGGTTTCTTACCAAACACGTAGAAATGTCTGCAGGCTTCCTCAGAATTGTTCATTTGCTGTTGCCTTCCCAGGCCTGATCCTTCAACGTATAAGCCCCTCCTTCCTCACCCCCATCTCCTCTTGGATATTCCACTACATTCCCAGAATGCAGGCTGTTCGGATGTTTGGAACATGAGATGATACACAGTGAAAACAAACAGTACAAATGAACAATGAAGTACCAAAGAACCTGTGGAGCCTATCCCTTGGTTACACGGAGAATCTGTCACCCATCAGATTCTGTTGTGCCTTATAAAGATAGCTTGGTGTATGTCCCATCTCCTTGCCTTTCAGACAGGCATCCCAGAATCTTGGAATCTCTTGTCTGGATGCCTGTGATTCCATACAACAAGACTCCCACCTTCCATTTCCACATGCAGATTGTCATCAGGCTAAGATTACATGTGCAACATGATGAAACTCCTACTTATAAAGACTGTTTCAATCCTTCAACTTGTCCCCAACTTCTGTCTTCCAGCCAAGAAGAAAAATGTAACTAAAGCTTTGAATAAAAAACTTCCCATACAAGTTGTTCCTTCTGGCTTCCTCTTCTGCCTGATCTGATCCCCACACGAGTATCTATTATTATTTGTTTGGATGGATTAACTTTTTTATGTCAATTTTATCACTTATGGGTCAGATTCTACTATTTGTTTTTCATTTATTGGTCCATGGGGCATTTAAAAAGAGATACTAATCATATTCAAGTTTACATCATCCATAAGCATGAGACCTGGCCCACAGTAACTATTAAACAGCCCTTTAATTGGAGTCACAACCTGTGAATACTCTTCATGCTGCAGTGTTGCTCTGTCCCTGGGGAGCAGCCTTGCCTACTGTTACATTTCGACATTTGAACTTGGAGACTGAGTGATCCTCCCTTCTTACCTTACCTCTCTCTTTCCCTGAAACAGTGTCCTGGGTTCTGGGTTCTGTATGTTGTGTCAAACCCATATAGAATAGTGATGTGTTCTTCTCAATAGTAATGTGAAAAAAAAAAGCATGACCTAATCATGTAGTTTGGGTATCAACAGTTTATCAGGAACTCCAACCTGCCTGATTTTGAGGTATATAGACAACTGTGGAAGCCCATTTCCAGGTTTCCTCATGGCTTTACCCAGCAGGTCTGCATAGAGGGGATGATTGGACCACGGGCCTTTGTGCAGGTGCCTGAGAGCAGGTGCCTGAGATGGTCTGCACTTGGGTAGGCAAGGGCAAGGTCTTTTGCTCCACCCCTTGGTATTCCTATACATACCCTAGGGCAGAGACAGTAGAGGCCTGATGGAATAGGATCCAGGCCCTTTTGAGGCTATCCTGTATTTTCTATCTGTTTCTCCCCCCTCTAGTCCTTCTGTCTAATATCTCCTGCTGCTCCTACTCAAGAGCACTCTGGGGAAATCTAGGGATTGGGGATAGCCCTTCCATAGACAACATATCTTCCTCCCTCTATCCCTCCTTCTCTCTCTCTGTCTCTCCTCCCTCCCTCCCTCTTTTTCTCTGAAAGCCAGATACTGAAATAACTTTTGTGGGAAAATGGTCACCTCCTTACTGTGTCATGGCACTTTAGAACACCCCAAAACTATTGGTAGAATACTCTTTTAAGTGGTACTGTGAATTTCAGAGAATGCTATCTGATGAGAATAAAGAGTCCATTTTGTAACTTGTAGGTCTCAAATTTTACAGTCTAGTTTTAGCTCTACTAATCCACACAGCCTTGGTTCAGTTATTACTTCTATCAGATATCTGTCTGTTCCGGTCCCTGCTACCTTCTAGAGCAATGGTTCTCAACCTGTGGGCCATGAACCCTTGGAGGTCGCATATCAGATATTTACATTATGATTCATAACAGTAGAAAAGTTACAGTTATGAATTACCAATGAAATAATTTTGTGGTTGAGGTCACAACACATCAAGAACTATGTTAACGTTGACAACCACTGTTCAAGAGCAATAGGTCTAAACCATAAGTCCATACTAGAATTTAAATTTTTATTTATTCTTTAGTAATTTCACATATGAGCAAAATATACTTTGATCATATTCTTCCCATCTCAAACTCCACACCCTTTTAGGCATCCCTCTACATTTCTCTCTTTTTATAACCCTTCCAGCATAATTATTGCTGTCATATGTCCATGGTTATAGGGCATCATCACCTGGGACATGGGAAAACTACAAGGAAGAAAAGCAGCTGTCCTTCTTAGCATCTGTCACCTGCCTGTATCTTCTCAGATAGGAATGGGGCCCCATGAGCCCCTTCCCTCCCGGGCTAGAGTAGTGATTGCCTTGATCTTGTGCAGGGCTTGTGCTTGTGAACAGACCTGCTGTGAGTTCATGGGTGCAAAGGTCCAGAAGATAGTCTTCCCCAACCACTAGATTTAACAATCTTTCCACTTCCAGTTCCACAATGGTCCCTGAACCTCAAAGGTGGATCTGGTAGTCATGGTGGAGATGTAGCTGTCCAATTTAAGACTGAGTACTTCCCAGTCACCTGTCCTCTTCACTGTGACCAGTTGTGAGTCTGTGTATTAACTACCGACCTCTGCATAAAGAAGCTTTTCCAATGAGGGATACACTAGTCTATGGGTATAAGGATAAGTATTTAGAATGCAGTTTGACACTATATTTCTCTTAACAAAATAATTGCAGTAAGGCCTGTTATCTTCCCCGCCAAGGATTCTTGGACAGATTTATAGCAAAAAGCACAGTTCCCTCCTGTGGAATGTACTTGAGTCCAGTTAGGAAACTGTTGCTTACCCCTATATCTCAGCTGCACCCAGAGCATATTTTGCCAGGCCACACATTACTGTAGCTGATGGCTGCATTGTACCATGCAGCACTGTGGAAGCCAGCTGGGAGAATCGTTCCAGGTCAGCACCAGCTTGATTTCTCTGTTTGGTGATTACGGTGTATAGTACCTTTGTCAAATAATTTCTTACCATTAAATTCATATGCAATGACAATAGCCTGTGTCGTCTAGGGAGTTTCTGGGACCTCCCCTGAACAATAGCTCAATAATATATACACAGACCTGACACTGGGCTTTTTGTGTAGTAACATGTATTTCTGGGGAAGCATCATTCTTCCATGTAGGGTAACTTCAATTAAACTTAAAACATATATGCACCTTTAGGAAGCTTATAAAATAGTATGAATCTGTATATGGCTTTTTCAAACATCCTTAGTGTTATTTATCCTTCTCCTACCTCTCCTCTCCCTGTCTTTTATACCTTTATATGTAGTATATATGTAACATACAAATATATATATTTCCCATCCCAAATTCACTGAATTTGAATCTCTCAGGGGAACTTGGGTCATATGTTTTGACATCCCCACTATTCTGAGCTCTGAGACACATCTATTCCCAACAGTTTGTGATACAGAAGGTCTCTGGGTCTTTGTGATACCATGACAGTGTCTGGCAGGTCCTAGTCCAGACTAAACTACAGTGACTCTCGGCCCACTCCCTCCTGTCTCCTTTAATGGGCTGTGAGAACTAAGAACATTGTTTCAAGGAACAATCAGACCAGTTGACATCATAGGTCTTCCTGAAAGAGAGGAAAGAGATGTAGAACACAGATAAGAACCACCCCCTGACAAGTCCCCACATACTCAAGGACTACTAGTGACCCCAGGCAGTGGCACCAATGCTACCCTGTGTTCTTGAACATTAAGAGGGACACAGTTGTTATGATGTCCTGACTCCTATATATTTATTCTCTGAATGAGGCAAAAAGGTCTGGGTGAGATCATGCATCAACCTATGAAAAATGAACAATTAAAACAATGAAGTTGTCAGTTCTTTTACCAGATTGCAAATCAATAACCTTCCTGTCAGGCTGGCTCTCCACTGAACCATTAGTTTAATACAAAGACATTCCCAGGAACTGTAGGTGACAGCTGATCCATCATCTGGTGGCTCTGGGCTTCTGATAGAGACCTGAGCAAAAGATGCTGCTGTAAAGCACAGAGGTCAGTCTCGATCTGTGAAAACCAGTGTTTAAAGCACAATTTGAACTTTTAAAAACTGACATGATGGAGGATACTTCTTTCTATAATGCAAAGCACGCGTGTGTGTGTGTGTGTGTGTGTGTGTGTGTGTGTGTGTGTGTGTGTGTGGTGTGTGCTCATTTAGCTTGTTAGAGGCATTGAGATACAATAGATGGCCAAGAAATTTGTGACAGTCACAGCGAAGGGACTGAGGCTACACGTGATCCTGCAGGTTGGACAGGTCTTCCTGAAGAAGCTACAAGGTATCACACTGAATGCCAAACACAATGACTGAGCAAATGGGAAGCCAATGCATTGCATTCTCTTCCATGTTTTGTTTCTGTGTGCCATCTGAGAAAGCGTTTGCCAATCCAAATAAAACAACCGAATAAGGACAAATTCTCTTAAGTCTTTTGTTGGTGTCTCACTTGACTTTCAGTTTCAGGAGAAAAGTACAGAATTACATTTAGAAGTCGTCTTAAATGAGAGAGTTCTTTCTTGTTAAGCACACAAGGCAATAATGAGAAATGCACTATAGCACAGCTAGAGCAGGAGGGTTTGTGAAATCCTGGGATTTACTAAATTGTCTCTCTAATTGATTTTGTTCCCATTTGAATCTTATCAAAGTCGGCCTCTCAACTTTTAATGAAAATCTGGGATACTGCCAAAATGAGCAGGGCAAAACTAGTACTTCTCCTTCACGATGGTCTGGGCATTTACTTTACCAATACTGTAGATTCACAATCAAAATATTTTTTACCTCTACTTCAGAAAGCCATTATCCATTCATTTTTTAAAACTGCTTTCACTGCTCAATTCAAAGAACAAAATGTAGCTATCATCCATAGGGAAGCCACACAATGGAGGTTCTGTGGTTCTGCCATCCAGAATGATGTCATCTGGAAGAGGAATCAACTCCATCGGTTTAAATGAGACTGACCAGGAGTTTCACTAGCCCTTGTGGCTGATAAAACATGAACAAGAACATTTTTGTGTAAACATGTTTTAGGCTGATAGCCAAGGTTATGCCATTTGTCTTTATGATGGCTTGAGAGTTTTGGGACGTTGAACTATGTCTTACTTTCTCTGAAACACTGAGAGAATGGGGGCAGAGACAGAGAGACAGAGTGAGAGACAGAGACACAGAGACAGACAGAGAGAGAATGACAGTGTGTGGGAGGGGTGGGGGACAGCCCTGAGCTTGTCCTGAGAACACTCTGGATTGTTCCTCGTTTCAATACTCAGTTAGCACATTGTCCAATCCCATGAATTATTGTGTGCATAATAGTTTTAAATGGTTTTAACAGAGACTGTATGGAACACTAGGGTGAGAAAGCAGTTCATGGTCTGGAAATTCTCCTGGGACCCATTATCAGGGTCCTTTTCACACAGCTCTTCCCTCTTGGTCTCTCTCTAAATATCTGCTGGAATCCCAGGCTGCTTCCACTGTTTCCTGGGTCCTGCCCTCTGAAGAATCTCAAATCATTCCCAATGTGACATATTAAATGATATATTTTTGGATCCATTTACTAAATGAAAGTATCTTTAAATTATTAGCTATAGTCTTTCCATATATTTTGACATCATATAGTTAAGTATGATATGGGCATTCATTTTTAAGGAGGTTGTACTTTTAGCTGTTATTAGGAACTTGACCCTATAAAATAACATGACTCCTAAGGAGTAAGTTCAAAGTTATGTGCAACATTAAGGAGTGCAGAAATTGTAATGGGCTAAATAAAGATCCCTCAAAGATGCTCACGTCCTAATTCTTGGAACCTGTAATTATATGACTTTATATGAAAAAAAAAAGGAATTTTGTAGATGTTGGTAAGTTGAGCATCTCAAGTTTTGAATTATCTGAGTGGACTTAATGAAATCAAAAATTATTATAAGATCAGAGACTCAAGAAGCTAAGCTGTTTGTTGAGGACATGAACCACAAGCCAAGAATTATAAGTAGCTTCTAGAAACTATGAGGCAATTAAACCCATCTCTCTTCTAGCTTCAAGAGAGAACATTTTGACTTTTGCCTTCTGGCTGCTATAATGATGTGATAATAAATCTGTGTCCACTTGATGCAGTAATTCATAAATGCAACTTTGTTATAATAGCCGTGGGTCATACTCTTTAAGAATTCTCTCAGCCACTCATGTTCCCCCAGGCCCCCTAAGGAAAACAATTCTCTGTAATTTTCTCTGTCCTCCTTCTCTTGATCTGCATACACTGTCTCTGATATTTTAACAGCTCAGTTGCACAGTGCCCTCTTCACAAAGAACATCTGGAGCTATGCACTCCCATCCCACACCTGCCAGTTCTAATAGGGTCCTAATGCTACTCCGCTTGTCACACCTGCACCTTCACAACAGCTGACATTTGGTATTTGAATGGTTATGTGATCATGTTTATCATATCACTACTGTTAGCTTGATGAGTACACAAATATAATTCTGCACACTCTTGTGAACCTGGTGCCTAGTGGTATTCACAAGTAGCTTCTTGGTGGGTTAAGAATCCTCAGAGTTATGTGTGTCTCCTGTGGTGGCCTGATACTGAGACCTGGTGCAGTTCATTTAGAAGCAGGAGAAAGGCAACAGGTGAGCTTGCCTCTGTGTTTTCCACCTTTGCTTGCAGAGAAAGTGAGCCTGCCAGGCTGACTCAGTGGGCTATCAAGAAGGAGGTGGAGTATGAGAGGGAGGAGGGAGGACAGGAAAAGGATGATAAGGAATAATGAACTTGGGAGAGGGACTTATTGGGAGATATGGGGATAAATGAATGGAGTAAATGGGGGGGGGGTTATATTCAAATGAAATTCTCAGCAATAAAAGTATTTGTAAAATATTGAGTTTAAACCAATTTAAATAAATATGTATGTGCAAACTATGTAGAACAATATAGCATAACTACTAGTGGAAATTATCTACTATTTAAAGACCCTTTATACATATTTCTACTAATCCTGTCCTCCCTCCTCCCTCTCAGACTCCACCTCCTTCTTGATAGCCCACTAAGTCAGTTAGTGCTCCCTGTGCATACATTCCTCCTCATGACAATCTATAGATGCTACTCCTCTTTCCGTAAGAAGGAAATTCGGTTTTAGACCTTTCTGTACAGTAAGTTCTTAGGTTCTCAGGTAGTACAGTGACAGTGGTCTGCTCCCTTGGTCCAGATGCTTGCAGTCTCCCTAGACTGCACATTTTACCAGGCACTTTCACACAGCATAATTTTTGATGGCTTATTCAAATCACACCAGCTCAGATTTCTCTGTGCCATTAGGTTCCATGCTTCAAGATGGAAAATAGGCAAATAAGTTGAGTTGCTGTAATTTATTACCCAGATCCTATTATGTTCAGAATCACCCTTTGCACCTCTCATTGTGGTTAATCGCAGTGTGCTATGGGCATGTTTTCTATGTGAAGACCAAACTTTATCACCATGTAACTGTCACAACAAGTACCGATTACAAAAGCTAGGAAGAATGTGTAATCAATTCAACTTTGACTTTATAAAACTTTTGTAAGACTCTAATGAAGACAAATTATTTCGTTAGTTGATTGTCAGCCTTCTGTGTAGATTCCTCCCCTTAAGGAGTTCATATCATGTCACAGTGGGGTAGAAAGAATGTTCCCAGTTTACTGACAATGAGGTGGAAAAAGCAAGAAGGTCGCCTACATTCACCCCCAGCTGTGGTTGGCTCTTCTCCCTTAGACATTAATCAACCAAGTCAATAAGCTTTGCTGACAGTCGAGCCAAATGTGTCTTTTTGAGTACCTGACAGATTCAGGATGAATGCTCCATGAACAGATAGATACTTAAGCAATTGGTATTTTTTAAATCAAAGAGTGTCCATACCCACAGCACAGTCTGTTAAATGTTGGTGGAGACATTGCTGGTCTGTCTTAGGTCTAAAGGACCTAATGACCAACTGGCCTGCTTTTTTTCCCACTGAATTTGTTTGAATTGCCATGTGTCCATAACCATGAAACCCAAACTGTCTACTTGATTCCATGTTCTGTGCTGAAAATACCCATATCCCTTTTTCCTTTTTACAAAAAAAAAAAAAAAAAAAAAAATGTCTTGATGTGATTGAAATGTTGGATGGAGGGATTTCACTGTTGAGACTACATACAGAAACAGCAGAACACGGCTGAGGGCCTGACCGGCGACACAAATACAGCACCTGCTAATGTGCAGGGAGAAACCACCTGGAGACTTTAGAAAAGCTACCCCAGAAATAATATCTTTATCCAGATACAAGGTCCCATATGAATTATACTATTATTTTAGCTGATTTTCCCTGACATCACACTATGATTTTTTTCCATGACAAGAAAATTGCAGCCAACCCTTGACAGTCAATCACAAATTGACTGAACAAAACAAAATCAAACAGTGAAGTAATCCCCAAGCAAATTTAATGAAACCTAAATCCCGAAGGACTGTGCACTTCTGTAGGCAATGGTCTTATTTAATAAGGTGGCCCTGCTTTCACTTTTAGGACCATATTTACACAGACAAATTCAATTCATTTGGGTTGACTTTTCCTCTTCCTCCCAGTCTGCCCACCAGGCACGTATGGGAAAGACTGTAACCAGAGATGTCAGTGTTCAGCAACTGAGGACTGTCATCCAGTCACCGGAAGATGTTCCTGTCTGCCTGGCTACCATGGAAACCACTGTCAGCTCCGTAAGTGTGGTCGTCTGTACAGAAGTGTGACTTACTGAGGAGATACCGACAGGCCAGACTATTGCTCAGAGCAAAGAGCAGAAGTGAATGGAGGCTTCAACTCCATCACCAATTCTGTAGGATGTTTGACTTGAATACTGGAAAGCATTATCTTCTAATCTCTCTCTGTGCACCCCCTTTCTCTATCTTCTTTTGGTCTTTTCTGTTCAAAAATATCCCCAAACCCTTAACAAGTATATATGAAACAAGATAGATGAAAAATGTAGGAAATTATGTGCTTATCACTATAAATCAGCAGAGAACAAGAGACAAGATATTTTAAATGACTCAAATGTAAGCTGATCCCATGCCTGCTCTGAAACAAAAATGAAATGAATTGTTATTCTGTGATGAAAGCAAAGGCTTGCTTAAGTGACAAAATGCCAGCAGCTCCTGGCCCTGTAATGAGACAGCTCCATCCCTAGACTCAGAACCTTACATTGATTTGCTGGAACAATTTAATGTCAAAAATGCTTATTGAAGAAAGAATACACTAAAAAAGTCCCAAGGAGCACGTGAAAACGTTCAATCAACTATTTAATTTTTAAGCCTGTAATTATTTATAATGCACATTTTATAGGTATAAGAATTAGATGATTTGGCCTCAGCTTCCTTTGTTTCCCCAAGCTGACCACGGCTACTCTTTGCTCCAGTCTTTCCAGTCATTTGTCCTAAATATATGGACTCCTGATCACACTAATCTCCCAAAAGCCATAGACAATATATTCCAAATATCATTACTACATCTTAAACATTGGCAACTAAAGGCACAATTAAACATATATGAAAATTGTTTCAATTAACACTTTTAAGATCCATAAATAGTATAGTCATTCCAGTTGAAAATGAATGACTAAAATATAAACTTTCTCTTAGTTTGTGACTGGTCGATTCCAGGCATCTTGTCCTAAAAAGGTATTGTCATATATCTCAGAAGAACTTCCTTCCTGGTCTCGAAGATATTTTATATTTTATATTAAGAAATAATATCAGGTCACATACAACTTGGTTATATTTTCATTTCCAAAAGTGAGCTACCTTGGGTTAAGGGAAGTAGCCTCACCTTGTTAAAGTAAAGCTGGCTGAGCCAGGAGCAGCTCCCTGACTGTCAAGTGGGCTTAGCTCCAAGCAACACGTGGTTGGATACGGTTCCTTGGCAGCATCCACTGTAATTACAAGACTATGAAGAAGGATTCAAGAAAATAACCATAAAAGGTGTAGCTGGCTCTAAAGCAAAGCCTCCGCAGCCAAGAACAACTGGGCTTTCATGCTCTCAAGTTCAGAGGAGAGAATTAAACTTTTCTTTCAGCAGAGGTCAGAGGAAGCAGACAAACTCACACTGAACATCTCACAGCTTTTTCCTAACTTGAGAGATGGGGACGCTCAGCCTGAGCGTGTGGCTCTCACATAGGAAAAGAGCAGTGAGTGCCAGAGGATGTGGACTCACGATCCTATGGGTTTCATGACCAATGAGAGGTCTTACACTGTTGTAGACCTTGGAAGCCTTACACTCCTTTGCCTACATTTAGAATCACCCTCTTCTGAGTTCTCAGTAACTAGTCAGTTTTGTGAAAGGTCCTCCATGCTCCAAATAGATGCTTTGGGAAATGTAGTAAGAATAGCTTTCCCAGATCAGGAGGATATGAAGGCATTCATAGAAGCTTGTCATTGATGACATTGCCTGTGGCCATAAACATTCATTGTGAGGAGATTTTACTTCCTCCTTTTTCAGAATAAAGCCAAATTGTGTCACAATGTCTTGCCCATATATGTGTAACCTTTTCAAATACTAGGCAAACGGACTGGGGAAAACAGATTAATGCTATTCATTTGCTTGGGAACTATGTGCCTCGAGATACAGTAGCAGCCTTGTTTGTCTAAGTGAAATGCCATTCACATGATCACAGTGTGCAGTAGCAGAGGGGCCTGCCATGGAGCCTTCAATATTTAAACAAATCAGAACAGTAAATTCCAAATTGTGGTTTTTTTTTTAATTATTATTATTAGCATCAAAGAGGGGAAGATCATTTGTGGATAGAGGGAAATAGTCATTTTATAATGGAAAATAACCCAACACTCCTTGCTTGGGAGACATTTCCAGAAAGAATAACTGTAAGAGATGTAGCAAAGGTGACGCCATGATAAAAACAGAACATTAGGAAATGGGGGCAGGGAGGGGCGGGAGACTTGACTTCATTATGACAAACTTAGTAAAATCATTATATCCAGAGCGTATCTTGTTAAGTTTAGTGAACCTCTGAGATGTGATCATGAATCAAGAAGTCTAACTTGCATGTGCCACAGAAGTTAATGAGAAAGTGTAATTGTCTACAAAATAATAAATTCTTGGAAAAAAGATGACCACAACTTCTATAAACCATACAGCATACTTGGGATATAAATTTAATGAGTGTGACCCATAGATTTGTGCATATATTCTTTTTATAGATGACATATTCTTGAGCAGGTCAGCCTCATCAGATATAGTGGACTGATTTAAGAAGGATAATTAAGTTGAAGGATAAAATAATGTTTTTTCTATTTATGACAAAGAAAGAAGCAATAGTGATTTTAGTAAGTACAAGCCAATGATAAGACAGCTGCATTGACGAATGTCCCTGGGTGGAAATGGCTGTCCTATGCTTCAACTCACAGGAAAAGTATCTTAAAATCTGTACTTTGCATCTCTTAGTTACTTAAATTCGTTAGATACTCACGCTAGGCCGTTCTTCCAGTTCAGCGGGTGTGGTGTTTCTTTATACTCAGAATTATAGCCACAGCTTTACACACATTGTTATTTTGAAAAAGTCTCTTTTTATAAAGTGACGCTCTTTTCCTTGCTTGCACAGATACCCACACCATGGTCCACTTCCCAGTTAGGACTTCTAGAACACCTGCTACCACTTTAATCTCCTCTTAGGAAGCAGCATGCCTGAGGGGCTCGCCTGACCACACTGGTTCTCTCTGTATATCCTCAGTTTCCTTCTTTGTTTGCCTCCAGTCGAGTCACCAAACATTTTTCAGCATCATACACTTTTGTAAATCATTAATTTTATAAAACTATGACAATTACGTTCTATGAGACACACCCAGTTAGACACGCAGGAAATGGAAGAAGGGTGAAGGCATGCATCTTACTGCAGCGCTAACTGCGGGTTTACCATTCTCTAACACATTTTAGAAGAGGAAGGACTTCACAGGCATGGGACTGCTGAGAATGCTGGTAATGCTGTTCCTAAAGGAGCGGGAGGAGCTAGCGCGGGGAGGGGCTAGCGCGGGGTGGGGCGGGGCTAGCACAGGGAGGGGCTAGTGCGGGGCGGGGCTGGCGCGGGGCGGGGCTAGCGCGGGGAGGGGCTATCGCGGGGCGGGGCTGGCGCGTGGCGGGGCTAGTGCGGGAAAGAGTGGAGGAAGAGCAGCCCTTAGAGAACAGCAGCCTTCGTGTGAACAGTGCTTCAGTGTTCACTTTCGTTTTCACCATATGCGGTTTTATTTCTTAAGCTGGAAGGCAGTCTGAGGCTCCAAGGAACAACTGTGGGTTTGGAGACAGGATTCAAGCAAAGGTTGTAAAATGCGTCTTAAATAAGAGCCCTCTCTGACCAAGGTCTTACATGGTGTCATCATGGGAGACCTACATTAATTCTTTTTCTCTTATTGTGATAGAACATCCTGACAAAAAGCAACTTAGGACAGGAAAGGATTTATTTTAACTTACACTTCCAGAAGGGCAGTCCATCATGGCTCTGAAGGTCTTCAACGGGACCATGAGACCAGCCTGTCAGTAAGCAGAGAGAGAGAGACAGAGAGACAGAGAAAAAGACAGAGAGAGAGAATAGGAATCTCTGTGTCTTTCTATGTATCCACCTATCTATCACCATGTCATCATTGATTCGGTAGCTTGAAGGCAACTAAAATCACCAATGATGAATAATTGAAATATTGAGTTAAGAAAGGTGTGGGCATGAGTTTGAACACCTGAGTGCTTCAAGTTACAACAACACATGACATTTTGCTCTTCTGTAACAGGGTGCCCAAAAGACACTTATGGTCCAAATTGCCAAGAAACATGTAAGTGCCTGAACGGAGGTCAGTGTGAGAGCGTGCATGGCACCTGTACCTGTCCTCCTGGCTTCGTCGGGGCAGACTGCAGTCAAAGTAAGTTAGTCTTGCCTGATTTTTCAGTCAGAGTCCTTGTGTGGCTTATGGACATGTGGCAATTCTACAACCTCACCCTGTACTTATGGGGAAGACAGGATAACTATTCCAGTGTCCAAAGTGTGTAGCACAAGTACGAAAGCACAGTTCCAAAGGACTGCAGCTATAACAGTGAACGGTGGTGTAACGTTTTACTTGGGGATTTATTATAATGACAGTAAATACAAGCTGATCTAAATGCTAGGTTGACAACTATTAACATCAGATTTGAATTGAGAGTTGAAGTCATCAAAATTAGCAAAAGAAATCTTTCTGCCATACACCCTTCTACCCAGAAATACTAGACTCAAATCAGGACTGGAACAATGTGTTCAGCATGCTGATTTCTGTGTTCATAATGTCAACCTTGCCCAAAGGTCCAGAATTTTATATATACTCAGCAATTTTATGTCTCAACAATAAGTAATTTCTCTATTCATCAAAAGGGAAATAGTACCATAAGCCCAAATACCTTTACTGTATGTTGTAAAACTTGTTAACATCAAGTGTAAGGGTCAGAAAGTTGAAGATCCCTTTAAAATACAAATGCTTGGACACTGTGAGTTTGTGCCTAGGACATGCATCTCATACATTGTCAAACCTGCCATTTCTAAATAACTAGGTCGTTTCTACTTTCACCAAATAAGTAGGTGAATGCATGCCCTCTGGTGCCTCTGGCCCAGGTGGTGATGATTATGTAGTCACATCAAACCCTAGTGTCTGAAAACAGGGCCATGGATGATCTCTTCAGAAGATAGAGCAGGCAGGACAGAGAACAGACTGAGAGAAGGAGGTTGGAAGCTGGGCTAACAATACCTGTTTTTTAAGGCAAGAGACATGAGATTCAGTTATTCACATTTGAGTCATTCATTAAGATCATGCTATCTCCATTGATCATTAACTTCACAACAAGAAGAGAGAAGCACCATTAATATGGTTTTAAGTTAAAAGTAGATGAACTACAATAACCCTCTTTCATGTGTGTATGCATGTGCACTTGCACACATACATACATATACAAATACACATATATACCCATGCACACATGAACATACACACATAGATACATAAATATACATATACTATACACATGCACACAAAAATACACACACAAAAACATAAACATATACACAGATACCCACATATGCATACATACAGATACACATATGCATAGAAACACATTCACATGCATGCACGCGTGTGTGCGTGCACACACACAACTTTCATTTAAGGTCTTACTGGAAGAGAATCAAAGTTTGTGCTTATTCAGGCCATGCTGCCTGAATAAGGCTTATGCTGCCTCTGACTTACATAAGGACATGTTCTCTGTTAATTGTCCCATGACAGCACCCCACCGTACTGAGCATAAAAATTTAACAGGACAAAGTCTCAAATCCAAAATGCTGGTGACAGACACCTACTGGATAGTGCCTCTGTGTCCTCGACTGCCAAGTGATCTTTGCATGAAAGCCATCCCATAAACAATTCCTGAGGAAGGTTCCAGCTGGCTCCTTTATGTGTGTTCTTCAAAGAGACGTCCCATGCAAGAGCGTGTTCAAAGGCTGTGGCTCCTGAACACTGGGAACACGTTGTCTTGAGAAAGCTGTGATCTTGTAGGGGCAACTTTCCTTGCCTTGACAGATTGTTTGGTTAGAGCCAAGTGTGCAGCCTGCCTCTGCCAAGGCCAAGGTTATCTTCACGTTGTTACCACATAGCCACCTCAGTTGGTTCTTACAGATGTTTCTGTTATTTTGTGTGTTATCTGTTTTCAGTACTTATCTCAATTCATTTTTGGAACAATGCAAAATAGATGAGTAAATTCGAAGACACAGATAAATATTTGAAAATGTGAGTATTACGGATTTTATGTTGAGGTTAGGAGTATAAAATAAGATTTCAGAAAGGACTTTAAGAAACAAAATATTAAATATGTTTGCAAAAATATTATATGTCCTGAAAGTACAACTACACCCCCACACACACATGCCCACACAATATACATACATAAGCATATATATGCACACGTACTCATACACACAGGCAAAAAATACACACACATACATACATATGCATAGTCTCTTTCTCTTACACACATACACTTAGAGCACATGTGTGTATGTGTTTGTGGTGTGTGTATGTGTAAAGTAAGACTGGATGCTGTTGGGATTTTGTTTTGTTTTGTTTAATAATTTGTTTTTATTTTATGTGCATTGGTGTTTTGCCTGAATCTCCATGTGAGGGTGTCAGATCCCCTGGAACTGGAGTTGTAGACAGTTGTGAGCTGCTGTATGGATTCTGGGAATTGAACCTGGGTCCTCTGTAGGAGCAGACAGTGCTTTTAACCACTGAGCCACCTCTCCATCCTGTTAGCCATTGTTTTTAATTTGTAAGTGAAACCTACCAGACGTGTCTTTTGAAACTAGATACAGGCTTATATATTCCACATTCCAGCAGAAACTGCTCTGAGAGAGCAACGGCTTGGGACTTCCTACTTTGTTACTTATTTTGAAGTAACCTTTTAGGTTGAAAATCAAACTGTAAGAAAGTCAGCAAAATACGGGATTAGGAGAAAAGGCCATTTATTGACAAGTGTCTAGAAGTCTTGAGTGACTGATGTTCTGTAAGCAAACTAAGCTTCGTCTGCCTTTATTTTGCTCTTTGGTCTAGCTTGTCCTGGAGGTAATTATGGGCAGGATTGTGCCCAATGGTGTTCCTGCGGCTCAGGAAAGTGTGACCCAGTGACAGGAAGATGTCATTGTCCACCCGGCCTGATGGGATCAAGGTGTCAGCAAGGTAACAAAGACTGCTAAAGATTCATTTTAACTATTTAAGTGATAAACACGCTGGACTCTGACCACGACTCGGTGCTGGGACTGTGGTATGATTTACCATGCTTCCTTTCATCCCATGGGAGCATGTTTGCCTGTTGCACTGTTGGGGCAATGGCCTCTTGGAAGGCCACAGAAATTGGTATAAAAATTAAAATTATTTATGCATACTCTTGGCTAGGAGGAGCAATTTAGGCAACAGTGGCCACTCTTGGAAAACTTCGAAAACGTTAGAGAAGTTAAATTACAAGATGAACGAATCCGACATACTCTTGAACCTGCAGAGGCCCCTGTCAGAAAAACAGGAGATAAACATGCAAATACAGTCTGTGTTGGAAACTGAAGACTTGCTTCTCTGAAGTCTTAATATTGATTACTATCATAATTAAAATTACAAGCACAGAAGAACCATCGAATCATCAAGACAAGGAAGTGCAGCAAGAGCGAGGCCACGGCATCTGAGCTGGCATACCGCTGTGGCATCTGAGCTGGCATACAGCTGTGGCATCTGAGCTGGCATGCCCCCTTGCTGTATAAAGAGGGAGAAGACGACTAGGGCAGGTTTTAATCACATACTTCAGATATTGTAGTTTACAAAGTATGTGATGGTTTAAATGAGAATTGTCTCCCATAGGCTCCAGTATGTAGACACTTGGCCCTCAGGTGGTGGCACTGTTAGGGGATGGTTTAGAAAGACTGGCCTTGTTGAAGAAAGGACGTCACTGGAGGGCAGGTTTGGGGAATTTAAAGTCTTGCCCTACTTCCAGTTTTCTCTCGGTTTCTTGCTCCTGCCACAGTGCACAAGGCTGGCTGACATGCCTTTGTTCCATTCAACTGGACTCATCCCTCTGGAACTGTAAGCCAAAATAAACCCTTTTTATACAGGCTGCTTTAAGTCATGGTGTTTTTTCACAGCAACAGAAAACTACGCAATAAAAACATGCAATTGTAAATTGTACTTTGGTTGACATTTTCCAGTCCCAACTGCCTGCTCTCAAATAACCATCAGCCTCTTCCCAAATAACTGACTCGGAGACTTAATATAAATTATAAATGCTCAGCCAATAGCTCAGACTTGTTACTACCTAACTCTTACATTTAAATTAATCCATATTTCGCATGACTTGTTAACTATTTTTTTTTTCTACATGTCCTGCTTCCTCAGGGGCTGGCTGGCGTCACTCTGACTCTGCCCCTCTCCCTTCCCTCTTTCTCTGTTTGTCTGTCTCACTTATACTTTTAGTTGGCTACTGGCCAATCAGCCTTTCATTAAACCAACTTGAGTGACAAATCTTTGCAGTGTACAAAGGGAATATTATATAGCATTTCCCCCTTTTGTCTAATTAAAAAGAAAGGTTTTAACTTTAACAGAGTAAAATTATATACAACGAATACAATTATTAAGTAAGAATTACAGTTACAATATCCAGTCTATTTATATTTGGCAAAATTAGAGAAAATATTTTCTATCTTATCTTAGTGAGTCTAATGTTTTGTACCTAAATTACCATTTATCATAACTAGGGAAACTATAATTGTAATTATCTAGTCTTCAACTCCATCAAAGATCCCAGAAGAGTGAAAAGTTACCTAATGACAGGGATATTAGGCTGCCTGGACAGTTACCCAGTCACCGAAACTTTCTCTATAATGTTGGGCCTTCCAACCCTGGCCTACAGGCCCAGCATTTCTGACAGACTTTCCTGTGAAGCAGAGAATTTTTAAGAACTGTTCCACCTTCTCATGGCAAAGTTTAGCAGTTGCATTTCTTGAATCCTGCTGGTCCAGTGTGGACAGTAACTGTCAGCAATTGAGGCAATGGCAGTTTCTTACAGAAAACAAACATGGAGTTTCTTTGATGCCTATCATCCTCTTTGAAGTAATTGGTGCTGCCAGGAGCAGACATGTCTCACTGTTGAGAAAAGTCTAAGTTCCTAAAACATTTTAAATGCCATATTCTGTAGGTCTTTAAAGTGTTTGAAGATTGCCTATCTGAAATATATCTCTGTATGACCTTGAAAAACTAACATTACTATAAGTTTGCTATTATAGATGATTATTAATCTGTATTTCTTAATTATATATTACAATTTTAAATGAGCTGCATAAACATAATATCCTAAATGAGAGTAGAAATATACATATAGTATAAAAAAATTAACTTTAAATCTGTATCAATATATGAAAATCCATACCAAAGTAACATATTTAAGATTAATAGTTGTTTTGGGGTTAAAGTAGATTCAATAGTTTATCCTTTTATCCTATCATTCTATATCATATCCCTTTTTTTCTTTAGAATGGAATCCCTGAATCTAATCTCCTTTATTCGGCTTTCTTTCCTGACCATTACCAATAACCAAACCCCCTTAAAATAAACATTTATAACCTATTTTTTGGGAATGTGGGTATAGTTCTCTAGACTACTTCCTGTTGACTAAGGGCACTGGTAATCTTTAGAAAACTCTGAGAAAATTTAGGATTATGATCAAACCTAACTGGAATATTCTGTGAGGCTGGATCATCTCAGCCAGGAGCCTTGAAGCTGTCTGGATGCAGAATTCTGAGGAGACTGTAACAGAGGCATTTGGAAATGTTGGATCACTTGGGCCATCCATTTTCATTAGTGTTTGGTCCCCTTGCTCCGAAAATACATAAACTTTTAAAGGTAACATACATGTCTGCATTAATACAAGTATAGACTGAGTCAGCTAGAGATGATTTTTTGTTACATGTTTGAGCAGGTAAAATATACATCACATAACTTGTAGTTATTTTAGGTTTGTTTCTTTATGTTTGCAGCCAGGACTTTCAGGGGATCTTTCTTGTTCAAACCTTATTTTCTTTAATCTGGAGTGAATTCACAGCTTCTCATTTTCTGTGGAAATAAAAGCATAACCTCTTCTGAAAAACAACATATCTTTTGACTTAAATTTTGAAGTCAAGATATTTTAAAATATATAGGTTGGTTTAATCTAGCACTTTTCACAATCCAGTGTCTTTTAATTGCCAAAAAATTCAAAGACAGCATAATAACATATAGGACTCAGACTATCTGTATATCCCTCATCTTTATATGGCTTTTTTTTATTTATATTACCTTACTCCCTTTTTAAGGACTTTATTATTTTAAAACTTTATTTTTCTTTTTTATGACTGTCTATTCCCTTTCTCTTTTCTCCCCCAAGCCTATGTATATTTTTAAACACACTGTAACTTGTTTAGAGGGTTTTTTTTTTCTCTTTTTGTCTGAATCTGCCTTTACTGTGTATCTGTAATCCTTTCCTGTCTATATGAGCAAAAATACTGCTGTGTAACTTAGATCATAGCATGCTGGTGCTGGCTCTTCCCCCTTGGTTCCCTGAGAGTCTAGTCTCATGGCAGAGGTATGTTTACCACCAGCTCTGGGAGCCTTGTTTACCTGCCCTAACTCTGGAAGTTGACAGGTCCATACCACCACCTAGTAGCATACCGACTGCTGCTCATAAACGTCATGTAAGTATTTGGTAGCAGGGACTCTTAAAAGAGTTGCCCATTTTTGCTGCTAACACCAAGCTAGGAAGCCACCTCTTAAAGGAGCCACACCTCTGCTCTCTGCCAGCAAACAGAGCCCACCTGAGAAAATTCAGCTACCAAGAAACCATGCCTGACTCCACTTTTGTGTGTCTAGAATCCTTTTATAAAGCTATGTCGGGTTTTATGTGGAAATTCCAAACATTTGGACACTGTATGTTAGTTTGTAGGCAGATGTTTCTGTTCCACCAGCAACTCCCAAATAAACACACTGAGGCTTGTAAATAAAATGATAAATTCTCAGCCTATAGCTCAGGGTTGTTACTATCTAACTCTTACTTTTAAATTAACCCATGTTTCTTATCTATGCTTTGTCACATGGCTCATGGCTTGTTTCCTCGTTTTCTACATGTCCTCCTTCCTGGGTGGCTGGCTGGTGTCTCTCTGACTTCACGCTTCTTCTTCCCTGCATTCTCTGTTTGGCTGTCCCAAGTATACTTTTTTGCCTGGCTACTGGCTAATCAGCATTTTATTAAGCCAATTAATAATTAATGAGTGACAAATCATTACAGAGTACAAAAGGAGTATTGCAAAGCAGTACCTATTAATTTAAGTACACAGAGAAGATGATAGCTAGATAGAGGAGAGACAGACAGACAGACAGATTATATAGATTTATTTTGAGCCCTTGAACCAATGTAAAATAATCAAGCATGGTGGCACAGGCGTAATCTCAGTAGGTCAATACAAGGAGATCCCTGGAGCTTGCTGGCCAGCCAATCTACCCTCAATCTAACATCAATCTTCAGGCCCAAAAGAACCCCTATTTTAAGAGACAAGGCATCCTCCTACTGCAGCCAGGGTCTGTGTTGGTATCTGTGGCCCATGTTAACCTCTGAGGCCATTGGGATGTCTGTGGTCTATGCTGCAGCCTGAGGCCATGGTAATGTCACAGCCGCTGAGGGGCATGCCTGGATCCTGGATCTGTGGTTTTGCTGCAGCTGGGAGCCTTGTTTGTGGTCTGTGCTTTCACCAGAAATCATGTGGAAGCCCAAGATGCTCCTGATGACTGCAAGGAGCAAGGAAACACTTTGGCAGAAATATCGGACTGTGGACACACATTTGTAGAGAGCACATGGAATGCTTATGTGACCCTCTCCCTACCCTTCCCAAAGGGAACAAACAAGTAACAGCCTGGGTGGGGAGCCATCGAAGAAGATTCTTGAAAAGTGTGAGGGGATGCTGAAGTTTAGCTCTTTACAGGTGGTGGCTTCTGGCAGGGTGTGGGAAGAAAAGGATTTTTAAATTTTGTTGTGGGGGAGGTCATGAGGGTAGGTGTGGACATGGAAGGCCTGGGAAGTGGGTGTTATTAGATGTATGATGTGAGGTTCCCAGGAAATCAATAGAACTGTGTTGAAAAGAAAAAGAGAAAGGAGAGAGAGAGAAGGAAGATGGCTGCTGAGGGACAATACTTGGGGTTAACCTGTGCCCTCCACATACACATGCATAGAAGCACACAAGAACCAGCAGGCACGTGTATACCACACAGTGTTGCTGTGGGATGTTCTGTATGTCCTGTGGGAGCCCGTTCTCAGGTTCCTCGTGGCTTTACCTAGCAGATCCGCATAGAGGATGATTAGGATCACGGTCCTGAGTGCAGGTGTCTGAGATGGTCTGCACTTGGCTGTGCTGTGGGATGGTCTATATGTCAAGTTGCTCTGATTTGTCAATAAATAAAACACTGATTGGCCAGTGGCTAGGCAGGAAGCATAGGTGGGACTAACAGAGAGGAGAAAAGAAAGAACAGGAAGGCAGAAGGAGTCACTGCCAGCCGCCACCCTGACAAGCAGCATGAAAAGATGCCGGTAAGCCACAAGCCACATGGCAGGGTATAGATTTATAGAAATGGATTAATTTAAGCTATAAGAACAGTTAGCAAGAAGCCTGCCACAGCCATACAGTTAGTTTGTAAGCAATATAAGTCTCTGTGTTTACTTGGTTGTGTATGAGCGGCTGTGGGACTGGCAGGTGACAAAGATTTGTCCTGACTGTGGGCAAGGCAGGAAAACTCTAGCTACACAGTGTTATCTGCCCACAAAATAAACCTTCCTTTATTTGACTACCAACAACTGGTCCTTTATTGGATCCACACAGAGAAGTGCCTCTACCGGATTCAGCCACACCTTCTGCTTACGTCAGCTGAAACCTCATGCAAATTGGGCTAGTGGTGTTACTTTGTGTGTTTGTTTGTTTCTCTCCTTTTAAATCCATCTAACTTTTTATGCTAGCTGGAATTAAAAAACAAACAACAAGCAAAAGATATTCCAATATCTCTTCTGCTATTGAAATTCAAAGTAGGCTCAGTTAGATGTTAGAGGTTTCATATTTAAGTCTTGACTTTTGGCCTTATTGGTTGTCTAAGTCTGCACAAGGCTTCAGTCTCCAAGCTTCAGTTTTTCCAAGAGAAAATTAAGAACACTGTTACCCACATCACAGGGGTGTTTGGGAGCATTAAATGAGATAATCCATGTGTGAAATATCATTATGTAAAAACTCCATAAACTAAAGGTTATAAATGGTAGGCCCGTGGCCAAATCTAGCCACAAATGTGTTTGAATTGGCTTCAGAATATGCCTTCCATGCTGTTATAAAATAATTTTAATTAGTTGCCAGCTCTCAAAGATTGGAGAAATTCATGTAATATATGGATATTGAGTTTTCCTTAAAACGTTGTATTAGATGGCAATATGGGACCATATTTTTTTTTATGGCAAAACCAATTAAATATGAGAATCATCTTCATGTTACAGAGGCTCTAATCTCACATTGATGGCACTTCCTATCACCCCATGATATTCCCCTGGCATGGACAGAAAGGCCCTTAGGCCCCCTTCTCTTCACTCACTGTTGTCTTAACTGCTGTTGGCAGTGTTTGGTTAATGCCCTCCTCAGCTGAACAGTGAAGCACCAGAATATTAAAGAAATAACTGCTACACTTTGCTCACTATCAATTTTTGAGATAGTAAATAAACTACTCTCCATTATTGTTTCCTTTTTCTATTGCTATGATAGAATATTCTGACAATAGCAACTTAAAGGAGAAGAGCTTACTCTGGCCCATGGTTCTAGTGTATAGTTCTAGCTGAAGGGAAAAACCGTGTAGCAGGAACATCACAGAACTGGTCCCAGTGCTCTGCAGTCAAGATCAAAGAACAATTCATGTTACTGCTCAGCTTTCTTGATTTCAGTGCAATCCACGATCCAAACCAAGAGAACGATGGCACCCTAATCAATTCGCCCAATGAAGCTAGTCCCTCACAGGCATGTTCAGAAGCTAGCTAAACTAAATAACCCCTCAGATATGCCTACAGCTTGTCTTCTGTGTGATTCCAGATCGCTCTGAAGTTGACAGTCAACATTAAGCATCCCAGGTCCTGACCCAAATTACTGCTGACTGTTCCACAGGCAAGCTCCAGGTGCTGGTGTACTGGGCACACAGGACCAGCCCAGTAAATGTTTATGGAGTGAATGTGAAGTGAGTGAGCCCAAGCCAGTGCTGTACTTGTGACCTAATGGACACATCCAGGTGGTTGTTTTCATCTGAAGATTTTTCTGATGGTTTTGCTGTCTTCATGTGGAAACTGAAGGAGAGAAAAAATGTTGACTCATGATATATTCATTTAATGTAATATTTAAAAATTTTTAAATTTAAAATTTTTTTCCTGTAGGTTGTCCCCAGACAAGATATGGCACCAATTGTGACCTAGAATGTCTGTGTAAAAATGGTGGACTCTGCAATCCTGTGGATGGGAGCTGCTCCTGTGGCCTTGGGTGGACCGGGGATTACTGTGAGAAAGGCAAGCTGATGGCTCCTTCTTACCCTCACAATGTATACACTTTAGAACTCATCACTATGGGTTGCTGAGTAGAGGCCTATGAAGAAACTATTTTCCAATAACCTGTTTATAATTAGGATCACATTTCCAATAAAATTGTACAAATATTGATCATTAATCATTACCTAGTTTCTAGACTATCACAGGAAAACTCTGAAACATCTTAAGAAATTGAAATAGTATTGGTGGTAACAAATTACCCTGAGAACTCAATTCCACTTTTTACCCTAAAACCCAAAGCCATTGTAGACATCAAATTGGCTGGGCCTAGAGATTTTAAACAGGGGCCTGAAGAAGACAACACTCACAGAGGACTTAACAAATGGTTAGAATACACTGGTCTTTGGGAGTGGAGTGGCTGTGTGTCCTGGGACAGGTGGTTCATGTCTTTAATCTCAACACTATGGAGACTGAAGGGGAGCTGGGATCCATGTATAGCCCTGGCTGCGTAGCAAAACATGAAATATGAAATGGCTATCCCCATTACTGTTCCACATTCTAGGGGGTGTTTTGTTGTTATTCTTATTTATTTGTTCTTTCAAATGAATGTTATAATCATTTATTTAGGGAAAACATGTTTTTGTTGTTTCATTGTATTGTGTTTCCTCAGGAAGAATCACATTCTTAGGTTAACTCATTGTATTCAAGAACAAACAATTCATCCTTTGTTCCATATTTTATTCCTTATCAATAAAGGTGCTGGCTCTAGCATTCACATTAAGATATTCAGGTTACGGAGCAAATAATTAATTTTCTAATCCATTCAATACCTTACTATATTTTAGTGAATTTATTACAAGGCCTTTCCTCATCTCTGCAGTTTATTATATGAGTTTTCTCTTTAGTCTGATAGCATATGTGATATAATATTAATGAATTTCTAATACTAAGTTGCCTTACATTCCAAGAATAAATACTGTGTGACCATGATTAACTATTTCATAAAGTGCTATTGGATTCTATATACTTCTGTATTCTATGATTTTGGCATTGATATCCAAGAGGAAAATGGAGCTGCTTTTATATGCAACCTTTTCCAGTTTTTAAAATTGATGTTCCATACATTCAGTAAAAAGTATTTGGAAATTTCCTTTCTCTTTCAGTGTTCTGGAATACTATACTCTAAGTCTAGATGGTGCCCTGCCTAGTGAAAGTTTGCAGACTCCTCTGTGAATCTGAATAACTCTTTCTTTTTCTCCCTTTTACTCTTATTCAAATGTTAAGAACTGTTACTGTACTTATCTTATCTAGGTTTTCTGCCTCAAATTAAGATGGTTTGGGTAAGTTGTTCTCTATAGCATTTCCCATTTCATTTCATTTTGGAATTTTATTTATATTATGATTGTCATAATTGCAAATTGGATAGTAATTTTCTTCGCCTTTTAAAAAAAGCATGTGTGTGTGTGTGTGTGTGTGTGTGTGTGTGTGTGTGTATGTGTCTGTTTGTGTGTGTAGGTGTGCTTTGCCTGTATGTATGTCTGTGTACTGGAGGGTAGAAAGGGGAACTGGATTGTGGTTGGTTGCTTTTGCTCTTTTGAGGGGCCCACCACCCAGCTCCCAAATAAATCACACACAGAGGCTTCTTCTTAATTATAAATACCCAGCCTTAGCTTGGCTTGTTTCTTGCCAGCTTTTCTTAACTTAAAATTATCCCATCTGTCTTTGGCCTCGGGTCTTTTATCTTTCTCTATTCCTGTATACCTTTTCTTTCCTTCTGACTTTGTTGTTGGTTGTGTGGCTGGGTGGCTGGCCCCTGAAGTCCTCCTCTGTCCTCTCCTGTCCCTTGATCTTTTTCTCTCAGATTTCTCCTTGTATTAATTCTCTCTGCCTGCCAGCCTCACCTATCCCTTCTCTTGCCTTGCCATTGGCCATTTGGCTCCTTATTAGACCGTCATGTGTTTTAGACAGACACAGTAACACAGCTTCACAGAGTTAAATAAAGGCAACATAAACAAAAGTAGCACACCTTAAAATAACCTTCTCCAACATTGGCTCTCCTATAACAGAAGTTATAGATGGTTATGCACTGCTGTGTGAGCACTGGGATTTGAACCTAAGTCCTCTGCAAGAGCAGCCAGTGTTGTTAACCACTGAGCAAACTCTTTCCTTCACCTTTTAAACAATGTTATGTGTTTGTGCTTTGCTCATTTCCGGGTTGTTGGGCTGGAATCCAGCCCCATATGCATGCTAGGTACGCCCTCTACCACAATGGTCCTCAACCCTCCTAATGCTGTGACTCTTTAATACAATTCCTCATGTTACAGTGACCCCCCAACCATAAAATTATTTTGTTACTACTTCATAACTGTAATTTTGCTACTGTTATCAATCGTAATGTATATATCTGATATGTAGTATATCTGACATTGGGGGTTCAAGACTCAGGAATTGAAAACTACTGCTTACCACATACCTAGGCTGTGAGTTCTCCATTTTAACTGGGTTAGTTGGTGGTTTATGTGTACTCATTTCTTCATTAATGATAGTTTTTCGCCATCTTTGAACTTATTAATTTTTAATGGTCTTTGGACAAATCCTAATATTTTCATGTTTTCTTCCTCAGCGTGTTCTTCTGGTAATTACGGCCCAGGCTGCAAATTCAATTGCTCATGTCAGAATGGTGGGATTTGCAGCAGGCATTCTGGAGGCTGTGAGTGCCCCAGCGGGTACTACGGACAAAGCTGTGAGCATGGTAAACAGTGTGTGCTATATGGAAGGTTCTAAACTTCAAAACTATTTTAAATCATAGAGAGAGTATATTCATATTAAATCAAATTACACAACTTTTAGTGAATATTACTGTAAGTGGAGAGAGTTTCACTGCTTAAATTGAAAATTTAAATTTTAACAATTACCATGATGAAAAAAATTGAACTTTAAAATTCTTAGACTTTTCTACCTATAACTGGCTCGACTATCCCATTATTACTTGGAAATACACTCAGCAGACAGACACACCATGAACCAGCTGTGAGTCTGTTCCAGGTGCCCTTGGGCAATAATAGATGAAATTGCTGCTTATATCGCATGTTAGCCATGACTTGCTTCTGAAATATCTGCCTTCAGTTTGTCTTTCAAAATGGTTTCTAATACTGTTGCTATATTTGCACTCCACATTTTAAGCTAAAATTGAAAAACAAGAAGCTTAGACAATGACTTGGCCCCTGAGAGTCCTGATTTGACAGTATTACTCAGAGGGCACACATGAGAGTGTGGACTCTAGAATTTGTCCTAGACAGCCTACCTCTGCCGGCTTTACCATGTGCATAGTGGGTTAATAAAGGTTGTCATGAGGACTAATAGGAAATCATGTTTAAGCACTGAGCATGGAGATGAATGACCAGAGCTTGGTGGATGTCACTTAGAATACAAAGGATTTTCCAAAGTGTCTGAAATGCTATTAACCATGTTCCTTTTCTTTCAACGTCAGGAATAGGATGGGCATCACCAAGCATTTGGGGATTCAAACTCTTGTAACTAGTCTGGTGTTTTAGGGCTAAGAATACAAAATCAGACATTTTGTGGTTTTTGTTCATTTGTTTCCTTTGTTTTGTTTCTGAAACTGAAGTAAGAGGTAAAGGATAGAAAAAGTATTTATTTAGAACCCATCACATTTATACTATAAGGTTAGCAAAGAGTGTTTTAGATTAAGGAAATACCACCAAGATGAGATAACTGAGATGAGCAGGTATATTGCTGTTTATTAGGAACAAGGGTTTGGCTTCAATATACCTGTGGGATGGTAGAGTGAAAACCCAGGCCCTTTCTCACTGTTGCTACAGATCCTCAAGTCCCATCTCTGTGATGCGCTTCCTCTAGCAAGGCATCACCTCCAACAGGTCTTGTTATGCCCCTGAACAGCATCACTAGCTGGGAAGCAAATGTTTAGACACAGAGATTATGGGGGAACAGTACAGTCAAATCACAGGCTAGGATGTAAAACATAACTGGACTGGGATGAGAATGGAAATGCACAAATAAAACAATACATCAGGATAACAATCCACTGTGATGGTGACCGAAATATTAAAGAGAAAGAAAAGATGCATCTAAATTTCCTAATTAAGCAACTTGGAAACATAAGATTATTGAGTAAAATGGAAAAGCAAGCAATGCAACCATTATTCCTCAGTTTTATATATAACTAAAGAAAGGAAGACACAGGAATCTTCTGTGTATTCTCTATCTAACATTCATAAGATCAAAAGGAGAAACTGTACTTTTCCTTTTACTCAATAGTTACAATGAGGTTGGTAAAGGGAATGTTTATGTTTTGTTTATGTTATTTAATTCCTTTTGTGTTTCCTGTTTTTCCTCTGCCCCACTGGATATTGGAGAAGCATCATCTACACTAAGAATATTCACTGTTACATTCCTAAAAAGGAGGTGGGAGAGAGGGATGGGGGTGATTAGGGAAATAATGAATAATTGTCAAGTGAGTGGATTTTGTAAAACAGATGAGTGACCACATGAGAGAATACTCAAGGAAGGAAATGGAAATTTTTTTTATTCATAGTCAAGCGTAGTTCCTGTTACTCCAAGGTGAGCATCTCCATGAGAAGATAAGTTTATCCTACATAGAAATCCACTGGGCTGGTGTTCACAGTCCCAAGATATATAACAAGTGCTCCCTCAGATGCCTAGACACACAAAAAAAATCAGTCTCTTCCAAAAATGGAGCTAAGACAGAGTGTTCTGGGCTTACTAAGATAATTCTGCTTTCTACTTAAGAGGATATCCCAAGAACCTTTTCAAACATTAAATCCCGCTGACTGTAAAACCTAACTTACACATAAAATGACACCCTACTGCTTATACAATATATTTTCTCTCTTCCTCATCCTCTTTGTCCTGCTTTTTCATCATTTCCTGTTTCCTTCATGTTCAGTCCCTGGAAGTTCACTCCCAGGACTTCAAATATAAATAAATCACTTTTCACACACAGTATTTTATTTGTTTAAGGAATTTAATTCAATATTAGTATCTCTAGATTTAGCCTGAATCAGAAGCTTAGGTTTAGGTTTTAGATGTTTTAATTTCTTTTCTGTTTGTGTGATAAAGTAATTGAGGAAAAGAGCTTGCCTTTGTTTATAGACCCACAAGGATACCATCTGTCTTAACAGGGCAGATTTGAGATTAGGCAATCAAGGAGCAGGAGACTGGCTGGTCACCTTGTATCTACACTCAGGAAGCAAAGAGTGAGCAGAGAGGGAATGAAGCTTTGCAGCTTCCAGGCCTGACCCCAGTGTTCCTCCAGTAGATCCACCTAAAGGTTCCACAAATACTCCAAACAGTATGAGCAGCTTGACACCAAGAGTTCAAATATGTGCCCTTATGGGGACATATCACCTCTAAACTACAACAGGAGGGTTGTAGTGCCATCTTTGGCCAACTACAGTACATCAAAGCAAAATAGCATTATGAAGATATTTCAGATCTTCTCATGGGCTTTACTAGTTTTAGAAAATAACATAAACCCGATTTTTTATCATTAATTTCTTGTATGATTCCCTGTACATCTAATTCTTCCCTTTTGTATCATTTTTAGGCTTGATAAAAACATGAACAATAATATTTCATTTTGTTTTAAGTTAAAGATAGCATTTTGACATTTCTATCTTCTAGAATGTCCTCCTGGATTTCATGGCTTTAATTGTGTTCACACCTGTGACTGCCGAAATGGAGCCAGTTGTGATGTAGCAAAAGGACAGTGTGTTTGCCCAGCAGGTTTCCATGGCAACCATTGTGAACAAGGTATGGCAAGGGTTTTAAAGTACATATCTGTGAGAATGCTTTGTGAGCATGAGGTCTTCTAATCTATTCGTGAACATGAAATTCTAAATCAAATTTGGTCACTTACTCTTTCAATTTATACATTACACTATAAGGAATATATTCAGGGGCCAGTATAATCAGATTCCTCTGCTATTCTTACTAGTGGGTCAACATATTGTTCTCTCATGTAATATCTCAAAATGAAAGCTCTAAGTCAGTATAGGAAAGGGTTATACCTCTGAATAAGATTAAATATTTCATGAAATGCCTAGTATAAGAATGTGACAGAAATGCCTGGCTTTGTGGTATTGAGACCAATCAGAGGAGTTTTGTAAATATTTAAAGACAAGAATTGGGCATTTATCACAAGAGTAACCACAGCTATGAATGTGTATGAAATATGAAAGAAACAGGAATAACCAGCTTGAAATAAATATTACATATATTACAAAGTCTTAAAAGATTGGATCAATTAAAATGTTGCCAAAAAACCTGAGAGCATCACTGTGGTCACATCAAGTATGGATTTTTGTATAGCATTATAACGATGATGATGATGGTGATGATGGTGATGATAATGATGATAAAGATGATAATGTTATAAGGATCATGGTAACTTCATTCTATATGGTGAATCAAAATTTCTGCCTATGAACTTTTTAAGTAGTCTGTCTATATTTTAAAACATCACCACAGCTTTACATATTTTATTTTTATTTATTTATTTTATTTTATTTCATTTATTATTTAGTAGTTCAATAGGACAGAAACTATTATCTTTTTCTGTGTTAAATTCTAGAAATACAGTGGAAAGCATGGGGCATACACTATTCTAGGGAGATGAACAATAATTTTCACATTAATGGAAATAATACGAGTTGTATACATGGTCTGGCTGCTTAAGATTTTTCAGAAAAGCTTACTTACATTCTAGAATATTATAAACCAGTGTCAAAGTAACTAAGTTTAGAGAACTGGTTGTCAGATCAGTCAGATGATGGATCTTACTCCTGAGAATTACCCAGATATCCTCTGCTGAACAGAAAAACCCACTTTATCACCTTTACCATCTGCACTTGAATCTTAATATCTGTTGATATGAATTTGCATATTCCCTCAGATGTACAGCCACAAAAATATTGATCTTTACCAAACCTGAATGTAAAACAGAGTATTCTGGACTTCCTAAAATAACTCTATTTTCTACTTAGGAGGGTATTCAACGAAATTTTGCACCCTTGATAATTCAAGGCTTTATATCCCAGCATGTCTCATTCCTCTGTAGAATGTCCACCTGGAATGTTTGGGGACAATTGTCGTCAGCCGTGTGACTGTGAAGGAGAAAGTTCTTGCCATCCAATCACAGGAAAATGTCTCTGCCCACCAGGAAGGACAGGAGCCAGATGTGAAACAGGTATGACCAAAGAGCAAAAATCCAGAGTGATACAGGGATCCACAGACACCTCAGTGCTGGAAATGACAACCTATAAAAGGGCATTGTCCAGCAATGCTTCTTCAGTTTGAGGAATCAGTGTGTAGATGTTACATCATAGGTACTCCATCCCAACACCTTAGGTAACAGACTTCCTCAGAGATACAATGAACAGAAGGTGACTCCAAAAACCCACTAGAATGAAAATAAACTGTCATCATCTAGGTAGTATTCAAGATCCAATAACCCAGATTGTCTTTGGGAATTGATATTTATACTTTGTTTTCCTTCTCACCCACAGAAAGAATGATTTAGAATGTAAAGTTACGATAATTTAGCAACTGTCCAATGAAGAGGGGAGAGTGGATTGAAGTGATTGGCATCAAATCACCTGCAGTGTAACTTGATGGATGCTTGCTAGATCAAAAGGTTTTATATAATTCACCTCAGACCCAAGACACAGAACCAGCTCAGATAAGACCCCACATTGAATGTTTAATCTCAGGATTTACTTTGCTTATCTTCAAAAGAACAGGGTTAAGGTTACTTATTGTTAAGATTCCTACACTAGTAAGCCATGAGCTTGTGGTCTCTGTAATGGTGAGAGCCTTCCAGGCTTCAAAATATTTCTAGTCACCCAGCATCACTTCACATCCCAGCTCTCTTCTGAGCAATATCAATAGCAGCTGCTTTCCTGGAACACAAGGCAGCATTCTAAAGGGCTTGCATTCATTTAATGCAGCCCACAAACCCAAGAAGTTGTCCATGTTCCCATTTCTGTTTGATAAAGTAGGATACAGAGGATCTAAGTTAGTAGACAATACAATATATGAATGTGCTTAGACTAGAAAAGTAGATACACCAACAAGTGTTTGCTGAAAGAATTCTTGCTTCTTTGGAGACATGATGGACAAAAGTTGTTGCACCCTGTCATATCTGAAATTATTCTGTCAGAACAAATATCTATGACACATATGTCATCCACGGAATGTTCACTAAAAGAGGCACACCTATAGCATTTGTGGTCCCACCTGCATATTGAGAAAAACTACTAATGTCCATTGAGTGGCTATTACGTGCTATGCATAAATTCCCTCACTTCCATCAGCCTTCTCGTATTATAGAGTAGGAAGAAGAAATCTATAAAAAAGCAATAATTTGCCTATGTTATACAACAAGTAAATGGCAGATTTGAGATTCTGAGTAGACGGTCCTGGTTCAGAGACAGAGTTTTAGTGCTCCATGCCAGCACCTCCCTTTTGTGCTGTTTTTATATTGCACCTCTCTTGATAAAAAGATTTGAGGAATTGATGTTGCTTCTCTGTCTGCATGTGAGACCTAAGAGTCAGGAACTTCCTGCCACTGCTGATTTTAACTTAAGATCCACCTGTTCCAAGTCGCAGGATATATTTTACATCCTCAGTGTCCACTGATAGCCACTGGCTGCCATATTATATAGTGTTATGTAGAAAATGTCCAACATCATAGAAGATTCTAACATAGGAAACTTGCAATGGTTTAACTAATGCCTAGGGCCCAAAGGATGGCTCAGTGGGTAGAAGCATTTGTACCACCAGCCTGACAGTCTAAGACCTATGCCTGGATGCAGGTAAAAAGATAGATACCAAGTGTGTATCTGGAATCCCAACACTCTTATGGGAAATGGGAGGCAGAGACAGGAGAACCAGTCCAAAGCTCGTGTGCCAGCTCACCTGACCTACGCAATGGCACCAAGAGACACCCTCCTTCAGAAACAAGTGGAAAGGCCGGCACTAATTCTTCAGACTTGTCCTTTGACCTTCACACATGCTGTGCGGCACACAAGTACTCACACTCACACATACACATGCAGCAGATGATAACGAATCAGGGCAAGCAAGATGGCTTAGCGGGTAAGGGCACTTGCCGTTAATCCTAACAGTCTGGATTTGATCCCAAGTCCTGCCAGTGTGGAAGGTGAGAACTGACTCTGGTAAGCTGTCCTCTGACCTTAAGCGGTTTGTTTCCCATCCCCCAAACACACACAGACATGGGGGCAGGGAGAATAAATAAATTAAAAGTGTGACTTAAAAATCAGAAGTATAAAATAATACTAGGTACTAATGGAAACTTATGGTGATTAGGGTTCAAGGTAAGGGCTCACATTGCTTTGTGTGCCCTAAGTGCTGTATTACAGTCCCTTGCTATGTGTGAGGAAATTACTACATGGCATGGCTCAGTTCTGGTAGTGTATCTGTTCTCCATGGAACCTTGAGAGTCCCTCTTGTCAGGGACTCTCGAGGCACCAGGCCTGTATAGATGTACTACAAGGTCTTTTATTTGCATTTTTATTTTCAATTAGTTACAGTTCATCTGCAATATTAACTGTGAGCAGCTGTGTCTATGCCGGCTCCGTAAAGATAAAAGGCCTCGTTTTAGCTTAACTCTGGTAAAGGACCTATTAAACAGCCATAATATTAATTCATAAAAGAATGTAACAACTTTTTATTGGATCATTCACCCCTCCCCTTGGTAAATTAACATTTGCAGACATTCAAACAGATGTCTTAAATACACATGGTTATTAACATGAAAATGTGGTATTTTTATAAATTAAAATCAGATTCTCCCTGCTCAGGAGAGATCCTGGCTAATAACTCTTTGAACAAAAAAATGTGGTCTTACCACCAAACTGCATAATCTTGCAAGACTCTGGGCAGAGCTCGTGTGTTGGGCTCATTTTGAAATGAGTGTTTTTTTTTTTCTTAGCTTTCCACAGAGCCTAAAATTTAGAGAACAGATTCATCTTTATTTTTATTGAATTTATTTGTTGTTTGTGTATGCATGCATGAGCATGTGTAATGATATGGTGGGTATGCACATTGAGATCAAAGGACAACTTGCAGGAGTCCTGGGGTTCAAACTGAGGCAATCTGACGTGGTAACAGAAGCCTTTAAGACCTGAGCCATCTCACTGGCCCCACATGCATTGGTGAGCATCATTCACATTGCTGGCCCAGTGTCTTCCTGAACAGATACTTGGCTGTTGTGTTTAATGCTGAGTCATCATGAAAATAGTTAATTGAAGCTTTAGTTTATATTTCTGCTTCATATTTAAAATCTATTTGAGCAAGACAAGAAAGCTACAGTGCATTTTAATCTGCCTACATAATGCAAGTCAAAAACAAAATCAACCATGGTAAAGATGCCCAGGAAGAACTTGTGCAGGGGCCTGGAGATGGCTCAGACAGTGAGCAAATGCACTTGCTGCACAAGCCTCAAGACCTGAGTTTGATCCCCAGAACCCACTCATAGTGCAAATGTAATCAGAAAGTGGCCATCTGACCTCCACAGGTGGCCTGTGGTACGTGAGCAACCTCATTTACACATATACCATTCATACATGCATGCACGCACGCACGCAAGCAAGCACGCACTACTGAGTAAAATAAAAAGAAAAATATCCCCAAGGGCTCTAGTACTTCATTCCCTCTAAGACCACATCTTTGTGTTTATGTTGATATTTCCAAGTTCTTTTTTACTTTCTGGCCTTCAACTCTTTACTTGAGCTTCTGAAAATGCTTAATGTTTTTGTTCTCACATAGTTAGTTATGCAAAGGAGGAAGGACCCTTAGATAAGCATTCAGAAGCAGCTCTGTTGCCTTGCAGGAGTATGACAGAGCTGTCAAGCACACACCAAACGCACTGACTTCTCTCCAGAGTGGGAGGGCTCCCCTCACTGTCCTGCCCACCTCATAGATATTTGCTGAAAGCAAATGAGGTAATGTGTTAACAACCCACTTAAAAATTACTTCTTTTATATTTTGAGATTATAATGTAATTACATCATTTCCCCCCTCACCTCTCTCCCTCCAATCCTTCCCATATATCATGCTTTGCTCTCTTTCAAATTCCCACTTTTTACTCTGTAGACTGCGTGGGGAGTGCCGGGGGGAGTGGGGCAGGCTGTTACAATAACAAAATTAGGTTCTCTAGCCCTTGAATACTTAGAGGTGGCGTTCTGTTCTAGGGAGTCCGAATCTACTTCCTTCTGTGGGCTGGGCAGCGCTTTCTTCTTGCCCTCAGTCCTGCAGAAAACGAATGTGTTCATTCTCTGCTAATTCTCTCCCGGACAACAGAGGAAGGGCCCACAGATGGCCCTGCTGCCTTAAGTCCTCTCTTTAAATAGCTCTAGTGATGCCCTGACCCCCACCCCCACGACCTTAACTGCCCTGCTCTTGGTGAGCGCAATGCAATCCAACTTACAGAATCCGAGTCCTTTTAGCACCAACACAACCGCAGACACATTGGAGATCTATGGCCCTTTTGACATATTTTAAGAGACAAGAGTCGAATATAAAGCCATTTCACTTTCAACAACACAAGCACACAAAATCATGTTTTTAACCTAAAGAAAAACCTCCACATTGTGCATTCGGAGTGAGCGTTGACTTTTTCTGACCCCAGGCAGCTAATCCATTTCTGTGTCCCGCACAGTGCGACTGCTGTAAATGTTATGGAGTAATCAGTTTCCGAGAAGGCACTTTAGAAATAGAAGTTGCTATCCTCACTTTCCCTCTTTCCAATTTTCTCAATAACTTTCTCCTCGCACCCACCCTCCCGTTTTCCACCGAGGGACTTTCTTGCTCTTATTACATAACATGCTAGCACTGGGGAAAGATACCACAGAAGAAAACAGAATTTTTCTCCTAGACTCTCATTATCTCATTCAGTTCCAAGAAGTAATAGCGTATTTGAAAGCATACTTGAGTTGTTACGGTTTTTCCTTCCTCCCCCACAGAATGTAAGGCAGGCCACTATGGGCCCGACTGCCTGCTGCTCTGTGAATGCTCCTGGGGAGCTCTCTGCAACCCTGTAAATGGCAGCTGTGCTTGCCCCAGGAGGAGAATGGGCCCAACCTGTAAGGAGAATGGCTTGGCTCCTGGACAGCCAGAGACCCACAGTTCTTCTGAAGGTGAATAAGATCTCTTTTGCAGCTCCTAGAGAGTGGTATGTCCTCTTAACGCTGGCAAGGAAACATTGCAGTCACTGGTCTCCTTCCTGACCTGGAGCATCTCGAAGTGAAAAAGTGATGCCTTAAGGTTACCACCCCCATGCCCAATTCTCCTTCTCTTGCCCAATTCTCCTTCTCTAGCCCAATCTTGCAAACTTCCTTTCCTTGAAGGACACACTCCAAAAAAAAAAAAAAAAAAAAAAAAAAAAAAAGAGTGTTTATTCAGGATCCGAACCACAGTAACATTTGAACTAATAAAAGACACTTTTTAGAAAATATGTGCAGGAAGTATTTGAATCTGGAAGGGATAAATGCTTTGTAGTGCAGCTTGGGCTGCACTGAAATATTCACACCTATTCACTGAAAACCCCAGTGCCCTTAAGTAGCTGGATCCTCTTTAGAAATGGCTAGAATTTCATCCATTTGCTCTCAGAACCTACTTCCTGGTAACTGCTGCAGACTTCAAATACGCTGCATTTTGGATATGGCTTTTATTGTGGGGGATTATTAAGACTTTAGCTGGGGAGGGGGGATCGGAATAAAAACATGACATGCATGTGAACAATGAGTCATGAAAATGTTTAGTGATGTTTTCTGTCTCCAGCCAGCACTCAGGGAAAACGAGGACAGAGCGGATAGAGGTCAAGACCTGGCTGATTCTGTGGATGCCCCATTTCCTGTAATTCAGAAACAGATTGAAGTAGCCTTACAATCCAAATTACTCATCATTTCCAACAGCTCCTAGTCATTTGTACATGGAAGATGGGACCGTTTTGTTTTGGTTCTCAAGGAGTTTACATATGCATTTTACTTTCAGAATCCTGGCTAATTCACATTAGTAAATAGTAACTTTGTCGACAGAAAATGCTGTTCACTTTGTCCAAGAATTTTCAGAATAAAAACAAAGACTATTGAAATTAGATGACTAGACTTTATTTGTGTAAAATGACTAGAGTAGCTTTTAAAAATCAAAATTGATTTTGGATAAAATTGCTGGAAAAAATTATGAAAAATACTTGCTGTTGCAAGTTCAGTGGAGTCATTAGTTTGTACGTAGCCTTGACCTCAACAGTCTTGTTTTCCTTGTCGTTCTGGGAAGGAAAGCTCAGGGCTGCGCTGCTGAGCCGCTGCTTCCCCCTTCCTCGGCGCACCGAACACACACGTGACATGCCAGCTGAAGGAAGGGGAGGCAAACGGGGTGTTTCTAGATGATATAGAGGATTTAATGCGATCTAGCTCTTAAGACGTTCTCTATAAATTTATCTTGACTCTAAAAGGAACACAGTCAACTTATTTTCTGTTTTCTCCATACTAGCAACCAAAATTCTACTTAGATCATCAGTTAATGCTGTGACTAATGGTTCAAATTAATTGAAAACGATGCTCTATTTTGAATGCTTGCCTGTTTCCTTATCAATTGTTTTCAAGTCTCTCAAAAATGTAACCCTCTAATCCACGGAGCAATCAACACAACAGGCAGCAGGAGGGCTTGGGGGATGATGATTGAGCATCAGCATCAGGACCGGAGTGTGGGTGCTCAACACCCACTTAAATATGTCTCTGTAGTGCAATGGATAGCGCATTGGACTTAAATGTCAGATGAGCATGGTGGCTACACATAGTTCCAGCACAAGGTGGAGATGAGAATCCCTGGAGAAAACTGGCTAGCTAGCCAAGACTTACCAGGGAGCTCTGGGTTCAACTGAGAGACTCTGCCTCAAAGAATAAGATGGAGAGTAAGCAAGGAAAATTTCCAGTGTTAACCCAGGTCTCCACATGCACACACACAAGTTTCTGTGCTCTTGTGGACACCCACACATTCGCACACACATTCACTCACACATACACCCCAAACACACACACACACACACACACACACACACACACACACACACACACACGCACACGCAATGGTTTTGTTTGTTTTTCACATCAGCAGTGTGCAGTCCTGGTTAATATCCCTCTCCCACTCTGGACTCTTCCCATTTCATCATTTGTTAAAAGAGAGTGACTATAAAAGGAGGGGAGGAAGAGCACATAATTATATTTCTTGTCCTTACTTGAGATTTTTCTCTCCATTGAGAGAGAAGACAGACTCTGAATTTGATAAGAAAAAACAATGAGATTTCTTTCTGCCTGTATTTGCCATTGATACGTAGTGCCCATGTCTTTGCAAATGAAAAGCTGTTAGTAAAATGTTCAGCACATTCTGGGGAAATGCCAGGTGCTTCATGCATTATCTCTTTCCACCTCAAAAGCCAAAATAAGTAAATATAAAAGATTATGAGAGAAATGGAACTCATAGCATGAATTTGCGTGTCTGGTTGTTGTTGTTGTGTTTTGAGACAGTATCTCACTCTGCAGCTCTAGCTTTCCTGGAACTCACTACATAGACCAGGCTGGCTTCTGCCTCTTGAGTGCTGGGACTAAAGGCAAGTGCCACCACATCCTGACTGCATGATTCTTGAGACAAATGAAGTTTCACTTTCCTTCTTGCATAAGCAAGAACTTATGCAAATAACCACAGCTCCTCTTCTTTGTAAAAATTTACAAGTTGCCTCTTTCACATTAAAAATGAAACCAGAAAAAAAAAGTTTGAAATCAAAATGTTTCCAGCGCTCTTGTGGTCACCTTGAAGAAAAGTCTTCTTTGGGTTTTTATCGGTCAGCTTTATGGTAATACTAAGCAAATACTATAAATCTATAACAAATACTTTAGCAAATACTAAGACTATCAACTTAAGAAGAAAACAAGTTTAACCTGTTTGGTCAGTTTTTACTGTTGCAGCTCATTGGACCTGCTGCTTTTGGGCCTCTAATAGCGGGCTACATATTATTGAGGAGTACATGCCATTGCGAATTTGTGCATGGCATCTGCTTATTTGTGGCCAGGATGGGAAAGTTAGGGAATGAAAGCCTTGAAGTGCCTCCACCTTCCTCAGCTGGGTGACATCAGTGACTTGAAGACTATTTATAGGCCCTGCATCTTACACCTTCTTCACCTCCAAATAGCACCATCATGGTATCAACATCTTACTTCAGTCAGCTCTGGGAACCAAATGGGGTTATACTCTACAAGTGAGTAGACAGTAGTTCACATCATCTCTCCTAAAAACCACATGTCTTCTTTTGGAGAATACCATTAATAACAAAGTAACAATTAACAAACGATTTAAACATTTTTTTCTTCTTAAGTTGGTAGTCTTAATGTTTGCTATAGTAATCAAAAGCTGTCTAATAAAAACTCAAAGAAAATTTTTCTTCAAGGTGACCAAAAGTGCGCTGGAAACATTTTGATTTCAAACTTTTTTTTTCTGGTTTAATTTTTAATGTGAAAGAGTTAACTTGTAAATTTTTACAAAGAAGGGGAGCTATGGTAATTTGCATAAGTTCTTGCTGACTAGTATAAGGAAAATTAGTAAGAGTGAGATATCACAGATGGACTAACAAGCAATCAATGTTAATTGAAAGAAAAGTCACAGTCCAAGGTGTACAAAATCCAATTTTCCTGCAGATGACTTTAAGAGAATTAAAAAATGCTATTTAAATAACTACCACTTTTAAAAATATGTCCATTAAGAAAGTGTCTATTGAAACTCCAGGTCTTCTGAACAAAGCAAGTATGCCATTTATTTTTGCACTGTAAGGATTAACCTGAGGTTTCTCCACATAAAAAGTTGTGCAGTGGACGAGAGAGATGGCTTAAGGATTAAGGCCATATACTGCTCCTGCAGAGGATCCTAGTAGCCAGGTTAGGTGGCTGCTAAGGACTGCCTATAATTCCAGGCACAGGAGATCTGATGCCTCTGGCATCTGCCAGCACCTGCACTCATGTGCACATATCTTCCTCCGACATATACACATATTTTAAAATAACTTCAGCCTTTTAAATAATAATCTATACAGTTCAAGAGAACTGTGATTTGACTATCAAGTTGTAATTTCCACAATACTATAAAAAATCTAGCTATTGTTTAAAGTGGCCTATAATTTAATAGGCATGTCCTCCTTAAGCTAAAGTTCAATGTAAAATTAGAACCCTTGTCATTGGAATAATTTATGCATGCTACCTCCTGTTTTTCTTCACTGTATAACCTGTCCTTTGAATGCAGAAATGCTGAACTTCAGAAGAAATATATCCACCCATAATATTTAACCTCTTCACAAAAGTGCCTGTGCTGTAATTTCTCAGGCTTTTTCATTTGAAATACAAGATCAGAGTGGGGATTATTATGCTTTTCTACAACAACATAGCTCAAGTTTAAAGAGAAGAGGGCAGAGGTATGGACATGTGTTTGCTAATTTAGCGTCTCCCTTGACAAGGCTGTGCTATAGCGTTTCAGCGTGGCACCTCACTTTCCCGGCACTCTCTGACTTTTACATTCATTTATTGAGTTTTCCAGGAGAGACAGCTATTTGACACAGGTTAAATTATTTTTAGAGAACTTGGAAATCATTCCAAAACTTAGTGGCAGGAAGGCATTTCCTTTGTCAGAAATAGGAAGGAGGTTTGGCCTCTTCTGGGCCTCCTTCACCTCGGTTTCTTCAGGACGCAGTAATACAGATGTAGCAAGAATTTAAAAGAGCATTTTGATGAAGTGAACAAATAATAGCAAGTGTCTACACTCTAGAAGTTATGTTTGCAATCCAATTGAAATAACATTTCATGGCTCTGTAATAGGAAAAGAAAAAAAGCATATAGCTGAGCTTTTAAAATAGGTTTCAAAGAGATTCCAAAATTTGCTCCTTTTAGCTAATCATGTGGAAACTGTGTTCTGCTTTCCTCTTGAAATTCCAGTGTTTCTAAGTAAAAGGATTCCAACACAAATAACAAAAATCTAAACTATATGCTTAAAAGGGGTATGCACCTCCTCTTTTTCTAAATTAGTTTTAATTTTGTTTATGTGTGGCTGGGTGGATGTGGATGTGCCCATGAATGCAGATGCCCCAAGGAGGCCAGAGGCATTGGATATCCCTTGAGTTAGAGTTACAGGTTGTTGATGTCTGCCTGACAGGGGTGCTGGAAACCTAACTCAGGTCTTCTGGAACAGCAGGAAACATTCAGCAACTGGGCTTCCTCTCTAGTCCTAACATACCTCTTCTTACATTCTTCCAAATATTGACCATATTCTCCCATTATTAAATCTCATGTCGATAGTTCAGAAACTATTTAACCATTTCTCATTTTAATGTCATGTACAAATGCTTACAAAATACTCTCCATATTTAAATAAACATATATAACTCTTCGCACCCTCAAGTTTGTGAGTATGCCAATGTGATGGCAATTTAGGAAGCCCCAGCAAAGAGTAAGAAGAGAGAACATCTCTTCATCCTGATAATGGTTTTGTCATTTTCAGTATTTGGTACCTAAACCTTCTTTTGTGGACACAAATGTTCCCCAGTGAGAAAGGAGATTGTGGGTCACTGCATTTGTTTTTGTTTTCTCTTGGTTTTTTTTTTTTTTTTTTTTTTTTTTTTTTTTTTTTTTTTTTTGAGATAGGGTTTCTCTGTGTAGTTTTGGCACCTGTCCTGGATCTTGCTCTGTAGACGAGGCTGGCCTCAAACTCACAGAGATCCACCTGGCTCTGCCTCTCGAGTGCTGGGATTAAAGGTGGGCATCACTGTTGCCCAGCTGGTCACTGCATTTGTATCATTTTCACCTGACCCTCCCCCCCCATACTGTGTCACTCAAATTCACAGCCACCTTTTCCATAATTGTTTACTGATCAGTCCAGTTAGTATGACCAGTTAGGATTGAGGTCTTGTTGCTAAAAAGAAACAAAACCCCAAATTGGCTCTACCTGCCTCACTAGCCATTGACCACCTATAGCTTCACCTCTAGGGGTGAGACACTATGAAATTTTCTCCATGTTGGCATGTAGCCTGGTCTGGTTTTTGCAGGCAGCATTATTGTTGAGAAGTCACAGGAACAAACCCTTGTCTTGTCCAGAAGACAGTAATGTGCAGTGACAGTGATTCAAGTCTTGAGGCTCTTACAATCTTTCTGCTCTTTTTCTGTGATCCCTAGGTGTAGGCAATGTGATTTTAGACATTTTTAAAAATCTGGTTTTATTTCAAGGTAAATAATTGCCAAAAACATTAAAAAAATATATAATAGATTGCTTCTAAGTGTGGCACTGGAGCCCCTTCTGCCATCCCAGTCCTAAGGACACTGAGGCAGAAAGAGATCATGATTCTAGTTTGGAATACACTGTGAAAACCTGGAAAGAACAGAAGAATAAAGAAAGATAGAAGCATGCTGTAAGGAAGGACACACACACACACACACACACACAGAGGGTAAACCTAAGATGGCTTTACCTCTTTGGTAAATGAAGGTAAATTTTAAGTGAGGTCTCATAGCACTGTTCACCTGGATACCCTGCTCACACTTAAAAAAAAGTACAGCCACACTGCATTTGATAGCAACTGTCAGACACTGAACTTAGTGAAAAGTTTGTGGTCACATGATTATAATTTGAATTGTAATCATTTAAAGTTTCTTTGGTGCATATTATTCAAGCTTTATATTTTAAACACTCCTCTGGAGATTATGGGTAGACCAGCATTTTACCCACCATGCTTAATATTGAATCCTATCCCACCATGGTGGAAGCTAGGGCGGGAATATCACTGAGAGTTCAAAGCCAACAGAGGCTGCACAGTGGGTTCAAGGATATCCTGGGCTATAGTGTGAAACTCTATCTTAGAAGAAAGACTCCTTTGCCAACATATTTTAATAATACCTAAATTTCTCTCAGCTATCAATTTCTGTAATGAATGAGAAAGGTAAGTCACAGATTTACGCTACAGAAACATGAGTTTTTCTTTGAAGTTATTACGTAAGTGTCAAAGGACTCTTTGAGAAACATTATTGGCTAATACCCCATTTCTAGCCATAAGGAAAACTACATCAACTTTATCATTTTTCCATTAGTGTGAAGGAATTTGTAATGGAAACCACAGACAGTGTTTATGAACCTATTCTGTAGAAATATGACTAACCATGCATGCTGCCCAGTGTTTTCTTTATTCAGCAGAGATCTAGCAAAGAAAATTCAGAAGGAATCAACAGAAATGCATGCTTCAGATGTACACTCTGAGAGATGCGCTTTCAGGCTTGGTCGAGAGATGGCCTATCTGCACTCCCTGATGTTCCAGCTGAAGTGTAAATGACTGGAATATTTAGTCTTGTATCATCAGGGATTAATGCCACTTAGATAAGCTGTAGCTATTGTATACATTTAATATAAAAAATATAAATATTGTGTAAATAATCATAAAAATTCAACAACTCTTTGAGTATGCACCATAACCTTGCTGAGAAATTCTATCAATATATTTTATGATACTTAGACCATGTTGAATTATAGTTACTGGGCATTGAGTTTTTAAGGAAACTTTATTAGTATGACTATTACATAAGAAACATCTAAACAAATGTAAACTTAAAGAAAGGTTGTCCAAAAAATCAATAAAATAATAGTCTTCTCCCCAAGTTTTCAGTGTGTTATTTCATCATTTCAGAACTGTTTCTCCAAAACCTATTTTATAAGTTATTGATGAAAAGGTAAATATGGAAACTATATTTCAGTCTATGCAGCTATAATTTTAAAAAATACAGAATATGCATCTATACATATTATATTTCTGAAAAAAATATATTAAGAAAATGATTCTCATTGGCACTGAATGTGCCCATGATATTTTTACTGTAACAATGTATATTAAAATTAGTCACAAGCATAATCCAAATATTAATTTACAGATGAATTGCTTGATCTTGGGAATAATGGTTTATATTATAAAAGTATATTATTATAAAAAGATTGAATAACATACCTTTTAGTTTTTAACTGCTACTCTATGGATGCATTTGTTGTGAGCACTTAGTATTTGGGATGTATTTCCCCACATCATTTCTTCAATGAGATGGCATGAACTTTCACAGGAGCTTCTATGCAACGTTTTATATATTTTGAGTTTTTTCTTTCCTTTACTTTTCCTTATGAATTATAAGAAAAATTTTCATTTTGTAATTCACAGAGAAGGTGTAAAAAACAAAGAACTGTGCTATGGATACCATTCTGTATAAATAAAACACTGATTGGCCAGTGGCCAGGCAGGAAGTAGGCAGGATGAGGAGAGAGGAGAATTCTGGGAGTGGAAGGCTAAGTCAGGGAGACACTGCCAGCCTCCGCCATGATGAACAAGATGTAAGGTACTGGTAAGCCACGAGCCACGTGGCAACTTATAGATTAATAAAAATGGGTTAATTTAAGATAGAAGAACTAGATAGCTAGAAGCCTGAGCCATTAGGCCAAACAGTTTAAATAATATAAGCATCTGTGTGTTTATTTTATAAGTGGGCTGTCGGACTTCCAGGGCTCGGCAGGACCCAGAGAGAAGCTCTCCAGCTACAGAACTGAACTTAGACACTAAGTATTATATTGTGTTAAGATCATCCTTTTAATCATCATTTCACTTAGCAAATTGCATTGAGTCAGTTGGCTTAGGCATATAGATGATTTTTCCTAGATCTTCTTTCTAGTGCTGATTATGATATTTATAATTATGATATAATAATAATAATTGTATAATTGACTATAATTTATCAAGGTCTTAGTATATAACATGGACCAGCATAATAAACATGTACAAACATTTTTAGTTAATTAATTTTCTCAATAACTATTTGATAGATATGAGTAGAAATCTCATTTTTTCTTTATAACAGAAGATTAAAATGGGACACAAGGAACCTAATAGCTTGCTGAGGTCATGTTGTCATTGAGTAGAGCACAGTTAAGGATCCTGACTCAGAAGTCCATCTCCTGTTCATAGTGTGCATGCAATTCTAAAGCACCATCACATAGGATGAAGATCTCCAGCTGCAGAATGCCAGAAGTACACTTTTTTCTAAAGATTTGCTTACTTTTAGATTTTGTGTGTATGTGTGTGAGTATGTACACAACATGTATGAAGGTATCTGAGGAGGCTTGAAGGTAACATTGGATTCCCTGGAACTGTAGTTACATGGTAGTTGTGAGCCATTAGGTATGGATGCTGCTAACCAAGCCTACATCCTCTGCAGGAGCAGAAAGGGCTCTTAGCCACTGAGTCATTTCTCCAGCCTTTAGAAATATAAAGTTTTTGATAAATCCATATTAAAATGGAACCATACCACAGAACTAACTAACTACACACACACACACACACACACACACACACACACACACACACACACACATATTTAATACTGCATATCAAACATGTGAACAGTCACAATTTTTTCAACTTTATTTTTAGTGCATAAAAATATTTGCCTGTGAGCTTTTAGTTTGATGGTGTTTTTGATACATCTATGAATACTGATTAAATGAGCCTATGTTTAGATCAAGTGATGACTCAAAGTCTTTGTATCTGTGATCTGTTTTCTGCCAGCCAGTCACCAACCAAATCATCTACATTCACAATGAGAGGGGCATTCTGCTCACAGTGTTCTGTATTTGGATTCTTAGCTTCTCTACAATATTTTCAGACAGACTGTGTGCCTGTTAATTGTTCAGTTACTTCAAACCCATGTTACAGATTAACGGTGTGACGATACCTCATTTTCTTTCCGTGTTTGGGGGGTGAGATGCTATTTCTCACTCTTCACAAGCAGATCTCCCTGTGTCCTCTCTACCTTTGCGCTATGTGTTGGTACCATTCCACCATCCGCCCTCCAGCCACACAGGGCTTTAAATGGGGAACTCACCACATTGCCATGCTGGCTTTTTTTTTTTTTCTTTTTTTTTTTCTGCTTTAGATATCCTGGATTCTCTGCATGGTGAAGCAATTTGTCCTTAAAGACTCATTTAGTATAAAGAAACTTTCCTGTGGGTTTCAACAGCACTGAAGTTATTGTGCAATGTGAGGGAAACAGATGATTTATGAAGTTGGCTGCTGCATTCAAAATGAGTTAGAGACTGACCCACCCATCAGGAGGCTCCTTCTTTCTCAGAAAATCCAGAGTTCCTTGTTTAAAATTCAAACACCTACTCCCCTTGTGGCTATAATTGGCTTGGACAAGCCATTGCCAAATGAACATATGTGGACAGTAGATGCCAAATAATGTAATATTAATGCAGTATGAATGTTGCTTTTTTTTGTTCATTGGTGAGTATATTGCTATTCCAACATATATTCTTAGCTCAAAAATTGCAACATAAGAAAAATGCGAGACCCCATCTGCCAGGCAAAATAGCTATAAAGTAGAAAAATCAGTTTTCTAATGAATCCATTGAGAATAACTCAAGTTATTTCTTTAATGCAAGGACAAATAAACGTTTGAACAGGTTGCAGAGCCATGTAGCATTCTTTTAATTTATAGCTAGACCAAATCCAAATCCTGGATTTAGCTAAATTAGAGTGTTTCCAGAAGATGGAATGATTAGATGACCATGTAGGCTTATGCTGGCCACCTTCTAAAAGCTGGCTCGAGTCTGAGCAGCCTAGAATTCCGTTCTCTGGGCAAGTGAACATTCCGCTCTATATTTGTGAGACTCGTGGAACAACTTGGCCAGGTTTTTGTGTTTCCCTTAGCATATGTGCACAATAACAAGAGTGTTTCTCTTCCATCTTCTAGTCTTGAGAAGTGTAGAAGAAAAGCTAACACCTGTTGCCTCTTCGTTTTGTTCCAATTTCTTCTAGTTCAATTTTAGAATTTCTATCTTGTTGGTATGTTTTTCTTTCCCTACTATTAGGATCATTTGAACTATAGTTCAATTGTAGGATTTAAATATTTATAAATAAAGGACATTACATTGAGAAAAATACAATTTAAGGTATATGTAAAGACCAAAAAATGACCCCAAGTATTTGGGGCTTGGTATTTTTGAGATCCATTGTTCTCCATTGAGGGCTCTGTAAGTGTTCATAACACTATTCTGAATGCCACACCTGTCCTGTAGGAGTTAACAGCATCAGCCAGTATTTTTAAAAGCTTGTCTCAGAAGGAATATTAAATAGGCCTTGTTGTCTCTTCATTCTCTGGTTGGATTTAAGACCCACTCCATGAGATGGAACCCATGCCTGATACTGCTAAGGTGATCAAGAACCTGAAACTGGATAAGTCAGGAGCCCAGGGAAAATCAAATACTGTGTTCTGCTCAAGGAACACAGCAGTAAAATAACCCCTAATGACACTCTGCTGCACCCATAGATCAGTGCCTCATTCAGCCATCATCAGAGAAGCTTCCTCTTGTAATAGATGAGAGCTAATAGAGATACCCACAACTGGACAATGCACAGAGTGAGAGACTATGGAGCACTCTGTCCTAAATGAGATATCGCTATCAAATTTCTTCCTTCTTTCCACCAAGGTTCAGGGATCTATAAGGAAGTGAGGTTATAAGAACCAAAGTGGATGGATGACTTCAAGAACTCAGTGACCTCCAGACTCAATAGAAGTAATGTACGTATGAACTACAATGACTGTGGCAACATGTATAAGGCCTGCCCATATTCAACAGACAGGATGTCAGCACTGAGGCAGGGAAATGGACACAGGCTCTTACTCCTAATCAAGAAGCTATCTGACATTGACACACACTTGAAAAGAAAACAATAGTTTCCTCCAATGGAGTCTCACTGGGTATATTAAGCCCACTGAAGGGTAGCCCCCATACCCAGCAGTAGAAGACCAACACACACACACACAAACCCTCAATGTTATTTTTGGAGACTCTTTGTCTCATATTGCTTTATCTGGGTATTTTTTGTCTTATTGGTCTTTTGCTTGTAGCTGGATGTTTTCCTGTGTCCTGGCTTGCTAGAGGTCAGGACAAATCTCCAAATCTCCAAATCTTTCTCACTCATGCCCCCAAGTAAACACACAGAGGCTTATTATTAATTATAACTGCATGGTCATGGCTCAAGCTTTTTGCTAGCTAGCTCTTATAGCTTAAATTAACTCATAACTATTAATCTATGTATCGCCACATGTCCTGTGGCTTTACCTGCATCCCATTACATGTTGCTCCTTGGGTGGCTCGCTGGCGTTTCTTCCCATCTTCTTCCTGTCTCTCTCTTTTAATTTTCTGCCTGCCTCTAAGATGCCGTGCCATAGGCCAATGGGCTTTATTTATCAACCAATCAGAGCAACACATATTCGCAGCATACAGAAAGACATTCCCCCATTATTTACATATACGTGTATATATATATATATATATATATTATATATATATATATATATATATGCTTCAGATTTTGTGGTTTTGTGAGGTGTGTGTGTGTGGGGGGGGGGTTCTTGTGGGTTTTTGTTTGTTTTCCTTTTTTTCCATTTTTAAAAAAAAATTATTTCCTTTTACACGCCAAGCCCTGTTCTGCCTCCCTCCCTTTCTACCGCTGCCTCCCACCTCCCCCTTTCCCCCATTACCTCCTCATAAAGGGTAAGGCCTCCCTTGGGTAGTCAACACAGGCTGGCACACCAAGTTGGGGCTGGACCTAGCCCCCTCCTCCTTGCATCAAGGCTGAGTAAGGCATGGCACCATAAGGAATGGGCTCCAATAAGTCAGTTCGCGTATTGGGGATTAGTCCTGGTCCCATTGCCAGGGGACTCACAACACATCAAGCCCCACAACTTTCACCCACATTCAGAGGGCCTAGTTCAGTCTCATGCAGGCTCCCCAACTGTCAGTCCAGAGTCCATGAACTCCCACTAGCTTGGGTCAGCTATCTCTGTGGTTTTTCCCATCATGATTCTGACTCCCCTTGCCTTTATAATCCTTCCTCCTCTTCAACTGAACTCCAGAATCTTGGGAAAGTGCTTTGCTGTGAATCTCTGCATCTACTTCCATCAGTCACTGGATTTTTTTTAATGGAGAAAGAAAAAAAAGCATGGAGTTGGATGGATAGGAAAGTTGGGGGGATCTGGGAAGAATTGAGGGAAGCGAAAATTGTAACCAGACTGTATTGTATGAAAAACTTTTTTCAATAAAAAAAATAATAAAAAGAAGAATGCTTATCTCAGTCTTGGAGTCAGAGACCTTATCTGTATCCTCACCCTACCTCAGCACCAATGTGAGCAGCAAGTAAAAGAATGCCATTTTGTCTGGTCAATTCTTCTGGTCAGAGGAACAAGGTCTGCATTCATTGTAAGCAAGTGATTTAGATGAAAACAGATAACAGTACCTGGGACATATTTATGCTTAAGAAAAACAAGAGTCTGGACTGTGCTGGCTAGCTTTGATCCAACTTAAGTCACCTGGGAAAGTCTCAATGAGGCACTGTGCACATCAGCATATCTGTGGAGGAGTGTCTGGATTCCCTTAATTGATGTGAGAAGACCCGACCTGAAAGCAAGCAGCATGTACTAGACAGCTAACTGAGTGATAAGCATGCATCCCTCACTTCTCTCTGCTTGACTGTGAATAAGGTATTAGTTGTTACCAGTCCCTGCCCCTTGACTCTCCTCCTGCAGTTGACTGTAACCTGGAATTGTGAGCTCAAACAAACCTTTACTCTGCTAAGTTGCTCTTTGCTGGCACCATCTTACCACAGTTGTGAAAATGAGATTAGGAGCATGGACTCTAAGCTGTGAGCCTTGCCTGCTGGTAGAAATCCATCATAACAGTCCTAGTGCATTCAGAGTCTTCATGTGGATGGCTAGGCTCAGAAAACGGTTCCCCCAAGCAAGACACCTTAAAGAAAACTGCAAATGTTTGTAGATGGATTTTTTTTTACATTCACCTTTATCTTATTTGAAGACTCTCATGTCACATGTATCCTTCCTGTATTCAAAAGGAAGAAATGTTCCTAGGTCCAAGAAGACATAACTATTAGTCTGACTTCCTCCCAGTTCTCACCATTAAGTTCTCTCCTTTTGGTCTCAAATCACACCTTACTCTGCATAACCATCCTTAAGAATACTTTCCTTGATCTCTGGGTTTTATTTCTGAAGTCTCCCTGTCTCATACAGCTTTGATTAAACAAATTTATCTGCCTTTCTCTTGTTAATTTCTTGATTTGGGGATGGTTGCAGGGTTTCCACTAAGGCTCCTGCCAACTGGTGAGGAATAGCTCTTTTCTCCATGCATGGCTGAGTGCGGAATTCAGCCTATCTCAGGCTGGGCATTGCCTCGGCACCTTTGGCCACCCTGGAGGAGTTACTTTTATTACAACTGCTTTTTGGTGTGTAACTCATTATCAGTACTGCCTCAAGCAGGATGCTATCCAAATCAAGTAAACAGAGCACAGAAAGGGACAATATTCCCTGAACTTTAGGGGGCCACTATTGCTAAATACATAAATTGCCTAAAATTATAAATATTTACTTTGTTTTTAATATCTGTCTTAGTTAGGGTTTCTTTTTCTATGGAGAGTTACCATGACAATGGAAATTCTTATAAAGGAAAACACCTAACTGGGGTTGGCCTAAATTTCAGAGGTTTAATCTATTACTGTCATGGCATCGTGCAGGCAGACATGGTGCTGGAGAAGTAGCTGAGAGTTCAGCATCTGGATCAGCAGGAAGCAGGAAGAGAGAGAGACACTGGGCCTGGCTTGAACATATGAAACATCAAAGCTCACCTCTAGTGACACACTTCCTCCAATAAGGCCACACCTCCTTCAACAAGGCCACACTTCCTAATAAGGCCACTCCCCATCTGCCTATGGCACCTATTTTCATTCAAACCACTACAATATCTTAGCATATATCAACACATGTAATAATGAGTTTCATTTGGACATTTTAAACATATGTATACAATGTATTTAATGAAGTTATTTTTATTAAAGAATAATTGATTTTGGTATTTGGAACAAAAGTTTGTACTATTTTTAGCTGTTTTCTCAAGGAACTCTGTGACAAGAACCTACACTTTCAACCTTGAGCCAGTGAGAAGGGAGAGGATCACCCACATGCTTACACTTGAGTGCTGTGATCTAGAATATTGGGCAGGGCTTTCAGAGAATATACTTGCTATGTCTAAGTATAATAGTTTACAAATGGATAGACCAGTGGAACAGATGATAACTTGGCTCCTGTCTCACAGTTTGACCAGAGTGGTCATAGCAATCTTAGTGTACTTCATACTGTTCATCTCAACCCCAGGATAGCATGTACAGCACACTCTTGCTGCATTATGGCAGACAAGTCGCTGCTTTCTGTCACTTCAGACTCTACTAAGTCAGAGGCTTCATTAAGTGCAATTTTCAGCTTTCTTAACATTGTTCTCAGGGCAAGTTGCCCCTATCCAGGAGTTAGCACTTTCTTTTACTACAGGAGGGAGGTGGAAGTCAGGTGGGGGAAGAAAGAAGAGATAAAGAAAAGCATGACCCCTGACCTCTCAAGAATGGGGCAAATACGTGAAATGCCTACAACAATAGAACATAAGAGTTAAATGACAGCTTTTAAACCACAAACTTTTATTTTCCAGGTAATCATTATCACTGGAAGTCTACTTAACCCCATTTGAATTTTTTTCAGTCATTTTGGAAGATCAATCTGTCCCTTTGTTGAAAGAAATACCTTTTAAGTTCAGACGAGTGGCATCTTCACAGAACCTCTAATCTTGTTAGAAAACCGTGTTCCTACTCAATGGCCCTTCACTTTCCAAAGCTGGTTTCCGAGGTTCAGTGCTCATTTTCACTGTGGCCGAGAAGACATCAGATAAAAGCTTGTGATGAAACGCTTTTTCCTCAGGAGTGTGGCCGTAGGGTAGGTAGAGTCCTCATGCCCCAGTTAGTAGATAACCCTCTGCAGTGTGAACTGCACTTGTAGGCTTGAAAATACATGCATACAGTTAAATGTAATAATGGAAGAATGTGAAGTTAGGAGGGAGGTGTAAAGGGGGGATGTCTGGAGGAATGGGAGAGGGGAGTGGAGCGGTGATAGGATCAAGATACTTTGTATACATGCATGAAATTTCCAAAGAATAAATTGGAAATGTTGGAGAGGGGAGCTAAAGCTATTAACACCTCCAGATTCTGCTTGCTAACCCATCCTGAAAATGTCTCAGATTAACAGTGTTTTTCATAGCTGTCTGATCTGCAGCACTGATTTAAACATGACTCCATCATAGGCATGTAAGCACACTCAGTACTTCCCCCGACTGTCTAAGAAAGCCACACTTCTTTCAGTGAATCACCAACAATTCTACCTTTGAGACAACCATGTTTGCCCCTTTCAAGTGCTTCTTTTCCTCTTCACATGTCTTGTATCATTTTTTAAAGATGGATTATTGAAATAATTTGACTGTCTGGTGTTCTGGTATGTTCTAACTTATTAATGTTCTTTGAGAAGGTATTTCCAGTACCGCTTCTTAATCCAGGAATCTAAATCCTGTCCCGGTAAGATCTTCCAGGCTTTTTTACCCTCAGTATCCGCAGAGACTCTTTCTGAAGCACTCACTCAACATTAAAAAGATGGCTACAAAGACTGAAACACTTGATGCAGAGGCCCTGATAACCCACACTTCATGCACAATAAAAAGCCCATGTGTTTTGTTTGGAAAGTTAGCTTAAATAAGACCACTTCTCTCTTGTTGACTAAGTCCTCCCTATTGAAAAGACACTTCTCCGGCAGATAAAGAAATTTACACTCTATTCATTAGGTGTTTAATCTTTGTATTCTCCTGGTGACAACACAGTGCCATTAGCACAAGGAGACTCTCTCCTGATGACAGAGGTGGATCCCAGTGAAAAGAAGCCAGTGAAGGTGAAGTAGCATAAGGCTTTGTAACCATGGTTACATTAAGTCTGAGATTCTAAATGTGTTGTCTCCACTATGAAAGGTGCATTAACATTCCTTTAAGTCTGCTCTTGGAAACCTTGTCATCCTGGTTAGTCTGTTTACTTCCTTATCTCTTAAGAGAGGCTAGGCTTAATTAACACTTAACTATTAACCTGGAAGCTATATCACGGGGTCGGGTAAAGAGAGAAATGTGAGTGTGAGACTCTGGAAACAGCATAGTGTAATTATGATCATCAGAAGCAAAAATGTTATAATTATAAGAATCTGCTCTAGTGGCTCCGAAAAGCCTGGGAATGACCCCCCATACTTGATACTAGCACCTGAAATAACTGAAGGGTGAAATGCAGGGCTCTGGAACTCAGATTTTAAAATCAAAATGGCAGCCTAGTCTGCCACTAATTGTAGATGTGGTACCAGCAGATGTTTGCCTGTACATGGTTAAAGAGCCTCCAGAGCAAACCGCTGGAATGATGGGTGCATTCGTAGTAATGAGGTAGGCTATTGTCTTAGGACTAGACTGTCACCACGGTTAGGGAAACTACTGCCTCAGCTATTTTTTCCCTTTGAAACAAATGTTCTGACAACCGTGGAATTTTATAATTTGCTTTGAATGGCTGGCTCTTAGAAACTGCTGTTTCCATTATAGAAGTGGTGTATGATTCGCCTTTCTATGAGCCCCCCCTTCTTTCCTTCAAAGGACATCATATGAGTTCTCTATTATAATACATTTTAAAGGTTAGGAGTTTTCAAATGGTTTTCTCAATTCCTTCTGAACTCTAATGCTAGCCTCACTGGGGATCTTTTCTATAACTCTTCTGCCTTACAAGGCAGGGGATTTCTGCCTGTCACCAGAGCAGGATTCTATTGGTTAAGTTGACTGGCAAGTTTGCCTGACAAAATTTTATCCTTCAGATTTTCATTTATATATAATTTTCCTCAAGAAAACTCTCCTGCTCTGCAAAAATTTCACCAGTCTCCTCCTCAGTTTTTTTGTCACTCGGTATCCTTTTAATCCTCACTCAAAGCCCGACTTCACCACATGCAAAGGATCCAAAACCAGATACTTCCTATGGTTCCACAGTTTCCTTAGGACCATACCAAGTGCCTCATACATATCCCTGGTTCTCTGTTTCCTAAATGAATAGAATAATGTATTAAATATACACTGTTATCTGGTTGACACTTGAGCTTTCCTATAAAACACTTTAGGAGCTTTATCTGAGATAGGGTGTGAGAAATGTGATTTACAGAAATCTAGATCATCTAGCTGGCTGTACCCACTATTAGTGGCACAGTCTGCAATCTTGGGGGAAGTTCGGGGATTTCTCCCTCTCCCTCCCTCTATTCCACTTCAGGAATAGTGTAAACAGTGTAAGTATAATGGGTCCTATGCAAGGTCACAGAGTGCTCCATATGGCAATGGACGAAGCTTACACTCCTTATGCTTTCTTTATACTGGGAAGAGAAATCTTACCTATAGAGAGTATTTTGTAATTTGTCAATTTTACTATGTTTTATTTCTCATAATATGGGGAAATATTAAAACTAAAAGTAAGCGAGGAAGATTCAGGATAAATAAATCCAGAAAAGAAGATTTTGTGTAAGATAGTCCCTCTTCACTCTCAGTGTTGATTCTGAATACAATACATTAACAATTCCAGAAGGGAATGCAGCATTATACAAACACTTGGTTACTCTGGTTCCTTAAAAATCTGTGTGAAAATTCTGTCAAAGGATTTATTTTCTCTTTGGGAAATTATTTATAATAAAGGCATAATATCAAATAAATACTTGTAAGACAAATAATAAATTGCTTTTCTTGAAGTGGATAACATCAAATTAAATCCAGATTGGTTATAAAACCAGTATGTTGGAAAGAAAACCAAACTTGTAGTCTGAGGCCAGAGTTCTAGCACACTTTTGTGTTTTAAATCATCGTGTGCCTGCTTGAGATTCAGTTTCAACACAGCAGCTCTGAGGGGGAAACCAAGCTTAAATGAACTGCTCCCTACAATCGTGTGCTCCCAAGGTCAAAAATTCCAGATGCTGCTGCCGAAGCTGCCTTTGCCATGGGAAGGAAAAGGAGTTGTCTTAAGCACAGAAGCTGATGAGATTCAGTGTGAGAGGAGGCTGAATGTTGGTGGATTAGAGGAAAAATCAGAGAAAGAATGTCCAGTACTGCCCTACAAAGTGCCACAATCTGGGTTTTTTTTAATGAGTTAAAATCTATTTTGTCACAGATCTGTATCATGTGGCCCATGCTTCCTCTAAAGACTATGGGGGGAGGGGGGAACATTGCCACTTTAAAAAAAATATTTAAAACTTTCCATATATTGTATTTTGATCATGTTCTTTTACCCTCTCCAACTTCTTCCAGATTCTCCCTACTTCCCCACCCACTCAACTTTATATTCTCCCTCTCTCCCCCCCCAAGAAAAACAACAAAAATCAAAACAGACAAGCATTTTCTGTTTTGGGTATGAGGTACAACAAGTGACATTCTCCTATCAGTCTCAAAACAGCAGTCGCCTTTTAAGGACACTGTTCACAAACCATCTAGTGTCCAGTCTGTGCCAGTACTACCTTGCCTTGATGGATTATGCCTGTGAGGACTTTGCTTTCAATTTTAGGACATGGTCTGGGGTACTAGGGACCAGGATTTCGGGACATGCTTTTTGGTGAGGGACATAATTTAAGATGTTGAATTTAAGATGTTAGTTGCATCTGAGACAAATTATCTGGTAGTTTTTCTCAAAATTTTCTTAATCCACCAAGAAGCCATTTTGAACTTTTTGTTTCAACTGCTTCTACTGGAAATGTAAATATCATAAATATATGCTATGTATGTTTATATTTTGGAGAACTTTAAATGTTCATTTTTGAATGTAATAATACTTTGAAACCTAAAATGAAATCCTTTGTCATTATTATAATGAAAAATAGATGGTCTAAGAGAAAGTAAAACTAGTTGAGCAAAAGAAACCTTTTGTTGATACATAGCTTTGTTGCTGTATGCTTGGAGTAGAAAATTTGTAGTGTTATACTGAAATTATTGTCCTTGCTTAGAGGTAAGTTATATAGACAATGATAATATACTATATATTCAAATCAAGTAATACTGAAAAAAGTAGAACAAAAGATCTTAAAGTTTTTACCAAAAAGGAATAATAAATATTATGAGAGAAATATGAATAATATCTTAACATTGTGTAATACATGTACCACATAATATAAAAAGCACAATATTTAAAAAATTACAAATAAAACTCATTTATGATACTTTTACATCATTAATGTTTTGTTCATGAATATTGTCCCTATTTTCCTAATATTGAAAGGGTTACTAGGTAATCAATCACCCATTCAGATTGCTTCATCATCACTCACAGCTCTGAGACACATCACATGACTATGCACGCCTAACAGTGAGTCTTACACCTTCATTTTTTCATCAGAAATATTCTTGAGTATAGTTTGAGTAATTTGTGTTGAATGTTAGTTACAAATTAAAATTTTAAAATTAAGAGCATGCAGTCTGGATCTCCTTATAGTTCTCACTTGGGTTCTGAGCTCTTGAAACTGGAGGTCATTTCATTTCATAATTGAGTGCATAAGAAGGAGGCAGTGGCTGAGAGTCCATACCACTCTGGGTCAAACTGGAATTCTAAGAAGAATACATTTAAAAGGAGACATTAGCCAGGCATGGTTGCCACACATTTGTTTTTCCAACACTTGAGTGGCTAGAGCAGGAGTTTGGGAACAAAAAGCTAGCCTGAGTAACACAGGGAGACTCTGTCTCAATAAGAAAGGAGACAAGGATGCAGAGGAGGAATACTATTCTCCAAACAGGAATTCAGAACAACCCCTCCATCCTCTACCACACACACACACACACACACACACACACACACACACACACACACACACACACCTCCTGGAACTGAAGACATGAAAATACTAAGAAACGTCTGGGGCAATTGCAGTCCAGGTAATAGGCTCACTAAAAACATGAAATTTAATCATAAGATTATAGAAGACTTCTTCTCTAACATTTTGCTACCATGGCTCAGTATCCTAACAGTGGACAGCAGTTTTGGGACCTTGAGGAGCAGACTGTTGCGGCTACCTCGGGATAAACAAGGACAGCACTAAAGCTTTCAACCTCTGTCACCACAGCTTTAGTCAACATGAAGCACTGTGAGATTACTGAACATCTTTCACAAAGGTCTAGTTAACTTGTTCAGATTATACAATATACTATGGATAATGTTTTCTAAAAAGAAATTGTGTTCATCCTAGAAAGGCAGGAAATGTTTATAATAACCAGGGTACTTTGAGGCACAGATTCTTTATTAGATAGAGAACTTTACATATTTACCTCCAATATACTTAGAAATAGAATAAAATCAATATTCAGAACCGTAAGTATTATGGAGATAATAAAACTCTAAAAAAATTAAATGGAAAATTTAACAACCAAACACATGTCCAGAGATGAAGAATGCTGTCATGGACTTGCAGGTAGACCAGATGATGAGAAGGGAGGAAAAAAAAAAAACATAAAAACTCCATGTCTCCGAAGACAAGTGTTAGAAACTTCTTGAACTTCAGTGCAAGGGAGGGCTGGATGATGGATGATGGGGAAGAATCAGAAAGGAACATCCAAAAACTGTAGGAAAATTTCAAGCTATGAAACATGTATGATATTCAAATACCAGGAGAAAACAGGGAAATAGAAATGGAAGAAATATATGAAGTGAAATGGCTGAGAATTAGAAAAAAATAAAAGAAAAAACCTAACAATTAATTAAAAACTACAGACTCATTTAATCAAATAAAAAACTAATGGTTGGGCTGTGAGTTGACCAGACACTTAGCACCCACCAGCCCAAGCCCAGAATCAATCCTCATTAAACAGATGAGAACTACATAAGTCTGCTTATCGCATCCACTGTAGGAAACTTAAGACCAGGAGAAACTCTTCAAAGTCCCCAGATGACATGCTTATAAATGACTCAGGTAAAAAGGGTTGCTAAGCTTCTCATCAGAGCCCATGTTCACTACAGTAGGGACAAGTGAAAATTTTAGTGTTGAAAGAATGAGAACTAACTTCAAATTCTGTAGTCATCAAAATGATTCTTCAAAAGTGAGAGGAATGCAAAAAGACATTCTTCAAGGAAAAGTATATGTTAGAAGCACCAACCTGTGGGAAGGAAGAATGCAGAGGAGGGGAAAGACGAAGGGAGAGTAAAATCATTTTATCTCCTCACCATCTTAATAGTCACAGTAATAATTTTGTGGGGTGGTGGGCACAGCATACAGGAAGCTACAAGAAACGGTACAAGGTTGTGAGACTAAAGCAAGACACTGCCTGAAGGTGAACATGAATTAGCTAAATTTATATTGCAAACTTTTAGATAATCACTAATCATTTTTAAAAGAGAAGAGAAAAAAGGAAACAACAAACAATTCTCCACCAAATCTGAGAAAGCAGAAGAAGAAAAAAAAGAAAAGGAATAACCAGCTCAAGAACAAGAAACACTTCCAATGTGGTAAATACAACTCTAACAAGCCATCAATCACTTTAACTATGAGGAGTCTGGATGTACAAGCTAGGAGGCAGAGAAGGCTGGTGGTGGCTCAGTGGGCAATGTACTTGCTACTCAGTCCTGTTAGCACAATCCTGTAAACTCAGTGTGGTGGTTTGGATAAGAATGGCCTCATAGGCTCATAGATTTGAATGCTTAATCACCAGGGAGTGGCGCTATTAGGAGATTAAGAAGTGTGGCCTTGTTAGAGGAAGTGTGTCACTGGGGTGGGCTGTGAGGGCTCAGAAGTCTCAGAGTCTCTCTTTCTACCTATGAATCAGGAGGTAGTTCACAGCTACTGCTCCAGCATCTGCCTGCCTGCCAGCATGCTTCCTGCCATGATGATAATGGACTAAACCTTTGAAACTGTAGTCAAGCCCCAATTCAATGCTTTCTCTCATTCTTCTTGCTGTGGTCATGGTGTCTTTTCACAGCAATAAGACAGAGGCTGAGACACTCAGCTACTCAGGAGCTGGGACAAAGTCAGTTACAGAGTGACTTCATGGCTAGCTTGGGCAACTTAGTGAAACCAGCTCAAAATAAAATTTAAAATGGTGACTGGAACCTCGCTCAGTGGCACACTGCTTATTAGGATTCATAGGATAATAGATTCAATCTGCAGTGCATGAGAAAACACAGAGATTTTTGAATTAGGTAACTGGTGATTGGCAGGGCCAGTTAGATCTCAGACTTAAGTCCTTTTGCACTGATATGAACATAGCTATATGACATGCACAATGTTGGGCACCTTCATCAATTGACAATCATGGGCAAGCTTAACAGAGCCTTGCATCTGCCTTTATTTTGCCTGCTTTTTCTGCTCTTACCCCTGTTCTGCCTCTCCATCTTGCCCACTTCAATCCATGCTTAGTAGTCAAAATACTGAAGGACATCTTATTCACAAACACAGAAACTGGTCAATCATGAGGTATTTTTCTATGTAGACTTCAGAGAAATATGATCTTCCCAATCAAGTGCTTTAAAGACATCATGGGGAATCATCAGGAACAAAATCTACAGAGTAGATTGTGGACTCTTCAGCCAATCAGATTTATTAACTTTTGTATGGGGGCTTTTATACTTTTATCCTTTTGCCATATAAGCAATAAAATATGCTAAATATACATTTTAGATAGTGTGATAGTCACGACAAGTGCTATGGAGAAACAAAGCATGGAATCCAAACATGGAATCAAGTCTGGTTATACAACTTAGAATCTCACTGAAAAGGGAAAGTTAGAGTAAAAATAACACTCAAGAATGAGAATTTGGGGAGATGGCAATTATTTAGAGGAAACCAATGATGTTCTAGGTGGATGGAACATCTGCTGTGAAAGCCTCAAGTCACCTCCCTGAGATAACTGATACCAGTGGAGACAGGGAGAGAAAAGGAGAAAAGCAGTAAGAGATGAAACCCGATGTTATGGAACCAGATATTTCAGGTGGTTTCTCTATTTTTCAGTTTGGATTTTACTCTGGGTAGTGTAAAAATTCATTAAACACATATTAAGAAACAACCGACATGAGCATAATTGTTATTTTGTTGTTATTGATATTTTTGTATAGAGGGTAGATGATGAAGTGTAGAAACAGGGAAACCCACTGGAAGCTATTGGGACAATCCAGGCATGACAAAGTAGTACTTTTGATCACCGTGGCAGTGGAGTGTAAGCACAAACTGTTGGTTTTGGATGTGATCTCATGCAGGACAAAGCAATTTTCTGATGCCAAGAAATACAGTGTGAAAGAACAACAAAAGGTGAATGTCACCAAATCTTCTGGGGGGGGAGGGGCGCTGATAACTGAAATAAGAATAGTCACAAAAATTAGAAGTTGGTTGGAGAGAGAAAGCTATGAGGAAGACTGCTTTAAACACACTAAATTTAAAGTGCTTGTTAGATTTTGAACTGTTTGTATTAACTTGGATCTTGTAGAGTTGAGTCAAGGGTTCAGTGGGAGAGTTTAGCCAGGGATATAGTTTTAATCCCTTTGTATGTAGATGACATTTCACCCTTGAGGACAGAAGAAATGACTGCAGAATGTGTACACAGAAAGAAAAATGATCTAAAGACTGGGCCCTAGATAACTCAGAATCTCTTAATTTCCAATCTTTCCCCTATGTTCTTTCTCTATAGACTCTATAGAAGCATCCATCCCATAACTACCCTTTAAAGTTTACTTTGCTCTACTATATGGCAAAACTTCAAATGTGATAGTGATTAAATGAATGTGGTATTTGACCAGAAAAATACAAGTAAAATAAACTAAGAGACACCAGCACACTGATTCATGGCAGTGTATTGACAGCAGTGATTGACAGCTGTGGCCACACTGTGATATGGGGAAAGAAGTTCTTGTTAGCTCAGGGCTTGGGCATACATAGGAAAAATTAGACAAATACGTTCTTTACATTATATGGATACAATTACAGTTCTACATACATGCAAGGTAAGATGATAATCATCTAGAAGACAGTATGGTAGGATATTTTCATAATATCACGTAGACTAAATGTAGTAAGAAACAAAAGCAATGTCTGTAGGTGAGAGATTGACACATTTGGTAAAAAGCTTAAAGTGAATGCTCATCAAAATATACCATCAAGAGAGTGGAAAGACCAAATGCCAAGAAGAGAGGTGTACATATTCAGGCCAAGAACTTGTTTCTTAATCACATAGGAAACGCCCACATAAAGACTGACAACCTCATAAGGAACAAGATCAAGGAAACTGAAAAGGCACCCTCCCCCAACACAAGCACACACACAGTGTTTTAAAAATGTACAACAAGAAAACTAAATACAAAATATAATAAGCCTAAATAAAAAGGAGGAAATTCAAATTAAAGTCACATATAAGAAGGATTAATAAAAACATATAAGAAGGATTAATAAAAGCAATTGAATTTGGTATAGCTCTCCCTTCCTGAAAAATTATCTAATGAAACTAAGAATGCACATGTTGCAACTTTGTAATTTTACTCTTCAGTATGTAGCTAAAATATTATTGATCATACACACCCAGAAGCATGCACAAAATTGTTTATAGCAGCATTTTACCACTGTAAAACTGAAAACACCCAACACTGTTAATAACAGAAAGCTTAAACACTTTGTGACATACCTTTAAAAGGGTATATGGAATGCTGAATGAAATAAGCCAAAAATTGTGTGTGTGTGTGTGTGTGTGTGTGTGTGTGTGCGCGCGCACATGCGCGCGCGCGTGCACGCACATATAGCCATTAATTTAAACACAATTTGGAAATGGGGAAAATGAAAAATATAATATTTAACAATGCAGGTTTAGAAGGCATAAGTAAATGTAGTGACCTTAGCTCTAATTGGGACATCTATATTGACCACAGCACCATCAAGGTTCTGGAAACATCAAGAAAGAGGAAATGGGAAAAGTGTAAAATCCAGCTTATAGGGAAGAGTGCCGTGAAATGTTGCCTTGTAGATGTGGTATGGCTATCACAATCATAAACTCACAATCATAAAGGATATGCCACTGTTATGTGCATAAGATCAAGCCATCCAAAACCCTACCATCCCACCCCATTAAGAACCTGTCAACATCAGATAGTTATTGGAGGAGAGAGAATCATCTTTGGTTGATGATCTGGCTCTTGTAGGTTTCACTTGTGCTAATGGAAGGCTCCATACCTGGGGACATATGGTCAGCTCTAACTGGACTTAGTGTACTTAGTGTGTTATTAAAAATAAAATAAATACATGAAGTTGGGAATGGGCATATTGTAGGACTTAGCAGGAAGTTGAAGGGCAGAAATAGGAAATAGATATGATCAAATTTCACTGAAGATATGCCCAAGATTTTCAAAAATAAAGACTGCTTTTCAAAGCAATGGAAAAACAATGGAACAATTATCCATCAAATATGTAATTCAAAATGTAGCACCTTCCAAGATGAAGAGATTGGGAAAGGGTACAAAGGGACCATCAGGTCACCAATAAGACTGTTCTATGGCTTTGATAATGGTAACTAAAACTTGTTTTGAAGATCTTTTATTTCTTTCTTTACTATTTTTATGGCATTTGTGTTCTCCCTGAATGAATGTATGTACACCACATGTGTGCAGTGTCCATGGAAGTGAGATTATCTATCAAATCTTCCTCCAGGAATTGGAGTTACAGATGATTGTGAACTGCCATGTGGGTGTTGAGAATCGAACCCAGGTCCTCTGAAAGAGTAGCAAGTGTTCTTAACCACTAAGATATCTCTCTAGCATCCCCCAACTTCCTTTGTAACAAGGAATTGCTTTCCCAAAAGAAAACTGATTGAATTGGCTAACTGAAAGATAAGGTAACACAATTATGTTTTTTTATTGTTGTTTTGTTATAGTCATCTTTTAACAAAGTCTGCCTCATCAGGGTCATGTAATGTGTTGCTTTTGATCTTACGCTTAGAGCAACATCAAAATTGGTAGAGATGTGTCACAGAACAAAACCGGCACACCAATGTTGTATCAGCATTTTATGCCAAGGAAAAGAATGAGACACCAAAATCTCTTCATTTTGCATGACAATCTGCTCTGGTTGACATTCTAATTGAGCTCGGTACCAACCAGGAGCTATGGAAGAGATAGTCTTCTAACCTAAAACGTAGACTTCCTGGTAAACAGATTAGATCCAAATCCTAACAAAATGTGAATTATGGAAGAAAATAGCTTAATTAAGCCTAGCATCCAGATGCATACCCCCATGCTATGATAGCTTCCATTTTGCTGTCCAAGTCTGAGTGACAATAGGGTGAGTGTATTGTGGATGGTACTGGAATGGAGTGGATTGGGGGTTAATGAATGATTTCTCAGGATCAGGAAGGGGGTAGGTTTCTCCTGGACCAAGGAAAGAGGAGATTCAGCACAGAGATTTTTCTTAATGTGGCCGCTTTGATTTATAAAAATAATAGCTATTGATTTATGACTTACTGGGAAATATTTGAAAACTTTATAAATAGCACCAGCCTGGCATTGTAGACCATAGTTTCTGACTCCAGTGAGGTCATTAGCTAGGCATGTGAGCTCAGGTGTGTTGTTTTCTGCTGGGACCTCTCTGTCTGTGAAGGGATCAAAGACGATGGCTTCTGCATTCCTTTCTCCTCTAGAGTTTAAAACTTTGTCACAGGGCTGGGGAGACAGCTCAGCAGGCAAAGTGTTGGCCATGGAAGCATGAGGACCTGTGTTCCATCCACAGAACCCACTTTTGCAAAGCTGACAGTGTGGTGTATTCCAGCATGGGAAGGCAAAACCAGAAGAATCTCCAGGACACTGCTGGCCAGCTAGCCCATCCCTGGCCAATGAGCCCTGGGCCAGTAAGCGATTGTATTGCAACAACAGGAGGTGGGAAAAGGAAGGAAGGGAGAGAGGAAAACAAGGAGAGAGAGGAAGGGAGGGAGAGAGAGGAAGGGAAGGAGTGAGGAAGGAGAGGGAGGGAAGGAGAGAGGAAGGGAGGAAGGAGGGAAGGGAGAGAGAGAAGGAAAAGAGAGAGAGGAAGGGAGGGGGAGAGGGGAAAGGAAGGAAAGAGAGAAGGGAAGGGAAGGAGTGAGGAAGCAAAGGAAGGAGAGGGAGGGAGGAAGGAAGGAAGGAAGGAAGGAAGGAAGGAAGGAAGGAAGGAAGGAAGGAAGGGTAGGGAGGGAGGAAGGGAGAAAACAAAACTTGGCAAAGGTAGATGGTATCTGAGGAGGACCCTTGAAGTCAATCCTATGTTGTCCTGCACACATACATGCTCACACAGATATAAGCACACACATATAGATATATAATAAAGTAAGTCTCTGGTGGAGACATTTTAAATAAGTGGGAAAACTCCAAACACCAATTAGAAATTTGTTGCATTTGTGACAGAATAAATCCCTTATCATCTTTGGGACTCTTAACTATAAAATGAAGTTGATAATATTTCATATCATTCAGTTTTGGAGAGGTTTGAAATAGAGTTTAAAATTTCAATAGCTCAGCCTTGTGTCTAGAACATAATGAGTTTTGGAAAACAGTAAATGGTAATCAGGGCTAAAACCATCTGCAAGAAGCTCTCTGGAGGGAGGATCTAGACAGTTTCCTTCTTCTGACCCCAGCACACTCGGTGTCTCAGCCACCCCTCAATCCAGCACCATTTTGGCTATCTCTCTAGCCTCTGCTTTAAACGCTGCCTCTAAACGCCGTTGTAGCCATGATGATACTAACCATCTACCCGGCAGCAGGCACAGTGCAAGGTCACTGCATATAATCTCCAGAGCAACAATGTAAGGCAGGTGTTTTTCTGCTTGAGGGTTGGGCCAGATCATATTTCATTAAATGCCCCCATGACACTTAGCACCGTGCCTTGGATACACCAGACCCTCATCACACATATTTTGATTGACCGAAACTCAGCAGTGGGTTCCACTCCCTTTCTTTGTAATGTGTGTACTTGTTTGATTTATAAGAAATTTCTGTCCCTGGATGTGGTCAGCTATTGAATTTATGTGTGACAAGGAAACCATAGAGTTTGGCAATTCTACAGTGATAGATGATGTGTGATTCATTTGGGGGAAGATAAACATTTTCTACCCAGACTTTGAATACCTGGGCCTATACTTAGTTAATCAAGTCTATGCGCGGCTGAACAGACAGGTTCAAAGGACTTTAAATTACTCCATTGTGTGTTTTCAGATACTGTCCTGTTGAATATTGATAGTATTTTCTACAGCCACTATTCAAAAGTAGGAGACAAACAAAAATCTAGATTTTACTTGTTTTAAAAGAAAATTTGTAATGTATGAAGCCAGGACCAAGCTGGAAAAGCCAGGACACTGTGACTGTTTGGGCAGCCAGGCTCGCTCACAATAAGTTACATCTCTCCATAACATGAGGGAGGTTGGAGGTTTGGCACACACAGAGAGAATCTAGAAAGTGTACCTTTCCTAAAAGAAGTGTTAAAGCAAGAATTAAAGACGATTCTGTCCTATAGACAGGTCTCAGGGCAAGAGCCGGCAGACGCCACAGGGGCCATTGACCAGCTGCTTCCAGCCATCTACCCTGTGGTCCGACTCAGTAGCTTCCTACTCAAGTAACTACACCCTGCCTCCTGACATTGGCTTCAAGTTCCCAGTGGATGTTTTTCTTCACTCTCCTGCGAAATCACATGAATCTAGGCAGGGTTGGGGGCAGGGGAGAGGTATGGCAGGTTCTGAACAATTCCAACTTCACCAGTGGGAGAAATGGTCCCGTAAATTCTTTCAAAGGGCGCCCACCCTGTCTGAGAGTCGGAAGGGGCAGCCAGGGACATGAATACGATTATTGTAATGGAGCAAAATGTGTGACCCGACAGGATTCCGTTAAACCCAGCAAAAGGGAATGCCACAGTTAACCCGTGTCCTGGGGGAGTACTAAACCTGAAGCAGACTTATTAATTAGGGCTTCTGGGGGGTGGGGCACAGAAAAGTAGGGGGAATTTATCCATTACAGAGACAGCTCCTTTCTAACCAATCGTTTTCCATGTGGACAACTCCCGCTTCTTTCTTTCTTTTTGTTTAGCCAAACAGTTTGAGTTACACGGTCACAAGGTCCCTGTTGTGCAAGCCCTTTCCATTCTAAAGCAGAGCCCGTGGGAGGGTTTTTAAATGCATCAGTAGGTGGCGCTCTTTCTTTTAATTTATTTTTCACTCTTAGGTTCCCATATGTAATAAAAGAGCCAGACCTTCTGAATGAAAGAGTAGGGATTTTAAAAATGAAAACACATATACAATGTCCTCTTCTAATTGAAAGGGTATATTGTGAAATCATTACTGTCACAGGACATTTGTGTTTCAGGGAATTGCATATATATATATAATATATATATATATATATATATATATATATATATATCTCGCTAAATTGACTTTAGCAATTTGAAAGTGATAGTGCACATCTGTGTTCAATAACTTTTTGTTGGTAACCGGTGTTTAATATTTCATGTCAAATCAGGAAGAGTGATAGAAGGCTCTGGAACACAGTGCCGGCTGGCAGTCCCGCAGCACAGCCTGCCCTTTGTCATACTCGCCATAAAGAAACCTGCTGTAGCGAGGCTGGAAACTGCACCAGGGTGACTCCTTTCTTAGACCTTACATAAACTTCCAGAATACACTGTCTCTATTTTCTTTTAGAAATATGTCTATAAGCAAAACGGGCTAAAGGACTTCCCAAGCTCATTATTTATTTAAGTGTTAAAGAGGGGGAGTGTGTTGGGGTGGGGGAGCTCTTGGAAGAAATTACAGCAGAATAAATCATCTTCTAGAACAAATCTTACCTTTGTTTTCTTCAGTCCTCTTTCTTGCCTGGTTAGTATGCTGTGATGTGAATGAGCTTGGTTGCCAATGGAAACATGCCTTCTGATGGCTCACAATGAACTCTGGATGGTATTTTAACATTAGTAGTTCAGCAGGGTGGGACAGGGAGAGAGCAGCAAGGGATAACTTTTGAATAACTCCAAGCTTCTTTCTCTGCATCATCTTCTGTGTGCAACCTAAACTCTAAATACAGCATCGTCTTTACAACAAATGGGTAAAAGACAATTGCAAGTAGAGTAGTTCTTCTTCAGCTGTCTACAAGACCAGCCCTGAAAATCCCCATGCTGACCTGCTACTCATGATTGGTCAGGCTAACCTCAATATCTTCTATTCCACTCTTAAAAGTGCAGGGGCCAGATCATTGGGTTTGCTTTGACTAGTACATAATGCAAGAGAAATAGGATGTTTGAGATCTAGACACGCAGGCATAGCTAGATTTGAGGACTGTGTAGCTGAGAAAAGGTGTATCCATCATGTATGCCCTAGTGATAAGGGTGGCCCCTTAGAAGGGCCACACTTACGTGTACAGGTGCTTTTCTACATTTTAAAGACAGAATTCTAGTGACGAAAACAAGATCTTGGAGGAATTCGGGTGGAGTGATTTGCCTATGACATTAATTCACCCAGCTTATAGGAAAGGATAAGATTAAGCAAGTATGTTTTATTTTATAATGGCCACAAATCTTTTCAATACATAGGAAAACAAAGATGAAAATGCAGTATATTCTAATTTTATATCCCTCCAAGTATGTATCTGCAGGCAAAAGTTAAGCAACCAGATAAAATCAGTGACACATAAAAGATGTCTTTCCTTGGTTTCCAAATGACACTAATATTAGCCAATAGTGTAATTCCTTGTGTTTTGCAAGTTTACTATTCTGTTATTTCAATATTCCAGTGTTACTAGAGCTGTCAAGTAAGTGTGAGTATCTTTCTTATTTGAGACAGAAAGAATAAAGTACTGTGTGGTTATGTTTGTCCAAAAAGCCAAACATAATGGCCAGAAGCATGATTCAGTGGCCTCGGGACCACACTCTAATAAGTATCTTTTGTCCAGTAGAAGGAAGCAATGGTTGTGTGTCATACTTAGACACTCAATGTGTAGCAGGCGAGGAAACAAACCAATCTTCCTGGCAGATGTTAAAACAATAGAAAAATGCAGATAATAAACATGGGAAGGTATGGCTTTCTCTTTTTACAGCTGCCAGAGTGATCAGCCCTGGGTCTTAGCCTGCTTCCTACATGTGCTTTAAGTACAATCCCAGCTAAGGTGCCTAGTTAAAAGAGTAAAAGAAAAAAGATCTCACTACTCAAGTGTTTCCCATGTAGTATATGTTTCTTACTCATCAGTTAGATATCACCATTCAAATGAAAGCTCCATGCTTACAGTAACAATCAGCTCCTTCATTTTCTCTGGGCTACAACTAAGCCTGCGTGATTTAACGTCCCTATAGCCATCCACTTGTGAGCCATGGGGCCTTCTTGCCAAGCATCATGGTGCTGAAGTCAGGGATATAAACAAAACTTTATGACATATCAAGAGAAAACAATCTTTCTAGGGACACATTAAGATGCCCATCTGTCTCCTCACTGTTGAACAGGACCCAGTGCCTCCATTAGAATCCCACCATTCAGAATGTTGTTCCTCATCTTTTTTTTTTTTTTTTTTTTTTTTGGTTTTTTGAGACAGGGTTTTTCTGTGTAGCTTTGAGCCTTTCCTGGAACTCACTTGGTAGCCCAGGCTGGCCTCGAACTCACAGAGATCCGCCTGCCTCTGCCTCCCGAGTGCTGGGATTAAAGGCGTGCGCCACCACCGCCCGGCGTTGTTCCTCATCTTATTAGATGCCTGCTCCAGCTGCCTCACTGCAGATCAGAGCCATCTGCCACATATAAAAGAGTTCTGCATCTCAGTGGCTTGTTCCTGCTACCTATTTCATTAACCATCACTTGATGTGTACTTGGCTATTTCTTGCTCAAACCTTTGGCTGAGCTGTGTCTGCTTCCTTCTGGACCTTTCTCTTCAAAGCCCAGGGTTATGCAAGGGGGACGGTGAGGAGCTACATTGTCTTCCCAGCTGCCCAGTGCAGCAGTGACGCCTTAAAATGACAGGAGATAAGCTCTTCACCACAGAGGTGTGTGTGTGTGTGTGTGTGTGTGTGTGTGTGTGTGTGTGTGTCTATGTGTGTATCTATTCATGTGTGTGTGCATGTGTATGGATGTATGTGTATATGTATATATGTGTCTCTATGTGTGTATCCGTGTGTGCGCGCGCGTGCGCGCGTACGCATGTGTTATCTGTTCCTATGTATATGTGTATGTGCTTGTATATGTGTGTTCTCTCTGTGTGTGTACACATGTTGGAGTATGCCTAAAGGAAAGCCAAGCTAAATTTCACTTCTTAATAGTCTTTAGCAACATTTTTCCTAAGCTCAACATTTTTGTTTGCACTTTAGGATGATCTGTATTTTTTACTCTGATTTTATTAAGATCATCTCTTTCATCTTTCTTATCTTGCTAGAATTTTATAGTTCATATATTTTTCTTCTTCAAAATGCCCTTTCATTAATCACAATTCAAAATTGTTTGGAGTTTACTTTCACTTGATCCTCACTCTGAATTCCTACCTCAGACACAAAGACATTGAGCCACCAACCAATCAGCTTGTAGCAATGGTTATGTGGCCCTTCTCAGTGATTTAATAAGAACAAGGAAGTGGAAGAGTATTCTTGTCAGATTTAGAAAGAAGGGAACATTGGTACAAAGAGTCATATTTATCTATTACCAAGACTACCCTTGAGCAGTAGAACTCATGATTCCTAATTACTGATAAAATCCACAGTGATGATCCAAGTCACTGCACATTCAAACTTCTGCCAGAACTCCAGAATTGGAGTTATTCAGATAATTTTATCTTTGAATACTTACACAGTTCCATTCTGTAGCTATTTGAAAGCTGAAAAATTAGCTCCATATCTCCAAGGGGGCAAGAAAAATAAAGAAACCAGGAAATAAACCTGTCATCCAAATTCTCTAACCTCCAGTACACTGCCTTGTTATTCTGGCTCCAGAGTGCCCAGGCCAAACCATGGAAGCACTGGTTGTATTGGTCATTAGATAGCATTGCCACCTCTACCTGATGAACATGTTTCTTTCCATGAAGATTTATGGGGAAAATGAAGAATGAACTGTGTGTATCTCTAGCAATGGATTTGAGATCCCAACACCACACACAGTGTGTGAAAGAGAATATTATCAGGCAGATGATTTTAAGTGAATTAACACTCCCTTGGTTTTAAAGACTGTTCTGGTTGGCTTTAATGGCCAACTTAGTATAACTTAAAACCACTTGAGAAGGGAGGCTCAGCTAAGATATTAACGGATTTAATTGGTTATGGACGTACCAGTGGGGGAGTGTCTTGATTGTTATCTATGTAGGAGATCCCAGCCTACTGGGCTGGCATCATCTCTAGGGATGTGGTTCTTAACTAATAAGAAAACTCAGTGTTTGTCTGGGAGCCAGCTAGCAAGCCATGCCCTCCATGGTTCCTACTGTGCTTCTTGGAGGTGAAGTGACTTCTTGCCAATTGCGTCTGCCTTGAGCCCTGACCTTGACTTCCCTTAGTGATGGACTGTGACCTGCGATTGTAAGTCAAACTGTTTCTGATCCCAAGTTGCTTTTGGTCATGGTGTTTGTCATAACCTCAGAAAAGAAACTAGAGAAGAAGCATGTTACATTTGTTGAGTTGCATACATATCTGCCCTCCTCATTAAGAGCTATTTTTAAAAAAAATAACTGCATTCACAAATAGTTATCACTGGAAGTCCATGTTCCTCTATTATAGTTGAGAGCCCCAGTGAATATCCTATCCACTCAAAATAAAATAAATATTACTGTGATTTCTCTCATTACACGTTAGGGTTTCATGTTAAATGAATTATACATCATGAAGTCTCTCTGGTGATACTTTCTTAGAATAGAATTTCCACAGCTAAATACATTGTTGCACACATGAGGAAATTCTTCCTTACTGTTCCATACTATTAATTACTGTAGATGTACCACATTGGCATTGGACATGCTTCTTCTGATTATAGGATAATGTTTCCATGCCATGCCTCTGTGTGAGTATTGTGTAGTTTTCTTTAGGTGGACTTATAAGTTGGGAGTGCTCAGTTACACAGCAAGTATCGTTTTACTTTAGGAAACCATGTGTTTTTCAAAGCCCTGCACAAGTTTACCACTAGATGGAAAAATTGGGCTCTACATATACATGCCCTCACTACTGCTTGGCATTTGCTTAATTTCAACAATTTCAGTGGTTTTATAATGGATTTTCATGTATATTTAATTTTTACATGGGAATTAATGAGTATGAGCATTTTTGTGACTCATCAATAGATAGTGTATATAGATGATAAATTTAGATAGATAGATAGATAGATAGATAGATAGAAAGATAGATAGATAGAGGATATATACAGATGATAGACTGAAATATCCTCTATTAGCCAATGACTTGCCTGTTGATTTTCTTAATAGTCTTGGTTTTAAGATTAGATGTTTTTAAGGAAGTCAAATTTATTACATTTTTATTGTTTATTCCTGCAATGTCTTAAGAAATTATTTTACTAAAGATGTTTTTCTATGTTTTTATCTACATAGTTCTAGCACACTATTTTTTATGTTTAAATCTACCATAAACTTTCAAGATAAATTTTTACATGTGCCAGAGTTAAAGAGTTAATTTTTTTCCATACAAACATCCAATTTCCTGGCATTATTTGTTGAAAATACTAGCCTTTCTCTATTGAAATATTTTGGCATCTTTGTCAAATGTAATTTGACCATATATCCATTGGTTTATTTTTGGACTGCTATTTTGTTCTGCTGAACCTATTGTCTATTCTTATACAAGTATCATGCTGCCTTTGTTACAGCTTTGCAATAGGCAAGGCAACATTATTCTTCTTTCACTACATTCTTTTGGCAATTCCAGGCTCTTTGATTTTCCACAAGGAGTTTTAGAACTAGATTATCAACTTCTAATTGTAAAACCCACTGGAATTTTGAGTTGAACTGTGTTGAGTCTATATGTCAGTCTGAACAATACCTGCTCTTGCAACTTATGAACATGGTATTCTTGTGCATTTGCTTAAGTCTTTGTTTTCTTTCAAACACTCTTTGAATATTTTAAAGTTCAGATTTTACCCCTATTTTAAAAAGACTTGATTACAGAACAATTTAGTTTCACAGAAAAAGAAATGTTATAAGAAGTAGAAAATTTCCAGCTGGTTCCACGGCCTTCTACCTGCCCCTACCCTCCTCCAGACACATTGCTACCTCCATGATCAATATTTTATTTCACAGTGACAATATCACATCATAATAACCCAAAGTCCATGGCTTACATTAGGGTTCATTCTCAGGGCATTGTGGTCTACATGCTTGGACTACTTCACAGTGAAGGCTATTCGCTGTGTACTACAGAGAAGAGTTCCAATCTGGAAGGCCTCTGTGCCTTGTCTATGTAACCCTCTTTCTTCCCTTCTCCATGTCCTCCCCAGAATGGCATACAGTGAGATTTGTATGGTGTGCAGCTTCCCATCAGGCTTCCCCTTAGTCAGATGCTTTAAGTGGCTTCCGTGTTTTGTCATGGCTTGATAACTCATTTCCTTTTAGCATTGAACAGTATCCATTGACTGGACATCTGAATACTCCAGAGCTTACACACTTATCTGCCTAATGAATGATCCTTGGCTCACTTCAAAATGTGTATATTCATAAATTAAGGTGCTGTGAACATTTGTGGCAAGTATTTAGTGGAGACCTAAAATTTCAGATTTTTGGATACATATCAAGGACTGTAGTTCCTGGGTAAGAGTGTGTTTAGTTTTATAAAAAGCTGTCACACTCCATTCCTAAGGTTCAGACCTGTTTGAAGTGAATTTCTACCAGCAATGAGGGCCACCCTTGTGCTCCTAACATTTGGGATGCTGACCTTGGAACTTGGACAACACAAGTGTGTCCTCTACCTGAGGATACATGCTAGAGATCTTTCCAAATGCTGATTTCACTTCTTAGTGAGATGTAGAAAAACTTAGGAGTACTTTTTAATAGGATTCTTATTAAGTCTTACAAATACTTTCTTTTAGGCTATGGCTTCTGTTTTTATTATATTGACATTGATTTTCTCAAAGGAAATAATAAGAAGTACTTCACTGAAGTCCACTTTATCAAGTCCCCTCCCCTTTTTTAAAACAGATTGTACCTTGGGTGTTTGTCTGGAAAGATACTGCCTAGTTGTAGTCCATGTTAACGTTTTTTTTGTTATTGTCTAGTTGATTTATAGTTTTGTGTTTTCATTTAGGTATGTGATCCATTTTAATTTAATTTTCATGCTGCATGGAAGCTCTGGGTCTACATTTATTTGTTGCGTGATTTCAGAGGCCATTATTGAATGATGACCTCATCGCCACGGTATTTTCTTGGTTTCTCATTGAAAAGGAGAAAATTATAACTCATTGACTATGTTGATGAAAGTTGAATCTATTTCTGTTTTCTTTATTCTGTTTCAGTCTTTGTCTTTATTCCTGTGGGTTTGTAGTTGAGTAGTATGAGTCTTTCAAGTCTGTTCTCCTTCAGTATTGCATGCCTCTACTTCATCTTTTGCATTTTGTCTGGTTGTTTCCTTGTGTGGGTGCTATTTGTATGTGTATGTGCAAGTGTATATCCCGCTGTGTATGGAGTCCAGAGGCCAATGTTGGACATTCTCCTCTCTAACTTTGTTTTTTGAGACATGGTCTCTCTCTGAATCTGAAGCACATCAATATTCCTAGGCTGGCTGCATAATGAGACTCAGGTATTAAGAGATGGAACAGAACAAAGATGTTTGTTGGAGAGAGAGAGAGAGAGAGAGAGAGAGAGAGAGAGAGAGAGAGAGAGAGAGAGAGAGAGAGAGAGAGAGACTAAGAAACAAAGAAGGGATATACTTGTAGGGTTTTTGGTTTTTTAAATAATTTATTGTTCCCTTTGCCTCTAGGCAACTTCTCAGACTATACCTGGCTGTGGTTCTTCATTTGATTAGTGACCCAAAGCTCTATTTCTGAATGATACAAGCCCTTAGTAATCATCATTAGAACCTGAATCAGATGCTGTTGCTTTCTGTCAAGTTTAGTCACATGTTGTGGTAACTCCATGCAACTACTGTATGGTAGACACATTCTTCCTCACTTCATCATAGAAGATCAGCCCAGTTTCCTTTGTTAGACACGGTTATGCCAACAGATTAGCTACTTCATACTCAGCCTGTTTTTTTTTTTTTTCCTGAGGCACTAGAAGCCCACAGGGACCAAGTAATAGCCCTGTCCTCAGTCTCACTTGGAAGAAGGAAAAATATGAAAACACAAGAAAAAAATAGCAATCACTGGTCCAGCCTGGGTCCTCCATGCATCCCTGCCTACTGACTCTCTAGTGCTTATATTCAGTCATTCCTGTCTTTCCTTCCCAGACGTAGCTTGTCTGTTTAAGTTCCCCTTGTCTCCCTGGCTGCTATCTTGGTACATGATACCACTAGCTCTTTTTGAGAATTCAGATGCAATTTTTAAATGTGTTTTTGTGCCTATTATTTCCCTGAAACATATTCTCTAGGGTGGATCATTCAACTTCAAAATCCACAATTCACATGGCTTCCTCCTTGAAGAACCTTCAGTGAGTCTCACCACTCTAGCAGAAGTTCAAAGTTCTCAAAATCGCCTGCCATGCTCAGTGACTTCATGCTTTCCCATTATTTTTAGCTTTGTGTCTTGTCCTTTCCAGTCTGCCTCACATTAATGTATTGGCCTTCTCTGTGTCTTGAATATAATTTCCTAACGCGGAGCTTTCCCACACAAAATCATATGTGCTGTTTTCTCTGCTCGGATAGTTTTAACTATTTTCTACTAACACATATCCTCTTCTCTTCCCTAGATCTATTTGTATCTATGTGCTTTCAGAATGAAACATTTTTTTAAGCACAGGAGCACTCCATTTATACTGATAGAACTCAACTTGCCAACAAGAAAACACACACTTTATATTAAATTATACATACAGAGCTACAACTAATATATTTATATGCTAGTCCATTTTTAATTTACTTCTTCATAACCAAACTGAAAGTGCTCTACAAAGGCAGATATTCTGTCTATGTGTTTTCATTTTTTTTTTATTTTAAAATTTGTCCATAGTTCTTGGCCACAGAAGGAATGTAACACACTTAAGGATGTGCAAAGCATGGCAAGCAACACACAAGGAATCTTGAGTAAGCAAGTGTGACCTAATGTATTCTGCTAAAAATGATGGCATCACCCCAAACTCATCATTCATATTTGTAGAACCAAGAAAGATAATTTGAAAGACCATATTTTCTGTTACCTTGGACACCTAGACTGAAACAGTAATTATTGTTTTGGTGTGGGGAATGGTAGTTCACAACTATCATTTGAAACACATTTCATTATTTCTGTTTATGTGGACTCCAAATTTACTGCAAATTTTCTACAGAATATTAAGAGACACTAACAAAATATAAACACTGCCTTATTTCTTCATATATCTTTGTTTTGTAAGAAAGAAAGTATTGTATTTGCATAGTCATTGATTTTATTTATGGTGGCGTCATCTAGAGGAAAGACACAGTGGTTTTACAGATTTGACTCTGTATGCGTCTACAAATGCTTCTCTTCACATATTCAATCAGAAAAAGTAAGATAAAATGGAGAGTATATTCAACAAATTCGAGTTAAAATGTCATATCCTCATTATCTCATCAACATTAATATTTCTTCAGATTTTGAAGACCTATAACTAGAGTCAACTTATTTGGGTTTCACAATGCACCACAGTTTATTTCTGAATAGATTCAGAAAAGTAGGCTTATGAGAATAAAGACCTCTGCTACAACCACAGGAGAAAATTAAACAACAAAATAACAAGAAATTGACAACACATCTATCTTTCAGGATTGCTCTCTTCTCTCTTCACAGTAATAACTTATTACATTCTGCTAAACTCATTCATTATGTTTTACCAACCAGTCATTTTAATTTTGAGAGTTAAAAATTGACAAATTTTGACTGTCAAATATATTAGTGAATTGAAATTCCTGAAGAACTAAACCATTGTTCAAAGAGTGTTGGCTCTTAGTGCTTCAACACTCCATCTCTGACAAGATAACCATGAAGACAGAACTCTACTGGCCTATAACACCTGTTGATTATTCTCTTGGAAATGGGTGAGCTGAAGCCAAGGCTGTATTTGAGGTTAATTAATAAAAAGAGAATCAGACTCCTGGTTCTGTTTCCTTCTTCATATCAGAAGTAAAATAAGTTGTTGTGGGATGTCTTTCTGTATGCTGTGAACATATTGCTCTCATTGGTAGATAAATAAAGCTGTTTGGCCAATGGTGAGGAAGAATAAGTTTAGGCAATACATTCAAATTGAAGATAGAGAGGAAGAAGGGTGGAGTCAGAGAGATGCTGTGAGTTGCTGCCAGGAGAAGTAAGATGTGAGAGAATAGGTTATGCTATGAAGCCATGTGACAAAGCATAGATTAATAGGAATGGGTTGAGTTAAGTTGTAAGAGCTAGTTACTAATGAGCCTGAGCCATAGGCCTTACAGTTTGTAATTAATATAAGCTTCTGTGTGTTTACTTGGGACCAAGTGGCTTCAGGACCAGGTGGGACATAGCAAAACTTCCAACTACAGTCACTAGTTCTAATATCTCTAAACTCAGTAAGTGGGTCCCTAAAAGATGATTAAAAGTCAAATTTAAATAGTTTGACACCATTTTAGAAATACTGCTTGCTAGTACAGACAAAAATTCTAGGAATAAAGCAGTTTGAGATGAAGTAAATTAACTGTCTAAGAAAGGTTTTAGAACCCTTGTAATAAAAGATCCTAACTATAGTCCTCTATGTTGTATCATATTATATTCACATGCTGATGACTACAATTTACAATCAGTTATGCCAATCACTCTCAAAATGTTAACATCTGCAGGGTAGAAATAATATGTGTGTGTGTGTGTGTGTGTGTGTGTGTGTGTGTGTGTGTGTGTGTGTGTGTATAGACAGAACCCTAGACAATACCTAAAACATTGGAGATCCTTGATAAATACTTGAAGAACAAATCAGTAAGTTGAATTCTGTTCTGTTTTATAAAAATAAAATCAAATAAACTAGAATGATGAATCATTTGTTAAATTGCATAAAACAACAAACACCTTCTTTTTCTGGGCTACCCTTAGCTGCCTGATTATCAAAATTTTGAGCAAAATCATAATTTGACTCCTAGTTTAACACAAGTAGAAACATAGACTCTGTTTAACAATACATATTCACAAGTTGAATAAACAATGGGGGGCATTTAATAAAATAGAATAAAAAGAAATGTGAAAAATTATAATCTCTAATTAGATTCAAATAAGGACACAACAATATAATTTTAATGTTTTCTAAGACAGGGAGCATATAGCATACAATTGAGAACACAGCCATCTGCAAACCAAGCTCCTACACCTGTAGTCCCATTGATCCAGCAGCACTTGTCAGAGTCCACGATTATGAAAAAAGAATCATTGGTTAACCAATCAGTGTGTGCTAGTTCATTGTATCAGCTTAAACTAGGACAGAGTAACAGCGCAATCTTGTAAATGTACTAAAGATCCTGAAATGTTTTGGTTTTGGTTTTGGTTTTGGTTTGCTTGTCTGTTTTTGTTTTTGGCTTTTCAAGAAGGGTTTCTCTGTGTAGTCCTAGCTGTTCTGGAACTAACTCTATAGACCAGGTTGGTCGAAAACTCACAGAGATCCACCTGCCTTTGCCTCCTAAGTGCTGGGATTAAAGGCGTGTGCCACCACAGCCTGGCCCTGGAATGCATTCTTCAAGTCATTAAAGTACATACATATCAGGGGTTTTACTTGTTTGTTTTATGAAACAGAGTCTCTCTATATATCTTTGGCTGTCCTAAACTCAATATGTAGAACAGGCTGACCTTAATCTCACAGAGATCTACCTGCCTCAGGCTCCAAGCACTAGAATTAAAGGAATGTGCCACCATGCTTGGCTACTTGTCAGGCATTTTTAAAAGTGATGAGCTATGAAGAATATATATATATATAAAATGAAGTATATAATACATAAAAATATAATAATGAAAGTTCATTTCATACAGACTATGTCACTTGAATGACCTTTATTGTGTATATGTGTATATTCAAAAACTTGATGCTAGAGAAGATGACACAATGCTATAGTCCAAGTTACTTGGGAGACTGAAGCAAGAGAATCAATTGAACCCCGGGGTTTGAGAGAGATCTGCTCAAGAAGACGAGGCACTGTTTCAACATAAAAGAATGAACAGAGGCAAAATATAATCAATTAATCCGCCGGGCAGTGGTGGCGCACGCCTTTATTCCCAGCACTCGTGAGGCAGAGGCAGTTGGATCTTAGTGAGTTTGAGGCCAGCCTGGTCTACAGAGCAAGATCCAGGAAAGGCGCAAAGCTACACAGAAAAACCCTGTCTCGGAAAACCAAAAATGAAAAATAAATCAATAAATCCAACTTTACATATGTGTGTGCACCTGTGTGTGTGTGTGTGTGTGTGTGTGTGTGTGTATGCAATGTGTAGCAGGAAGCACATATTACAAAACACAGTTGTGGAGGCCAGAACACAATGCTTTGGAGTCAGTTCTCTTCTGATACTTTTATGTAATCCCTGGGACTTGAACTCAGGTCATCTGCTGTGTTAGTGCTGCTAGCCACCAAGCCATCTTGCTAGCCCAAATAGTTGAGCAATGAGGCCAAATAATAAGTTAGTAATACTAGATTCTGCAATAATCAATTATATTTTTATAGAACAGCAATAAGAAGAAAATATAACTTTTTAAAATACTTTTTGAGATATCAATAAAAATGCTACTAACTTAGAAGAAATCCAGTAAAAGGCATGTAAAATATATTAATTTTAGGATAGACAAATCGAAGCAATCCAAAAAGACTTAACCTAGCAGAGTGATAGCTTTGATGTGGATAGAGTCAAAGGCCAAATGGTATCAGGTGTCGTCCACTTGATCTAAAGATTTAATGCTGTGGCATGAAATTCTGTTTTGTGTGCAGCTTCTATTTAGATAGAAAAGGACCAAGATACACTAAGATACTTATGAGGAGGAAGAATGAAAGATGAAAGAGTTTGCCTAGTAGATGTGAAGAATTATGATAAATCCTTTTGGTGGAGTGACCAGTTGTTCAAAGAGCCTATGCCTCTTGCAGAGACCTAAGTTCAATTCCCACACTGGGTGGTTCCCAGCTGCCTATAATTCCAACTCCAGGGTAATCCAATGCTTCTGGCTTCCATGCATACCTGTACTCACATGCACATACCAATACATATACACATGCACATGATTAAGCAAACTTTTAAAAAGTATTATGATAAATCCATAGTAATTAAGAAAGTGGCTGCCACATGGATACTCTGATGGGTCAATAGGGCAGAATACAAACTCAACCATAGAATCTGATAAAGGACTGAAATACATGGTGGGCAATTGGGAAGTGGGGTGGTTCAATAAATGTAGCTCAAAAAGATATCAATTCATAACAATTAAATTGGCCCCTTCTTCTTATCTTATTAAAATGAGTGATTGATGCTTAAAGCTTCCTATTCAAAATATAAAACCAAATGTTTTGAAAAACATGTAGGCAAAATTAAGGTCTTGAGGCTTTTGTCTATCCATACTCATTCTCTGTCTGGTTGAACTATCTATAATTAAACATTTCTTATATTATATATGATCAGAATATACTGCAGGCAAGTTGAAACTATCAAAGAACTAAAAACCAACAACAGCACAAGAATAATTATGTCTGTGCTTCCAAAAAAATAAAAATAGAAATCATATCCTCTGAAAAGGTATTTGTTAATATATAACCAATGGAAGATTATTTTTAATGATTAAAAATCCCATGCATAAGTCTCTAATCCAATTATCACAGAGAAAAGTACACAGAAGCTGCATGCAGGATGTCCACAACCAGAAGCATTTTGCCCAGCAAAATCATGGAAACAGCCCAGACTCATCAGTTACAGGGGAATATGAATTGAGATGGAAGTTACAAATTACTTATTGTGTTTTATATTTAAAAAAAAAATGCTTTAAAATGTATTCAATTCTCACATAGGCTAAGCCTATGTGAGATAATACAAGTGTTAGATGGAGTATTTAAATAAGCAAAATAAAAAATAAGCAAAAAACCTACATCTTTCATAAGCTAAGTCACCTGCCCAGAGGCACACAACTGTTGGTTGCATTGATCTTGGCTGACTCTGACTCTGCCCGCTCATCCCCCTGTGCCATTTTACCTTGAAAGCTAGCAACAGGCTGGGAAGTCTAAAACATTTCACTACTTTGCACATGCCTTCCACAGTACGTCATCTGTTATGATTCTCACACTCACCCTTGAATGTCTTCAGCATATTTTTTCCTCCTCAGAATATACAGACAGCATAATTTAAACCAAACCTAGAATTTGCTATCTACAAAGCAGATCTTTCTGTTAAAAATGTGTAGATAATCAAACATACCCATAAAACAATCGTGTTTTTATTTCCCCAGCTCCATCATTTCATGCTTTGATTTGTCTAAGAGATAAGTAAAAAAAAATACTTATTTTCAAAATTGCTTGAATGGGGGTATTTAAATGAATTAATGAATGAATGGGTAATCATAAGTCTATTTTCCATTCATCTGCTTTATTAAAATGTAGAATTTACAGTTAAAATTCTACTTGTGTCACATGTAGCAAAGAGAGGAAAGATTTCTAGATATTTCGAATATGACATGGCACTATTATTCAATGGATAAAATAGTTATATTGAATTGAGTGATTTATTTAAGTCTCATTCATAAACATGATTAGAAAGTCTATTCCTCTCTCCCTCTTTCCCTCCATCTCTCCCTCCCTCTCTGCTTCCCTCTCCACCTCTTTCCCCTTTTCTCTTTCCCTCTCTCTTGCTAATATTCACACAAACTTACCAGGAAATGGTAGTCTAGTTTACAGGCAAGCTACATCTCACATCCCATTAAACCCACCTGCTCATACTTGGCAGGGTTCGGCCTGAGTTGGTGCTCATTAGAGCCTCTGGCAGCAAGAAAAGGTGGGTGGAAGACGCAATGAAACCCATGCCTGGAAAGTGAAACAGGTTTGGGTTTTATTTGGGCTTTTATTTGGTGAGTGGGCATGCTGCTTTCCATTACACCAGATAACAGGTTGCCCGCAGCATGTTTAAGAGATATGGAACTTTTAAGGGGCTGAAAATGAAATTAAATCTTGATGAAATACATTCTAATCTCTGCCTTACATTCATATGCATGCCAGGAAATGATCATGCTGATGTTTTAATTGTAACGGGGCTGTTCCCTAGAAGGCTTCAACCATATCGACTGTGCTGCACATGGAGAACCCAGAAACAATTCCATTAAGATTTTATATACCATCTTATGCTTCACTTTCTTTAGAGCATTACATCAGTTCTACAGGCATTTTCTGCCCCATTTACCAAACAGGGCTCCAGTCAATGAAGTTTTGCATTATGTGCCTCCAGGGAAGAAAATAATGCAAGAGTTTTACTGTCCATGTTAATACCGTTTAATACATTACTCAAACACACACTCAGGACTAACAGTTCTAAGTACACAGCTTTGGCTTAGCAACTTCCAAACCGGCTTCTTAACTGGCAACTTTTCAATGACTCTTGTCTTTCCCAAACTTCTTGATGGAAGACTCGAGGGTCAAGGAAGGAGTCTGGACAGCAGCAACTGTGGGGTGCAGATGGTGACATTCACTGGAAAACAGAGAAACACTGATATCCAGATTGTGTGTTTGCCATTTTGTCTCTTAAAAATATATTTAAAACTTTCTTAAAATGAAATTCATCCTCATCTATCTCTTAGAAGGCTACTGTCTCTGAAAAATGGCCTAGCATTTGGAAAATGCCATGAGTCCAGAAGTTAAATTTAAGTGCATAGTGAACAGCAAGGTGGATATTCCATATCTTTTGGTGTGGTATGGTGTGTGTGTATGCGGGGGTTGCACTTGGCTTTCTTGGATTCCACTCCACTCTTTTGGAGTAGGCGAAAACTCGTCTGTCTTCTCTGTTTGGATAAGCAGAGGAGCTAAAAAAAGAGAAAGTTTTTCAACACCAGCTGTTCTCTAATTCAAGTTCAGCATAAATGTATTCTTTCCTGAGCTAGTGGTATTAGGACAAAATATTCAACAGAATAGAAAATAGAAAGTGAAGCAATGGAGCCTCGTTTATATTTTTATGTATATTTTGGAGGAGAGTAACAGATGGCTATGGGATCAATTAACCATATTCAGCCCCAAATCAATGGTAAGAATTTAGGTACCCAAGGGTAGGAGCTAGGTGAGTGTGTAAAGTGCTGGAAGCACAAATGTGAGTACTTGAGTTAGATTTCTCATCCTAAAAAGCTGGACATATTTGTCCACATTTAAACTCTTAGCACTTGGGGGCAGAAGTAGGAGGAAAGATTTTGCTCAGTGCTATCCAACCCACCGTAATCAGAGCATTCCAAGCTCCTGACAAAAACTGTCCCGTTAAAAGTAAGGTGGTCTGTTCCTGAGAAACACCACCCAAGGTTTACTTCTGGCCTACACCCCCCCACACACACACCCCACATACCACCACCACCATCACCACCACCACCATCAACACACACACCACCACTACCACCACCGTCACTACCTCACACACCAACACCATGATCACCACACACCACCATCACCACATACAGACTACCATTACCACATACGGCACCACCACCAGCAGTATCTATAAACTATCTCTGGGCTGTTTGCTAAATTTATGTTTGATAAACTCAGCATATATATATTTTCTTTTTTCAATGTTATCAAATATGCTATAGCAGACATCATCAACTGTAACAAATAATGTCATCTTAACACTTTCAATAGCCTTCTTTCTATTAGATAAATATGCTCTGAATACCTAATTTTAATATAGCTTTAAGATGATCTTTAGACCAAAACTTAATATCTAGACAATATTTAGGAACCCTCTACCAAGCTGAAGTCTCTTTTAAGCTTTAACCCACAAACGTTAAGTAAATGTTCAAAGAAGGTTTGAGATACATGTGTTTAGGTTCAGATGAATACGCCAACATAAAAGTTTGAGTGAAACTCAAACGAACAGGATGTCAAGTGGAATTTAAAAAATCATGTCTCAGTACAGCTGTGTGTTTTATTTATTTTGGCCACTGACAATGTATCTACTTGAAAAGACTATGCAGGACCACCAGACGATTTTCTTTTACTCCACCCATTCTTTTCTAACAAGATATTTACTGGGCAAATGCATTCCTATTTTCACTGTCGTTATGAAATGCTTTCTTCACCATAAGTTTTATTTTTTCCAATGGCACCAATTTTCTAGCTTGCTCAAACAAAGAACAGTTTTGTGTTTTCCCCTGCATCTTGATAGAGGACTATTATTTAGTCTATAATGTTCTCTGATTATTTTTTTTATCCTTCCAAAACATCATAAATTTTGCCATGTAAAAAGTCATGGATGTTTAGAATCTGTAGAATAACCATGCTTATTAAGTATACATTTAAAAACCTTCAAAATAAGAGTGTTATCTTACCCTCACCTAGAATGGAAGTGACTTGAAGGTACTGTGTAAAGAGCTACCACACAAAAATGGCTTCTGCTGACCAGAGATCTTAAAATGTGCGTGTGAGAGACTAAGAGATGGTAGACGGAGGATGGACTGACTGATACATCTTATTATCCCTCTCAAGTATTTCCCATGCACAAGGCCTGTGGAAGCAACAGATGGCCTACAAGAGAGCTGAGGAGCTGTTGGACGAAGAAGCCCTTGGCAGAAAGTTCTCTTCTCAAGTGACTAACTCATCTGGGCAAGGGAAGTGGTGCCTGAAATGTTGGGACTGAGTGAGGGGAAGTCAGGCCGACAGGCTGTGCTGCCTTTCTTGTCCTTGGCATTAGAGCAGTGCACAGTCTTCTGTTGTTCCTGGAACCACTCAAGCATATAATGAATGGAGTACCAGTGATTGGAAACGGTCGACCTTAGATGATATTTCCTCAAGTTGTTTTCTTTCTACAACTTGGTAACGGATTTTTCTAACTTGAACAATATGGTTGAAGTGCTTCTTGATTTTATTTGCTATTGCCCCCCCCCCCAGATCCAAGTCTGTCCAGTTATCATGTCATTTTTTGTCAACACTGAAAATCAATGACTCTGAAGTCTTACACATTTTCCTTGGAAGGTTATACGATCCTTAGCAAACAAATAAACTAAAGAGCCATTCTGGCTTCTCCGAAGAAATGGAGACTTTTTGGTTTCCTTTGAATGAGTTCAGTTTTCAAATCTACAGCTCAGGTTCACTGAATTCCACGTAGGTCAGAGGAGAGTGAGGGATGTTTGAAAGTTCCTTAGGCATACAAGGATTGGAGCTATGAGAGGCTGATCAACTATGGTGTACCAGTATCTAGGTAGTCAACTGAAGGGACAATCAGAGGGCTCCAGTTCACGTAGTGATGCTTTGTGACTGGGACAAGAGATAAGCTAGACATACCTGAGTTGAAATCCCAGTTATGCTAGTCACTGGGTCAATGGCCTTAAACAAATTTCTACGGGTCACTTGCTTTAAGCCTTAACCTCTGGACTGACATAAGGGTTTACATGTGTGTGTGTCTATGTGCTGGCTACTAAGCACATTTAAGTTTTTTTACATTCCTAAGACATAGGAAGCAAAGTACTATTACTGTTTTGCTTTAACATATGAACTCTGGTAGAAAAGACACTTGGTCAAAGGTTATCCAGTAGCAAAGGGAAGAGTTACAGTATAAACCTAGATAGTTTGCCTCCAGTGCCCTTGTTTGTTGTTTTGTCTTGTTTTTGCCCACTGTGCTGTAATAATTCATCGCCTGATGTAGAAGGACCATCTGCTAATAGAGTTCAACATGTCCCTATAATACAGACTATTTACAAGCTTGAGTGCAAGTTGGAGCTATGATTTGTTTCCACGTCTCTGGCATGAACTATGTGAAAATATAAGCTGTTTTGAGAATTGGCTAGTCCTAGTTGATAGCTCCACTAGCTGTGTGTGCAGGAAGACATATCCCTTTCAAGTACTGAGCATATACCTAGGGAAGCTGGAGATGCTCTGGGTTGGTTACAGATGCTAAGTATCTTCTCACTTCCTGCTTGGGCACGCACATGTAGTTGCCCTCACGTAAAGAGAAAAGGAGTTTAGTTGCTTTGATACAGCTCTGGCTAAGAGTTTAAACCTGGTGGATAGAGAGCCCCTGCCCCAGTTTTCATAAGCACAAGCCAGTGTCAGCTCTTAATCATTTTGTTGAAGGTTGCTGCTGTTGTCCCTTATGAAAGTAACATCGTGAAGGAGCCACAGGGCTTTCCCCATGTCTCCTGTAAACACTACCCACTCATTTCTTCCTCCCTAGACAGCTGAAGATTTAATCCATTAATTTCACAACACTAATACAAATCTTAAAATACCTAAGTTCTACCTTATTTTTAGATTTCAATTCAACTTAATTTTTTGGTGGTGGTGTTTTTCACACAATCCTTGATTTTTGGCACTGTCTGTTAACTTGATCAACTCTCTCCAGGTCCACGAGGAACTAACTTTCTCCAGTCTTGACTTGTTTCCTAGCCTTCATAACTCTGTTTCCACTGGTCACGTATTTGGGGTGTTAACAGCATGTGTGTGTGGAGGGGATGCCGGTGCACGTGTGGATGCATGTTCATAGTGTGCAGGTACACTTGTAGCTGGTGAGTGTGCATATATGTGTGCTTACCTGTGGGGGCCAGATGTTAATGTGGAGTGTCTGCCTCACTTTCTCTCCACTTTATCTACTGAGGAAGGATCTTGCATTGAAAATGGAACTCACTGTTTGGCAAGTCTAACTAGTCAGCTTGCCGTGGGGACTCTTGTCCCCTCCCCCCAAACACTACAGATGGGCCACCACACCCACCTGACTTTCACTTGGGTTCTGGGGATCTAAACCCCAGTCCTTATTCTACACAGCAGACACTTTCTCCATGGAGCTACGTCCCAGCCCTTGTCAATAGGTTTATTATCTGCCTGTCGAGTTAGCTTGTCCAAAAGATACATTTTTCTGAAAAACTTTTATCCTGTGATGATTCTTCACTGTCTGAGGGTAGAAGATACATTCTGAAAGTTGTTGATTACATACAGATGGGTGAGTTTTGAATCTTTTAAATAAATTAGTAGTGAGATACATAGAATGGAAGGTGGTTGAAATACATGGCATTTTTTGGTATCATCGAGTCTTGCTGTTGTTTTGTTTGCATTATGATCCCAGTAGGCTGAAAAGTTGGTTTGCAAATCATTTCCACACATTTAGTTTGTTTTTTGCTTTGTTTCTTATGCAAGCTTGTTTTGATGGAGAAAATTCATTTTTAGTTTTTTCCTTTTAGTTCAATAATTCCTTATTATTGATTAATTTGAATTTCTTATTTTTCCTTAAAATCCCCTAAATTAAAAAATCCTCCTGATTGGTTTTTGCTCTTGTATTTAGCTCTTGTTGACTCTTGATATGCACACAAATATATGCACATAGCTAAATTATTATCACTACCAATCTAATGTATCTGTATATTCCCTCATGTAGTGACCATTCTGTAGTAAGAACATATAAGACATATTTTCTTTTCAGTTATAACACAGTTACTATCAACTATAGTCACCATGCCACCCCTTAGATTCTCGGAACTGATTCTTCTCACAAGACTGAAATTTTGGACTTTTAGTGTATTGGTTTTGTATCCTACAACTTTAATAAATTAACATATGAGTGTGTGTGCGTGTGCGTGTGCGTGTGCGTGTGCGTGTGTGTGTGTGTGTGTGTGTGTGTGTGTGTGTGTGTGTGTTCAGGCTTTCTCTATATAAATCTACTCATCTGACTGTGATAATCACCACCCTTGCCTGTTTAGGTGTCTTTGATAGATTTTTGTTGTGGCTATGACTCATAGTGCAGTGTAGAATATAATATAAATTGTGACAGTGGGAATTGTCTGTGCCTAATAATGAGAAAAACTACTATCTAATCTGTATCTAAAAAATGAAAAATGATTATGTATATTACCTAATTTTTATATATGGTTTTTCTCTAGGTGTTTAATAAACCAAACTGATGAACAAAAAAGCCAATCAATCAATAAATGGGGATAGATAGATCAAGTGACCCAGAAGACCCCTCAGGTAGGGGAAGCACAACACTGTTTGGGTTTTTTTTTTTAAGAAACCTTTTTTGGGGAGGCATGTATTTACTTATTTTATGTTAACAAATGTTTTTCCTACATGTATATACGCACACCACATATCTACCTAGTCCCTGTGGAGCTCAGAAGGTGTCAGAACCTGTGGAGCTAGATTTAGAGATGGTTGTGAGCCGTCATGTGAGTGCTAGGAACTTAACCCAGGTCCCCTACAAGAGCGGTCAGTGCTTTCTCCCTTTGTTCTGTCTCTTCAGTCCCTATTTGGACATTCTTGAATGAACTCACATGTGAGATCCAGACCCACAATGAATAAACTGAGCTAAGCAACCAAATCCTAACATCCTGGCAATTTTAGCAGACAAGCAAAAGCTGTTATTTTTCATTGAAAAAATAAAATTTGCATTGATTACTCAAACAGACTGACATTCCTTTGCATTGACATGGTAAATCTGCAGTGAGCATAGAGCTAAATCGCATGCTCATGGGGAAACAAGGGCAGCGTCAAATTAATAAGCTGTTTTCCTTGCTTCAACGTGAGCAATAGGCACCGTTTGGTTCTGCTTAAGCATTATCTATTCCAGCTTATACATTATTTACTTTCCTCAATGTAATAATAATACTAGGGCACTGATGCATTTTTTCCATGTGAGATAATTACATAAATTAAGTTAGTCCAATACTCACACCTAGCTGAGTTCAAAACATTTTTTTAATGTTTTGATTATAAGCAAGTAAATGAACATATGTCCAATTACATTTTGGGTGCAATGGCTTTAGACACCACATCTTGGCATTATGTTTTATTAGCTAAGAGCTCACATATGGTTTCCATGTCTCCAAGCTGTCTTTAAGGACACGGAATTGTATAACCCAAAGTTGTTTTCTTTCCTTCCCTCTCCCAACCCCTCCCAATGGCTTACATATGCTCCCTCACAGAAGGACTTCTCAGTTTTAAAGAGTGTGTGTGAAAATCTGAAAATTTGCTGATGCACTGAAGAAATGAAGAAAGCATTGCTTCTCACCCTCAAGTTTTTACCTAACAAAAGATTCCTAAGTGAATACCAGCATGTTCACTTTTAAGACAGGACTATTCCTATGTGCACAAATCAAGCTCACCTTGACTTTTAATTTACTTGTCCTTTACTTTTGCTTTGTGACTACTAGCATGATCCTGTCACCTCCCTCTTGAAGACCCCCCTCAAAGCTTTGGGATGTAAGAAGGGAGAACCTGAAATGTGTAGGACACATTTCTTTCTGTGTGAAGGATGGACATGGGAGGGAAGAGCACAAAGAGAACATTCATCTTCCTCTGACTGCAGCACGCTCTGAGTATCTGTGTTACTGATAGAGTTAATGATTTGGAAAACTGCAAGACTGGTATTCTGGCAAGGCTTAAAAACTCAGGTTCTGGACATTAGGATAACAGCTTTGTGACTTTTTAAGGTTGTTGCCTTAACAGCTCAAGAACCTTTAATTAACTAAATCTCCTTTTCTTTTACTTGACCTGCCTATATATTGGGACTATTATATCCAGCCTGCAGAAAAAGTGAGAAATTAATATACTGTTGATTCACAAAGATTTCGGAAACTTCATGCAGGAATAGCATTCAATCAGCGTGGACACTTGGAGTCCACTATACATTTCACTTAAAGAGAAAGCAGTGAGATCCTGACACAGTCAAGTATGTTCAATATTGAGCTGTGTTGAATGTTAAATATAAACAGATACATGTTACAGCAGGATATCAGAGGCTTGGCTTTCAAGAACTGTAAGTTTAAAGCATTCCAGTGTTTGTAAGCAACTGTTAAGAAACAAGGCAGTGGCTATTCCTGCTTGAACATATGCTATGTCCTTTGAGAGGCATGCATAAGTTGAGTGTGCCGGGGAGCTGATAAGATGCAAAAGTCCAGTAGGTTTTCTTATCTCAACTTTATGTGCATAAAAGTCTTTAATTGAAGCTAGAAACCTTTAACTCCTTGTAGAAAATGGGCCATAAAAGAAATCCAGCTGCTTAATAAGTGGCTTTCATCTTTTATTTATAAAGTCACTAACAGTCTCAAAGGGCCACTTAATTTGTTTTAAGTTAGTTTCTTGTGTTTGAGTAGGATGTGTTACACTAGTGTTATCTAAACATTGGACTTACTATCTTGTCATGTATGTTCAAATACACCACCCTACAGTTCTGAGGGACTTGTTTCTCAGATACATCTTTTACTTAACCACCACCATTTTGATCATTTTGTCTGTTTGGAAAGTTACTTTTTACAACAAGTTGTCAACAAATGTTAAAATTTTTGTTGCAAAAACTTGCAACAGGAGTCAGGATGATACAAATTGTTGAGTCCGGAATGTCAGCTAGTTTTCAATCTTGCAAAACTACACCTTCAGGGAACAGAAACTAATGTCAATAAGGTTCTAGCTAAGAGGCAGGACTGTCTGATAGTGCTGAGCCTAGTGACGTAACTGCCTATATCACATGCTCTCATGTCTGTTTTGGTAAGTGTTTATTATCAATTGGACAGAATATAGAATCACCTGAGAGATGGGCCTCTAGACAAACCTGTGGGACTAATCTTAATTAACTTAATAGTGTTGGGAGGACAGCCCAATGTGGGTGGCACTGTAACATGGCTGGGATCCTGGACTGTGTAAGTGGAGAAAGGGGTGCTAGGCAGCAGTCTGCATGCACTGATCTCTGCTTCCTGACTGTGGGTGCCATGTGAACAGCTACCTCATTCTCCTGCTGCAGCCAGTACTTCTCAGTCATGGTGGACCGTAACCTTGAGCTGTGAGCCATAACTTAGGTTGCTTTTGTCAGAGTATTTTATCCAGACCACATGAAAAGAAAACAGGAAAGCGCCTACGGAAACTATGGTGATTGAAGACTGTTTTTAGGGTTGCGTAGGCAGACAGTACTTACTGACTTCACTGCTGCTGCCATCTTTTTGATGTTTCCATTGGTATTACCTCTGATATTATTTAATGTCCTCAGGAAGAACGGCTCCTGCCATAGAAACGAAAGCAGTAAAGACCAGGTATGAAACTCTGTTCTGTGTGTGGTACTGTGCTAAGTGCTCTGCATGCATTTCCTCACTTACTACTGCATCGAAAATCTCATCTCCAAGATGAACATGGAAAAAGTTAACAGAAAGCAACGTATAAACCAAGAATGAAAATGATCACTTCATTTTTATGTCATACATAGGTTTTTTTTTACTAACTTTTAATTTCTTTCTCTTATATTTTAATCCATGAGGAATTCTTTGACATGTACACAATAGAATTCCATTGTTTTTAATTGCTTCTTGATCTACATCTAAGTTGTAAAAGCTTTTCACACTCAAGCTTTATGGCCATGTTCCTATGAATTCAAATCTTGGATCCTCTTTGGGATTGATTTTGGCATAGTGCATGAGGTAGGGCTCCACTTTATTTTCCACCAGATGTTTGCCCAGTTGTTCCAGCATATTTACTGAATAAATCCTTCTCTTCCATCTACAATCCCATCTTTACCATATGCTAAATTCTTCTATGTATCTGAGTCTCTTTGTGGCTTTGGGGGCTATTGGTTAATCAATCTGTCAAGTTTGGTACCAGTGTGACAGTTTTAATTATCTGAGCGTTGTAACATAGTTTCACATTGGGCCCACTGCTTCCTCGTCACACTCATTTGTCAGAATTGCTCTCATTCTATTTTCTTACTCATTTTTTCCTGCACAAATTTCAGAAACAACATTTATGCTTCCAGATAGCTCCTCTTCTTTAGAAATTAACATTAAATGCAGAGGCTAATTAGGGAGAAATACTTAAAGTAGCATATATTACTATAAGACATTAAAAACTCATTTAAATCACGTTTTATTTTGTAGTATTTCATATTTTCTTCTTATAGGCCTTATGCATCTCCTGCTAGAATATTCTTCCATATTTCACTTCATGTTTGATTGTTATTGTAGAAGGTGGGGCCTAGTCTGTGTCTTATATTGCATTTATATATATATATATATATATATATATATATATATATATATATAATGGCAGATGAATTTAGCATGTCAACATTTCTGCTAACAAGTTTGCTAACCATATTTATTCCTTATGAAGACCTGCAATTTATTTTATTGACATTTCTAAGTAAACAAACATATTATTAGCAAATAATGATAAATTTTTTTCTTCCCAATATTTAGGTTTTTTTCCCCCTTTTTACCTCGCTGCACGGATAAAGCATGAGTGAGTTAGGATTCAATTATAAGTGTTCTTCAAATTTCACCTCCAAACCTCACTTCTGATCTACTTCTACATATGCCCTAGAAAAGATTAGCCTTTTTCTGAAAGATGATAACAGTCCTTTAAATGAGCATTGTGGTTATTGTGAGTGGGGATCTGATAACAGTCCTTTAAATGAGCATTATGATTATTGTAAATGGAGATCAAGGCAGTAAAGGAAGAGAAAATGAGGATAAGCATAAAAACTATTTGAAAAGCCAAGGAAATTTCTAAGTGATGAAATATTTCTTTACTCTCATCTTAAAAATACTATCTTTCCTGCTAGTACTCATGGCCATAAAATCAGTACAATGAACAATATGTCCTTGGGGTGTAAGATTTAAAAATTCATTGAGAAAATTTAGCCTAATTAAATAGATGTTCCCATAAAAAGTAGTTTTTTAATATAATTATGTTCAACATTTTAATTAAATAAAATTTCAATTGTGTAATATAAAGTTTTATATTCAAATAGCTAGACACTTTAAGATGACTAGATAAGTTTTTCTAAGTTAGTGAACTTTAGATACAATTGTCAAATGCTGATATGTTTTGAACTATTTGTTTATATTATGTTTGATATTCAAGGGACAGATTACAGGTGGGTGAAAAAATAATCTATCCCTATATGAAAAATGAGCATATGAAGTAATGACAACGGTGAAACCAACAAGGACCTAAGTTATTTGCTGTGGTGAATATTACCTATTTAAAATATTGGTCTCAAAAATAACTTCTCAGTGAGTGATTTGTGAAAGAAAGAAAGAAAGAAAGAGAGAGAGAGAGAGAGAGAGAGAGAGAGAGAGAGAGAGAGAGAGAGAGAGAAAGAAAGAAAGAAAGAAAGAAAGAAAGAAAGAAAGAAAGAAAGAAAGAAAGAAAGAAAAGAAAAAGAAAAAGAAAAAGAAAAAGAAAGAAAGATGACATGGCCAATCGTTGCTGAAAAACTGTTCAGACTGGCACTTCCCAACTCTTGGAAGATTATTAAGCCAATTTTTTTTGAGTCCACTAGTTGATTCCCAACTGTTTTACATCAGAGAATGAAAACAAGGAGGGCCCAGCCAAGACCACATCGGTGACTGCCAGCCCCTTTATATGCCAAACATAAAAGCAACAAGTCCAGATGCTTTGATCCTTGCATTTTTGGACTCAGCCCAATGCTACAGACGGAAAAAAAAAGCACAGCTCATGTTAGGACAACACACATTATAACTAGAAATCAATCAATAGCACTGTGACCTTCAAACTCAGTAAACGTTTGGAGTTGGTTTCAGAGTATGTAATCTAAATTGAGGATTGGAAGTTGGAACTGATCCTAAGCTAACAAAAAAATGTATATATTTTAAAGTAGAGAGATTAAAGGAAGCAACAGATGAAGTTTTCATTTGTATGTGTATGTATGTGCGTGTACATGGACATATGTATTCATAAAGAAGGGATTCTAATTTAAACTACTCAAAATGGATAGACAAAGAAACCCACCACAACACAGACCTCTTTCCCTACATGTAATTAAGAGAGAAACTGGATTGTGGCAGCAAAGCCTCGTGGAAGGAAATTAGGAACTTTCTACCAATTTCCAGATAATTTAAGAGGTGAGTCATTTGGTTGCTAGGACACTGTCTTGACTTATAGCAGCACCCTCGGCCTGCCAATTTATGAAATGACTAGCCAGGGCTTTGGCAGGGTTAGGAGTCCAACACAGGTATATTGGAGAGCTGGCAACGGCAGAGCTGAGCCAAAGAGAGGACAGCCAAGCTGATTTGGGCACAAGGAAAACTGCTGCCAACTCCTGTGTCACAGTCACAGCCTGTGACCAAGTGAGTTACTTGAAAACAGCCTTTGAAGGAGAAGAAATATCAGTTAAAAAAAAAAAAAAAACAAACAAATAAACAAAAATCACCTGAAAAGCCTAGAGGATCTGACACCAAGAAATAATGGAAAGTAATTTTACATCATTTACTTTGTTTTGTTTTTAAATTTTATAATCGTGATTTGACTGCATTGTCACAGAATTTCTGTCTAGACAGCATTCTGTTCAAGCCTCACCTTTGTATTGTAAGGTTTGAATTGTCCCTGGCACCAAATGAGCCATGCAAGCACAAAAGCCAATTTACAGGAATGCTGATTAATGCCCAAGAACCTATCATTAAGATCTCTCTTCTCCCTTTCCTTGATTTTTTTTTAAGATACACATTTCTCAGTCAGAAAAGTAAATTAGTGGTGCAGATAATACCCAGTAATCTCTGCTGACAGGTCAGAAAGGCAACATACAGACAATTTAACACTTTCCAATCCTCCCAGAAATGAGAGAAGTCAATTGATGGAATCTGTCTGCAAAACAAACTTTGATTTTTGCAACATTTACTGACCCAAAATGTCTCACAACACCTTCAAGGAAGCTGGGTCTGGAGAAATGATCACATTAACATTCTACCTGTATTGCCCATCTGTTTGGATGTATACAAGGGATTCACATATATAAGGTGGAACCTACTAGTACACTAAATATGTTAAGATACAAAATCAGAAATCACCCTGCTATTAGTCAGTCCACTCACTCAAACACTGAGAACAACTTGATTCAGAAGTTAGAAGCATTGTTTTAGCAACATGAATCTAAGTCTTAAGACATTCAATTGTTCCTTATTTTATGCATTGAAAAATGCCCCTCTCTCTCTCTCTCTCTCTCTCTCTCTCTCTCTCTATATATATATATATATATATATATATATATATATATATATATATATATATATATTATGTACTCCATAATCACAATGAGGCTTTTAATCTAAAACAAATGTCATTTGCTCTATCTCTAAACATATATTCAACTATTAAATAGAATATAAAGCACGTATCCTCACTCTTTTAAAATAAAGCATTTTTTTTTCTGTTGAGCCCTTAAGATCTGTGTGAATCTGAAGCAGTTTTTTAAAAATGAGAAGCATTTCTAAGAGATACCATCTTACAGCAAGTTCCCTGTTCTTCTGAATCTTATCATCTTCCACTCCCTCTTGAAAACTGATCCTTGAGTCTTAGGCATGGGACTGTTTTGTAGTGTATCAATTGAGACTAGGCTCCACAGTTCTGCATTTTGTTTGGTTCTGTTCTTCTGTAAAGCCATACTTATTGTTGTGGTTCACAGGTGTCATAGTTGGGTTGGACTGTTGGTGGCTTCCCTCTTTTGGAATGTTTGCATGGCACTTTCTGGTACTGTGAAAGCTAGTCGCCAAGGAGGTGGTTTGCAGGTCAAATCCAGCTTAGAGAACTAAAGGAAATTAAGGAATGTCAAGAGTGAGAAAAATAACCTTCTCCTGGGAAGAGAAAACCAAACTGGGTTATTTGATACCAGATGGTCAGCCCTGAAAGCATATACATAAAAGTAACATTATATGAACTGAGCAAGTTGTATTATTAATTTAGAGATATACACATGTAAGAGATGTGTGGTGTGTGTGTATGTGTGTGTGTGTGTGTGTGTGTGTGTGTGTGTGTGTGAACAAATAATGGGAGAAAAGGCCAGGAATTTAAAAGAGAGCAAAGGAGTACATATGATAAGCATTGGAGGGAGAAAAGGAAGGGGATAATGATATAACTTCATCCTAATATCAAAAAATAAGACATTAAAAATGGGGAGGAAGTAATGTATGGAGTGAGCAAGTTGTATTTATATATTTTGGAATCTTTCTATCATCCATTTATCTGTCTGTCTATCTATCTGTCTATCTATCTGTCTATCTATCTATCTATCTACCCACCTATGCAATAAAAAAAGGCCATGAATTTGAGCAAAGTGGGGGTGGTGCTTGAGAAGGATTGAAGGAAGAAAATGGAAAGAGATAAATGAGTAATAACAAAAAATGTGGTTTTTTTTTTCAATGGGAAGCAGCAAGTTAAACAAATGGGTCAGAACCTTTGGAGAAAGACTGTTAACTCAATCTTGGCTTTTTTACTTAATATGCCCTTAAACACATCTCTGATGCTTCCTAAAACCCATTTTCATCATCTTTCTTGTTTTTCATTTTTGGTTTGTGATGTCAGGAATAAAACCCAGCACCTCATGAATGCTTAGCCAAGTGTTCTTGCCCTGAGCCCCATCTTTTATCATCATGTTTGAACTGGAATAAGAACATTTAAATAAGAAAATTTAAGAACCAACGAAGACAGATTGAAACTGTTGATAGCACCGTGTACATTTTAAACAAGTACCCACACAGGTGTGAAAAGCACAGTGTTTTATCACTGCTAAGAGTTTCCCATTGCTATAGTTGCAGTATCTTTGCTGGGGTTTATGTTTATGATTAATTGTTGCCAACAAAAAATTGCTGTCTTAGTAATTACTTTACCATACATCAAGCAAGCCAATGGCAATCAGAGTCTCCAAGATTTGTGAGATCACCAAGGATGGGTATGATTATAATAGGCAAGAAAAATACACAAGATATACAACTAAAGATTTTTGCATAAAATATAAAGGTAGATAAGCAAAATAAATAGTTGTTCAGTCAATGGGGTGTTTAAACAAATGCCTTTGTTTAATTTAAGAGGAAGGCTTAGCTGAATCCATTTTGAAGAAAGTAGGAGATAAAATGTAGAAAGTCCAGTTCTTTTTACTGGGCCATGGATAGCTGTATGTCTGAAGCAGTTCAGTCCTACTAGAGAGTCTAAGACAAAGATGTGTATCTGAAAGGAGAGAATGTGAGAGAAGTGAACAGGGAACCTCTGTTCCCACTTCTCTAGTCCTCACTTGCCAAGTAGGGAAATGGCACCCAAGACAGAATACAGTGATGTATTTTTGGAACAGCTCCTGGCTTCATCCAGGTCTTGGAATAACCTAAAAGGGTAGTTTGGATGGAGTGTCTGGTCTACTTTGGTTGGCATCTGAGATGTTGTTCTGAAGTTAGGTGAACCATTCTGTCTTGTCAGAATAAGGCAAATCTGGGTGTCAGGCAAACAGCCAGGAACACCAAGCAAAGCTTGAGTCAGGGTTAGAGGTAGAGGAGGGAAAAAGGAGAAGGCTAGAGCCCAGTCCAGCTGGAGTCTACACAAGCAGGGCAGGCAGCCCTCCCCTCAGCTCTGCACCTCAAGGAGGAGTCTGAGTCAAGGCTGGTGAGTTATCTCCAGTGACTGGGCTGGTCATGAGCCTCTTAAACATGTTTGGTGATGTACAAAGAAGTGACAGACACAAGAAGGACACAGGAGGAAAAATAATGAAGAGCAGAAAACAGAGAGATAGCGTCAGGATGAATGTAATAGACATGTGTGTGTTGATTCTACCGTCACACCTCCTCTACTTCCCCTTTACTCCTTCCAGTTTCTGTGGCAAAGACCTTTGTCTTTTTGTCCTTCTCTCGCTGATATTTTTTTCTGGCAATATCTTCTGTGAGCATAATCTTGAGTTCACATCTGAAGCACTTTATGCAGCGCCTGCAGAAGTACCCTTGAAATACTGGTCTAAATTGAACATATGTTGGACCATAAGGCACATCTTGGCCATTTGAAGTGCATTGTTTTTATAGCAGCTATAGTACAAGGCTAAAAGTCAGTACTAGAAATTATTTAAGTTCTTGAGTGTTTGAAAACTAGAAACATATTTATATAGAACTTTGGGCTAAAGAAGAAATCACAATGGAAATTGGAATGATTAAGTTAATGATTATAAAAATATAAAGCATGTGAAATGAATCAACTACAGTCATTTTTAGAGAATATATGTATAATATTATACACTTTAGAAAAAAGAGAGTGAAAATTCTTTTCAAAGCAAACCTCAAAAAGTTAATTAAAACAGAAAAAGAAATGAAACTCAAAGAAAGAAAAGAAATTATGACTATATTGGAGTGGGAATTAATGAAACAGAAAACAAATACTGAGTAGAAAAATTTGACCAAAAGAAAGGTTTGCTAATTTATAACAAAAGTTATATGGAGCTACAAAGAATGAGAGTTGGACATGCAACTTAGCACTGCAGTCTTACATGGAGACAACACAGCGCTACCCTCTTACATGGAGACAATACGGCACTGCCGTCTTACATTTAGACAAAGGGGAAATAAAATGATGCATTTTATTTTATGTAGATAACTGGGCAAGTATTAAGGAAAAAAATACCTTACATACTATTGTCTGCTATGGTTTGGATAAGTGTCCACAAAGACCAATTTTTCAAAATATTGGCAACAACTAAGGCACAATTGGGAGGTTGCTGAATCTGTAAAATTGGAGGTGCAGGCCTGGACAGAGGTCTCAGCAGTTAAGAACAATTGTTACTTTGTCCAGAGGACCTGGGTTTGATTCCCATCACCCACATAGCAGATCACAGCTCTTTACAATTCCAGTTCCAGGGGGATCCAAAGTTCTTTTTTGGCTTCCACCAGTACCAAGCAAGTGTGTGCTGCACATACAGGCATGCAGACAAAATTGTTCCCACATATAAATAGTTTTTCTTAAAGAACTGAGATGCGAGGCTGTGGATATAGCCCAGTCTGTGTAAAATGCCTGCCATCCAAGCACCGGGACCTAAGTTTGAATCCTTTATTTCATGCCCCACTGGGGAGTAAAAAGAACAATTTTTACCATGTGTTCCAGCCAAGATGCTCTGCCTCACCACAGGCTCAAAGGCAAGAGTAGGATCAATTGACAATGAGCTGAAATTCAGAGAAAGTTATGTCATTCCTCTTTCCAATTTGAACATCTTGTGTGAATTTTTATAGTAACGGGAGCTGACTTAAACACTGTTGCCAAATTAATTATTAGCTTAGTATTAATATACCCCAGGAAACCAATTTGGAGTTAATATTTTATGCAAATAATATAATATTTTAGGTCTACTCAATGTGTTCCTTGACAAGTAGACACTAGAAAAGTATATAACAGCTTTAGGCAGAATTATCCCTTGTGATTGGAGATTAAAGGATGACCCATAAACATGTAAACTAGTGACTAAGATTGAATGTCTTTAGGAGAAAAGAATGAAGAGGCAATGTTACATCCTCCAGTATAGGTGGGCCCCACATTTTCCCAATGCTTAGGACATAGATCAGGTCTATAGGCTCTACATCAGGCAGCAACAGTGTAAGACTCCTGAGGGTGTATCTGTACATAACTTCTAAGAGGAAAACATGGAAAAGTTTGGTGTAGTGTCCCAAGGCACTCCTCAGTGTCTCCCTGCAATTCTTTTCCTGGTTTCTCAGTCTCTAACCTCTGTCCATGTGAAAGATCTTCTGAAGCTCTGCCTTCAGGCCTGTTGCCTCATACCAATGCTCTGATTTTCTATGTCTTTCATATCGTGATGATTAACTGCTCTTTATGGATGATCCTGTGAAATTTCTAAAATTGGGTTCTCACTGAACTCAAAAAGAAATCACACATTCTCCCCATCTAGATGTCTGTGTCCAAGTCCTTAATCTAAGATAAAAAGGACTCTGTGACTCACCTTCAACTATAATGACAGTGTTCACTGTCCTTAATCTCCACTTCCCCACATTGCAATCAACAGGTCCCACTTCCTTGACAAATTCGTACATATGAGGCTGAGGAGATAGCTCAGTGGGCAAAAGCACTTGCTTTGCAAGTATCTACCTAAAAAGCTAGACAAAGCTGTACAAGCCCATAACCTCAGCATTTGGGGCAGAGATGGGCAGATACCCAGCCTAACCTAAAAACAGTGAGTTTACAGTTCAGTGAGACTGCCCTGTTGTCTCAAGACAATAATGTAGAAAACAACTGAGGTGGACACCAGACATACTCTTCTGGCATCTGTATGCATGTATACAAGTGCACACACTTGCACATGTATGTGAATATGCTAAACATATTCACAATAAAATACAAATATATTGGCTGGGCGGTGGTGGCACAAGCCTTTAATCCCAGCACTCAGGAGGCAGAGCCAGGCTGATCTCTGTGAATTCGAGGCCAGCCTGGGCTACCAAGTGAGTTCCAAGAAAGGTGCAAAGCTACACAGAGAAACCCTGTCTTGAAAAATCAAAAAAAAAAAAAGAACCAAATAAATAAATAAATGGTATATAGCACAAAGTGTGGTCATTGGCACGTCAAGTTATACTCAAATTATTCATCTGCCCAAAGATGCCCTTTCTTCTTCATCACTCAAGATCTAGCACAATTTCTACTTTGTCAGAGAAAAAATTTCTAAGCCTGTTGATCATCTCTTTGATTTCTTTTGCTTTACAATAACTACTCGTTTAATATATGAGTGTTATTCATCCCAAATAAATTATAATGGATTTGTTCATGTGTAGGATAAAAGCTTATACATGCATAGGTTCATATGAACATGAGTATGGGTGAGTCTGGCAGTCAGAGGCTGGCATTAATATCTCTGTCTATCATTCTCCACCTTATTTATTTATTTTTTTTTTTGGAGACAGGATTTCTCACTAAACCTGGAGCTTATCAATCTGTCAATACTAGATGGCCAGGGATCCTTCATTGGTTTCAGGGATTCTCCATTGGTCCCAGGGATCCTCCATTGGTCCCAGGGATCCTCCATTGGTCCCAGGGATCTTCTATTGGTTCTTGGGATCCTCCATTAGTTCCAGAGATCTATCATTAGTGCCAAGGATCCTCCATTAGTTTCAGGGATCCACCATTGGTCCCAGGAATTCTCCATTGGCTCCAGGGATCTCCATTGGTCCCAGAGATCCTCCATTGGTCCCAGGGATCTTCCATTGGTCCCAGGTATCTCCATTGGTTCTAGGGATACTCCATTGTTCCCGGGACCCTCCTGCCTCCCCTGCCTTGGCACTGGGTTTCTAAGCTCAAATATGATCACATTTTTTTATACGTGGGTTATGGGGGTCCGAACTTAGGTTCTCATAGTCTCTAGGCAAGCAATATACCAACTGAGCCATCCCTGAGACCCCAGCATAATTTTTGGTCTCCACTGTTTTATCAGAATTCTTGGTTCACACTTTATGCAGTATATTCAATTGGCTTTTGAACTTTGACATAGAATTTTGTTCTTCTATGTTGGGCACGGCTGAAGAACAGCCATATAGTCAAGGATGACATGGAAAAACTAGAAGTCATCATTACAAAAATATTTTTTAAAAATTCAGTTAAACTGTACATATGTACATATCTCCTCTCAATAGTTAAAGAAATATGGGTCATTTCAAAATAAGCTTGAGAATGTTGCTTTAAAACTGAAGTAGGGGACATTTTGTTCTATCCTAAGTTTTCTCTAAATATATAGCTACAAAGCCAGATGCACTGTACAACCCATCCAACATGACTGTGTTTTAGAATATTAATTTAAAATGTATTAGATTTGTTTATGCTGTGGAACATTTGTTTAATGATGCAAAGATATGTTGCATTATTTTATGTCACATTTGTTTAGCTCATTGAAGCTGTGTTACTTTGCCTGTCTAAAATATTTGATTGGTTTGATAAAGAGCTGAATGGCCAATAGTTTGGCAGGAGAAAGGAGAGGTGTGGCTGCTAGGTAGAAAGAATAAATAGAAAGAGCAAATGAGACCAAGGAATGAGAAAACAAGGAGAGGAGGATGCTAGGGGCCAGATACCCAGCTATATAGACAGTCACAGAATAAGAGTGAAAGTAAGATATACAGAAGTAAGAAAAATAAAAAACCCAGAGGTTAAAAAAAAATAGATGGAATAATTTAAGCTAAGGAAAGCTGGCTAGAAACAAGCCAAGCTAAGTTCGGGCAATTATAAGAAAGAATAAGCCTTAATATGTGATTTATTTGGGAGCTGGGTGGCGGGCCCCAAAAAGAGACAAAAAGTAAAAAGAGTAAAACAACCAACAACATGAATGTTTTTGATGGATAACTATCTTTAACAAAAAACAGTGATCATGAGAATTATCTGATGGTATCCTATCTTAACTTGGTGCTTACTGGTTCCCTGGGTGGTCTAAGACGGTCATTTAACATTTTCAATGACATCTTCAGTTTCACTTACTCATAATTAAAAATGTCATAAATCATGGAGTGATTGTGGAGCAGATGTATTACACTCCCAGCTGGTTTAATTGAGATTAAGAAATGTATCCCTGGTCTTGTAGAGACTACATGCCACTAGAAGACAGCCAGCCTGCAGACAGAATGTCTCTTGATTAGAGCAAAACCCTAGTGTTTTTCTCAGCTTCTCTTATATTGACTCCTACATTTTCATGGTGCCTGTGTTGTGGCATGCCTTGAATTCTAGCTCTTCAGTCTTGGGTCTCACATTTTCTGAAAGCATCTTAGCCAAAAGTAGTAATTTTTTTTTCTATCTAGTGGGGAGCTGAAGAGCAGCTGTCTGTTTATGTATGACTTGTGGGAAAAGTGTATGCATCATTATAATAACATGGGATAAATTATAAATTACATTTATGTCTTTGAACCAGCTCATATGATCATAGAAGCCAATTAATACAATTGTGCAAATCTTGAAGCACACTGAAAAATCTCCCTGAAGGTTATGTTCCAGCAGAGCCTAGAATACTAACAAAGAAGCTTTGGGTCCAGTCTTGACAATAGGAAAGGCAGGGAGGACAGAACCATCAGACTAAGAGGCTATACTTTAAAAAGCAGGCAGTGAATTTGATACCTGCCTAATTTGTAAGCTCCATATGGATTTGTACAATGCTTTGTCCCTATAACGGGTGTACTACTTAGCAGTGATTTACAAGTGGAAGAAAACTGCCAGTAAGAGGACTGCCAAGCTCCAAACCAAAGCTGTGTGAGGTTGAATAACTTCTTTAATATCTCTAGCCCTAAACTTCTTCAACCATGCTATATAGTTGCAGTGTTGAGCTCCTCAAATGCTGTGGAGAAGCAGAGCATACAGAAAAGGTGTTCATCACTGTATTTGCCACACACTAGTTAAGGGTTTGAAGTAGTATCACCAAGTGTTTGCTGCATGTACAGATAAAGGCTTTAGGTACATTTGGATGCAAATGGAAGAGAAACAACAAAGAAAAACACATAGGCTACAGGAACTGAGCAAGAATGGCTCAAATGTAAAGAAGTCCATGAGGATCTCAATGACCATGAATTGCTTTAAATAAGGCAAACTATATCTAAGAAGTAAACTCTCAAAATAAGGAGCTGGGGTCAGAGGAGTTCACTCCTGTGATAATATGGGGCATTCCAAAAATTAACTGGGTGTATCTTTCATGTGAAAACTTCTTATTACTTTATGTAACTATTAGGTATGAATAAATTTGGGAGAGAGGCAGGGCAAATGGAAGTGATTACCAATATAGGTCTATGGTTTTCCCCAAGCATATGGTAGGATTATTTCTGGGGAAAATAACTAAGTAATGGCCTAGGTCTAGTTTCTTCCTTCATTTATTTATTTATTTTGTTTTGTTTTGTTTTGTTTTGTTTTTTTGAGACAGGGTTTTTCTTTGTAGTTTTGGTGCCTGTCCTGGATCTCACTCTGTAGACCAGGCTGGCCTCGAACTCACAGAGATCCACCTGGTTCTACCTCCTGAGTGCTGGGACTAAAGGCATGTGCCACCACCACCGGCATGGGTCTAGTTTCTTATAGCCATCTAAATGACAAGAGCAGAGGGCAAAACCCAGCAACTGCCATCACATGCTGATAGGATTGTTCTCTGCCTCTGCTTCGCGTTTGACAGCTCACAAAACTGAAATAATTGTATGGCCAGAGACCTAGAGCATGAGACCCTTTAGGTTCTTTATAATACAGAAGATATTAAAGACATCTAACACATGAAAGACAAATTTGGTAGAAAGGAAATCTACATTAAATAGAGTTGCACTTGGTAACTCTACCCCATACATCTATCAGCATGTGCTTATGTTCTTGATTTTAAACGGGATAAATGCATGAAACTGAAGCTATCTTCCACCAGTGTGTATCTGGGTTCTAACTCCTGGCCATGAATCATTGCGATAGGAGAAGCATCTTGCATAGCCTTCCTCCCTGTTTCCCTGGAATCTATGTCAGCACCATGGTTGAGGCAGTCAACTTGCAGTTACTGGAACTGACTTTTAAGTTAAAGCCTGTTTGTCATCCATGATTGAGAAATTTATCAGCCTAAAGGCATGTACCTGGAACAGATGCTCTCTAAAATCCATGCCTCCATTCAGAACATCCATAGACCTCTCAGTTCCAATAATCTAATTAGGAGAACAAGGGCATGATTGTGTGAGAAGGAGACTTGTGTATCAAAGCCTTCAGTAAATCAAGATTAAGATGATTTATGTGTATGGCTGCATGTATAATTCTTTTTATCTTGCAATTCTTTCAATCTTTTGAGTTGCATGTGTGTTTATAGAATGTCTCCATAGTCAACTTTACCAATGTTCATATTTTAATCCCATCATTTTGATCCCATATTTGCTTAAGTTCAATAATCACTTTCTTAAAGTTTTTGTTCTAATTGTTGAGTGTTTCTGAACTGACTCATGATTTAGTCTGGTCTCTTAGTCACTCCTCTTGGCAATACTGTTCCGCCTGAAATACGATGACACTGAAATCCTCTGGAAGCCCCTGGCTTGTTGAATGATGATGCTTTAGTGGAGCAGACCTGGCTGAGCTCTGTTCAGCATGCTGACTTATTTCCAATAATTCAAGAAGAATAAATATTTGTACATCAAGTAGTTCAGATTTTGAAGTGGTTTATGATCTTTCTATATCTTCTTTCTAGATTTAAAGAAAAATACTTTTCTTTATTCCCTCTGTTTCTCTTAAAGATGTCTGGCCTCCAGGTTGTGACATGACCACATCATAATACACAGTTGCTGCTTGCTCTCACCTTCTCTTTGTTCTTGAACGGTCACATATTAGGTACTTTCTATTTTTTTTCATATTTTGTGCAATAGTTTTCCCAAAAGTCAAGTTTAAGCAGAGAATAAACACTGAAGTCCCACACCTGGCAATTATGTGATCCTGCAGAAGACTCACACAGACCCCAAGATATTACCATTACCTATATTGAAAGAACATTAGTCATCCTCACCTAAATCATACTCCAAAATTAAAATTCATTTGAAAACATTCTAGGTACATTTGTGGAATGGCATTACAGAACAGTGCACATTCAGGGACTAAGAATGAGTGAGTAACATTTTTGAGGTTAATGCACAGATTGGGCTGACATGAGAAAGTGTTGAAGCCATTTAAAGAGCAACACAGACTGTCACAAAGTCTAAAATCAATCAATTGTAAAAGGATATTACAAATTTCAAATAGGGTGACACCCCTTCACAGTTACCTGGGTACCTTCACGATAAGTTAATTTATCTGAGGTGGAGGAGCTTGCTAAAGTTTCTCCAATTGGTCCTAAAATTAAACTCTCCAGAAACTGTTCATTAACAACTGTTGAGGGTCATTCTGAACACCTCTGTCCTTGAGATTGATACTCTTTGATTCTGAGCCAAAAGCATGGTTTTCAGATGTTACAATTACCTGTTCAGCTTCTCAGGGGCAATTATTTGAAAGGAGTAAATGCTCTGGCTACAGAGGCCTCTGTGGGAGCCACCATAATTGCCATTCATCAGGGCAGCAACCTGCTGAGGGCATCAATTCAGAAACTCTGAGCCATCAATAAGCTGGAACCTGGGCCCCTGATGCCAACATTTTTCACACAATGAAATATTATTTCTGGCCATTAGGTAAACAATGAGCCAACCAGGAAAGGTAAGAGAGGTTGCCAATGACTACATTAGTACTTCATTCACATGTCTTAATTCATTTCCTGTAAGAGAAACACCTTGAGAATAGTATACACCACCCGGAACCAACTTCCTTAAAACACTGCACAGACAGGAGACAGAGTTAAAAAATGGGTTTGGGGCTTAATAAAGAGATGTGGGGAGGGCACATAGAAGTCTCGTAATGTGCATCTACAGCCATCATGGAAATCTCTTCCTGGAATACTGTTTTGTTTTGTTTTTTTTTTCTTTGCCTGGCAGCAAGGTTCAAGTGTTTCCCGCCCCCAGCATGAGATTCCTGGAGGAAACTCCAATTCCTTGGAGTTCATTATTTCCATAATCCGATATCTGAGGTGAGGGGCTATGTCTCTTATTAGGATATCTTTGCTCCTTTCCAGAATGGGTACAAGACTAGTCTTGAGGCACAGGTCTAGCTTACCTAAAACCTTCCCTGAGAGCATGTTGGTCCCAGCCTCTGCCCTTCAGCAGGGCTCCTCTCCCAGATTTCCGACTCTTGGGAATAGAAGAAAGCCACAGCTGTGGAGAGCAGCAAGAACATGAGGTAAAATGCCTGGCTCTGGGTGCCTCAGTTGAAGACGGGGTGAAAACTAACTAACGCAAGAGCTCCAGACTAATCAGAAACAGGGCTGTAAACTTAATTTAAACGGACACGCACAAGGCCAGGCTGGGGTGTAACCAGAGAGCGGGTGTCTGATGAGTGAGGGTGTCTGACAAAGGGAAAAGGAAGGTCACCCCAAACCAGATCATTTTCATCATTTTTTCTATCTAAAGTGGAATTTGTGAGTCCCTCATCTCCACACCTGTTGTTTATACCCAAATAAATAATGACATTCAAAGCTGTTTCATCAGATTGTGTGCTGCTGGAACAGGTTTAAAAAATCAGTCAGAAAAAGAGGTGTGAGGGCCAGGGGTTTCTGAGGAGTCCACCGGGGAAACGGCGTGGCTCCGGGTACGCTTGTTAGGTTCTTCACCACACCCTGGTTAGGACTTTCTAAGTCACAGGGTAGCTTTTATATAACCTGTAAATTTACTAAGTGCAATTTATAATCATTCAGGTTCAGGACCTTTAAACATAGTTCTGAAAAAGAAGCCGAAGTGGCATTTGACTGATGTTGAAACAAGGGTCCTCTGATGCTTGCTGTGTGAGAACACTGTATTATAATAAATTCACAAATAGAAACATTATGTAGTTAAAGGGGGCCACTCAGACACTTGCACTATCTCAAAGTCTGTGTACCTCAGCCAACTCCTGTACAGTTAGGCCAGCGATTCTAATGTCACGGAGCTTGGCTTAAAGATTTATTTGTTTGTTTGCTTGTTTGTTTGTTTTTCATGTGTATGAGTGTTCTGAATGCAGGCATGTATGTGCACCTTCACACATGAACATGTACACACATCACAAATGACTACTTGTCCCTTTGTCCAGGATGGGAACATGGGCTTCCATAAGAGAGGCTGAGTCCTAAGAGTCAGGCACTCAAAAATGACTCTAAAGAATTTTCTGACTTCTCAGTAGAGTCTTTTCTAAGCCTGTTCTTCACCTCCCGGGTATGTAAATAATTCTTAGATTTAAGAGAAGAAATAGAGGTTAGAAAATAATCTTGCTCTAGCCTGGATCTAAATTAGGCAAGTAAAATAAATTAGAGTAAGCATTCCTTTGGACTTTAAAAGTCACATTAGAATTAGTAAAAAAAAAAAATTGTGCAAGAAAATATGATTTACCTTTTTTTTTTAATTTTTTTTTGTTGTGTTCTTGTGAGTTCAAACACCTCACTACTTTCGTCATTATACAAGAAACTTTTTGAGAGCAAGGACTATATGTGATTTTTGTTTGTTTGCTTGCTTGTTTTGCTTTGTTTCTTTTGGATCTCCCACAGGCCCTGGCACTTTTGAGCATCTGAAGTATTTGAGACTAGTAACTGAAGGGTTTTACCTTCTAGAAGTAGAAAATTCACCTTATCTTTCTAAAAGAAAATCAAACAAGCAAAATAAAATCACAAGAATGAGACCATAAAACTGAAAATAATTTCAAATGTCAAAATTTTATTGTACATTTACGTTTTACAGACTTTATCCTATTTATCTTATGAAAGTTGTAAGTTCTTCTGTTCTGGGTATCTGTAGCAGAGGTTGATGGAATCCACATGTTTTATTTTAATTGTTGGCATTTTATAGTCACTCTTGTTTGCAGAACATAACCTGTAATTTAAATGCACAATTTAAAAGTTCCCTTCTTCATTTGCAAAGCTTGGTGCTAATGTGAAATACAACATGATTAGTTATTTCTGTTTGGAGGCTTTACAGAAACTGATCAGGAGAGATCCTAAAACAACAGGACCAGGTCACATGTGTGTTTAAGTGCTTTATTCCGGTGACCCTGCGAAACTTAAAATCTCTAGCACAGAATTTGGAATTGATTACTCACAGTTGTTTTACATTATTGTCTGTCATTCATGAAGGATGTTGTTTACAGAATATGCGATAAAGTTACCGTATGTAGCAATCATTACACATGATACGTGGCATTTAACACGTGCTGAAAGCAACCCCATTCAGCCCAAGTTTTAACAGAATGAATGTAGCTGATCAAAAAAATATTAAACAAAGTTATGATATTACACTAATAAAATTGTGTTTGCCTGTGTACATGTGTGTGTTCATGAGTATCTGTGTGTATATATGTATGTATGTGTATTTGGGTACCTATGCTCGTGATTCTTTGTGTGCATTCTTGTGTGCGTTTATGTGTGAGTATGTGTATTTAAATAATAATATATGCTGAACACCTGTAGGTTCAGAACCACAGATTTTCATTGTGTTTTTCTTCTTTTTTTTGTTGTTGTTTTTCGAGACAAGGTTTCTCTGTGTAGCTTTGCATCTTTCCTGGAACTCGCTTTGGAGACCAGGCTAGCCTCGAACTCACAGAGATCCACCTGCCCCTGCCTCCCAAGTGCTGGGATTAAAGGCGTGTGCCACCACCGCCTGGCTGTGTTTTTCAATGAATATGTTAATAGTCATTAATGTGGTTATTCTCTGAACATTCTTCTTATGATGAGAAAAGTTTTTAAATATGTTCCCCACTCCACAGAAAATCATCCAGCTCTTCCATACTACTTGTCATAGAATAGTGTGGTCATGTAATTCCAGTACTTGGGAAGTGGAGGCAGGAAGATCAGGAGTTGAGTGTACCAATGACTACATCATGAGTTTGATGCCATCCTTGGCATGTGAGACCCTTTCCCCAAAATAGGTGATATTTGGAGGTTCTCTCATTCTAAGGCTGCTTCCTGAGAAGCTCCAGGATGTAAGCTTGTCTCTCTTCCCTAGAGCACAAGCTTCACTACAAAAGGGCCAGTTACCTTTCTACTTTTCTCAGTCACAGGCTTCTGCTGATGAAGGATACTTTGTCATTTTATTCTAGGAAATACTCTTGAATGTAAAAAAAAAAAAAGAAAAAGAAAAGAAAAGAATAGTGTGGTCATTCTGTGTCACGAGGTTGGTAAACAGAGTTCACAGTAAAAAAAAAAAAAAGTTTTAGAGAACATGAGCAGTTCTCTGCAACAACAAATTCAACCAATATCTCCATGATCCAAGTCAACAGTAGCTAGAAGATAAAGATTGAAGTAAAGCTTTGACTATCCCAGGACATTTGATGTTGTTTCTTTTTAACTCAAAATAAACTGAAAAATTTATAACTGTAAATAGATTAGCTATGGATATAAGCTGAATTTTATGGCAATAAGTACACAGAATTTTAATTTTTTTATTGTTGGCAAAATCTCATCATACAGTCTAGGCTGACTGGCAATCCTCCTGCCTCAGCCTCCTGAGTATTCTCCTTCTCTCTCCCAGAGGAAGACTAATGGCTAATTCAGTGCCCTGTATTGGTGGGGGTTCCCAAGAGATTTTAATTAGGTGATTTTTATAATTTATGGTCTAAGAATTTAATTATATTTTATCACTTATTGTATTGAGCACTTTGTGACTTATAGTCAATTATTTTTACCTGATGTGTTCTTTCAATTTCTCAGGATGTGACCACCAGACTCTTGCTCTTCTCTGTGAATCAGATGCATAGTAACGGCAGTGGAGCTTGTGACCAAGCAGAGACCCGCCCAGGAACTTCCTTACAATGCATCTATGTGTGCAAAGAATTTAAAACTGTCCAGGGCTGTGTTAACATCATGAGCACATTAGTCCCCTCCACACCTCCCTGATTCTGAACATCTAAAATAACAAAGTCAACTTTACCTTCATTATTATTTCAGCTAGCTTAAGCATGTTTCAGGTTACTTGAAGACAAAACAATACTCAAAGCAAAGGAGAGTAAGAAACAACAGAGACGTCACTATGTTGTCATTTTTTCCCGGAACTAGCTAAGATTATTGATAATTTCAACTCAAGTAATTTAAATGCAGGCATTAAAATCAACAGCAGTGAATCAAATCAAAGCTATTATCCAGCGACAATGGCCTCCTCACACAATTGCACTCTGAAGTCCTGGACTGCTGCTCTGGTGCCCTTGAGCAGTGCTCGGACGTCCACTACAGTAGTTGAGGCTGTAAACCTTTATTGTATGAGTCAAATAATTTGCTGCCTTAAAAACAGAATGTGGTTTCTTTGTACCACCAACCATTGAAGCTGCCAGTCGATCTTGTTCCTTTCTGCATGGACACCTCAGAACAAAGAGACCAGCACTGCTACCTTTAACAATGCCCTCATCACTCAGGTGACTGGTGGAGCTCACCAGGGAAGACTTTCTTGTATGCACCATCATTGATTCATCGGTTAATGTATAATTCCCTCGTGTTTGTACAATTACTGAGCAATCTCAGTCTTATTTCCTTCACAGGTGAGCCCTTGCTGTGGGCTCTTAACATGTACAGTTTTCACTCTTGAGCTTTGACATTATCCAATAAAGCCTTTCCACAGATTTCTTTTTTTAAAATATTTTTTAAGGTTTATTTATTTATTATGCACACAGAAGAGGGAGCCAGATCTCATTACAGATGGTTGTGAGCCACCATGTGGTTGCTGGGAATTGAACTCAGGACCTCTGGAAGAACAATCGGTGCTCTTAACCTCTGAGCCATTTCTCCAGCCCCAGCTTTGTTTTTTTAACTGCATCTTAGAGTAGGGTTTAAGTGACCTGGGTTTGAAATCCGGTTCTCATTTATGAGATTATGGGCAAGTGAAAAGTCTCTGGTTATGAACTTGTACATTTGCCAAATGAGGAAAAAGTAGAATGTATCTTGTGAGCTTTGTAGAAAGACACCATAGATGACCCCACAACAAACAGATGCAGAAGACTTGCTATTCATTCAACAGGCACTTCCTTGAAAATCTCATTTGGGTAAGACAATATCCTTGGCCTGAGAGAGCTACAAAGACCAAAAGGCACATTTTTTTTCTGTCTAAAAGGCACATTTTTTTTTCTGTCTTTGAGAAGGTAACTGGTTAATCTCAGAAAACTCACGAGCAAAATTATCTGCGTTGTCAATTTTGGAACTTTTCACTTAAGCATATTACATATAAAAGAGGGAAGTTAGATATGAGTCAGTGTTGTTTTCCCCTATGTCCTTCTAATGTACAGTTGTTCTGTATTTCTCTGTTACTATAAGAGTCTATTTTGCATTAGTTTGCTTGGCCGTTGTTGTAAGCCACTTGGTGAAGCAGCACATTGTACTCTTGTATCAAAATATGCTGTTAACTTCCTCCTCTAGATTGCTTACTGAATGAAACTGGCTACCCCTTCTTCTGTGACTCACTATGTAGCATAATGAACTCACCGAGTCAGAGAGACCAGATCTCACATCCAGTCTGCACTTTAAACCCCATTATATCTCATCCAATGTTGGCATTTCAGAGACCTGGCTCTTTAGAAAATCACTCTCGCCTGCTCTCAGTGATTAGTTCAGAAAACACACACGCGTGCGCGCGAGGGCGCGCGCGCGCGCACACACACACACACACACACACACACACCACACATCACACCACACACATACACACATTCACATATACACACACAAACATGCCACATATCATACCACACACATGCACACACTCTCTCACACATACACACCACATATCATACCATACATACATATACACACATGCAGACACACACACCACATACACGCATATACACACACCACACACACATACACACATATACACACGTGCACACACACCACATCACACTACACACACATGCACACACACCATACTACAATACACGCACACACAAATACACACACATATAAACACACACACCACACACCACACACACACATACACACACACACACACACACACACACACACAGCTCAGAATTTTCTCCCAGAACAATTGCCAAAAGATTTCTTCTATCTACTCATTTTTTCCAAACTTCTGGAATACTGGTATGAAGAGGTCCACAACCATCCTGCTGTCACCTAGAGAAACTTGTGGAGGGAACAGAAGAAATGGAGCTTCAAAGACAAACAAAGATGCTGGCCACACTCCACCTTCAGTGGCACCACTTCGTTCTGCCACCCGGCCTCCTCAGTTCCAGCTGTCCTCACTCACAGCCAGGCAGACTGGGATGCTCACACACAGACTCGGAGCAAGAGTCGATGACCATCGCTGGAGTCCCCGCTGCAGTTCTTGTTGTCAGTCATTCTGGAGCACAGTTACATTTGCACACTTATGGAAGTAGAGTTGTCAATGTTACCACCAACCCCGTCTTCAACACAATTCCCAACACTGGCTCTCATGTAGGGCTTCACAGTTCACAAAAGGATTTTCTTTGTCGAATTGGATCTTAACTGTAAGTATCAAAAAAAGATATGTCATTGTTACTAATATTTTATTTACAAAAATAAGTTTTAGAGTACTTAAGATTAATTGGTGTAGTAAATGTGTTCCTAAAACCTGAACTGATATTTAAAAAAAATACCCATACCAATTGACTTCAACAGGGACAGAGTAAGAGACAGATTTATCCTCTCATCTTAAACACCTGGTAAATTCATATGGACAGAGAGACAGACCAACAGAGAGATGGGAGAGAGAGAGAGAGAGAGAGAGAGAGAGAGAGAGAGAGAGAGAGAGAGAGAGAGAAGAACTTATAATGGGATTATAGTTACAGGAACATGGAACAAAGAAGGTATAACAAAATTGTGCCTACTTAATACCTGAAGACAGTTTCCAGGCAAAATTTCAGAAAAAAAAATACAAAAGGTGTGTTATACTTGAGGATATTGAAAATACAGTCTAGGGACAACAAGGCAACTAAAATTTAAGGAGAGTACCCCAAAAGGAGGGAGCTACAGAGGCTGCTCACAAAGCCCTCAAGCTGGCGACTGCATTCAGGCTAGTGGAAATAACCCAAATTCAGCAAACAGGGTCCTAGGCATGAGCACCAGTAGGAAGAACAGCTTTGGATTCTCACACCAATCAGAAAGAAGTCGGTGGTCTCTTTAGCCAGGATAGAAATACCTTATTTTTGTAAAAGGGTGAAATCCTCCGAAGGGTCATTTGCTGGGAGTGGGCTGCAACAAACCTTAGGGGAGAGTCCTGCCTGCTAAAGTCCTAACAAATTTGCAATTCTCATAATGATCCAATTGTTGCCAAAGCAAATTATAACTTTAATTAGTCATCAATATGATTATAGCACCTACAATAATATAATTAAGACACATAATAACAGAATTTATAATGTCCAGCATCTATTGAAATTTGCTAGGTATGGTTTCAATAAAAAGTAAATTGTCACTTGTATTTAGTAGAACCATGAATAGCAATAATCCTCAATATGATAGAGATAAGGGAAGTATTAACAAAGTCAAGAGGACAAGCTACAAAAACATTCCATATATTCATGGAGATAGGAAGAGCACTATGGAGAGAAAAATGAAGATAGAAAAGATAATCAATTGGATTCCTGGAACCTGGAATTGGTGCCTGGCTGTGGACCTCTGTATCTGCCTCCATCTGTCACTTAACAAAGGCTCTATGATGACAGCTAGGTTATTTGCCAGGCTGGTCACCAGAGTAGACCAGTCCAGGCACCCTCTGGACCACTGCCAGCAGACCAAGGTGGGTCAACCTTGTGGATTCCTGAGAGCCTCCCCAGCACCCTGCCTCTTCCTATTCTCATGATGTCCTCATCCATCATGGTATCTTCCTCCCTGCCCTCCCACTCTGTCCCTGTTCCAGTTTGATCCTCCTATTTCCCTATGTTTTCATCCCCCATTCCTCGCCCTCTGCCACCCCCAACACCCAGTTCACTCATGTAGATCTCATCCACTTCTCCTTCACAGGGACATTCATGTGTCCCTTCTAGGATTTTTTCCTGTTACCTAGCCTTTCTGGAGTTGTGGGTTGCAGTCTGGCCATCTCTTCCCTCCCATTTAGTATTATTATGAGTGAGTACATACTATGTTTGTCCTTCTGAGTATGGCTTACCTCACTCAAGATGATATTTTCTAGATCCATCCATTTGCCTGCAAATTTCATGATATCATTGTTTTTTACCACTGAGTAGTACTCCATTGTGTATATGTGCCATATTTCCTTTATCCATTCTTCAGTTGAGGGGCATCTAGGTTGTTTCCAGGGAATCCAATTGATGAGAGAGAGGAGAGATACTGCAGGCGAGGGATGTCAAGATCATGATGGGAGGATGTGCAGAGATGACTGGCCACAATAGTGGAAACCCATGAACTGTGGATTGATGGCTGTGGAGCCCCCATGGGACTAGACTAGGCCCTCTGGACACAGAAGATTGTTGTTTGGCTCGAACTGTTTGGGGGGCACCCAGGCAGGGGGATTGGGATATGTCCCTGGTGCATGGACAGGCTTTTGGGAATCCGGTGCCTGTGGTATGACACCTTGCACAGCCTTGGGGCAGTGGGAAGGGGCTTGCATCTGCCTAGGCTCAGTGTGCTCTGCTGAGTCCCCATGGGAGACCTCAATTTGGGAGATGTAGGGATGCGGTGTGGCTTGGGAAAGAGGGCTAGGGGGTGGGAAGAGGGAAGGGGGGCATCTGTGGATAGCATTTGGAGTGAGTAGAAAATTTCTTAATAAAGAAAAATAAAAAAATAAAAGATAATCAAAAGAGAACCACTAATAATGAAAAGTAGAGTTTATAGGAGCCAAGGTACAACTAAGAATTCTGGGTCTTTTCTTGAGGGTTGCTGTTTCCTCTTGTTTTGAATCAATCACTTTGAGCAGGAAAAGGTGATATTCTATTTACTTGGCTCTTGCTTAGCATGCCTGGGGAACCTGGATTTGATTCCTAGCACTGTAAAGGTTAGAATAATAATTATAAGACAATGTGTGCATTTAAAAAGTAATTTGGATAATGTAAGCCACCTTTCAGGTTTTGCAGAAGAAAACATGACACTAGAAATAGAAATGCATTGCAGGTAAATCTAGTCAAAATGCAACAGCTTAAGAAAGACTGAAAACATAAATGAAATACTATTAATCTATGAGATAACACAGAGTGGCATGATACTACAGCAATTAAATCTAAAGAGAAAAGAGTGAGGAGCATGGGAAAACAAAAAATAATACTATACAAAAAATAACACTAATTCCTCCCCCAAATTTTATCAAGTTACCAGTTTACAAAGAATCCCAAAAAGGAAGAACATGAACAACTCTTTCACCTGCTCTTGGGACCCTTCTCCTCCTACCGGGTTGTCTCACCCAGCCTTAATAATAAGGGTTTGTGTCCAGTCTTATTGTAACTTGTTATGCCTTGTTCAGATGATATCCCTGGGAAGCCTGCTCTTTTCTGAAGGGAAACAGGAGGAGGAATGGATCTGGGGAGAATAACTTTTCTGACCATAAATAAAATAAAATATGAATGAAAAGCAAAGTAAGTAATCCATGGTTCTAAGAATAATTTGAAAATATTTTAATGGAATGAAACTCAGGCAATATAATTAAAACTTTTAAAAGTCCAGAATATAACTTGTCTTGGTGAATTTTTCATGGACATGTAATTCTGCTGGTTTAGAGTTGGATAACTATAAATGTTATAGTCAATTTTATTGAAAGTGGTATTTAAATCTATGCTATTACTGATTGTTCATCCTATTCTTCACAAGAAAGGTATGTTGGAGATAGTAATTGCTAGTTTTGCTCTATACCTTTTCAAGTCTGTTTTTTGAATTTTTACTTTTATTTATTTTTTCTATTTATTTGTGGGCACATGCCATGGCACACATTGGTAGTTTAAGGACAACTTTCGAGAGTCAGTTCTCTCCCTCCATCATTTGGGTCACAGGAATTGAATTCCTGTGTGATGGTAAGCACCTTTATCTACAGAGTCATCTTGCAAGCTCTTCATTGAATTTTTGCTACAGTTCTGTTATTAGAGAAACACGCTATTCAAGACTAAATTTTAGCACTCTTGATGAATATACATGATGTCATTATGAGGCAATTTTCTTCCCTAGCAGGAGACTTGTTCTGAGTTCTATAGTACTTTACATTTTTATTTCTTATCTATATTTTAGATATCTTAAATTTGAGTTTTCCTGGTGTACTATTTTCATCCTTTTCCTTATAACTTGTTCTTGTGTTTAGGTATGTTATGGTTAATTTTGTGTCAACTTGCCTTAGACTAAATATTTGTTAAATACTACTCGGGGGAGGTTTGTGAGATTGTTTGGGGTTAACACTGGAAATAGTAAGCAGAGCAAGGCCCACTGTTTTCCCCAAGGTGTCCATCATCAAAGCCAGTCATCTAATTTCTGAACAGAATGAATAGAAGGAGAGTGGACCTGTCTCTGCAGGACTCTTGTGAAGAAGAGACACTGGTCCACTTAGCATTTGGACTTCAATTTCCATCATCAGAGCTCCTTGTTCTCGGGTGCTCAGAGGGGTGTCTCTACTCAATTATGTGGGTCTCAGCTTGAAGAGCAGATTGGCTCTCCCAGTCTCCTATATCATATGAATATATTCTTAACAATAACATCATAGCCATATACATGTCTTCTCCCTCCTTCCTTCCCCCCCCCCCGTGTCTCTCTCTATCTATCTACCTATTTTTAGGACTGTGTTTTTTACTACAAAATATCCAAAATGTAAAATGTGTTTTCTGTAGCTAGAACATAATTGTTCTTGCTTATAAAGTGTAATTTGGAAAGCTCCTTTTTGAGACAAAGTCTCACAAAGTCTAGGCTTCCCTCAGATTTTATATATGGCTGATGATGACCGTGAATTTTTGATCTTCCATCCATTTCCCATGTGTTGGGACGACAGGACTGTGCCACCAAACTTGGTGTGTGTATTGGGTATTGAACCAAGGATTCATGCATACTAGGCAAGTGCTCTGTACCCCAAGCCTGGAATGGCTGTTTGTTTTCAGCAATATCAATATTCTCTCCTTCCCACCTTCCTTCTTAGCTTCCTTCTTTTCTTTCTTTATCTCTTCGTTCCTTAACACTGAACAGGTGTCACTCCATTGTCAATTGGCTTGCATAGTTTCTGATCAAACATCTGCTGTAATTCTTTTCTTGTTCTCATTTTATTTTTTTTCAAGACAGGATCTCAGTATGTAGGCTTGGATGTCCTAGAACTCACTATGCTATTCAGGCTGGCTTTGAATTCACAGAGATCTGCCTTCCTCTGCCTCCCAAGTCCTGAGATTAAAGATGTGTGCACAGCTACCGAATGAATATTTATATGTATACATTAATGTATAATAGGTTTCCCTTGCAAGAGCTTTGAAAGTTTTATCACTATTTTGCATAATTTGATTTGTATATGCATTGGAATGCTGCTATTCATGTTCTTTTTTTCCTTTCTTTCATTCTTTTCTTATATTTTTGTTTTCAATATATCCTGACTGCAGTTTCCCCTCCCTCCACACCTCCCAGCCCCTTGTAATGAACAGAATAAACAATTGATAATAGCATATATTTAAATACCACTTTCAATAAAACTGACTAAGTTTATAGACTATATCACTCTAAGCCAGCAGAATTACATATTCATGCAAAATTCACCAAGACATGGTATATTCTAGACTTTTAAAAATAAGTGTAAGTAATTTAAGAGAATTAAAATCATGCAGAGTAAGTTTGATCATACAGAAAATAACACAGAAAAGGAAAACAAAGAAAGTAATCCCATGCTTCTAAGAATAATTTGAAACATTTTAATGCAATGAACCTCAGGCAATGTACTTAAGGCAACATGCATGGGGAAGTTCAAAATTTTAAATACTTATCCTAGAAACATAAGTCTAGTGTTAGCCAGGGCCTGCTGTAGAATCAGAATTACAGGAATGAATGCATATTAAGGGGGGATTTATCCAATTGGCTCATGTAAAATGACCTAGGCAGTCCAAAGGCGGCTGGTTTCACACTGAAAAGGCTGAGGACATGGTAGCTGCTTAGTCCATAAGCTAGATGCCTCAGCAGCCCTAGTCTCCCCTTGAGCACCCAGGGATTCCTGGAGAACAGCTGGTTCTCAGTCCACAGTGGAAAGTGGGAGAAGCTGAGTCCTAATAAAAGAGAAAAATGTCAGCAGCCCCAACAACAAGATATCAATAAGGCAGATGAACTTGAACCAGTGCAATGTGAAGGTCAGCAGGCAAAAGTCAAACTTCTATTTCTGGGACTTCCTGTCCATGCTGCCACCTGGAGATGCTGCCTGCATCTAGGGCAGTTGTCCTACTTTAGTTCAACCCATCAAAGAAATCCCTCCCGGGTGTGCTGACAGCTTGTCTGTCACTTGACTCCAGATCCAGTCAAGTTCACAAGGATGATCAACCACTACAGGGCTGGAACAATGAACTGAGCTTACATACTTTGAGAAACTGAAAATGGATAAGTAAATTAAATACATAGGAAATGGAAGGAAGAGATGGTCCACACAAATGCAAACATGAATGATAGGACAGTTGTCACAGTAGACAAAACCAAAATCCACATCAGGAAAACATTTCTCGGATGAGACAAAGCTTGTGGTAACTGTCAAAGAAAAACACATCTGATTTGGTCCAAATTTTGTATTTGTACACCAAAAGTCTCCTTTGAACCCAAGCCATGCAATATGAGACAGTATACCAGAAAAAACTAAGGAAGGACTAAGAATGTATAAAAGAATTATGTACAACATGGAAGACTGAAAAGGAGGGAGAGCCGGGTATGTGTGGGGGAGGTGGGGGAAAACAGAAAGGGAAAGAAAATGGAAAGAGAAAAAAGTTTGAGAAGAAACTTCAGATTTTCTGAGGATGAATTACAAGCAGTAAAAAGAAAAGTCCACACCCAAAAAGTTAGTTAGGATTAATAGTCATTAGGGAAAACCAATTTAAACCCTAGCAAACCATCACAGGCTGCAGGTACTAAATGTTGCAGAGTTGGTAGCATAAGAAGCTGGGAAGGATGTGGAACATTCAGAATATTTACATGTTATCATCAGCCACTTGAAATGCTTTCTCAAGGAGAAACACTGGTGGTTTCTGACTAACTGTAGAATTCTTTTTTGTTCCCTTGGGAGAAACAAAACTTATCCACCTACAGTGTTGTGTTTGAAAGTTTACAGCAGTTGTGCCAGGCAGATTTTGTCAACTTGATACAAGTTATGGTCATCTGGGAAGAGGGAACCTCAACTGAAGAAATGTTTCCATCAGATTATCCTGGAGGCAAGTCTGTTGAACCTTTTAAATTAATTTTTAAAAGTAAAACACAATTACATCATTCCTCTCCATCACCTTTCCTTTCTCCAATTTCCCCACGCCTTCCCTACTTCCTTTGAAATTCCTCCTTCCTAATTGTTACTGTTACAAGCCCATGCAATACCTTGAACAAGACTAGAAATATATGTGCAGTATGTTTTAACAAAAATAATCTCAAATTTGTATCAATATGCAAAAGATCCTTATCAATGTAAAATACTTAAAACTAGTAGTTACTGTTTTGGTTTAAAAGTAGAATCAATAATCTACCTTTTTGTCCTATCATATGTATGTCCCCCTTCTTTCTTTTCAGAATAGATTAAATAATCTACTCTTTTATCCTATTTATATACCCCCTTTTTCTTTTTAGAATGATATCCCTGAATCTAATCTCCTATGTTCAGCATTTTTCCTGACCATTACCAATAACAACTTGTAATAAACCACCCTAAACAATTAAAATATCCATAACCCACTGAACAACCAAAAACTACTCACCCCACCTCTTGGTAATGTGAGCAACATGTTCTTAATATTATTTCCTGCTGTCTAGGGGTGATGACATCTTTGGGGATCCTGAAAAGAAAAATTTGGGCTAACTGTCAAGTCCTGGGAGAAGTAGCTGTATCACATTATCCAGTCTCTGCATAATGAGAAAATGCAGGGCTGTCTCAAGTCGTGGCTAGAGTAGTCTGTGAAGCTGCGTCATCTCAGCTAACCTCAAAATTGTCTCTGGCCTCTGCACACATGCATGCATGTGCAAACACAGACACTACACACCTGTACATAGATACAAATATAGCATAAAGACATATACATTCACAGTTTAAATGTATTAAAATAAAAAAATCTACCCATTACTGTGATTACTTTACATATTTAATTCTAGTAACTTCTATTTTTACAAATATGCAGTTATACATATTTCATAAAAATGTAGTTTACAATACTGTAAACAGATGTTTCCTGTCCCTACCCTTGGTCTCAAATAATCACTCAGAGGTTTCTATTAATTACAAATGCTTGGCTGATAGCTCAGGCTCATTACTGACTAGCTCTTACATTTTAAATTAACCCATATTCCTTATTTACACTCTGCCACATGGTGGTACCTTTATTATCATGGCATGTTCATCTCCTGCTTCCTCTGCATCTTGCTGGTGAGTCCTCTGACTCTGCCCTTCTCCTTCCCAGCATTCTCAATTTGGCTTTCTTGTCTAACCTTATCCTGCTCAGCTATTGGTATTGGCTAGTCAGATTCTTTATTAAACCAATCACAGCAACACATCTTTACAGTATACAAAATAATTATTCCACAGCACCCTCCTTTTGTCAATTAAAATGGAATATTTTAACTTTTACATAATAAGATCATATACAACAGAACAGTTATTAGGTAAGAATTAGAGTTACAATATCCAGTCCATTTATATTTGCAAAATTAGAGAAAATGCTCTATTATCTATCTTGTCTTGGCAAGTCTAAAGTTTTACATCTCAGTCACCTTTTTATCATAACTAAGAAAAACAATTATAACTATCTAGTCTTTAACTCTATTAAAGACCCCAAAAGGGTGAAATGTTACCTAACAACAGGGGCATCAGGCTGCCTGGACAGTCACCTAAAGTTCCTCTGTAACATTGGGACATCCAGTTCTGGCCTACAGGCCTAGCATATCTGACAGAGTTTCCTGAGAAGCAGGAAGGACTGTCCCACCTTGTCTTGTAGAGCTCAGCAGTCACTTTCTTTTGTGTCCTGATGTCTAATTTGGACAGCACACTGTCAGCAGCTAAGGCAAGGACACTTTCTTGCCCAGTGGCTAACTTTTGCCACAAAGGAAATAAACTCCGCATGGATTTTCTTTGGTGCCCAACATCTTCTCTGAAATATATTGGTGCTGCCAGGAGACATGTTTTGTGGTCATAAAAAGAAGAACCTTATGTAATTAAAGCATCTTAAACGCCATGTTCTGTATTTCTGAAGTGTTTGAAGTCCACTTGTCTACCTAAAATATATCTGTTTGATCTTGAAAACATACCTAACATGACTACAAGTTTGAGTATTTTAGATGACTATTAATCTGTATTTCTTAATTATACATTACATTTTCAAATGAACTTCATAAGCGTAATACCCCAACAAGAATAGAAATATACATACTGTGTAACAAAGTTGACTTTAAATTTGAATCAATAAACAAACATCTATACCAATGTAAACTATTTAAGATTAATAATTATTTTTAGATCAAAGTAGATTCAATAGTCTATTCTTTTATCCTATCATTTCTATATCATATCCCCTTTTTTTCTTTTTAGAATGAGATCCCTAACTCTAATCTCCTTTGTTCAGCTTTTTTCCTAAGCATAACCAATAACAACCTGTAACCAATCCCCCTTAAATGATAATAAATAGCCAGAATCCATTTTGGGGGAATGTGAGCATAGTTTTCTAGACTACTTCCTGTTGGTTAAAGACACTGGTAATCTTTGGGGGACCCTAAGAAAATGTAGGATTATGGACAAGTCCTGACTGGAATATTCTGTGAGGCTGGATCATCTCCGCCTTGAAGCTCTTCTGGATGTAGAACTCAGAGGAAACTGCAGCAGAGGTGTTCTGAAACATTGACTCATCTGGGTCATCTGTTCCCTTTGTACATTTTTCATGGGTGTAGCCAGAAGTTTTCCTGTGTCCTGCCTGGCCTGCAATCAGGACAAATCTCTCCCACCCACTGGTCCTGCAACTGCTCAGATCCAAATAAACACACAAAGGCTAGTGTTATTTTTAAACTATGGCCAGGGCAGCCTTCTTGTTATCTAGTTCTTGTATCTTAAATTAACCCATTTCTATAAATCTATACTTTGCCACATGGCTTGTAGCTTTTAGTACTTTTTACATCCTGCTTCTCATGCCGGCAGCTCGCAGCATCTCCCTTGATCACTTTTTCTATTTCCTCTCTATCTGTTTTCGATTTTTTGCCTGCCTCTAAGTTGCTGTGCCATAGGCCAAATGGATTTACTTATCAACCAATCAGAGCAACATATTTACACAGCATACAAAAAGACATTCCCCCATCATTTCCCCTTTTCTTTCTAAACAAAAGGAAGGTTTTTAACTTCAACATAGTAAAATTATATATAACAAAACACTTATCAAGCAAGAATTACAGTTACAATATCTAGTCTATTTGTATTTGGAAAAATTAAAAGAAGATATCCTCCCTATCCTACATTTGTGAGTACAAGATTTCATATCTAACTTATCTCTTATCATAACCAAGGAAAACCATAATTATAACTATTTAGTTTTCAACTACATCAAGACCTCAAAAGGATATAATATTACCCAAGCCAACAGGAAGAGCATGGTAAACAATTTCCAAAAATCTAGAATGACAGAGACAGCTGGCTACCTGGACAGTCACCCAAAGTCCTTCTGCAGTGTTGGGGCATCCATTCTTCAGCCTACAGGCCTAGAGTCTCTCAGTCACTTCTCTCTATGTCCTGTAGAATGTCTGGCAGTTTCTTCTGTGAAGCAGGAACCTGAAGGACCATCTCACCTTACAGTGTTCAGTGGTCACCTTCCCATGGATCCTGCATGTCCAGTAAACACAACATTTTGTCAAGTAGTCCAGGCATGAACAGTTTCCTGCCCAAATGGCTGTCTTTGCCAAGAAGAAGATAAGCTCCACATGGAGTGTCCTCAATGCCCATCCTCCTCTCTGAAGTAAATCGGTCCTGCCAGGAGCAGACATGTCTCATTGTCCAGAAAGTCCAAGTTTTTAAAACATTTTTAAATCCCATATTCTGTAGGTCTTTGAAGTATTTGAAGATTAGCTACCTAATTGAATTATATCTATGTATACCTAGAAAATGTAACATGACTATAAGTTTGATTATCATAGAAGACTAATTATTAATCTGTTTTTCTTAATTATCCATTAGAATTTAAATGAGTTATGTAAAAATAATATCTTAAATGAGAGTAGAAATATATTTAGATAGTATAACAAAATCTACTTTAACTTTGTATGAATAAACTAAAATCCATAGCAATGTAAAACATTTTTAAACAAGTTGTTCTTTAAAAATAGATTCAATAATCTACTCTTTCATCCTATTATATCTATACCATATCCTTTTTTCTTTTAAAAAGAGATTAACAATTTGTAACTAACAACCTAAACAAAGACAAACACCCATAATCCATTTTGGGGGAATGTTGGCATAGTTATTTTAGGCTACTTCCTGTTGATAGAGGGTGCTGGTAATCTTATGGGGACATTTTAGGATTTTAGGATTATAGGAGTAGTTTGTGAGGTTGTATTCTCTGATCCAGTTGCCTTGAAGCTAATTTTGGATGTTGGAGCATCTGGGCCATGGTGTCATCAGCGACCTTTCAGGGGGTCTTGGCTGGTCAAACCTTATGAGCCTAGAAGCAATCCACAGGTTCTCATCTTCTGTGGAAACAAAAACAGAACCTCTTTTCCAAAGCAACGTATCCTTAAGACATAAATTTTGAAATTGAGATACCTTTAAAATATGCATATTGATTTAACTCAACAGTTTTTACAATCAAATGTCTTTCTGCAGTTAAAAATCCCAAACACAATATAATCCATGCTCGTGTGAGTTCCATCTTTACATGGCTTTTTTTATATTACCTTTACTATATATTTAAAGACTTTATTTTTAAAAACTATTTCTTTATATAACTGTATATTCATTTTCTTCTCTCTTTCCAGCCTATGTACATTTTTTAAACACACTGTAAACCACTTAAAGTCTTATTCCATCTGAATCTGCCTTATTGTGAATCTATTGCTTTAAGCTGCAGTGGTTAGTACTGAAGCAGCAGCCTTGGCTGCTGACTCTGCTCATCTCAGCTTTCAACATAGTGGAGATAATTCACCACCAGCTCTGGGGGCCATGTTGTCTTCTGCTGACTCTGGGAGGTAGTGGGTCTATGCTTCTATCAAAACAGCATGTAGTCCCGAAACCTCTTTTTTTTTTTTTTTCTTTGTCTGCACTAACAAAGGCTAAATCCACCACACAGTATAATGTGTGGCTTGGAGATGCCTTTGTATACTTCAGTGGGAATCTGCCATGCTGCAGGTCAAGCCAACACACCATGAACCTGCCGTAGAGTAGCTCAAGCCCACAGGCTGTAGCTGGCCTGAGAGAGACAACTGGGAAGCTCTTTTTTGCTCCAGTTTAGAATCTTTTTTTTTTAAATTTTTTTTTTATTTTTTATTTTAAAGCTATCTCAGGTTTTAGGTGGAAACTCTTGCCCCATGTTTTGGCACCATTTGTAGTCAGAGTTTTCCTGTGTCCTGCCTGGCTCACAGTCAGAAAAACAATCTCACTTACCCACTGGTCCTGCTCAGCCAGGAGCTGTTCAATGTGCTGCTGCTTCTCCTTTGACCTCCTGGAGGGCAGTAGTGCTTGAGATCTTGTGGGCTTAGAGGGAGGAGGTTTAAGAAAGTCTGTAGTTCGTTTTCCAAAGTCTCCTTCACTTGACAGACTTCACTCACAGTGTCCCGCAGGCTACCGAGCATTAGCTCTTCTCCCTGGAGCCCTTCGTAAGGCTATCAGCCTTGCCACTTTCAGTGTTCCTTCCCATCTCTAAATTTTTAATCTGCTTTTCAGCTCCCTCAAGCTGCTGTCTAAGTGTCACGATTTCCAATTTACCTTTGGAATTAGGTTTCTGAAGAGCATCAAGATCCAAAAGTTTTTCTTTGACAACCTTGACCTGTAATGCAAAATTACCAATGACCTTGGTTTGTTCATTGTACTTGGCTTGCAGAACCTCTAGCTCCTTTACCTTTATTTCAGCCTCCTGCATTTTGTTTAACATGTCCTCCATTTCCACTAGATGCTGGTCTTCTGCACTGCCCAGTCTCACTTTAATAGCCTCAAGACTGTCCTTGTCTCTTTAATGACTTGCATCAGCTTGGTCTTCAGGGTCTCCATCTCTTTCGAGTGAGCAGACTGCTTGGAGTCCTGTTTATTCTGTAAAGCTTCTATTTCATGCTAATAATATAGTCTCAGTCTCTCTATTTGGGTCTTTAACTCAGCAAATTTGGCTGAGTCTGTTCCAATTCCTTTACTGAAAGATACCATCAGTTCCTCCATTGCTCACTGGTGGGATCTGATGGTAGTCTCCAGCTTAGACTTCCACAGAGCTATCACATCTGAATTTTCCTTGTTTGCATGGTCAAGCTTGCTTCTTAAGGACTCGTTCTCTTTGGAAAGTTTTCAGTGGCAGTGTGCAGAGCCTTGATCTCCTTCTGAAATGTGTCTTCCCAAGCTCCGAAGTGGTCCTTCAGAGAAGTCATGTCACTCATGTGGTCAGTATGTGTGGCTTCTAGCTTTTCTTGCAAAGCACTCATTTCTTGCAAAAGAGAAAGAAACATGTCCACATCCCTGTTAGGTTTGCTGGATTCTAGCCTTCTTCGAAGTTTAGTTTATTGATACAAATTTAAAGTTGATTTTGTTATACTATGTACATATTTCTACTTTCATTTAAGGTATTATATATATAAAGGTATTATATATAAAGGTATTATATATATAATATACACATATGTATTATATATAATAGTAGGGCCTCTTAAAAGAGCAGCCCATTTTTGCTGCTAGTAATGTGCCAGAAAGCCATCTTTTAAAGGAGCCGTGCTTCTGCTCACCACCAGCAAACAGAGCCCACCCAAGAAAAGGCAGCTACCAACAAGCCATGCTTGACTCTGTTCTTCTGTGTCTAGAATTCTTTTTTAAGCTTTGTCAAGTTTTATGTGGAAATTTTGGCCACATGTTGGTATGCTATATGTAAACGGATGTTTCCTGTCCTGTCTGCCTGTTCTTAAATACCCTGCAGCCACTTCCAAATTACCACACAAAGGCTTATATTAATTGTAAATGCTTGGCCAATAGCTCAGGCCTATTACTAACTAGTTCTTACATTTTAAGTTAACCCATGTTCCTTATTTACGCTCTGCCACATGGTGGTACCTTTGTTAGCATGGCATGTTCACCTCCTGCTCCCTCTGCATCTGGCTGGAGACTACTCTCCTTTTCCTTGGAGGGTCCCAACAATGGAAATCCTGTGGCCTGGTCTGCCTGGCATAAACTCCTTTATCCGCCGCCCTATCTTGCTGCCTACAGGTTTTCATTTATAATTCTAAAAGCAACAGCTGTGTGATATTTTCAATTATTTTTACTAACTTGTGCTTGATTATTTTAAAGTACTATGTGAATAGTTTTTAAGATTTTCACTTATGTATTTATTTACTTGCTGGTTTTTGGAAATAGGTTATTATTATAGTATACAAGGCTGTATTTGAACTCAATATTCTTGCCCCATCATCCTCGGTGCTGGTATTAAAGGCATAAGCCCAAACCCAACTAAGTTTTTCATTTTTGTGTATTTGAATTTATCAGCATTTTTGTTTTTAATTACTTTCTTCTATTGATTTTCTACTAAGAAATGATACTTTTTCATCTATAGTTTCTTCAACTTGTTTTACTTTAAACTTTAAAACTATTATTTTTAACATTACAACCCATTTGCAATTTTTAATGAAGAGAAGGGAGAATCTGGATTTATTTTTGTATCTACACTGAGCTGGGAGCCAACTGTAAATTCCATTGAAGAAAGGATATGTGAGCTCTGCTGAAAGTGTGGATGTGAGTGATCACAGCTGAGTGTAGGAAGCAAGTGAGAGCCTAGTCAAGCCGAGTAAATTTGTGCTAACAATCATATTTACTCAGCATCTATGTGTGCCACATTTTGCGGAGAACAACGGTGATACCACACTTCAAAATGCATTAGCAGAATATCACACAGTGGGCACCTTAAGCAAGTGTTTATTTCTGTGAGTTGTGGGAGCCAGTAGTCAAAAATCAACACATGGCCCTCTAGCGAGGGCTCATCTGCTCTGCAGACAGCCTGCTTCTGGTGGCCTCAGATGGCTGTGAGAAACCTGTCCCTGGGTTTCTTCTTATGGGGCACTAATGTTATGCATTAAGCTCTCCACCTTTATGGTTCAGTAACCGCCTATAGGTTCTACCCCAAATACCATCATACTGGGGATTATATTTTCAACATGTGAACTTGGGGCGGCACCAACATTCTGCAAACAACACTGTAAAACAAAATGTCTTTTCCCTTTAAGGAGTTAGAAATGAAATAGATAAACCTACTGCCCCGCGCTAGAGTAAGAAGTAAGCATTAGTCAGAGGAAGCTCTGACCTGTGTCTTCAACTGCTCACTTGTGATCGCTGGACTGTGTGGAATGCTGTGGCTGACAGCAGCAACTGTTTATCTTGGAGTTACAGCCACCAGACAGTCTAATGATGTGGTTCTTGATAATGGCTTTGGACCTTGCTGTAGCAGCTCGGTCTTTATAAAAGCCATGGCTGCAGAGATCAGTCTGACCTATAAAGAGGATGAAAACTATGAGGCAGAATGCCACGAATTTTAGGAGAAGCCTTAAACACAAAGGCCAGGGTGAGCTTCCCTGCTTACTTATATTCCCCACACACTCTCAGACATCAATGCCGAGGCAGAGCATGTAGAGGACTCCACAGGAAGAGGGCAGCAGCTGTGCCTGATACTCAGCCCCACATGGTTCTTCCCTTCCTCAGTTTTAACCTGTGCCTTCCCATGCAAGAACCTGTAATGTCTTAGTCACCGTTAAGTTATGGGAAACTTCTCATGAAACTTCTCATGACTTGAGAGGGGCCTCTTACGGAAACTATATCCTTAAAACTTAATTTTTCATGTTGGAAATTGTCCTAAAAGTCTTAAATGATTTGACACTTAACAAAGGAGAGAGAGGAGCTCATATAGAGCTTTTCAGTTTCCAGAGATTATGAGATTAAAAGCTATCAAAAGAATTGGGCCATTTCTACTCAGATACAGTATTTGCAAATAACACAGATAAAAATATTATAAAGGCAGAAAAATATAGACCAAGAATAGAAATAAATAATAACAACTTTAATTCTAAAAGAAATCTAATATTCTAAGCATGCTAAGTAAGTACTTATATTTATGCTTATATATTATTTACTTTTATATTTATGACTGGTATAATTAAAACCATGTGATAAACTGGAATATCACAGGAAGATGGAAATAGCCTCTCCCCTAAAGTCTTCCTATTCTAGTATTTCTTCTCTCTTTATATCACTGTGTTCTACTGTCCCTTACAGGAAATCCCACCATCTTTTGTCCTTTCCAAAGTTCTTGACATTAATGGGTATTCCTAATTAAACACACATATCTGAAGAGTTGAAGCTAATGTCCATAGGTGAGAGGAAATATGCGCTGTTGTTCTCTTTCTGGGTCTGGTTACCTCACTCAGAATGGTTTTTTCCAGCTCTATCTATTTACCCTCAAATTTCATATTTTCCTTAACAGCTGAATAACATTCTGTTGTATAATTGTACCATATGTTTATTATCCATTCATCCAATTGTGGTCATCCAGGATATTTCCATTTCCTAGCTATTGTGAGTAGAGCAGCAATGACCATGGATAAGTAGGTGTCTCTGCAGTAGGTATCTGTTCAAGACTGGTACAGTTGCATCATGCCATAGATCAATTTCTAGCTTTTGAAGGAATCTCCACACTGATTTTCACAGAGGTTGCACCAGTCTATACTGGCACCAGCATAGACAGGTGTTCCCTTTCCTCAGACCCCCTCCAGCATTTGTTTGCATTTGTTGAGGGGGCGTTTATGAGTTTCTTTTCTTTTCTTTTTTTAGCCTTAGCTACACTGATTGTGGTATGATGAAATCGCAAAGTAGAATTACTTTTCATTTCCCTGACAGCTATGGATCCTGAACATTAAAAAAAAATACATTTCTGAGCCATTTGTATTTCATCATTTGAAACTTCTTTAAACTCCATGCTCAATTTTTAAGTGGATTGCTTGTTTTCTTGATGTTAAGGGTTCTTTTTCTAGTTCTTTGAGTTCAGTCTGGACACTAACACGCTGTCAGATGTGTAGCTGGTAGAGATTGTTTTTCCATTCCATAGGCTGCCTCCTCTTTCAAATAATGGTGGTGCCCTTTGCTTACCAAAGCTTTTAAGTTTCATGAGGTCTATGTTGTGAAATCGTTATCTTTTGTTTTTTATTTTTTGTTTCTACATCACAACCAAAGTTTTCCCTCCATCCTCTCCTCCCAGTTCCTCCCCCACCTCCCCTCTTGCCCCCATCCACTCCTCCTCTGTTTCACTTCAGATCAGGCCGGCCTCCCATGGATATCAGCCAGCCATGGTATATGAAGTTGCAGTGAGACTAGGCACCCCCTCTTCTAGTCTGAGGCAATCCAGTAGGAAGAAAGGGTCCCAAAAGCAGGTAACAGAATCACAGACAGCCCCTGCTCTCACTGTTAGGAGTCCCACAAGAAGACCAAGCTACACAACTGTAATATATATGCAGAGGGCCTAGGTTGGTCCTATGCAGGCTTCTTGGTTGTCATTTCAGACTCTGTGAGCCCCTATGAGTCCAGATTAGTTGGTTTTGTGGGTTTTCTTGTGGTATCCTTGACCCCTCTGGCTCCTACAATCCTTCCTCCTTCTCTCCCATAGTATTCTCTGAGCTCCACATAGTATTTGGCTGTGTGTAGTTGGAATTTTCCTTGGGCTATCAACCTTATCACACAAAAAACAGAGACTTATTTGTAGTTTTTTTTTTTTTTCTCATTGGGGCCCCAGCACCCACCTCCCAAATAAATCCAATGGAGACTTATTCTTGCTTTTGAATATCTGGCCTTAGCTTGGCTTGTTACTAGCCAGCTTTTCTAACTTATCATCCCATTTCTCTCTAACTATGTTTTCCCTCTGGGCTTTTTACCTTTCTTTATTCTGTATATCTTTTCTTTGCTTCTTACTTCATGGCTGGTTGTGTTGCTGGGTGGCTGGCCCCTGGCATCCTCCTCTCCTTCTTTTCTCAGTCCTTCTCCTTCACTTCTCTAGATTTCTCCTCCCATTTATTCTCTCTGCTTGCCAGCCCTTCTTATCCTTTCTCCTTTGTAGCTATTGGCTGTTCAGCTCTTTATTAGACCAATCAGGTGTTTTAGGCAGGCAAAGTAACACAGCTTTACAGAGTTAAACAAATGCAACATAGAAGAATGCAACACATCTTTGCATCTTTAAACAAATATTACACAGCATAAATTAATGTGACATATTTTAAACTAATATTCCACAATACTTATTATTAATTATGAATGTTCTTCTCTATGCAGCTATTCAGTTTGACCTTAGCTTAGGATTGTCCCACTAGTCCTTTTAATTTAACCTGTTTCTGTTCATCTATGTTTTGCCTCAGGGCTCTTTACCTTTCTTTCATTCTGTACATCCTACTTTCCTGCTTCCTTCGTGTCTGACTGGCTGGCTCTTGGCATCTCCCTGGTGGCTCTTTTGCCTTCTTCTCTAGCGCCTAAATTCCTCTCCTACTTACTCTTCCTGCCCTGAAGTCTTTCCTATACTTCCTCGCTTGCTATTAGACATTCAGCTTTTTATTATACAAGGTAAAACAGCAACTACCTTTACATTATTAAACAAATACTATATATTTTTCATAGTTAAACATATTCTGCAATATAAACAAATGCAATACATATTTACATAGTTAAACACACATTCCACATCATAAACAAATGCAGTACATCTTTACATAGTTAAAGAAATGTGGCACATCTTTCTTTCTTTTTTTTTTTTTTTTTTTTGGTTTTTCGAGACAGGGTTTCTCTGTGTAGCTTTGCGCCTTTCCTGGAACTCACTTGGTAGCCCAGGCTGGCCTCGAATTCACAGAGATCCTCCTGGCTCTGCCTCCCGAGTGCTGGGATTAAAGGCGTGCGCCACCACTGCCCAGCTAAATGCGGCACATCTTTACATAGTTAAACCAATATTCCACAACACCTGTGGGTCTCTGCATCTATTTCCATCAGTTGCCAGGTGCAGCCTCTCTGATGACAGTTGGGCTAGGTACCAATCTATGAGTATAAAAGAATATCATTAAGAATTATATCATTGACTTTTTTTGCCAGTTGTGTTTGGTTCTATCTTAATGAAGATTCCAAGCAGTAGAGGATACAGAGCCTCAACTGACCATCTCCTGTAACCAGGCAAGACTTCCATTCGAGGGACTAGAACACCAACCCAGCCTTAAACCCTTCGACCTAAAATTTATCCTGCTTACAAGATGTATTGAGGTAAAGATGGTGCAGAGATTGTGGGAGTGACTAATGACTGGCCCAGCTGGAGACTCATATACTGAGAGGGTGCTCACCCCCTGAGGGCCAGAACCCAGAAGCAGGATACCCCAGAGACCTAGGATAGAATCAAATGGTTTTCTTAATGCCTGCACCCCTAGAACCTATTCAGAAAGTCTTTTCCTGTGCCACCGAGTCAAAGGTATTCCCCACTTTCTCCTCTGTCCAATTCGAGGGATTGGGTCTTATGTTGAGGTCCTTGATCCATTTGGAATTGAGTTTCGTACAAGACAGCAAATAAATAATTAGGTTTCATTCTTCTCTATGCAGCTATTCAGTTTGACCAGCATTTGTGAAGTGTCTGTCTATTCTCCAATGTGTATTGATGGTGTCTTTGATTGAGGTTTCTATGTAAGTGTAATCTGTCCTATGAAGAAAGTTCAGTAGTATGCTGTGGATAATGTAGGTAGCCAGTAATGTCCTAAGGGTTCTTTAATTGTACACGACATTAAGCTGACAGGGCTCCACTTCAACAATGAAGGAAACATACCAGAAGGATACATCTCTACCCCCCAAAAGTTGTAGCAATAGCTGAGCCTCAGACATAAGCAGAAAAAGAAAGTGGTATTCACCACGAGAATCTCTCACAATCTTAATCTTTCTTTCCACTTTGGTACCTATCAATTATTTTCTCCTATTGCAAGTGACTTGCTCAACCTAGTGGGTAATACATATGACCAAAGTTCTCCAGTACCTGACCATTACATTCAGTGGTTCTGAGGGCTCAAAATTTAAGGGACTGTCCCTTGGTTTAGTCATATTTGAAAACAATATTTTAAAAAGCCCAAGGTAAGCCAAGTGTCTAAGCATGACAAAACATATTCAGGAGAAAATGTTTACACTGAGTGGAAATGGTCACTGAGGACCAACTGGGATATTAGAGTACTTCCAGCCCAGACTTTGCAAAACACAAAGGCACTACAGCTAGTGATAACTGCATTTGAATTCCAATTGTCTTAGACCAAAATGATACAGTTTGCTATAAGGCATATTTCAAAGAAAACTCTACTAAAATAAGTATAAGTTTAAATGCAAAATTTGAGTGTACAGGGCTGGGTATGTGTTTCAGTTAGTAAAATCAGTTCTGTAGAGGCATGTAATCCTGAGTTCAGATTCTCAGCACTCACATAAAGGCTGGGCATGCCAACACCAACTGTGGTGGGGAGACAGTGTTGACTGGCCAGCCAGTTTAGCTGAATGTGCAAACTCTAGCTTCAGTGAGAGAATATGACTCAAAAAATAGGGAAAAGCAATTAAGAAAGACACACACTATTGATTCCAGGCCATATGTATACACATGTATCTGCATGGGGACAAATACAAAACAAAGACATACAAATTGAGTGTTTATGAAATGAACTTCAACTACCTAGTTGTATTTATTTGGGGCAAGCCATTGTCTGTAGCTGTAAATTTACTCTGGTTCCACCTGGTCCTATGATCCCACAGTCACTTATAATCACTCAGAGGCTTAATATTATTTGCAAACTGTATGGCCTATGGCTTAAGTTTCTTGCTAACTAGCTCTATCATCTTAAATTAACCCATTTCTATTAATCTATGTATTGCCACTTGGCCTTGGCATTACCAGTCTGTTGGCATGCTGCTCCTCAGGCAGTGGGCTGGTGTCTACCCTGACACTGTCTTTCTCTTTTCTGTCTCTCTTCTTGGATTTCCCACCTGGCTGTAAGCTTTCTTTCCATAGGCCAAAACAGCTTTATTCACAGCATACAGAAAGACATCCCACAGCACTTCTTATTTTCTGTCTAATCAAAAGGAAGGTTTTAAATTTAACATAGCAAAATTGTATATAACAAAACAGTTATCAAGCAAGAATTACAGTTACAATATCTAGTCTATTTATATTTGGCAAAATTAAAGAAAATAAGTACCTAAGTAAACAGGAAGAGCACTGTAAGCAACTTACAAAAACCTAGAATGACAGAGACAGTTGGCTGCCTGGACAGTCACCCAAAGTTCCTCTGCAACGTTGATGTATCCATCTTCAGCTTATAGGCCTAGAGTTTCTAAGTAGCTTCTCCCTGTGTCCTGCAGAATGTCTAGCAGTCTCCTCTGTGATGCAGGAACCTGAAGGACCATCTCACTTTGTTTTGGCAGAGTTCAGTGTTCATTTTCCTATGGGTCCTGTATGTCAAGTTTATACAACATATTATTAATCAGTCCAGGCAAGAACAGTTTCTTGCCCAAATGTCTCTTTTTACCAAAAAGAAAGTAAACTCCATATGGGGTTTCTTCAATGCCCATCCTCCTCTTTGAAGTAAATTAATGCTGCCAGGAGCAGATGTGTCTCACTGTCTAGAAAGTCCAAGTTTAAAACATTTTAAATCCCATATTCTACAGGTCTCTGAAGTGCTTGAAGATTACCTATCTATCTGAAATATATCTCTGTATACCTAGAAAACTTAACTAACATGACTGTAAGTTTGATTATCATAGATGACTAATAATTAATCTGTTTTTCTTAATTATACACTACAGTTTAAATGAGTTGCATAAACATAATACCTTAAACAATAGTAGAAATATAAATACAGTATAACAAAATTAACTTTAAATTTGTATCAATTAACTTAAATCCATAGTAATGTAAAACATTTCAAACAAGTTGTTGCTCTTTAAAAGTAGATTCAATAATTTAGGCTTTTAGTCTATCATATCTATACTATCTATCCTTTTTCTTTTATAGAAAGGTATTGCAATTATAATCAACCTCCTTTAAATAAAAAAAAACATAAACAATATTTTGGGCATTTGGGCATAGCTTTTCCTACTACTTCTTGCTGATTGGGGACACTGGCAATCTTATGGTGATCCTGAGAAAATTAAGAATTATAGTTAAACCTTGGCTGTAGTAGTTTGTGAAAGGTGGATCATCTCATCCAGTTGCTTTGAAGCTGATCATCTGGGCCATGGTGTCATCAGAGACCTTTCAGGGGGTCTTGGTTGATCAAATCATATTAGCCTAGAAGCAATCCACAGGTTCTTATCATCTGTGAAAACAAAAGCATAACCTCTTTGCCAAAGCAACATATCCTTAGACACAATTTTTAAAGTCATGATACCTTTAAAATATATATATTGGTTTAACTGAGTAGCCTTTGTAATCAAATGTCTCTCTGCAGTTAGGTGGAGCTCCAGGAGTCTAATTAGCGAGAAAGAGGAGGGTTTATATGAGCAAGAATTGTTGAAACCAAGATTGGATAAAGCACAGGGACAAGTAGCCAAACGAATGGAAACACATGAACTATGAACCAAAACTGAGGGGCCCCCAACTGGATCAGGCCCTCTGAATAGGTGAGGCAGTTGATTGCTTGATCTGTTTGGGAGGCATCTAGGCAGTGGTACTGGGTCCTGGGCTCATTGCATGAGTTGGCTGTTTGAAACCTGGGGCTTATGCAGGGACGCTTGGCTCAGTCTGGGAGGATGGGACTGGACCTACCTGGACTGAGTCTACCAGGTCTATCTCAGTCCTCGGGGGAGGCTTTGCCCTGGAGGAGGTGAGAATGGGGGGTGGACTGGGGGAAAGGGGAGGGGGCAGGAGGGGGGAGAACAAGGGAATCCGTGGCTGATATGTAGATCTGAATGGTATTGTAAAATAAAAGGAAAAAAATCACAAAGACAATACAATATAGACTGTGTAATTTCCACCTTTTTGTGGCTTAACTTTTATATTACTTTTTCTGTCTCTGTAAAGACTTTATTTTTTTAAACTATTTCTTTATATAACTGCGTATACTACATTTCCTCTATCTTCCAAGCCTACATACATTTTTACATACACTATAAGCTGTTCAGAGTTTTATTCCATCTGAATCTGTCTTATTGTGAATCTGTAATCAGTTTTTTACAATTGATTTAAATTGAAGTGTGGCTAGGACCAAAGCAACAGCCCTGGAACCTGGCTCTGCCCACCTCAGCTTCCCATCACAGCAGTGGTACCTTTACTGCCAGCTCTGGGAGCCTTGCTCACAACCAACTCTGGGAAGCAGTGGGCCTATGCCTCCATCAAAGAGCATGTAGCCCAGAAACCTTTCTTTTTCTGTCTGTACTAACAAAAGCTAAATCTGCCACACAGTGTGCTGCATGGCTTGGAGACACCTCTTTGTAGGTGTCTCTTTGTAGGGGGAATCCACAATGCCATAGGTCAAGTCCACAAGTTGGGAATCAGCCATACTATAGCTCATGGCTTGCCTGAGAAACACAACTAGAAAGCTGTTTTTAGCTCCATTTTAGAATCATTTTTTAATGTTCTCTCAAGTTTTAGGTGGAAAGTTGGGCCAACACGTTGGGCAGCTAAATGTAGCTGGAAGTTTCTCAGGTCCCACCTGGCTCCACAGTCCTGCAGCCACTTATAAAATAACCACTTAGAGACTTAATATTATATGCAAACTGTAGGGCCTATGGCTTAAGTTTCTTTCTAGCTAGCTCTATCATCTTGAATTAACCCATTTCTATTAATCTATGTATTGCTACATGGCTGTGGCATAACCAGTCTGTTGGCATGTTGCTCCTTGGGCAGTGGGCTGGTGTCTCCCCTGACTCCTCCTTTCTCATTCCTGTCTCTCTTCTTGGATTTCCCACCTGGCTGTAAGCTTTCCTTCCATAGGCCAAAACAGCTTTATTTTTTATCCAATTGGAGCCACACATATTCACAGCATACAGAAAGACATTCCACAGCAACTGTCTGATGATTTCTATATGTTCTATTCAATGCCTTTAGTATCATAGTATTAGCAGGTAATTGATTCACCAAGCAGTAGTTAAGAGGCATAGAAAATGAAAGGACTTTAGTTGTGTCTGATCCCATGATAAGATGATTTTCTTTGAGATGTATTTATAAATTATTCTAATAGTTGTTTCATCATCTACCCCAATCATTTTGAAATGCATATGCTGAAGTGATAATATGTATTATCATCCCATTTCACTGAGGCAGAAGCCAACAGTCCATGTGAGCAGTACATAGAAATATACGTTAACCCTTCAAGAACGTTTCAAAATTGCACATTCAAATGACATGGCTCTTTTAGAGGAGCTCTCAAAAGGAGTACTTATTTTTGTGAAAACCCAGCTGCCACTACAAGACACTTCATGCTGAAGGCAAATTGTCAAATATGAAATGCAGGATATACAAGGCAGGTGTTGGACAGATTAAAGAGCCCACAGCAAATGGACTGTGTTGTTGCTGGTTAAAGTGCATTCTCAGAAACTCACTGCTCAGTGCTAACATAGACAGCCCAATCAGCTCTACACATTAAAGCAAAAAGGCAAAGAAATCTACAGAGATGAAACTCTGACTGCAAAATCTGAAAACACGTGGCTGTATTTTTAGATCTGTCAAAGATTGACTTGCATTTGCAGTTTTACTAGCAAGGGTTTAATATAAAATTAGTCTATATGTAGTATTTTCATATTTTGTGTAGCTGGGCCATCTATTGTCTTACCCAATATTTCTAGAAAGGTACATTCCCTTTATTCACTACAATTTACCCTTTTCAACTGTCCTCTATCCATTGTATAGTATGTTTGGTGCAAATGTATGGGAAATGGAATTTGCTATTTTGTAACCATCACACTATCTGAAGAGTAAGCAGGTGATGAACAGGTGGAAAATATCTTCCCTCTGGAATCCAAATAGAAAAGCTTTTTAAATTTTTTTCTTCCATGTGTGGGAAAGCTTGAGTGTGGAGAAAATGAAGACTTCTCCATGTCTAAAACAGACACAATCTGGCTATTTTCATGGGCATATCTTTATTATGTCATGGATGACAATGTATGTGTGTCAACACATACATATGTGTGGTTGAGAAGCACATGAGTGAGCAAAGCTTCAGCATAAAGCTGTTGCTCTGTTTTTAACTACAGTCTTCCTAAACGTACCATCAGTCATTCGAGAACCATATTACTGAGGGACATTCAAATGTCAACGAGGACCATTACATCATTGCTTGTCTAATACTCTGAATTATGACTAGATCTAATTCTGATCAGATAAGGATCTTCCTGCTCATGTTTTCCTGCTCATGTTTTCCTGCTCGTGTTGCTAACTCAACTCTAGGGACTGCTTTCCAAGCTGGGGTAAACAGTAAACATATTATTGATGATGGTGCCAGAAAGCTAACAGGTTCCCACGCCCATCATGTTGGACAGGAGTCCAGCAGTGACACAGTTCAGAGTCATTTGTTCAAGTGTCTCCGAGAAATCAGTAAAGAATAGGTGAAGTTTTTGTCAAGTTCAAATATTCACTAGAACATTTCTCAGCTCTGTGTAAGTTTTTGGGTTCATTGAACTGACCGAGTTAGCTGGAGTAGGGGGGATATTGTGTTTGTGTGGGTTTGTCTCATTAGAAGACACAGACTCTTGTCTGGGCTTTGTGAAATTCTTGCTGTCCATCTTCGTCCCTGTGCACTCCAGGACGACACCATTGTGATGATGATGAAATGAAGTGTCCAAAGCACTTGGGGACCAAAGAGTAGAAGCTCTTCCTCTGTGTCAGCTACCTTTCCTCAGCTTCTTAAAATGTGGTGGGTCTACTTTATAATCTGTATCTAGATCAGGGTGCAGGGCCACTAACAAGAAAATGGCTTGTGCCCAAGGTCACATGCCCAAGAAGTGTGAAGGAAAATAGAGTCCCAGCTTCCTGATTTAAAATCTAGTCCTCTTCAAGTGTCTGTGCAAGCACAGAAATCCTGCAAATTATACTGTAATTAGGCACTCCTAAACTTTCAGGCAATGTGAAATAGTGAATTTGTCCAATTACCTCAATAATTTAAGCCTCCAAAATATCAAAACACTTTTATGTTGATGTCTGAATATATTCAGCCAAATATCTGAATAATTGCACCAATTATTCATATCATTTTGAATATATGTATAAATCTGGTCTTTTTGTGGGACAGGGATGAGGGCAGGCCCTGAGTTATGTCTCCAATTTTCCAACATAAATAGAGAGTATCAGTTTTCATTTTCCCCTTCTAATTTGTTTCAAAATCCAGTGGCCTTGTTTTTATTAAATTGAAAGTTTATGGATAAATGGGAAAATCTTTACTGAAATATGGGACTTCCCACTGTAATTTTGGTTTGAAATTGGCTGCTCACAAGTACGACTTCATATAAGCATAACATCATGTGCAAAGACATGGCTTTCTTTGGGGACAGTAGTGAGAATGGGGGACACTTAAGAACATGGTTCTTTTTTTCAAATCCTTTCAGCTTTTATTCTATTTATAGAGTTGAATTCTGATCTTGGATTAAATGTTTCACCTCTGCTAAAAGGTGTTATATTCAAATCAACCCAGGACAAGGCTGATATCAGGAGAGGGTTAAAATTACAGTAACTCAAGACTAGGAGAAATCCACCCCTTCTTTTTTTCTGATCTTTACAAACCATTTACCTATTTCAAGAAAGAATTAAGTTCTGATTTTATATGCCTCAGCTATAGCCCCAAACTGCACATGATATCAACATTAAAATAGACATTGACCAGGTTTGGAAAACAACCCACTAAAGTTTTTGAAACTATAGAAATATACATCAATTAAGACAGATTAAGTGTAGTTAAAAACCCAGTGTCTGTGCTAACAAAATCTGTCAGCCCACTGTCATTTATGCTTTATAATAAGCACAGCACAGAGCACGAGGTGGGAATAACATTACCATGGATTGACAAGTCTATTGTGCTTTGAGCAGGTTCTGCACAGAAAGCAGTAATGAAAGTGTCTTTGTTCACCATAGAGTCTGTGTATACAATGGTCCCCGGAGACGAGGAAGGAAGAGACACAGACACAATTATGGCCTCCTGAAAGACTGTGCCCAGCCAAGAGCCATGCTTGCAAATTCCCTCTGTTCTGGGTGATAATAAGTTCTCAGCTCCTCTAGTCAACTTCCTGCTTCTTGATTTCAAGTCTGGTTTATCTGAAAGTATCAAATGTTCCTTCAAGTTTCACAATATGGATATACAGAAAAACATGACATGGTTCTGCCTTGGCTTTTACTGGTCCCATCTTTGGAATTTTCAGTGTGTGCGCTGCAGAGTTTCTATACTCTCTTACTAAATGAATCTCTTCAGTGTGTAAGGGTGGAGGATGGCATTTCTACAGTGGAGACTCAGGAGATAAGGAGTCCATACATAACCTGAGAAGAGTTTCATTGACTAGACATGAACAAAGTATGAGAGATAGAGCCAGTGAGAAAGTTAGCAGGAAAAGTCAGTTGCCGTGCAAACCTGATGAGCTACCTGAACTAGATCCCTGGGCCCCGTGTGATGATGGAAGGAGGGAACCAGCTCCACAGTGCTATCCTCTAACTTGTACATGTGGGCCTGGATAGCTGCCCCTTTATGGAAAGGTGATAGCTATCTATCTGTCCATCTGTCTGTCTGTCCATATATTTATCTTCTATCTATCTATCATCTATCATCTATCTGGATCATCTATCTATATATTTATATATCGATCTACCTACCTCTCCATGATCTATCTATTGATTTAACTCTATCTCTTTCTATATATCTGTTTTTCAGTATAAACATAAATAGCATTTTAAAGAAACAGAGAAAATAATCAAACAAGATGTAGCTACAGTTTAATTTCTCAATTTTAAGGGGGGAAAACTCCCTTGTTCTTGGAGCAATCTGACACCACTCATTACTTTAACCTAGAAAGACTATCTTTGAACTAAACATGTTAGAAGAGAAATAAAAGCCATTTGGCAAGTTACAGTCACAAAAATGCAGATATAAAAGTTATATTTAAATGTCAGCTCCAAAATTCTATGTACAGGAATTTTTCCCAAGAAAATAATCAGTCCAGAACAGACTTGCCTAAAGTTGTATAATGTGTTTGAACAAGATAAAATAAAGCATTTATCTAATATATTACTGTGTGTATATGTATAGAGATATCTAATAAGTGCATTTTATTCCATTATATACAATGGAATATATGTTGTTTATATATTATATAACTCATATATATATAGTAGAAAAATGCAGCAATTAAAATGGTATCTTTGAAATAATTTTACTGTAAATAATCTTACTGTTCTAGCAGTACACCAGATCGAACTCTGGTAATATCATACAAGTATATCTGCTTTCATTAACCTCACAGTCTAGCAGGAATAGGAAATAGAAATATTTATTTGAATTATGATATATTGTTAAATGTTAACTGAACCAAAAAACAAGATGAAAATATTGTACTTTCCAAACATGCCTTGTATTTGCTATTTATTGCTATGTAACAAATGAGTCCCAAACAACAATCACTTATGTATCACTATATAATGGTGATTAGCTGGAATACCTCTACTCTATATGTTTCAAATCTTGCTCATTCTCCTTGAAGCAACAACTTGAGTATGTAATTTCATGGTGATTTTGGAGATACAAGAGGCAATGGATACAGGGGAGACACTGGAGACAGTGGACACAGGGGAGACATTGGAGACAGTGGACACAGGGGGACACAGGGGAGACACTGGACACAGGGGGATACTGGAAACACTGGACACAGGGGGACACTGGAGACACTGGACACAGGGGGACACTGGAGACACTGGACACAGGGGGACACTGGAGACAGTGGACACAGGGGAACTGAGACACTGGACACAGGGGGACACTGGAGACAGTGTACACAGGGGGACACTGGAGACACTGGACACAGGGGAGACACTGGAGACAGTGGACACAGGGGGACACTGGAGACAGTGGACACAGGGGGACACTGGAGACAGTGGACAAGGGGAGATACTGGAGACACTGAGACACTGGACACAGGGGACACTGGAGACACTGGACACAGGGGGACACTGGAGACAGTGGACACAGGGGAGACACTGGAGACAGTGGACACAGGGGGACACAGGGGAGACACTGGAGACATTGGACACAGGGGGACACTGGACACAGGGGAGACACTGGAGACACTGGACACAGGGGACACTGGAGACATGGACACAGGGGGACACTGGAGACACTGGAGACAGTGGACACAGGGGGACACGGGGAGACACTGGAGACACTGGACACAGGGGGACACTGGACACAGGGGAGACACTGGAGACAGTGGACACAGGGGGACACTGGAGACACTGGACACAGGGGGACACAGGGGAGACACTGGAGACAGTGGACACAGGGGGACACAGGGGAGACACTGGAGACAGTGGACACAGGGGGACACTGGAGACACTGGAGACAGTGGACACAGGGGGACACTGGAGACACTGGAGACAGTGGACACAGGGGACATGGAGACACTGGAGACACTGGACACAGGGGGACACTGGAGACACTGGAGACACTGGACACAGGGGGACACTGGAGACAGTGGACACAGGGGGACACTGGAGACACTGGAGACACTGGACACAGGGGGACACAGGGGAGACACTGGAGACAGTGGACACAGGGGGACACTGGAGACACTGGAGACACTGGAGACAGTGGACACAGGGGGACACTGGAGACAGTGGACACAGGGGGACACTGGAGACACTGGAGACAGTGGACACAGGGGGACACTGGAGACACTGGAGACAGTGGACACAGGGGGACACTGGAGACACTGGAGACAGTGGACACAGGGGGACACTGGAGACAGTGGACACAGGGGGACACTGGAGACACTGGACAGGGGACACTGAGACAGGACACAGGGGACACTGGAGCATGACGGGGACTGGAGACACTGGACAGGGGACACTGGAGACACTGGACACAGGGGGACACTGGAGACACTGGAGACACTGGACACAGGGGGACACTGGAGACACTGGAGACACTGGACACAGGGGACACTGGACACTGAGACAGTGGACACAGGGGGACACTGGAGACACTGGACACAGGGGGACACTGGAGACAGTGGACACAGGGGGACACTGGAGACACTGGAGACACTGGACACAGGGGGACACAGGGGACACTGGAGACACTGGACACAGGGGGACACTGGAGACACTGGACACAGGGGAGACACTGGACACAGGGGGACACTGGAGACACTGGGCACAGGGGAGATACTGGATACAGGGGGGACACTGGAGACAGTGGAGACAGGGTGACAGTGGAGACACTGGACACAGGGGGACACTGGAGACAGCTGTCACAGGGAAGCTTTCTTATGTCTTAGTTTGTGATTATTGAAAATGAGAAAGGCCCTAAGAGATATAGGTGGTGGCATTAGTTGTCTCAATAGTAATATTTACTGTAACTTTCTGTTTTTTCCTGTCATTTTCTCTTAGTGCTTTAACAATGAAACCATACTTCTTTTATGATCCTATCACAATGAAAAGTTACTTCATTAAGGAAAACCTACATATTCAAACAATGACATTTTATTTGCAACAGCAGATATCCTGAATTTTACTTTTACGTGTATATGCTCACCTAAATGCTAAGGAGTGAGAGAGAAGTGGCTCACATCCTAAGATTTTCACTTTCTTCTCTTATGGGAGTTCTGCCTGTGGCACATGACAGGAATACTGTCCTGTCTTCCCTCCCTGATTTTCTCCTTCTTCTCCCACAGACAAATGCTTCTTTCATTTCCCAAGGGAAGGCATAGGGAGCCCGTCCCCTCCATTTTTGGGTGCCATGAATAGACTGAGTGGAACATGTTTCTAGTGAATCACTTTCCCAATTAGGCTAAAATATTAAAGACAAGTAACTTGAGAAGGAAACTCGCATTTCTCTAGCACTTTGCAGCAGATGTATCCTATTGACTCTTTATTTTATTGCTTAATGACTGGATCTGAAGTAATTGCACCATTTGACAGGTATTTATTTGTAAAATGTGATTCATTCAGGCAGACACTTGGAGAATGATTTTCATGCCAACAGTTAAAATTGTGTAGGCTGGGGAGCCGCTTCAAAAGATGCAAACATGCATGTAAATTCCATGCATCAAGCACATCCACTTTCAGCTCTTTTAATTTTAGAAATATTCCAGTTGACAATGAGTGCTAGTGAGCCAGCAGCGGGGACTTCTGGACCTTAATCAGCCACAATCACTGGCACAGTTCAGAATTAATTTCCTAACCATGAATCACCTGCAGACAATGAATCACATTTTAGAGGATTTTGCCAAACAAAACAATCCGTCATGCCCTGTACAACTTTTGAGGACAGCGCCATGGAAACTCATTTGACTAGCATAGTTGAAATAGTGAGAGGAAAAAGAATAGTGCAGGACAGTGAGCAAGTGATCTATGTCTGTGAGATGTTCTATACAGTAAACGTAGACATTTCCACTCACCCTTTACCTGAGAAGAATTTAAAATTATTCAGATTCTTCAACTGAAGAAGTATTTTAATAAAACAGCCATGTCCCTTTCACACACACACACACACACACACACACACACACACACACACACACAGTAATTATCAACATGATTGTCTCAATATTCAATTCTCTTTGTCAGGTTTAAAACAAAGACACAAACTACATCTGTTTGTTTCCAAGCATTATGAAAAATTAGATCATTTTGTTCTTAAAAAATAAAATATTGATGAGCATGGGAGATCCTTCCATTTTCTGATATCTTCTTCAATTTCTTTCTTTAGAGATTTAAAGTTCTTATCAAAAAGGTCCTTCACTTGTTTAGTTAGTGTTATCCCAAGGTATTTTATATTATTTGTGTCTATTGTAAAGGGTGATGTTTCTCTGACTTCTTTCTCAGTCCTTTTATCATTTGTGTATAGGAGGGCTACTAATTTTTTTGAGTTGGTCTTGTATCCTGCCACTTTACTGAAGGAGTTTGTCAGCTATAGGAGTTCCTTGGTAGAATTTTTGGGGTCACTTATGTATACTATCATATCATCTGCAAATAGTGAAAGTTTGACTTCTTCCTTGCCAATTTGTATCCTTTTGATCTCCTTTTGTTGTCTTATTGCTCTAGCTAGAATCCTGTACAATAAAGGAATTTCTGGAGGCATCACCATCCTTGTCCTCAAGCTCTACTATAGAGCTATAGTAATAAAAACAGCTTGGTACTGGTATAAAAACCAACATACGGACCAATGGAATCGAATTGAAGACCCTGACATTAATCCATGCACATATGAACACCTGGTTTTTGACAAAGGAGCCAAAACTATACAATGGAACAAAGAAAGTATCTTCAACAAATGGCGCTGGCATAACTGGATGTCAATATGTAAAAGATTACAAATAGATCCATATCTGTCACCATGTACAAAACTCAAGTCCAAGTGGATCAAAGACATGAACATAAATCCAGTTACACTAAACTTAATAGAAAAGAAAGTAGGAAGCACTTTTGAACGCATTGGCACCGGAGACCATTTCCTAAATAAAACACCAACAGCACAGACCCTGAGCACAACAATTAATAAATGGGACCTCTCGAAATTGAGAAGCTTTTGCAGGGCAAAAGACACAGTCAATAAGACAAAAAGACAGCCAACAGAATGGGAAAAGATCTTCACCAACCCCACATCTGACAGAGGATTGATCTCCACAGTATATAAAGAACTCAAGAAACTAGACATCAAAATACTGAACAGTCCAATTAAAAAATAGGCTAAAGAGCTAAACAGAGAATTCACAAAATAAGAACTACAAATGGCTGAAAGACATTTAAAGAAATGCTCAACATCCTTAATCATCAGAGAAATGCAAATTAAAACGACTCTGGATACCACCTTATACCTGTCAGAATGGCTACGATCAAAAACACCAATGACAGCCAATGTTGGAGAGGATGTGGAGCAAAGGGAACACTCCTCCACCATTGGTGGGAATATAAACTTGTACAACCACTGTGGAAATCAGTATGGCTATTTCTCAGAAAATTAGGAATCGAACTACCTCAAGACCCAGCCATCCCACTCTTGGGCATATACCCAAGGAATGCTGATTTATACCATAAAGATACATGCTCAGCTATGTTCATAGCAGCACTATTTGTAATAGCCAGAACCTGGAAACAGCCTAGATGCCCATCAACGGAAGAATGGATGGAAAAAATATGGTACATATACACAATGGAGTACTACTCAGCAGAGAAAAACAATGAAAGCATGAAATTTGCAGGCAAATGGATGGAACTAGAAAAAATCATCCTAAGTGAGGTAACCCAAACCCAGAAAGACAGTCATGGTATGTACTCACTCATAAGTAGATTCTAGATATAAAATAAAGAACAATCAGACCACAAAATGAAATAAAATAAAATAAAATATTGAACATTCTACATATGTGGTGTGAATAAGAATGACCCCTGTAGGTTCATGTGTTGGAATACTTTGTCTCCACTTGGTAGAACTATTTGGGAATGATTAAGCATGGCTTGTTAGAGACGGTTTATCATTGGAGTGGACTTTGAGGTTACAATAGACTCCTCTCTCTTTGCTCATGCTTATGACTCAAGATGTGAGCTCTCAGCTACTACCCAAGCACCATGTCTGTCTGCCTGCTGTCATGATCCTCACCATGATGGTCATGGACTCTAACCCTCTGAAATTGTAAGTTCCAAATAAACTCTTCCTTTTATAAGTTGCTTTGGTCATTATGTCTTATCCCAGAAATAGAAAAGCAAGACAACATAATATCAAAATTAAAAGTGATCATTTATAAAGGAAAATTTTGCAAATCAAATTTGATTGTAGAACTGAAGGTGTGGCTCAAAAGATACTGTTTACTATACAAAGAGGAGAACCAAAAGTGGGATCCACAGAACCCACATAAAAGCTGGAAAGGCAGGGCAGGTGTCTACTGTTACAGCATTTTGTTCACAAACTGGATCTATGAGTCAAGCTGTCTGGTTAGTATAGCTGGATTCAGCAAGCTCCAGATCAGCAAGAGCTCCTGCATCCATTAACAAACTGGAAATGGATAGAGGAAATATTGGATCAACCTCTGGCTCCATAAGCATGTGCAAACAAATATACATATGCACACATGTATGACTTCAGACATATGAACATGTGCACACAAACACACATAAACAACAAGCAAATGACAATTTGATTGCTCTAAGTGTTAAACTAGAACATTAAAAATGATACACAAAATAAAAATAAAGGCCTTGCCAATATAAGTTGTTTGACATCTGGAGCTGAGTCACACATAAAGAATAAAGAGTATACAAGTTGTCAACAAGAAAGAAACACAAATAATAAGAATTTGTAGAGTCATTTTTAGAGAAATAATAGAAACTTAAACTATCTTAAATGTCCTTTGCTGTTATTGATATTACCATCTATTATCATTATAATGATATCATTATTATCACTATTATCATTATAATGATAATCTATTATCATTATAGATTTACCCACTGTTGACACACACAGAAAGAAGTAATATTCATGTCATATGTTACAGGATAAAATAATTTTCTAGACAGGCAACCAACATTCCATTTTGGATAATGAAAATGAGTATACCAGACTATAAGGCTCCCATAGTCATTCAGTTGTTAGGCTGGTAAATCAACCACATTAAACATTAAGGCCATGGAGTGAGGCCAGTGGTAACAACTGTGACTTCCATGCCATTTGGTTAGACCATCCTCTGACTTCACTACAGACTTCTAATCCTGGTGCTTGTCTGTCACCTCAGATTGCCTTAACAGGCCTATACATTTCTCGTCCAGGGTTCTCATTATCATAGTGAGTGCTTTGAAAGGTCTGTGTTCAACTCAAACCAACCAAGGCTCTCAGCATATTGGATACTTGCCCAGTGCCTTTTAGCTTCCTGACAGGTGCCCTTGGATATCCATAAGCAAGTTGTAAATTAGGCACTTGGGTATTACCTGATATTGTTCCAGTTTCAAAGATGCAAACTCAGACATTATGATTATTTGACCCCCAATTCTTATTCTCTGCCTATTGCATTAATGTCAGCCACTTAGCTGTTTGAAGACATATCATGCAGAGCCTTGCAGAGTCTTCTGTTGCTCTGTAGGGTCATTTGTTGCACTGGATAGTTGATTCCTGGAACAAAGCATGTAGTAAAGATGCCATCTTCATCAAACTTATCCTTATGTTCTTGACAATAGAAGATAACAGTTATATTGGTCAATGGCTTCAAGTCCCTCACTGGTTCCTTCTACTGTCCTTGTTTTAATATCCTAACTTCCCTAATCACTATACTGGTACACTTCATGCCTGAAGGAACCAAGCCACTCTTCTCTCACCATATTCACCTCAGGAAATGAAAATAATTGAAATCAATCTCCCAAGTATGTATGTAGACACCACAATAACCCATGGTTTCCACAGACACAAATGCGTCCTCATCATTTCCTGGTAAACCATTTTTCTACCTTTTTCTGGAGCCTTTCGCGCACTGTTTGGTACCACTGCAAACAAACAAGCATGTCTGACAATGTTGGCACCCAAAAGCAGCTAGTTTCAAATAGTCCCACAGGTGAATTCACTGCAGCATGGTGGGGCTGACAGACGATGCTCATTCTTGTAACCTGCAGTCATTCTTCTTTATTTACTCAGAACTCGGGGAAGGAGGCAAATACAGAGGTTCTGGGCCTCTGTTGGATTGAATGAATCTATTTTGCCAAGGAGCCAAACATTTTGGGGTCATTAACCTGAACTGCTACTCAGCAGCAACATTTAAAGCTGTGCATACAGAAAAACATCCATGGGTAACCTTCCTTGGGTGCCTGAGGAGAAGCTGTAGCCCAAGTGATCAGGAGACTGGTAAACCCTGCAGGACTTGACATAATTATTTCATGTCATTTTGCCTTGGTTTTCTATTTGTGATGTGTGCCTAGTTATGCTAATTGAGCACAATTGGAAGGATTAAATAGGGCAGTATATGTGAAATATCTGCAATAGTATCTAGTACCCATAAGCACTTAGATGTTAGTTGCAGATCTCATTTTTGTCTCTATCTCTCCAACACTAGCCTTCCTCACAATGCTCCTAGGTTTGCAGTTTCTTTGTGTTCTTTTCTTTGCTTTATCTTCCTCTATAACTCCATTCAACCAGTTCTCTCCAAAGACATTAATGACCTTAAAACAAAATCTCCTAGACTTTCTCTTACTCCTATTTGTCCCATTGGGATCACTAATACTACTGGCCATCCTAACATATTCTTCTGTGCCTCTCTTGCTAGAATTTACAGGAAGGCTCACAACACTAAACTTTTCCTTCAGGTTGTATCTTCTCATTCTTTTTTTAAAAAAAAAAAAATGGTTTCTCTGTGTAGCTTTGCGCCTTTCCTGGAACTCACTCTGTAGTCCAGGCTGGCCTCGAACTCACAGAGATCCACCTGCCTCTGCCTCCCGAGTGCTGGGATTAAAGGTGTGCGCCACCAACACCTGGCCTTTCTCATTCGTTTTTACAAGATTCAGAGCTGTGATTTCAGGATTGGTGTTTCCAAGGGCCTATCACAGTCTTTCTTTTCCTGCTCTTTATACTTTGCCTGGTATACTGAGTACATTCTCATGACATCACCACCTCTGTAGTTTAGGGTGAAAACTAAGCTAATACAATAAAAGGAATGGCTTAGAAATTAAGGTTGCTCCCCATCATGCCACAGATTCAAGTTTCACGTGGTCCAGGACAACAGGCAGCTCTACTGCCCAGAGCCATCCAGAGTCCCCATGCCATGCTGTATCTCTGCCCCAGTTCGTTACCTGTGTCTGTGGTCAGAAGCTGCACTACTGTTAAGTTTGGGGTCTTAAGGAAAGGAAAAATGAAATCAGAAGTGTAAAAGTGGGAACTGATATTAAATCAAATACCTTTATATTGGAAACAATATAATCCAAAAGGATGCATGGCCCATTGGTAAGGGTGCAGCTAAATAACAACATAGCTCCACCAGGATGCCTGGGAGATATGGCCTTTGTTTAGACATTTCATCAGAAGAGGGAAAGGATAGATTTTAGTGGGCAATCAGCAGTCTCTGCCACACAATCTTAAGTCACAGAGATTCTGATCATTCATTTTACCTTCAAGCTTATACATACAACTGCTTCCTGGACATTCTCACATGGATCTTCCCCTCTTACACTTTAAGTTGTGTGTTCTGAATAGCATTTATTACCTCTGTTGGAGTACATTCATTACATACTATATTCATGACACACTGTACCTGGTTTCACAGGATGTTCTCACCCGTGTATGATATCTGCATCTATGTTCCTCCCAATGCTCACTCCCATCTCCTTTCTCTTCCTTAATCATACCTTTAGTGCCCCCTGCTCCCCTAGAGAGTTTGCTTCTATGTTCATATCATATGTGAACACATTATTTTATGTATTATATAAAATCAACTACCCACAACTCAGAGAAAACATACAATGTCTTTCTGAATTTTTCTTGACTTCTTTAATATAATCTCCAGTTTCATTCATTTTTCTGCAAATGAAATCATTTTGTTCTTCTTTATGGCTACATCAAATTCCATGGTGTGCACATATTGCATTTTCTTTTTCCATTCCTCCATTGATGGACACCTAAGGTGATACTGTGAGTTAGTGATTATGAATAGTGCTATATTAAGCATCAATGTGCAAGTATCCATGATGTGCACACCTGAATCATATCATAGGTGTAGTTCTGTGAAGGCCCTCCATACTGATTCCATAGCGTCTATGTTAACTAACAGTCCCACCAGCAGTATGCCTTTCCGTTTTCTCCGCACCCTCACTAACACTTGTTGTTACTTTATGTGCTATGGTCCACATATACTAGTTCTCCCCAAACAGCTCTTATTATCTAGTTTCTTATCACAATACTACAAGTAATGGTATCCATCCTTGACCCTGTGCCTCCGACCCTCTTCATTCATGCATATAGGAGATGCTACAATGATTTCTCCCTGATGGCTCCTCTCAAATCCTTCTTCTCATCGTTCTCAATCCTCATCACTCTCAAAACCTCAGGCCTCTGACATTGGATGGCCTTCATTATGTCTTTGGACTATAATTATCCCAAGCAAACTTACAAACATTCCTTATTCTATGACTCTTACTCCTTGGTTTTGAAAAGAAGCACATAGATAGGACAAGACAGTTATCTAAATCTACCTGGTATCGCAAGAGAGATTACAGGGAGGGCATCTAAAAGTTTAATTGAGCCACTTCACTCTTGATTGAAACTCGAAGAGTTCTTCCTGTTGGATACTGTTGGATGACAAAACCTTTACAGGGGACATGCAACACGCATGTCTTCTCACCCCAGATAGGGAGCACACAACAGTCCAAAATACGGATTCCATCAAAGTCCAACTCCATGGCTTGTATTGGGGTTACTTACAGGAATATGGGCAGAAGTTACTTCCACGAGTAGAAATACTCAGAAATAGCTGCCTCACCAAAGCTCAACCTAGCATGGGTGACAGCTCACCAAATCTGGGAACCTGGAGAACATGGCAAAGGCTGTGTCAACAGGTTGTAGAGTGTCTCTTCCGAGTGACTCCATTGATCTAAACCTCTTCCAGGCAGCGGTCTGATCTCAAGAGTCTTCTCTGCAGCTAAGCTTTGTCTGAGAGGGACTCTCAGCCTTTATTGCTTACTCTGGCAGGGAGGAGCATAATAAATCTGGTCTCTTTCAGGGATTTCCTGAAGCTCTTTTGAGTTGTTTACCTTCCTGCTTAAGGAGCTTCCCTGTAAGATGTACTGCTTCAATATGAGAGAAAATTTACATAATAAGTGTTTGTAGAGAGGGGTTAGCTGTACTCCCAATGTAAAGTCAATAGATTTCTCCTCCAAAGAACAAATGTAGAGTCACCACACTACCTCGTGAACTATAGAGATCAGGAATGTCACGTGTTATGGTTTTTCTTAATCTTGCCTCTCCTGCCTCAAGACTGCTGACCCCCAAATCACTTAGCCTGACTTTCCTCATGTATTATGCTTTTCTATGTAAAGTCCTGAACAGATTGCTTCTATTTGACTGTAATCCACCCCCTAAGCAGACATTTTATATAATCCCTAGCCAAGCCTCAGAGAGACTTCCTGTCCTGTGCTCCAGGCAATCATAGGACTCACACTTATGTCTGGGATTAGGTGCATTTTACAATTTTATAAGCCTTCTTAGCAACTTTTGCTTTCCCTCTAGACTTTTGTTATAATTGAATTCATTATTTATTTCATCACAAAGAATGTACACCATCGGAGGATAAAGACTCTTTTGTTCTATGTTGTGTCTGAAAAATGAGGATGGATTTTAGAATACAGTAGGTGCTCAACAAAGTTATTAAGATTTGGATGCCTGAATGATTAGGACTGAGATCAAAAGAACCACAAGTTACAATTGTAGAGTTCTTACACAGTTAAAATCAGGACAAGCACATCAATTGCATTTACTAGAATAGTTTTTCATTTAGAAAATAACCTAAGAGCAGATTCAGAGTAATGGATTAAACATCATATGTCAAAATTGGCAAGGATATGGAAACATCAGTGTCTGCTTGCCTTCTGGGCTCTCTCTGTTGCCATAGACCATTTGCACAATGTGCTCTGGCCAGAGTCCTGCAGTTTCCCTCATGGAGGCCTTTGTGGTAGGAGTTATGAGAAAATGGTGAGCACAAATACATTAATCTGTCAGCTGGTCTTATTCTTCATTTTATGTCAAACCTGTCTCAGGTCTTAGGAAGTAGTATTCCTACAACAATGAGTCATTCTAACACTGTCACTTGTCATGACTTATTATCATCCCTTATTTCTACTCCAGTAGACCCAACACCTTCTATATAATAGCACCATTCACACTGCTTTATTAGCATTTTCCACTTTGATACATTTTTGTAAAAATGACATGATGAAGTTGTACAGGGGAGTCCATACCTATAACAACAGCTATATGGAATGCTGTAGAAGGAATGTCATTTAAGCTCATGTGTTCAAGACCAGTTTGAGCATCACAGCAAGATCCTTTATAAGCAATGTGCTCAAATGTTAAAAATGTTTTAAAATAAGAAATGATGTGTTCTAACCTACAGTCGACAATGACAACATATGGGCATACACAAAATAAAAAGATAAAGCACTCCTTTAGGCTGTCTCATCAGCAACTGCACAGAAAACTTACATTTGACCTTGATCTCAGCAGGCATCCCTCTGGTATTGTGCTTGTAGACATCAGGAAGGAGCCTGGGGATGTTTGCTGATGCTCACGGATGTAGAAGTGTGTGAGCTGATGGCTGACTCTTCTAGGGATCGGATGGAAGCTCTCAATGTTTTTTCTGGTTTCACATGAACAGGGTCAGGGTGCAGACTCAAATACTTTTGTCCTCTTTGTTCACTTACTCCATTATTAGTCATGCTACTTTCGTGAACTTTTTTTACAAAGTCAATTAATCTACAAGCTATCTTACTAAGTTTTGTATACCCAAAGGGAAAAAGTTTGGAGAATATAATATAATGTCTGAAAGACCCACAAATCACACTGTTCATGAAAACTGGAACAGTTCTGTCTTGCTATGAAGGAACAATGTCTGGTCTACATCAACATCAAAGAGAAGCTCAGATCTGTCTCTAATTCTCCCTCAAAATATGTATGAAACTATGATATTGTAGATTAGTGACTTCCCAGTGAATCCTATGCTGTCCTGACAATCATGTTGTTTACTTCCCTGAAGGTTTATCTACAAATACCGTTCATTGACACTGCTGGGCAAATCACTGGGGGCTCTGCAGTATGGCTGCTCAGGAAATGTCTGGCTGCTGTAGTGCTGGTGGCTCTCTTCCTCTAAAGTCTCACAAGATTGCTTGTGGAAATGCTTTAGGTGAATGTTGATGGTATGTCAAGTTCAATCAATTGATCAGTAAATGTTTATGGAAAGACGAGAATTATCAATCCTGCTAGATTGACACACCCTTTTGCATTGACCAATGTGCTGTTCAGACAATGTCAGGAAGCCCCTTGGCTGACCACAGTGATTGCATCCTACTGCTTCTGGCTCTTTCTAAATAGATACCAATTAATCCACCAATAAGCACTTATATTGTAGGTATGCATATGCATCTTCTGGTCTACTGAATCAATAAATCAACTTTCATTATTCATCTTCTTTTATTTCTCCCTTTGCTTTGGACTTTGAAAACATAGTCTTGCTTGCAACTCAGACCAGCCTCAAACCATTCATAAGCAGCCTTCTCTGATTGGTTACAGACAGATGCTGCCATGCTCAGGCTCTCTTTCCATCTTGTACACACTTCTGCTCTTTCAATAACAAATTATATTAACACCTCACATTTTTATAAAACTGTGTGTCTAATAAAGTATTTTAATTTGTAACATTACTAAAGACACTAATGGATTTCCCATTTTATAGCTGAAGGACCATACTTCTCTGTTCTACTATAAAGGGATTGAGAATGTTGTCAGTGTGTAGAGTGCCTGGGTAGCACATATACAATGGCCTGGGTTTGATCTTAGCATTGCATAAAACTAGGCATGATGGTGTATACCTGTAATTTCAATACTTGGGATGTAGAAGTAGGAGGATTAGGAGTTCAAGATCATCCTCACCTACCGAACAAGTTCAAGGCCAGTCTGAGCTACATGAGACTCTGTCTCAAAGAACAAAGACAAAGAAAGGAAGGAAGGAAGGAAGGAAGGAAGGAAGGAAAAAGGAAAGAAGGGAAGAAAGAAAGAAGAGCTGAGTGTGGTGGCACACGCCTTTAATTCCAGCACTCAGAAGTCAGAGGCAGGTGGATCTCTGAGTTCAAAGGCAGCCTGGTTTAGAGAGAGAGTTCCAGGACAGCCAGGACTACACAGAGAGATCCTATCTTAAAAGATAAAACACAAAACAAAATGGCAGGCAGGAAGATTTTGTTTTAAAAATAAGTTTTGTTATGATAAGAAGTAAAATATTTTTTCCTTCAAATTTTCCTATTTTCTGCTTTCATCTCATTCTAAAGCAGAGTTTGGAGCCTGGTGCATTTCTGAGTCCTTGCTCCTATTCCTGGAGTGGTCACCCAAACTTTAGCATTTTCTTCAGTTCTCCTTATCTCACAGGAATTGCCCTAGTACAAGTCTGTGCGGGCCTGATTAGATTCATGGCTTTCCAAGCCTGTGTGCTTTGTTGTATTCAGAGAAAATTCCCACTGTTCGTCTCTTTGGCTCTTCTTTTTATTGCAGTATGGCTGTGGCCCTGCCATTCCACCCAATTCATGACTGACTTTCATGTCACTAAAATCAAAGATACAGTGCCCTCTACCTAAGGCTCAGGGATCATTGGAGAAGAGGCGGTAGAAAGATTGTTAAGGGCCTGAGACTGTAAATGGCTGTAAGAAAACATTGTTTTCTGTACCTGCATGTGTAAATTCACAGAGGTTGCTACAGCATGCACAAATTTGTGCAAGTCCAAAAAAGAACAAGTCTCAGTGTGGAGGGGGAAGGTGAGCACAATCCTAGCCCAGCCATGGAGCTATTGGCAATTGTTAGCTGCTAGCAGAGGGAGTTCTCTCAAAGACTGTAGGTCCTGGTATGTCAATCACACTCCAGTGTAGATCAGACCCTCAAGAACATTTAGAAAGCACGAATTAGTCTTGAAGGGAAAAAAAGACACAAAGTTGTATGGGTAAGGAAGAGGGGTGGATCTGAGAAGAGGTAGGAGAGGGGGTGAATATGATCAAAGTACGTTGTATGAAACTCTCAAAGAACTTAAAAAAAATAAATAGTAAACCAAGTGTCTTAGGAAAGCACTCTGTGACTAAGCTGTACCCCACGCCTGCTGAAAGTTTTGAAAATACTATTTGAATGAATCTTTAAAAAAAAAAAATCCTCTTTGTCTTTGAATCCTCAGGAAATAGAACAATATAGTGATAAACAAAGCCTGGAAGTGAAGTCAGATTATGTGATGCTGTGGTTTGGAGCCTGGGTATCCTCTAAGACTCGTGTATCAGAGCTGTGATTCCAGAGTGACAGAGTTAAGAGCTGGGTCTAGTGGGTTGCTGTAAGTTATAGCCCATGACACATGACGCATGAAAAGGATTGTGTGAGTCTGGAATGGAAAGCTCACACTCCTGATTCATTCCATGTGCATTCAGGCAAGGTGCAACATCGTGCTTCATCCACAAGATAAGGATGCCACTAGTAGGGAACAAGAGCTGGCTCAGCAATTAGAGCACTTGTCCTGTAAGCAGCAGCCTAATGACCAGACTTCACATCCCCGTGGACCCACATCAGTGCCAGTGGTGGTACTAGCCTGTCTGTACTTCCAGCGCTCTAGAGACAAAGATGGCAAATCCCTTAATTTTGTAGCTAGACTAGCTGTGCCAGTAGGCCCTGGGTTTAATTGTGGAACCCTGAATGGATACATAAGAGAAAGAATGATCGAAGAAGACTGCTGACATCAGCCTGCAGCTTTCACTGCACACACATGTGCCTGCACGTCCTTCCACAGCTGTCGATCTACACACATGAAGGTATTCACAGGAAAAAGAAAGAAGAGATAACAGTAGTATCTGCAGTATAGAATATGTGGGAATATTTGATGACTTAATATAAGCAAAGACCTGAGGGAATAGCTAACATATTAGTTAGTATACTACTAATTTTTTTCTTCTTTAATTACAATCTTTTCATTGATATCTGTGGTTCCTGCTGAACTTAAATATCAACTCCATTCACACCTCTCCATCACAGGTCCTTTCTTTAAAATCTTGGTCATCATGTACAACTTCCTTCTTTATGTGTCCACTTTGATGGCTCATATACCTCTTAAGCTCAACTTTACCCTCCACATTGGTAACCTCTGCACTAGGAAGCACAAGTATCTCATATGCTGCTTAAACTAGAATGCTGAGAATAACCTGTGATGTTAACACTGATACTGATCCCTGAGAAGTCAACATCCCATCTCCCTTTATAGCTATATTTAGACCTTGTGAATGGCTGTCACCTGCCATGTGCACTATTGTAGCTTTCAAAGGACTTGCTTCTCAGCACTCTGACCTCTTTAATTCCATTGTCTATGCATCTGGGAGAACACACTTTTCAAAGATGAGGAGGTCTTATGCTTAGAGAATCCTAATGTCTTCTTTACTCTCTCATAGTAAATATGGGCTAACACCTTGGCTGAAGTCTGAAGAAACACAGGTCTCAGTTTTCAGTTACCTCGTGCTCTTTTGCTTGCATTGGCCATTGTTTTATAGTATGAAAATCATTCAGTCTTCTCACTTCAGGGCCTGTGTACATGCCACATCTGTGGCTTCTTGACTGTGGCATCACACAGGAAAGCGTCAACTGATCTTCATGACCACATATGTTTTATATCCCTCTTGTTTATGCTTAACATGGTTATGCTTTTATATCTCTTCATGGCATTCTTTGATTACAACTGTCTCATAATAAACTACAAATTCAGTGAGACTGTACCTTCAGGAGACAGTGCTGCAACCAGGATTTCACCAATAGGTGTTTCCATAGCCACAGGGTGAATGAACTTCACCCTTAAGTCCTCCGAGCCCAGCTCTGTGTCTATAGAATAATGTCTGGGTCAGCATGGGTCTCATTTTGTAGAAGAGTTACCTGTGTGATATGTACAAGCTAGTTACAGCAGAGTTGCTAATAGCTCCGATTAAACCCTAGTATGCTTGAGTAGGCATGGCCACAGAATTTGAATTCAAATGAATTAGAGATTTGTTAGAGAATTAATCACTTGACTGACACATCTGCAGGGAAAAAAAGCACTTCAGAACATTCTCTCCTCATAAGATTTCTCAAACTGCAGCGTCTTGGCTCTCTATACTCACACATCAACGTGGTAGGACACCAACATGACAGGGTGACTTTTATTAACTGTGCAGCATTTGTGCTGTAATATAGAGTTTGTATTTGAATGCTTTCTTCCCCCAAGAAGTGGCTGTTTCAAATTATAATGACTAAATACAGACTACAGATACTCCCCAAAACCACAGTAAGAGAACAAGCTGGGAACTGCATTATTTTATCTTCAGAATGGCCAGAAATGTTTCAATCTTTATTCTTTTGATGACTTCATGGAGAAATACAATGTGGTTGACTTTATAAAAGAGAAGAGAAATTAAGATATTAGAAAAAAAAGAGGGGGTGGGAGAGAGGAAGGGAAGAAGGGAGGGAGGCAGGGAGGCAGAAAGAAAGAAAGAAGAACCCCCAACCTTCTTTTGAATTTTGCAACCCCATCACAATGCCTAAGAAGAAATAAATTGTTTTGTGGCTTTGATGTGCAAATATCAAGACAATAAATTTCTTCCATTACAAAATGATGACTGCCTGGAAAATAATTGTCCTATTAATATTATAGGTTTTTTTTTTTAAACCTTTGGACAGTTCATTTAAATGGCCACAAGAGAGCAGTAAGAAATTAAAGCTCAGTCAGTGACTCATAGTCACATTGATGTGGACTTTTTGCTATTAGGAAAATTTGAAAGCCAGATTGACTGATCTTGTTCATAGATGTAGAGAGACAATCCAGGACTCCATTCTTTCACTTTAAAGCTATTTAGTCAAGAAGGCAATGTTGACACAATCAGTTAATTTCCAGGAAAGAACCTTGAAATAGAGCTCCCAAGAAACCCAAGTTTAGTGTGAAATGGAAAAATATTCTCACCTAGAGCACAGAGGCGTCTTGAGAAGTTACTGGCCTGCCCCTGTGGAACATGCAAGACAGAAAGGTATGTGGACACTACACAGTCACATGGGAGATGTGGGCATCTGTTAGAGCATGGCCAGTATTTAAGAATGTCAGCAACCAGGAGCATTTTAAAGTTCTAATTCTACTCTTTCTTCTTGTAGTTTAACTATTGTATAAAGTGGTATATGAGGAGATTGTGGATATTTCTCAAATCCCTTTCCTAATTTCTATATACTCTGCCCTCTTTGCTCACACTAACTTTGCCATTTTTGACAAAGTATATTGGACATCATGAATTTTAAAAGTGAATTTAAAAAACGCGAATCCACAAATGACTAGTCACAGCATTAGTATTTGAGATGCTGCTATGAGTGAGTTCAAGAAAAGACTAACAACTGTCAAAAAAGAAAATGAAGTTACTCCAAGCTCAGCTAAAGCAGAATCACAGTCAATATGCATGTGAGAATTGGTCATGCTTAAACACTAAACAGCAAAAGGCAGGTTAAGATGGCAAATTTCACGTGAGTAAATAAGCACAGACTGGAAACAAACATGATGCTCTGTGTTAACAGAAAGATGGCACACAACAGGCAGAGCACTCATCCAAAGGACAGTTAGAAAAGGAATATAGGACAACCAGCTTTACAATGTGAATTTCCTTTAACTTAGTCACTTTCTCCCTGGGAATTAATGCTATGGAAACAATCAGACAAACTAAATTTAGAGATTCAATATAAGAGAGAATTAGAAAAGTAAAAACTATGTTTAAAAGAAAAAAGGCAGTAAAAATAAAGGTATAGGGATGAAGCTGGACTTTGATGAAAGACATTGAAAATATTATAAACATATACGTGCTGTCACTGAAAATGTGGGATGCATTTTAATTCATAGCAAGTTTGAAAACATCCTAAGTAATTCAACATAGAGGAAGAACCTGTGGCTGGTTGCATAGGAAAATATCTGTATATCATTTTCAAAGTAGCAATTACTCTTGGGGATGAGCCTTAAAATTGATTTCTCTCTCTCTCTCTCTCTCTCTCTCTCTCTCTCTCTCTCTCTCTCTCTCTCTCTCTCTCTCTGTGTGTGTGTGTGTGTGTGTGTGTGTGTGTGTGCGTGCGCACATGCTCGCTGTTTTTCACTTTTTCATAGAAGTTGAGATTTTTGTTTCCTTACTTGCTTTGGTTTTAAAACAATATGTTACTTTCAATTTCAGTAAAAACACAAAAAATCTATTTCTATCCTCAGAGGATCTTAAAAGTTAGTTTGGCAAATTCAGGAAAAGGTTGAAATTTGATCTCCACATATCAAGTGACAGTAAAAACATATTAATAAAATACAGCACATGTAATTTACAGTTTCTTAATATTACAAAAGAAAAATGCGTATTGAGAATTTTCCAGAGTAGCTATGGACGATATCTACAGTCAACATACACATGTAGGCTATTTTTTAAATCACTTCAAACAGATTTTTATACTTTTAAATGTAAAAGCTTTTGTTTTCAAAAGCAACAAGCTGTTTCTTACCATTATATTCATGAACAAGCCAGTAACCTGGCAGTTAACCCATTTCATTATTTTCTAGATGTTTTAACTGACTGTATGCCCATGAATTTTCAGTCGTATATTTAACCTGTTATTAATATAATGAAACACATTTCGAAAGCGACTTTACTTAATGTGGCCTCTGTCTGGCTGAGGATAGCTTCCCTCATCATGAGTCAGAATTTAGAGAAGGGCAAATCATTTCATATTTTGAAAAAGTATGCTTCTCAACACATGAGCAATTATTATTTTTTTACCAAGTTTGAATTACCTCTACAATTTTTTTAAATCATGAACTATCACATATTTCCTATGAAGCCGCTAATATATCATATTTAAGCCCACACTGCAAGATACATATTATTACCTCCAATTTATGATATTAAACTAATCATAGCAAGCACAATCCTTTGTCCATTATGACTGTAGTGAAGCTAGAAAGTATCCCATGAGTGAGCTCTATTGCTCCTATAGCAATTCATGTTTCCTTGGAAGAGACACTCTCCTTCAATTAATAAAAAATTGGGGTGAATTTCCTTATATTGGGGAACCCTCCTAGACAGGAAAAAATATTATTTTCTTCCTGCTTAAAATTTTAGGGAATGAGAATCAGACTGTGATGGTGGGTACAAGGCAGGGTAGACCAGTAGGCCAGTTGGGAGCCTTCTCCTCTGCTTCCCCCAGCTGAAGTGAACAAACTGGGGTTCTGTCTCAGGAAAAAGCAATTGTGTCATGGAGATGTGAGACCAGGCAAGGAAATAAACGCCACTGTTTTATCCATCACAACTGAAAATGTAGTTTTAAGGCGCCAATTCAATGTTATTTGGTAGTCATAGCCTTCACGTATTCTCGTTGTGGGCTCTAGGCTGTCCTGGAGACAGGAAAGAGTGGGAGCAGTGCTGTCACATCTGAGCAAACGCAGTCGTCATCTTCAGTCCTCCTTCCAGCTTATGAAAGAAAGTCTTCTTCTTTTATTACTTCTCCCGACAACGACCTTTGCTCTTCTTGATAAAAAGCTTTTCGGAACTTCTGAGGATCTCCTGGTTCTTAACACAATCTCTGCCCATCTGTCCTTTCTGTTTCCTGAATTTCACAGTTTTTGCTCTTTACACTGTTTTTTTTTTTTTTTGTACTTTTATACAATATGAGGAAAACTAGAATTAAATTTGAACTCCCTGAAACTCGGAAAGGAAGGACCAGAAAGGGCTCCGTCAGGTAAAGTCTTAATTTGCGAGCCTGAGAACCCGAGTTTGAGGTCCAGAATCCACCCCAGAAGAAAAGTCAGTAAACCCACTTATAAGAAAGCAGAGACAGGTGAATCCCTGTAGCTTAATGTCCAATCAGTCTCACCTCCTTGTCAATCTCCAGGCAAGAGTTTACCTTACTTTCCAAAAATTTTGAGGAAAGATATCAGTTTGTCCTATTGCCCATACATGAACCTGCACATGCGCACACACACATCTCCACACATACACACCCAGGGAAACTCTTGGAAGTGGAGGGCTACTGGGGTAGAGGAAGTCATTGTCTTCAGTGATGTACCGACTGAGGAATTACACATGTTTCTGTGGACAACTCCACACCAACGCCCACACTGGCTGCTGTAGTTAATTCTAGTACATCACAAAGAAAAACAAAAGGCATGAAAATAAGATGGAGACTTAATAGGAAGAGAAGTGTGGGAGGAGAATGGGAGGAGGGGAGTGAGGCCAGAATTATTACATACATATATGACATTATTAACAAATAAATTAGTTAGAAGAAAGGAAGGAAGGAAGGGAAGACAGGGAGGGAGGGAACGAGAAAGAGTGGGAGGGAAGGAGAAAGGGAGGAAGGAGAGAGGGAGGGAGGGAGGCTAAGAGAAACTAAAAGGAGCACAGGCATGCAAACATCCCATAGGCAGGAAGGTAAAGGTGCAGAGGAGGAGGAGGAGGGAAGGTGTGGGTGGGATAAGAGTTGGGAATGTGACATCTTCCCTCCTTTGTACCGTCGCCTAAAGTGAACTCTGCCTTGCAAACGAAGTGTATGAATATGTCCTTAAATCTCTTCTTTGGAAGAGGCTTCTGGGAAAACACCCAGGATTGTTTCAATCTCTTCGTTTGAAAGTCCCTCATATTCAAACACAAAGCTAATGTGCTTGCTACACTGAGATAAGTGTCTTTGCTAACTCTTCCCTTAAGAAACCTGTTTTTTTCCTTTTAGCAGAGTTACTAGTTATATATGCATAAGACTTGCAATGTATTGAAAATAAAATATCAAACGACTATTATTTTTATCAACACTGATTAAATATCTAACATGTTTCAGGTTCTCTCTCTAGGCTATAAGATAAATTAAATAAATTCAGGCCTCTGGCAATAATTAAGGCAATTATGAATATAAGTGAATGAAGATGACAGACCCTGAATTAGTTGTGATCAATGGAGACTCTGGAAAAATTCATAGGCCTTTTCTGGTCACTAGAAAAACTTAGATAAACTTCATGGTTTGGTTTCTAATCTGGCTGCTGGCTGGCTATGCCATACAAGCTATGGCTCACAAAATTCTTGGGAAGAACATAATTTTGTATAGAAATAAAAAAAATAAGCTGACGAAGGAACTGGGCAATGCCAGGAATCATAAATGCCATGAAGAACAAAAATGAAGTAGAGTAGTTGAAAAGTCTAAAGGATTTCTTTAAGTACCAGGAAGGGTTTTCTGAGATGACACAAAGGGCCAGCTAGGACTCAATGGTCAGGTGAGAAGTAGCTAATGTGATGAGACATGGAACATGTATTTCAGGAAGAGATAAAAAACCAACTCAAGTTTTTTTTTTCAGACTGTTCCAGGAAGAAGCCATTCTGGATAGAATGCAATATGAAACAGGAGGAGTAATGAGGATTGTCCTGAGTCAAAATGGCACAGCCTAGATCATGTCAGGCTTTTAATGTCACAACAAGGAGCTGATTAGAATGTAGTGAGAAGCATTTGGGGATTCTAGAAGGAGCTAGAACGAGAAATAGAATAAATTCTACCCATCTACAGTCACCTTTAAGGTTTGTCTGTGGATAAATAATCAAGGGAGAATGCTGGAGTGGGAGAAAGCTGTTAGAAGCTGTGTTGGAAGTAGGCTGGGGAAAGACAGTTTAGGGATCAGAGTCAGTTCATGCATAATATCAGGCAGGACAGAGACTGTGTTGTGTCAAGTTCTTTTCTGTGGTGTGCATTATATTGTCTTTCAAACTAAACTTGCTGGTGACAAATTTAAAGCCTGAAGCAGAAGAGTCACAGACGTGCATTAAGAAAGCTCTTTCTTCATTTCTATACACCCTGATTTTTCCCCAACTTCAGAACATTGTACCTGAAGGAATGATCCTTCACCAAAACTCACAGGACTGTCAATCTTCCCTGCCACTGCAGGTGAATAAGATGGGTAGGGGTAACACTGCTTGTTAAAAAAGGAAATGAGAGGTAGATGTACTTATAGAGCACAGGATTATGCCTAGATTTCAGCAATGTAATCAGAATCACATTGCTTTGTAACAGGGAATCTGGGATTCTAAGAACTGTGAGGTGTAGATACAGCAACTGACCCAATCATTCAAAGAAAATGTCAAACTTTATCAACAGATATTTTTACTCTTCTGCCTGAAGAGTAGAAGTTGGGGTTCCTGCCCACCACAGATCACAAAGCACACAATTATCCTGGCTCCATGTTTTAACAAAGAGTTTTCTTTCAATGTGCCAGATATTGTTAAAAACACAAAGATCCCTGTTCATAAACATTAGGCTTTATACAGATCCAAAGGCACATGTTTATTTGTGTGGTCAATGGCCTGCATACTTTAAGAATCATGTAAATAATAAAGTTAAACTACTTTATTTGGTATGAGTGAAATTGATGGGCCAATAATCAGACACATTTGTGGGCCAGTGCATCTGAACATGTGCTATTGATGAGAAACCGTGAACTATGTGCATATGAAAGGATTTGTGAAGTCCACTGCCCATCTCCCCTGAGCTGTGTGGATATAATTAAATGGCAGGCTGCTTTCCAAAGACAATGTTCTCACCAGTGCTTCTCAGTGAAGACAAGGCTGCAATTCCACGGTAGGGCTGACTGAGTTTAACTGCTGTCTTGTCTTCACTGAGAAGTAGTTGTCACCTTTCCCTAGAGTAGAAAATAGTCCTAACATTAAAGGTTATGGAACATTTGGATGATCCCTTAGGTCCTAGCATGGGTCAAAAGTCGGTATGTGGAAATGAAGAGGACAACATCTCCCCTGTGAGAATCTTATGAAAAAAGTGCCTAAGCTGAAGGGTAAAAAGGGTCAAAACCAACAAACAACAGACAGAGTCAGCTTCACCGTCACTGAGTCCACTGTAAGCAGACATTGGAAAATGCACAGCCTTCATCAAAATTCTCCGCAACCAACAGGGAATCGCTCGCTATTGAATGTAGTGACTTATTTCTAATTCACTATGCCCTTGCTCTCTTGTCAATAGTAACTTAAAACCCAAAGTCAGAATTCTACTCATGGCAGAGAGCTGAGCTCAGGCTTAAGATGCTGCCAGTTATCAACCAGTGTTTCCAAAGTGCAGAACAAAATCAACATTCTTCATGTTTGCTGTGCTTTTGGCAAAGGAAAGTTGATACCTGTCCGAGATAGGGTCTGTTCCTTTGCCTATCTCTGGCTTTTAAAACCATTAAAATAAAATTTTATATGTTTATTTTTCTAGAGTTAAACCAAAGATAAAAGATAAGTTAAAATTGGCATACAAAAAACCCGAAACCATTTTCTGATTTTGGCGAATCATAGCAGGCCACTCACTGAATTTTGCATCTACCTGAGATGCCCAACTTTCTGTTCCTGTGCCCGATGGTGGGCACCTCCAGCTGATCACAGCCCATTCTGTCTCGAGCCTTGAATGAGGCCGCACAGGAGAAAGCAGCATCACTGTTTCCAGGGGGGTGACAGTAAGTTAAGGAGAAGAAACTTGAAAGAACTTTTCGTTCGTGTCACACTTTCTCAGTAACTGAAGAGAGCTTCTAAGAATGTCACTGGAAGCCTATACTCAGTGGTCAGGACAGAGAGTAAGGAACTCTGGGGTGCCAAACATAAAACAACTCATCTATGCAGAGTGAGTGGAGGCCACCGTCAGAATAGAAAGATAACATGCTCAGGCAAGGCGAGATCCGACCACATCCCTGCAGCTCACGTATACTCAGTCCAGTACATGGTGGCTTTTACCCAAGAACTGCAACTCGTTGAAAGGCATGGTTTGGCATGGCTTAAAATGATAACTTTATGGAAGACTTTCTTTGACTTACTTACCACACAGAGGTTCTTTTAGAGTAGTGTACTAATACCAAATTAAACAACAACGAAAACAGAAAGCAATACCTTTGATAATTATAGGAAAAAAAGGAAGAAGAAAAATCACAATTTTAAAAGGATGTTTTAAAAGTTCTCTTTTCTTTTCTTTTCTTTTTTTTTTTTTTTGCTTTTGAGCAGTTACATTTCTTTTTTATTTTATTTTTTTTAATTTTATAATTTAATTTAATTTTACATATCAGCCATGGATTCCCCTGTCCTCCCTCCTCCCGCCCCCTACCCTTCCTCCAATCCACCCCCTATTCCCATCTCCTCCAGGGCAATGACTCCCCTGGGGATTAAGCTCAGCCTGGTAGATTCGGTCAAGGGAGGTCCAGTCCCCTTGAATATTACTAATTTGCAATTTTTGTATATACATAGATACAAGTTAGAGGAAGGTGGTGTTGGGAATTAACTCTCATTGTGAATTAAGAAGTCAAGTATTCATGTCAAGTATTCATGTAAGTCTGTCCAGTATTCATTCCTCAAAGAAAAAAATTCAAATTAAAAATGAGAAGGTCCCTGGGGCTTGAGAGGCAGCTCTATGGTTCAGAACTCTGCTGTTCTTGTAGACAACCTCAGTTCAGTTCTCAGCACCCACTCTAGGCCGCTCAGTCTGGAACTTCAACTTCAGGGAATTTGATGCCCCCTTCTGGCTTCTTAGGCACCTGCACTCACAGGCACATATCCACACAGACGTATACACACACATCTGTTTTGAAAAGCTTTTTGATGGACTGACCATGGCAAGCTTAAATATTTTTGTTTGGGAGAGCATGGAAGAAAATTTATTTAATAAAATTCACTGGTAAAAATTGTTCTCTCTCCAACCCATATGCTGACAGAAAATCATTCAAACTATAAAAATCTTGACCTAAGAGAAAGATGATGCAATTAATGGAAAAGGGGACTTTTGTTTTATTGTGTTCATCCAGAGTATAGGACAAAACATAGTATCCACTAGACATGCAAGTAAATGAATTTTTATTAATAAAATTCAGCTAGAAGTCACAGAAGTGAAGAATTAAGGGATTGTTACAGAAAATGCTATTCCACAAAATTTCAAAGTCTATAGTTGATATTAATAAAAATATAGGTTAAGAGTTTTCATTTAAGGAACTTTGTTACTAAGATAATGCTTATGATTCATCTGTGATATATCTGTCATCACTGTATGTACATTTTAAAATGTACTGTTGATTAAATAAAAGAAGCTTATCTTAACCCTGACTAGAAATACTTGCTACATAGTCTGCATTATCATTCAATAATATAAAATATTTTAGGTTTCTCAACATCTAAAAATATCTATATCATCTACTTTTTCTACCTTCATGTTTGAATAGGAAGATTGATTTGCAAATTTGGAAATTTTCACAGAGCTTTTTGAAATAGGAAGCTAATTTTTCTTAATGTTTAAAAACAGTTATTTTTCTAACTTATGCAGAATTAATTAACTATGGATCAAAATAAGTTAATTTAAATAACCTTAAAAGTTTAGTGCAAATGTACTTTTAAGAATATATTACTTAAACCTGTCAGCGGTGACACATGCCTTTAATCCTAGCATTCTAGGGTGGGGGTGGGGAGGTTAGGGTGGATCTCAATTGAAGGCCAGTCTGGTCTACAAACGGACTTCCAGGACCATGCACAGAGAAAACCTGTCTCCCTGCACAAGGATGACATTCAAATTTGTGAAGTGTTCCATGTTTTTACTTCTAAAAATAATAGAAAATAATAGAAAGTTAAAGAAACCTTGTCTCAAAAAAAATTACTTAACCTAAGATGTTATTAAATTATTTTAAAAACATTTAGTTTAGTGTTATTATTTTTTTGTAAATGGAAAGAAAATTTAGTTTTGTTTTGTTGGGTTTTGTTGTTGTTTTGTGCCTAAATCCAATGTTAATGTAAATGTGAGCAGTGTCTTCATGTAATTTCTCCATGGCCCGGGGAGTGAGTGGGCCATTCTTGCCATGACAAGGTGCCAGTGTGAAGTCAAATGAGTGCAATTACTTATTCAGTTATTGTTTTCCAAAGTGATTTGAGAACAACTTCTTTCATTTGAGTGTTTTACTAGTAGGGCTTTTATGACTTCCATTTTCAATTTCACACTTGTAGCATAGACCTTCAAGCAACAAGTAACTCACTTCTGCATCACAGTTTAATTCAAGGAAGCCGAGCAACCTTCCTGGACTCTAATGAGGTTCATATTTATTCCCAAGAATCCTTAAGAACTATTTTCCTGATAATACGTCTAGATATGCCATTTGTGAAATTAAAATGGGGCGGGGTGAGGCGATAATCTGTTTTTATGTCGTCCTTCTTTGTGGATTAGGGAATCTCTGCCTAAGATTCTAGAAAGTGTCTCTATATTTGTGGTGATATATGCTGTAAGTCTTCCCAATCTTCCCTCCCAAACCAACATACATATACAAATGTTGCATTGTCATTGTGCACAATGCTCAGAATGGACCTGCAACAATAGGATTGTTGCGTTGGCTCCATTTGAAAAGCCATTTTTCTCAGCAGCTGCTTCTGACTTCAGTGTGGAAATGCTATTTCTGAGCACATCCATGAATTATGTAGAACTCCCTAGTTGAGGACTCCTTTGCCCCTGCGGTTTGAAGCATTGATTTTAAACTATTGTCCTGAGGTGGGGGGAGCATATTATGCCCCACATAGCTGCATAAATAGACTTCTCCGCAAATGCCACAACTTTACAAGGTTGTTCATTAAGGATCCTATTGTTCAATGAAGGTTCTTAGTTGATTGGGGTTTTGTTGTTGTTTTGGTGTGTGCCCCCCCCCTCTCTCTCTCTGTGTGTGTGTGTGTGTGTGTGTGTGTGTGTGTGTGTGTGTGTGTGTGTGTGTGTTGGGAATTATGTAAAGAACCAGAACTTTACACAATTAAGGAAAACTTGATACCACAGAGCAGCAGCGACATCCCCAGGCTCCATTAGGGGTTTATTAAAATAAACCACTGTAAAATGGAAACAGTAAAGAATAGTTTTTGTCTTGTAGGAATTATATATAGAATGCAAACAAAAGTCTTCAGATTGTTTCTAAGCAATAAGCATGAGGGATGAATCAGCTCTCCAAAATGTCAACTCTACTCTTCAAACATACACGTGTTATTACAGTATCACTTTCAAAACGGCTCATCATTTTATTTACGAAGATAATCTTTATTGAATTTATAGCAAGATATTCTTTATTTATTCAGCCAAGAAATGGGGTATTAAAAAGTCACTAACCATCCAAGGCAAAATAAATAATTTAATCAACTATCAACTATTTCCAGTAAGATTTCTCCACAGAATCTCCTCTGCAGATATGTTTTTTCAGGACTGGGAAGGAGGCACCACTCGGTGGGAAGCACGACAGACTTCAGCTGGCTTCCTTCCTCTTCTATGCTTGCTTTTCCCGCGCTTTCTTGCCTTTGTTCCCCTTGATGTGCTCTATGTGCCCCTGAAACTTTGACGTTTGTACTGTTCCAACCAAATGAAGCCTCTAGGAATAAACTTTTTCTGTTGGACTTGAATTCACATGCAGGTGGCTTGCACTCTATAGACACAGACTGCTTTTCAAAACAAAATCCAGCAATGTTTAGCTGTGAGCTTCAACTGTACATTCCTAAACTGTAAGGTGTATGATGGAATTTTAAAGTGTCTAGTGGGAAAACTCGTAAGATAAGTCCTTGCTCCGTCAGCTTTCTTACATTAGAAAGGAGAGTTTTTAAAAGTAAACTAAGGTTTATGAAAGAGTCATCATCAAACATAAAGCCTTGGCTGTTGGGCAGAAACTGTCTCAATGAAGACATATTTTTATAATTTGTTTCTGTTCCAAGCATTTGACCATTTTACTATACTTGAAAAGTTAAATCTTTCTTTTCTAATTGTTCTTTCTTTCTCTGGTGAATATTGTTTAGTGGGAGCAGATCTGAAAGAATGCAGCATTATCATCTAAGAGAGTCAATTCAATAATCATCTTAAAGAATTGAAAGAAAATGTAAGCTCATGTCTTTGCAGATTCTGAATAAAAAAACACTATAAAAAATCTATCCTTTATGGTTCAGCTATGATTGCCTCACTACATATTAATAATACTGCACCAGTTTTTATAATAATGAAAATTAACAACATGTAATAAGATAAAACATTTTGCAGCCTTGTAAAAATAGAATATATAAATTATATTTTAACTTGCCACTATCAATATTTTAGTTTGAGTTTCAATTTTTTGTCTGTATGTTGTTTGTTTCAGGTTTTCTAGACAAGGTTTCACTGTGTAGTCCTGGCTATCCTGGAACTCACTCTATAGATCATGCTGCCCTTTAATTTTTTTTCAATTTTTAAATTGAAACTTTTAAAGTTTCAATTTTTATGTCTCAACAAGTTTTAAGGAATTCTGTGTAACATCTTGAAAAATGAATTTTATCGAAGCATAATTTTTGAAAAGCCAGTCTTTTCACAAATAGTTTTAAAAATAACACAATGTTCTTTTTAAATTTTTTCTTTATGTGTACATGTGTCTGCCTGCACATGTGTATGGAATGTATGTGTGGATGCTTAGGAAGCCTGGATGGGCAGAAGGTGCCCTGGAGCTGGATCTGCAGGTAGCTGTGAGCTGGGAACCGAACTCGTGTCCTCTGGAAGAGCAGCAAGCACTTTTACCCACAAAGTCACCCCTGCATCCCCTTAACAACATCCTTTCTCCTCCAATTTCATCACTGACATTTGAATCATTTAAAATTCAGACTGTTAAACCAAAAGGGTAATGATGAAGTATTTTAGCATCAAATCATTAAGCAAAAAACTATTCATTCGTTATGTCTTTCTATAGCACAATAATGATATAGTCTTAGGGAAACAATGTAATTGTTTTGTTTTGTTTTGTTTTTAATATTATAGATTGGTTCTCATTCCCATATAAGTGAAACAGAAAGGAAATATTTTTTCTAAACTTGTTTGAAATCTTTCTTCAAGGCCTGGCTGCCCATATTTTGTATGTTTGAGTTTTATCTGTCTGTTCATTTGGTATGGTCGGCAGTGGGGAGAGGATATGGTAGTGACTTCCTACCATTTAAAGTCATTTCTAAATGTACTTATGCCAAAATTGCCAGTGATAAAATAAAAAATAACAGACAAATATGTATCAGAAAATTTAGAACTTTATGTGATCTTTGGAAGAAAATACTGTTTCCCCCAAAATGCTTTTACAAATAAGACAGAGCACATGTTGGGCAAAACATAGCAGTCCTAAAGATCGCACATCACAAAGGCAGTGGCTGTTCAGTGAGTATTATTCACATCCTTTTCTCACTTAACTGCGAACATTTTCTAATGCCAAATAATACTTCATTTACTTAGGCTTAATCTTTTAAACATGAATATGTACATTTCAAAGAAATTGTTTAAGTGATATTATATGACTCATGACTAACACTGTATGCTTTTGTTTTTTAAAGGAGAAAAACAGTTGTGTGCACTGCTGGTCTGTATTTATAGAGCATTTTTATTGTGAAGTTTGCATTTAGAACTTTAGGAATGCCCGAGAACAATAATGAGCAGTGTGGAGTGGTATTGTTAGTAGAGTCTTTTCTATTGAATTTTTAAGATGCTGTAAAATGAGATATGTGAGCAGCACCTCTGGACACTTTTTCCCATCATTGTGTTAATATCAATCGCTCACTTCCACCATTTCTCTTCGTATTAAATAGAAACCCTGGTTCCCACTGCCTTGATTGGAGGGTTTATAATGCATAACAGTTTTGATAACCCTAATGAGATTAAGCATTGTGATTTTGTGAAAGCTAACCCAAACCTGCAGCCTTTGAGACTATCTCTAAGACAAACCAGCAAAGGTACAAGGTGCCTTACATTCTTTTTTCTTTTGGCTTAGAGCTTTTCTCCCTAGAAAGGGTTGCCCCAGAGACCCGGTGAGAAAATGATGAATGCCTTCATGCTAGCACAGCTGGGCAGACTCTTGTCCTGGCAGAACTGACTTTTAGCATCTGCCAAAGCTAATGCTTTTCTGTACAAAGCATGGCTCACGATCACTTACCACATGCACTGATTGCCAGGCCAGGGCGGATCTGCTGGGAACTGGCAGGGCTCAGCATAGCTGGAAATGGAGATCTGCAGAAAGGGGTGTGCATGTCAGGCTTTTCTGCTGGAGTCATCTAGAACTGTTTTAAAAAACTTCTCAGTTCTGCTTCTCCATTTCCCACACAAAGAAAGAAGAAAATGAAATGTCATAATAAATCATTAGTGCTCCTGTTTAAGAAGCATGGCCATCAGGTACTAACCTCTCCCCTCATCTGATATATGAAGGTGCTAGAGCAGTTCTTGGCCAGAAGACCATGACTCATCACTGGGAGTTTTAATGTTTTTGTCGCATTTTTATCTTCACTGGTCATTGTAGTCCCCTATGACCAGATGAGCAGCAAAATGCACTCTCCACTCCCTACAGTAGTCCTAGACAGTGTCCAAGCATCCCTGGCAGATGCACTCTCAGCACAGAGAGGCACCTACAAACTAATCATTTTCCAGAGCTGTTTATCTTGCATTTACTGTTCTTGCTGATACTAATCTCCCCACAACCTAGACAACCCACCCAGTGTTCTCATTGACTCAGAAATGCAGCCCTCACTCCACCTCCAAGGACTGCTGCACTTTCCAGCTCTGCCATCCTACACTTCTCTCAAAGTTCTAATACTTAACATTTCAATATAGAACTAATATCTTGTAGCTAAGCTATTAGAAACACATAAAACCTAAGGTACAAGTAGCTAGAGGTAATTTAGTATCATTACTCATATTACTATATGTTTTCACTTCACTGAGTGATAATACTTTATTTCAAAGAAAAATGTTGTATGCTATATTTTTCTAAGAAACTGTTTATTTCAGAATATATAGAAACATAATTTCAAGAACTTTCTAGAAAGTGCTTTAGCTGTAACAGAGTTGTAGCCTTACGGAGTTTTGAGCTCATCAAATCATATGTGAAGTGTGGCATTTAATTCACAGATATTTATTTTAGGAGAACAGCAAAATCTTAAACGACGCAGATGAGTGTGGCAGAGCTGATGGGTTATCTGAAAAATGCTAGTAATATTTAATATAATTTGTGGATAAGACAAGACTATTTAATGGCTAGAGATACAGTAGATAGGATTATCCAGCATGGTCTGAAGAACCAATGACACATAATTTCACAAAGTTCTGTTCAATGTATATTAGAAAACTGTATTCATCAGATCACTTAATGAAAATTGTCTTTGTGAGAGTATCTGAGACAGACGTTAAGTGGGTCCACTGAATACAACCTTACTCAGAACTGATTTTGAAGAGGAAGAAACTGGAAGAAATGCTTTATTCTGTGATCAAAGAACATAGAAGAGTGAGCATTGTTCATCAGCTTTTGTCTAGTGTAGAATCTAATATAGTCTGTATCTAAGAAAGACAAAAGAAACGTGCGGAACTCAACTATACTTAGTGGACACAATGTAAAGCAAAGTACTAACCTATATCTACTCTCCCGCTCCCTTTCTTCCCAGGAAAAGGGGCTCTTTTCTCCCTCCTTATCATGACATCTGCTACCTACGCATCCTTAAAGAAGGCATTACTCCTTGGAATTTCAGTTGTCTGTGCCCCTGATATTTTCACCTTGCATGCATCTCTGCCCTGCACAGCAGCAATTCTGTTGTTATCCAGCTCTCTATTTCCTTAGTGTTCTAAGACCCAACAGCATTTCTTGGCTATTTCTCAATCATGTACTGCAGATTGTCCCAGAATTTCCTCCAATGATGTGTTTGCTCTCATTTTCTAAGCTCAGTGTCAGTTCTAATAAATATCAATATTCTGAGAACTTTCAGCCAGTCATGGGATAGGAAGCAGATTATGTTAGAAGAATGGGGAGATGTCCATAAGGAGCTCTACAGGGTAAGAGCTAGCAACTTCTTTCTAGAAACAGACCGGGATTGAATCACCATGCTTCTGCACTGTTTGTGAAGACATGGCCTGGGAAGATGATCTCCTTTAGTCTCCTTTAGATTCAAATCCTAAAGATTTCACTAAGCATATGGCAATACTCACAGTTCTGGGATCTCACCAAGCAGGTGTTTGCCTCTCTCGGCCAGCTGTGTGCTCCTTGCTGTGTGTGCCCTCCATTGGTCCCCATTGCATTAACCCAAATGCAGAAGTGATTCTTGACTGCATCCTCTCCTTTATATTCCAAATTCAACTCTTCAGCAAGTTCTGAAAGCAAATTCTATCTCTTAGACCCCATGTTGCTCAGACTTCCTTCTCTTAACAGATACCACAGTAGCCCTGGCTCACCATGGCTGCTCACGAGAAGAATTTCAATAGGCTCCTAAACTATCCCTGGTCCTTCTCATTGAAGCCAGCAAGCTTATGCAACTTTTCCAGTCAGTTCTGATCTTCTCTTCTCCTTTATTTAGTGGGTTCTTAGTTATGTCCAAGTTTAAACTCAGATCCATGTAACTTGGATCTTGCCAGTCTCTAGCTTTGATATATCCTCTGTTTGTTGTTCTCAGAGTTGTTGCCTCTCAGTTGACTTTCAAAACAAAATCATACCAAGTTTCTCATGTAACTGGAACCTTTGAGCTTTACCAAGGGCACTTTGCTCTGCTGGAGAACCCCAATTCATCCTTCACTCCTTAGGGTCAGCTGGATTTCCTCCAGAGGTCACCTCTGTTGACTGACTGATCTCAGAAACACCTTCACTGCCTGTGCTGTAACATTCGGTGGGTGAATTTACTAGTCCAGTGTCAAGCCATTTCAACAGAATTGGGAGACTAATGGGAAAATTTTACTGGAAAGTTTAATTAAGTAAATTAATCCTTGATATAAAATATATCTCCACAAACATTTATAGAGAGAATGAATTAATGGTAAAAAAAAAAAAAAAAAAGTCAAATACCAGGCATACTGAAGACACAAAATCAGATTTCCCTAGAGCTTCAGAAATGATGAAAACCTCATGTTTCTTGAAATCTCAAATCATGGTTGAGGAAAGTAAGACATGAGTGTGTGTGTGTGTGTGTGTGTGTGTGTGTGTGTGTGTGTGTGTGTATACATGTGTGGGGGAGGGCAGAGGACAACATCATGTGTTGTTCCTCAGGCACCAGGCACTATACACCAAGTTTTGAGAGGGAGTTTCTTACTGGCCTGAGGCTTGTAAAGTAGGCTAAACTGGCTGGACAGAAAGACTTGTCCGTCTGCCTCCATTTTCACAGCAATGGGGTTATAGGCAGGCCACGGTGCCCAGCATTTTCACATGGGTTCTGAGACTCAAGATGGGGTCCTCATGCTTGCCAGATGAGTGTTTTACTAACTGAGGTTTCTCCTCAGTTCAGTAAGATACCTTTTGATAGCCTCTGAAATCAGGAATACAAGTTTTATATTATTTCTCTGTAGAAAGGAAAACCAACAACACTCTAACTAGACAGTTGTAAGAGAAGCCAAGTATGCATGAGCAGGAGACACAGACCTTTTAATTCTTTTAAGAAACATGATGCTCACACTTGTGGTCCCAGCACTTAGGAAGCAGAAAAGATTCTGTCTCGCATATATAAAAAGACATATCAAGAGTCAACACACCCAGGAAAAGTTCCAGTTGTTTCAGGAAAAAAAGTGAAAAAACAGAAGTGAATCCATCCCTCATGGAGATTACCATCTAGTAACACAGTTTAACTGGTTAGATACAGAAATATGGAAAAGTTGAAAATAGCAAGTTCTGAGAACTCTTAACTATTTCTGAACTTAACCTAGCAAACACTAGTATTTTCTTTGTTAATCGATTCCCTAGGGTATCCCTTAGATGTTAAAGAATGATGATAGCTTGTGACTTTGGATGGTAGTTGAGGCAGACACTGAGGTCACACCACTGAATTTGCCTCTACAGGAACAGCGGGATTGACCATGTATCATACACCAAACGATCACAAAGATGATAGTGACAAAGAGTATGTGATTTTTAGTAACTTTGCCTATCTTCGTTTCCTCTGGCATTCACTATTCAAAGAGAACAGCCGAGACAAAGCTGACTGTCAGAGTGGTCATGGCGAGAACAAGCTGGGTCTGCAGGTAACAGCTTCATGGTACAGTGGTCTGGTGTTTGCCAAGCAACATGTACAAGCCACTGGCTTAATTGGGTCGGGGGAGAACACATGTACTGAGAATCTTGAGGTCAGATAAGTCATGGGAATCTTGTTGCCAAGTGTTGAAAAGAAATGCAGTTATCCATATCCTTTTTAGTCCTTTTGTTTATCCGTAAAGGATTCTATGTTGATGTACTGCCAAAGAATGGCTTCCACAAGAGCAAAGTTCACAGCACAATAGGTATTCCAAAGTGGATGTCAATGCAGAAGGAAATAGGCCACTTAGGAAACAGAATGCTTGCCTTGTCTTAATATTAGAGCTAAATTTAACTCAGAGAAGATGTAAAGTGTTCTGTGGCTTCTTGCTTATTATTAAATCAGAACCCACAAACATCTCTAACAAAGACTATCAGTGCAATGTCTGCTAATACTATGAATCTATAGATAATAAATTTACCAATTTATTTCACAAATACTTTCTGTGTCTATTCTGTATATCAGGCACAGTTCTAGGCACTGGGGATAAATTTTAGAATTAGAAAAAAACTGACAGTACATAAAGTATCGTGCACTATGGAAGATAAAAATGGAGCAACTTAATATATGTCTATTGTGATATCCTGATAAGGAGAGTTAGGAATGATGATACAGCAGTAACAGAAAATAAAAGGTCTGAAGATGGTGTGGGAAGGTGTGGGTTATCTCCTTAGGTGACATCTGTGTGAACAGAGAGGCATTTGGAGAGGTAGCTGCAGTTCAGATCACAAAGGTGCTAGGACAAGGTTAAGTTACAGCTTGGGAAATAATAAAAAAAGGTGCTGAAAGTTAGAGAAATTCTGGAAATGGTTAGATGAATGGATTCATAAATCAATCAGTCCACCAATAAGAGCTAGTTAGATGATAGATATTTAGTAGAAAAGTAGATAGGAAGATGATAAACATATAGGTGATAGATGAAAGATAGATAGATAGATAGATAGATAGATAGATAGATAGATGAAAGATAGATAGATGAAAGATATATCGATAGATGATAGATAGATACATAAATAGATAGATAATAGATAGATGAAAGATAGATAATAGATAGATAGATGATAAATAGATCAATAGATAGATGATAGATGAAAGAAAGAAAGATAGATGATAGATTGATTGATCATCAACCAATAGATAGATGATAGATAGATGACAAATAGATAAGTGGTAAATAGATGATAGATAGATGGATTTCCATGTATCTGTCTACTTAATAACTGCTCGATAGTGTACTACAAGTGTCCTGCTCCCTTGCCTTAATTTAGCCCACCTAAAAGATGCTTCCTCTTGAATCAGTCAATATCACTGATGAAATGACATAGAAGCTCAGCTGTCCTATTTGATTTTTCTTCCTGTGTCCCTAATCTACTTAGTGTCAATTTTGTGACTACCTCCCAGCACCAGGACTGGTCCAAGCATACAAACTCAAAATATAATTTTTGAGCCAGATTGTTAACCATCAGTTGTTAATAAAGACCCCGTTAAGATTGCTTCAGAAGAATGTACAGTCATGACCTGCAGCAGTGCTATAACTGTGGACATTTTCATTGGTAGTAAAAACTCCAATGCTGTGCTGAAGCAGGTATCACTGAAACAGACAGTAAGCCTTCTTCCTGGCATACATGCCTTCTAGTAATTCCTTCCCAAGCTGAGTCAGCGCTCTAAATACTTAACAAAACACTGCCAAAGGAACACTGAGTTACTTCTGAGGCTATATTATCGATACACTAAAATTCCCACCTTGGAATTTTTGGTTACTTTGTCTTCCAGAAGCCTTCTACCATATCAAGAGGGTGGTTAAGAAGATCTTAAAACAAGATTTCAACATACAGCAAACCTTTGAAATATTCCTTCATTGGTCAAACTTCCTAAGAGTGCAGTTCTGGAAGACACATGACCAGCCACTGACATGCTGAGGCAGAAACTCAGGAAGTTATGGGAGATAACAGATGTTTGTTAACATTTTTAAAGACAATAAAATTAGAAGGTGGCTTGTTACAGAGTATGAGATTAACAATACAAGTATTAATGGAAAGCACTATTGTGTGTATGCCAACTACTGCAGAAAAACTATTAGGGTTACCATATTTATTCCTTGGTGTGATACACACAACTACAACCTTAGCACTTAGGAGATTGAGACAAGAGGATCAAACTTTAAATATGGCCCTGGACTATATAGGAAGTTAAACAGCAGCTGGATTTATCTACTAAGACACTCTATAAAACAAACAAACACAAATAATATTAAAATTATGGTCAAAGGTTAGGCATTAGATGGTTTAAAAGGAAGAAAGAAAAGGCTTTTAATAATTATTTACCATTTAAAGGGTGAGTGTGAAAAATAAGTTAGCCACTTTGACAACTATGAAAGACTCAGAGCTTTTATGGCCTGAGGGCAGAGAAAGCTGTGCCCAGTCCCTGAGGCTGACATGAGACTCAAACCTTTAAAAGCAAGTGTCATGATGGCAGCTGTGCTACACCAGGGCTTCTGCTTGGACTGAGAACAGCAGATCCGATGCAACGAAACACCATGAATCTCCCTATCATTTCCTGAGCTCTGGATCTTTACAGCTACGTTTACCCCTGTTCAAAGTCAACATCACTCTTTGTCTGAATGTGATGTGGAAGTAAAGAAACATCCTTCCTCACTGTCTAAATAATATCTTCCAAGCCAGTAACTGAATTAAGTCTCCACACAACCCAGTTTGGGAAGGGCCAGAATCTGCTAAGAACGAAAGTGGTCTACATTCCAAAGTAATGGTGGGGCCTCTAATTCTGAACCAATAGACACCAAAATCATATACACAAGGTCTGGATCCTGAGCTTGCTGAATCAGAGAGGCTGGACTACAAAGTTGAAAAGAAACAGTAAATAAAAGAGCAGCATTGCACAGGATTTAATTATCTATCCAACAAAGAACCTTAGAAGACAGAATCACCACATTTTAAGATAGCCTTTGGACATTTCCTAGAAGCATGGTCCGTGAAAAATGAAATAGATTCACCTGGATATTCTGAAAGGAGAAGAAAAATAATTTGTTTAAAGTCCTACAAGAAAGGGGCACACTAACCATGCGTACATTTTGGAATACTGGAAGGTTCATAGGTACTTCTGTAGGGAGTCCAAAAGACAGTTTCTCAAGATAATAATTATGCCTGTCAGAAGAGTCAGGATCACTGAGGCGCTCAGAGGTGTCTGTGCAGAGGCAAGGTCGCATGATAGAGATGTTCCGCAGACTTCTAATTGACGATAGTGATTGGAGACAGAAAGTGAAATAACAGAAGAAAGGTGGGAATAATTGTTTCAAAACACTGACTTGTAGGGTCACAGCTGAGGAGACTTTTAGTTATTTTGATATGTTCCTTTGCTAGCTTCTTCCAAGTGGACGCTTAAAGTCCTGGCTTGAAAATCAAATCAGGAAAAGACTATGTATGACTGCATACTGTTAAAATGCAACCAAGAAGTCACCTCAAATGTAACAGTAAGGCCAGTGATGGTGTTTTTGTTAGAGCTGATTAATAAAGGCTTATATTATTATGTATGGTCCTTGATCTGGTCATTGTATTCTTTTGTAATTTTACTAAAAATTAAGATCAGGCATAGTCCACATTCTTTTCAACTGGATAAGAATATGTGTGTATAATCTTGTCTTCATGTCTATGTTAACTTCCCTCTCCTCATCACATTGCAGTACAAAGGGTTTGAACCACATTGATAACCCTCACACTTTTCAGAAATTGCCTGGCCCCTATATTGATGAGAACATGGTAGTTAGACTGAGTGACTAAGAAGTGATAAGAGTGTTGGAAATTTTAGTAACACACACATACATATTCTTGAAGTTTGGAGACAGATCTAACAAAAGTCAAGAAACCTCCCGTACCATTCAAAATCCTTGGATGTCGTGTTCTGGCTGTGTGAGAATTTCCCATTCAACATGAAGTAAGTATCACTGCATTGCACACCTCCCATCACTGAGAAGGAATCAACAGGTTTCTAATAGGCTCTCTGGATTGTGAGGAGAGCATATTCTATAAGTAGAAGTGAAGTTCTCTGCTTATGAGGCCACACAGAAGCAGATACCACTGTAACTGTGCAAATTTGTGTCACCAACAGGCAGCTTTGCCATGTCTGCTCTGAAGCTTCCCTGAAACTTTAAGAGAAAACAAATCCTTCCTTCTTTAAGTTAGCCTGCTTGGCATTTGTCACAGCAACACAAAAAGTCATAAAACAGCAAACTTAGACATCTTTGTCTCCATGTGACTCTTCACTGTGGAAAAACAAGGACAACATGCATCTCAAAATTCTCTGATTGTTTGGAAACTCAAGAAGTATTTGAAAGTCAGCAGCAAGGAAACAAGATGGTTAGGGAACGAGAATCTGTGGGTTCATTCAAGCCAGGCAGTGTAAATTTATATGTATTATGTCACTCCCAAGATATTATTTGTCATTGAAGCCATCTTAAAGAAACAAAATCAAAAGACCAAAAAAAAAAAAATCATAGAAACTGAGTAGAATGGTATTTGCCCAGGACTGGGGTGGATAAGATAGAAGGATATTGACCAGAGAGTAGAAATGCCCAGTTGTAAGATGGCTAAGTCCCAAAGTTCTGATATACATCACAATGAATATGGTTAATAATGGTACATGGTATATTTAAAGTTTTCTAAGAATGGACTAATTGTAAATGTTCTGAAGACTACACACACCAAAGGCATGCTGTCATCTGAACGTGTATCAGTAAGTCAAATTGTGATCAGTTTTCATATATACAATCATTACTCTGGATACCTTATGTAAACATAATTTATTGTTGCTTATGTTTCCATTGAGCTTCAACAAAAACAATGGAAGACTTGATTATTGATGTGGCAGACTCTGCTCATTGGTAGCTCTAGTTCTTACACAAAAGACTTAGGAATGGAGTTACCTGACAAAAGGAATAGTATATCTGCATGAGACAGAAACCTGAACTCTTCTCAATGAATGCCATCTAGTTACTGCCACTGTCAGATGGTCAATATGCCAGCAGTAGAGATCAATACTGTGCCCTGTGTGTGTTACCAGGTATATACATTACCAAGAAGAGTACGTTGACAATTAGCCCCTTCTACCTTTAAAGGGACAGCAATTCACCTTCAGTGCAATGAAAGTGAATTCTAAATATGGATGTGCTTTTCTCACCTACAGGTCCTCTACCAGTACCATTAGCCAAGGGTGTACTGAGCTTGATCACCAACATGGATCCTCACATAGGACCAATGGACCCTGTCCAGTAAAAGAAAATATGCTGTGAATATGCAGACTTGGGATTCACTGGTTATTATCACAGGCCACCCTACTCAGCTGACCTGGGAAGATGATGGAAGAGTCCCATGAAGTCGATGAAGCACAAGGAAAATGGCTATTTTTCATAGTACAGTATGGAGCCTATGTTAACCCTGGAGTATGATTGTCTGTCCTCAATACACAGAGTCCTCAAGTCCAATATGGAATGAGTGGAAATAAATGTGATCTTACCTCTCTTGCTCCCATTGACTTGGGGCATTTGTGCTTCCCATACTTGTAGGTCTAGAGGCTTTGAGGCTAAGACTGGCATGCTTTCATCAGCATTATAGTAAATATGAAAATGTAGTTACTGCATGATCACCTTGGATTCTGCATAACAAACCAACTGCCTCAACCAAAATTATTAACCTTGATCCCAGAAGTCAGAAGACACATTAGGCAAGGCTCTTATTTCTTGAAATTCTCTTGGCAAATTTTATGACAAAGGAATTAAATAAACCAAAGGAATAAATGCAAAGGCATGGAGAGTCTGGGATCAGATGTCTTGGGGATAAGAATCTGGGCCATCATCACAAGATAAATCATCCATCCATCTCCATCAAATAGTCTAACCAAAAGTTTTAAGAATAGATGTTACAGAAGTGGAATATGAAAGATTCCTGTTGTGGTCTAAGGAATAGCCAAAATAGTAGTAGCTGAAGCTCATCCCACTAATGTTTTTTTGAGTCTCTCTAGCAAAATATGACCATCAGACTCCTGAAGACACATGTTCTTGAAAGGAAGCCAAGCAATGCCAAGGAAAATCTCTACTGAATATTAAGTACTAAGTCCTTTAGTTGCTGGAAATTACTGTCAGAAGAAGATGGCCTCTGTACCCTAGAGAATTTCTCCAGCCCCAAACCAGGCTTCATATGATGATTAGAAGATGCTAGGGTGTAGATCTTCTCCCCTGCTATTTTATGGAACCACTCTAAAGTTCTCACAGGATGTGCTGGGGCATTTGTTGTGATTGTATTATATTTCTTTCACCCTAAGGCATTGATTTCAAGGGTATTCCCCAATAAACTTTGTCATCATTTCAAAATGCCTTTCTCTTAGATTCCAGTCTACACCACAGTATTAAACATTATTATTAGGCATTTGGCATATGTTAATTCCATTCTACCAAACGCTTTCCAAGTAAATTCTGGCATTAATATTAAAATACCCTCGGTATATTCAGGGAAACTGAGGCTTAGAGAAACTTGATGCCTTATTGGTAGACTCTGGATGTGAGCTACTTTGTGATACATGAGTAACTAATTATTCTGTCAGGTGAAATCATACAAGCAGATATATAGGTGGGTAGGATAGTAGATAGATGACTGATAGAAAGTACATAGAAGATAGATAGAAAGACAGATAGACAGATAGATGATAGAATAAGAAAATGAGAGACAATAGATAGATAAATAGATAAGTTACAGATAGAAAAAAGATAGATAAGAGATATACAATAGATAAGAGAAAAAAAGAGACAAAGATTATGGGTAGGGTTAGCACAGAATACTCCATGAAGAACTGTAGGTTGTAGATGTAACTGTCTTATTAAATAAGAAACACAGAGCCAATGCAGAGATGAAAACCCAAGAGGTCAGAACAATAGCTAAGAGCTAAAAACCTTACCCTTAACTGCCACTGCTGTCCTTCTCAGCAAGAGACCCACATTCTTTGTTTGTCCTTTTTATTGACTTTCTATTCTGCCTTCTCATTGTTTGTAAACCCAACCACATGACCTCCTTGTCACTGCCCATCTATATAGACCTCCAGGTCTTCTATGGTTGGTATTGAGATTAGAGGTGTGTGTCTCCATGCTGGCTGTATCCTTGAACACACAGAGATCCACCTAGCTCTACCTCCCAAGTGCTGGGATTAAAGGCGTGCACCACCACCACCCAGCTTCTGCTATGGCTTGCTATTAGCTCTGACTCCCAGGCAACTTTATTTATTAACATACAAATAAAATCACATTTCAGTACAAATAAAATATCACCATAGTACCTGAATGAAAACTATATGTTGAGGACATGAGAACAGGGCTGTGGGGGGAATGAAGAAGATGGCAAAATTCAGGTTAGGATTAGCTATGAGGGCCACAGCACACATGAATTTACATACTTACACACATATGTACCTGAACCACTGCCAGAAAGTTCTACACACACACACACACACAACACACACACACACACACACACACACACACACACACACACTGCTCCTTGGCAAGGCAAAAATGAATGGAAAGCTATTACCCCTGAATTCTATAATGTCTTCGTCATACATGAGAAATGGCAAGGATGGAGCAAAGGGTGGGTGGCAATGCATAGAAAAACAACACAAACCCCTCCCAGGGCTACTGGGGCAAAGGTGCTAGTACAGGAATGCTACCCTCCTGCCCTCCCATGTTTAGCCAGTCCTGGAGCTCAACCTTTAGAAGGGGTTTGCTTAATGACAGATGATTCAGCTGCTTACCTCACCCCAGTTAGAGAAAGGCTGCTGGACTATAATTGGCCTTGACACAAGTCTGCTTAAAGAGATTCCCCAAGAATTATAGAACTACTTTCAGAGTTTGACTTGGCTGAGAATAGGAAATATAACACAGGGGTTTTTTTTTGTTTGCATTTTCTGTACCAAGCCACAGGTATCAAATACACTTTTTTTGAGCTATAATCACATTACAAATTGAACATTTCCACATGTGCCATTTGGCAAATCCAAAATGAATGATTGTGAAGATTATAATTACATAGATCAGGTAAATATGGAATTTATATGTTTTAACTCACAAAGTATATTTTTCTCAGGTCCCTCAACATCCATGTAAAGTTTTTATAGGATGTAAAACCATCATTCCACATATAAACCAAAAGTGTGTGCCTTCAAACACTTAATGCCAGGTCAGGTGATAAGTCAGCATAATATTTGGAAGGTGTTAATCCCAGGAAGGGATAGATATTCCTAAGCTAACCCTGAGGAAATGACTAATAATAACAGGTTGAAACCAAGAAGAATATGATTTGGAATAAATATCAAGAGGAGAAAGAATAAACATCCCGGCTATGAAAACTGTTAGGGTCTGAGATAATCCCTCCAGGCAGCAGAGCCTCTTCTTACCCAGGACTCTGGAAGTGAGGTGTGATTGCTTGGAGCCCCCCCTTGGAAGGGGCAATTTTGCTTCAAGTATGGAAGGAGTTTTTTTTTTCCATTTTGATTTCTATGACTTAATATTAAAGGCTCAAAAATAATCCTATAATTACCCACTAACTATTCCCCATACTGCCTTTGAGTGTGTTCTTGCCTTTACCTCATCATAGTGAGTATTATGTGCTGTGTTCCTTCACAGCCAAGACAAACTCCACAATGTCATAGACATCTCCCAACCAGGGATTATTTTTCACTCAAACTCAATATGATCCCTGGAGGTCACTTGGTCTCACTTGTCTCTGAGAATGTCTCCTTACCACTTAGAAGTTTCTGCTGAGCAACGTAACTCACTACCCTACCACCAGCCTCATTCTGTCCTTCTCTCTCAACAGAGATGGTGTCTCACTTTATAGAGGAAGGAAAACCACAAGGCCAAATGGGTCAGACTCTCTCATATTTACAAACTGACCTGTGACTTCTCACCTTCTCTGCAGAAGTCAAAGTCCTCTTCCTGCCCCTACTGTTGGGAAGAACTATCAAAAAGATGCCAAAGATCTTTTGGGGCAACTCCTAAGCAGTCATCTTTGTCAAGATGCAGCTGAGTATCTCCTTCTCCACTGTTAGAAAGCCATTAAAGTACAAGATGATTGCAAGTTCCATACTTTCTAGAGAAGCATGTGGCCACAGAAGCAGCCACTGATGCTCTGGATGAAGAGTGGATGGCTTATCTGTTTTGAATCAGTGGTGTGAATAACAAAGTTTTCCCATGAAACAGAGTGTCTTGACTAATGATGTAGTGCATCTGCTGTTGAGTAAGGGGCCTTCTTGCTACAGATAAAGGAAAACTGAAGAGAGGAAATGCAAGTCTGTTCTGGGTGCATTTGGATGTGAATCTAAATGTTCTCAAATTTGATACTGTGTTTTTAAAGGAGAGCATGTTCCTGGACTGATACTGATACATAGTACTGTTCCTCAGTGGTTAGGGTCCAAAAGAGCTAGCAGAATCTTAAAGCTCTGAGTCTCTCTAATGTCTGACAAAGTGTTGTCAGGAAGCCCTTAAACAAAGGTAAGAAGTTCAGGACCAAAGCACTGACGAAACAAGGTTCAGCATCTTGTTACTCCACGTGTCCTGCAGCACAAATGCCATATTGTTCTGAAGAATCAATGCACTAAACAAAATGAGGAGAATATGGCTGAAGAATAAGGCTAAACTTTGACAAAGAGAGAAAGGAATCCAAAGAAAACTACCAGGAACAGATCACTAAGAGACAGGCTATTCTCATTGAGAGCTTCTGCTTCTAAGTCAGACTCTAATGAAAACTAAGTTATTAGGAGTAACAAATAAATGACCAGACCTTGAATCTAGAAATAAAATAAAATCTTCCCTACCACAAACATGCTTTTCTCACCTGTTTTAGAGAGCACTCCTCCAACCATCTCTGGCGAGAACAGAGCTCACTGCCAAAGAGCATGGCCCAGGGGCCTGGAAAACTACCTAAGACATCTAGAGTAGATATTGGCAGGAAATCAAGTATGGATTGTAGCTTGGGTACCACATATATAGTACATGTGTGAAGCTCCAACAGCAAGAAGGTTGTGGAGCTGGGAGGAATAAAGGAAGAGCTTGTGTTAGAATGTAGGGAACTAGAAACGTCCTTTCCAAGCTATAATACACTGGAGCAGAACTTTGAGTGACATGTGATTTTGATTCAAGCTTGGCCTTCTGGCTGTTTGTAATGGTGTTTTATACCTTTATGGGTGGTACTGTACCTTGAAAGTGCCCTACTCAACATTGTTGGAAGATGGGACAATCTGAGACATTACCCATGAAGGTTCTCCCACAATGAGTAGGCTCCTGTCAACTTCTCTGGACTTGGGCATTTTTTCCAGAATGAGTTTTGTGTTGTCTCCTTTCCCTCTCTTTCCCTTCCTACACCCATGAGATGATGTACCAAGAAGGCTCACTAGATGCTCATTCCCTCTCTTAGATTTCATAAGGAACAAATATGGGTTCATTCTCATTTACACAGTGGGGGTATTCTATTACAGTAGCTCAGACTAAGACAGAAAACAAAAGGATCGACCTTCCTCTATACTCTTTTACAAATAGTTCTGAGTGTGTGGTAAGTGTTGTGGCCTGTGCAGGCACCTGTGTTTGCTCTTGAGGAGTCGTCCTCCATTGCTCTCCATTTGCATAGTCAACTTTTAGGAAATGTTCTGTTTAAACTCACATTTATCAATTTTCTGATGGATTCTTGCAAATGTCTGTAACACTTTGGGGGTCATTATAAAGTCACTATGGGAAGTCAGAGTAGGTACTCATTAAAAAGTGGAATGTGGATACGAACAGAAGGCTTCAAAATGAGGGCATGTGTCCCAGAGAAATGCTATGCATTAGACTTTTGACCTGCTTATACTTAGAAATGTGAGCAACTTCCTGTGTGCAAACATAGATATACAGTGAACATTTTGGTGGCAACTGAAAAATTATTGCTACTTAGTACAAATGGGAGCTGCACACTTGAGAACCACTGAGCTAATTACTCTGTTTCTATACTTCAAACCTTAGCTTTCTAGATTCTAAATCTGATGCTAACTATTCCTCCATTATAGTATCTTTCTGTTGCCCCTACCTGCAGGATAAACTTGTGCTTTTTTGTTCATAAATTGGGAATGTGTCGTCATCTGGCATCTCCAGCTTTCACCTGCTACTCCCTTCTCTAATGCCTCTAGTTTTCTCTCTGAACCACAGCTCCTACATCTAGAATTCCTTCTCATGTTCTGGGCTCTTCCCCCACCTATTTCTGTGGTCCAGAATGTGCCTTCTTCCATTGCCTCACTAGACCACAGCATCCTTTACTGTTCATCTTATTGATATCTGGTTAGCCTCTGAGACTAACTTACATATCATTTTGTGTTTCCACAATTTCATGATGGTCACTAAAAGCATCACACTTTTCCCCTTTGTGGGAGAAAAACAAACCCCAAAGTCCCCCAGACTCTACATACAATGAATACTTTATGTATTTCTGTTCAATGTCTATGGTAACTTTCATAAAACTTCAATGATGGTTTATAGGTGGTTCTGTTTTCAAGATTTTACTTTCACATATTATCAAGAGAATTTTCATGTATTCCATTGTTTTTATAGTACAACATTACAAATGTCTTTAAAATATACTACTGGAATATTTTTATTGGGAACAGGACATGATCAGGCTTGTGATTTGAAAATTAAATGCTAATGGTTTTAAGGGCTGATGGGAATGGAAATAGACTCAACCAGAGAAACTAGACAGAAATTTACTTCATGAGACAGGCAAGCACCTAATCCTAGAACCATGTATGACACTGAAGAAAAGAAGGGGAAAAAGGCAAAGGAATAAACATAAGAGAATTTTGTGAGGGACCTGGCAGGTGTCCGTGAAGGATTCCGTGCTGCCTATGAGGGAGAGGCGAAGGCAAGGTTTCCATTAATGGAACAGATGCAGAGATGTCACAAAGGGCAGTTTAACAGAAAACAGAGAATCCAGTCGTGCGCCAGTGCAACAGTTGGGGGTTGGGTGTTGTTCAACATGCAAACAGTAGCCAGTTGACTCTGTTTCACGTCTACAGAGAGCAAGCAGAAGGAAATGTGCAAAATGCACACACCAATATCAACAGCAACCAGCAAGGAAGATCATAAATTTAGGGCTGATTTAGCAGCCTTGTCAGACAACAGTTGTTAATGCAAAGTAAAATATGGGCTGGCCAAATAGTTGAGCAGGTAAAAGGCTCTGGGCACCAAGCTCGGTGACCTGAGCTTGATCTCCAGAGCCTACATGGTGACAGAAGATAACCAGCTCACCCAAGTTGTCTTCTGACCTCCATGTGTACATAACCATGTACCTTGTCCTAGTTAGGGTTGCAACTGCTTTGATGAAATACCATGACCAAAACAATCTGGAGAGGAAAAGGTTTGTTCAGCTTCTGCTTCCACATCACTGTCCATCATCAAAGGAAATTAGGGCAGGCACGTGAAGGCAGGAGCAGATGCAGAGGCCACAGAGAAGCGCTGCTTACTGGCTTGCTGAGCCTACTTTCTTATAGAACCCAGGACCACCAGCTCAGGGATAGGACCACCCATGGTGGAATGTGCCCTCCCCATCAATAACTAATTAAGAAAATACCCTACAAGGTTGCCTACAGCCCGATCTTACGGAGGCATTTTCTCAACTGAGTTTCCCTCCTCTCTGATGACCCCAGCTTGTGTCAAGTTGACATAAAACTAGCCAATACACACCAACATATGAATAAATAAATAAATAAATAAATAAATAAATAAATAAATAAATAAATAAAAACAAATTATAAAACTATAATATAATGAGGCAATGAGCTGTGGATATTTATATAACCACATACAATATAATCATTACCAATATTTCTTATTTACCTGTCTAATTGTTTTGTAGCTTGCTTAGGATTTTAAAAAACTATGAAACACAGTTTTTTAATTGTGGGCAGGGCCATTCCCTGTGTAAGGTAACCTAACTGTATAAGCAGAGGGTAAATGAGCAGTAGCATCATCCATTGCTCTCTGCCTCTGGTCTAAAGATACAGTGTCTCTGGCTCCTGCCACTGTGACTCCCTGTCCATAGTTCCTGGAACTTGAAGCAAGAATAAGCCCTTTTCCCCTAAGTGGCCTTTGTCATGGAATTTTATCTTTGCTACAGAAAAAAAGAGAGAGAGAGAGAGAGAGAGAGAGAGAGAGAGAGAGAGAGAGAGAGAGAGAGAGAGAGGAGCAGAGGCAGGAGGATCCTGAGAACTCCCTATCCAGTCAGCCTTGGCAGAAAGAGCAAGTTCTCAGTATCCAGTTCAGTCAGAGACCTGGTCTCAGGGAAACAGCATGCAGGAAGATCCCCTATGTGATGTTCTGGCTTTTGCATGACACACATGAGTGCAAACACCTACATACTTACATGCATGTACCACATACACATATCACACACACATACACACACACACCACCACCACCACCACCACCACCATCACACCCATGAACAAGGAAGAGAAGGAAGGAAAAACTCTATTTCAACATATGTTAACGTATTTGAAAGCACAGTAAGAAAGGGGCACATATCCTAAGTGCCAGCTTGGAGGACCATTGTAAAAGAAGCACATCCATGTGACCATCACACAGTAATACAGTGAAATTCATGACCAAAAACTGATTCTATTTTTTGAATCATTGTTTCTTCTCCTTTATGCAAATAAACACGATCTTTGCCATTATTATACATTAAGCCTTACTGTTTCCTTTACATGAATAAATATAATAACATGGAATATATCCTTTGCGTCTAAGTTCTTGAACATAAAATACTATTGCACAACCTATTCTGTTGCATTTTGTTATGAATTTTCATGCTAAATAATATTTCCTACATACAAATAGCACATTCACTTTTACATTTATTTGTTCTGTTGTGCAGAAGACTTTAATTATGTTCAGTTCACAGATATTAGGAATAATACTGCTGTGAACATTTTTGCACATGAATTATAAGCTGTGTCTGCATGGACCTCTGGATAACACATTGCATTTTGGCAGATAAGGTTTAAAACACTTTCTAAAGTAGACTCATGCATTCCTGCTCCCACTGGTGCTGTGTGAGAGTTGTTAATGCTTTACCCACATTTTGCTAACACTTAGTGTTGTCAATCTTTAGTCTTAGTACATGTAGAGTGTGTGAAAGGGTTATCTTACTGTGGCTTCACTCAGTACCCACTGATCATTGATGAAGCTGAATACACAGATGCCCTCTCTTGTGACGTGTCTGTTTATCTTTCTGATGAAGGTGTCTATCTTATCCCTGCTGATTAAGAACAGAAGTTCTGAACCCAACTGTTCATCAAGGTATCCTTTTGGTAGAAGCATTTGAACCCCATTTTTTAAAGTTCTACAATGCTGTCTTGAAGATAACTCTACATTATCTCAAATATTTGTTCCTTAGCATTGCCTTTATTTATAAACTCACCTGGATTTGATTTTATGTTTTGGTATGGTATGATGTTGGGATCAATTCTCCCTAGATTAATTTGTGAGTTTAAGAAGTCCTGGTTGAAAAAAAAAATCATCACCTTCTAATGATCCTGGAAAGTGAAGTACATATATGGTTGTACAGAACATCACTGCCTTGACTGTGAAGCTGATTCCAAACAGGTGCACTGTTAATACAGTGTTACAGGAAAGAGTGAAATCACGCACATACAGAGAGAGAGAGACAGAGACAGAGACAGAGAGAGACAGAGACAGAGACAGAGGCACAGGCAGAGGCAGAGGCAGAAGCAGACAAACAGACAGGGAGACAGACAGAAAATATGTAAAGGGAGTACTTCAAATTAGTAGTAAAATGTTAAGGTTATCAATTTTTTTGTGGTGGCAGGGGGAACTAAACAGACTAGCTTGTATCTTGCAATGAAACAAGCTGTAAATGGACCAAAATATAACAAAAATAATAATAGGCAAAACTTCCAACTGATTACAAGAAAAATCTAAAGAAAAGATGGATGAATTTAAGCATAAAAATAAATGATTTCCCAAACAGATCAAGCTAATCAACTGTCTCACTTATCCAGAGGGCCTGATCCAGTTGGAGGCTCCTCAGCTATTGGTTCATAATTCATGTGTTTCCATGCGTTTGGCTGTTTGTCCCTGTGCTTTATCCAACCTTGGTCTCAACAATTCTCGCTCATACAAACCCTCCTCTTTCTCGACAATTGGACTCCTGGAGCTCCACCTGGGGCCTGGCCGTGGATCTCTGCATCCGGTTCCCTTGGTCATTGGATGGGGTTTCTAGCACGACAATTAGGGTGTTTGGCCATCCTATCACTAGAGTAGGTCAGTTCGGACTGTCTCTCGACCATTGCTAGTAGTCTGTTGTGGGGATATCTTTGTGGATTTCTGTGGACCTCTCTAGCACTTTGCTTCTTCCTATTCTCATGTTGTCTTCATTTACCATGGTCTCCTATTCCTTGTTCTCCCTCTCTGTTCTTGATCCAGCTGGGATCTCCCGCTCCCCTAAGCTCTCTTTCCCTTGACCCTTGCCCTTGATTACCCCCAGTCACGTCCAGGTTGTTCATGTAGATCTCATCCATTTCTCTGTCATTGGGTAATCCCTGTGTCTTTCTTGTGGTCCTGTTTTCTAGGTAGCCTCCCTGGAGTTGTGAGTAGCAGTCTAGTCATCTTTGTTTTACATCTAGTATCCTCCTGTGAGTGAGTTCATACTATGTTTGTCTTTTGAGTCTGGGTTATCTCACTCAGGATGAATTTTTCTAGATCCATCCATTTGCCTGCAAACCTCATGATATCATTGTTTTTGTCTGCTGAGTAGTATTCCATTGTGTATATGTACCACATTTTATTTGTCCATTCCTCAGTTGAAGGGCATCTAGGTTGTTTCCAGGTTCTGGCTATTATGAACAATGCTGATATGAACATAGCTGAGCAAGTGCCCTTGTGGTATGATTGAGCATTCCTTTGGTATATGCCCAAGAGTGGTATAGCTGGATCTTGGGCAAAATTGATTCCCAATTTCCTAAGAAAGTGCCATATTCATTTCCAAAGTGATTGTACAAGCTTGCATTCCCACCAGCAGTGGAGGAGAGTTCCCCTAGCTCCACATCCTCTCCAGTATAAGGTGTCTTCAGTGTTTTTTATCTTAGTCATTCTGACAGGGGTAAGGTGGTATCTCAGAGTTGTTTTGATTTGCATTTCCCTGATAATTAGGGGTGTTGAGCAATTCCTTAAATGTCTTTCGGCCATTTGAGCTTCCTCTGTTGAGAATTCTCTGTTTAGTTCTAAAGCCCATTTCTTAATTGGACTGTTGGGCATTTTGATGTCTAATTTCTTGAGTTCTTTATATATTCTGGATATCACTTCTCTGTCAGATGTGGGGTTGATGAAGACCCCCAGGCAGTGGGACTGGGTCCTGTACTCAGTGCATGAGTTGGCTGTTTGAAACCTGGGGCTTATACAGGGACCCTTGGCTCAGCCTGGGAGGAGGGGACTGGACCTCTCTGAACTGAACCTACCAGGTTGAACTCAATCCTCAGGGGAGTCTTTGCCCTGGAGGAGATAGGAATGTGGGGTGGGCTGGAGGAAAGATGGAGGGGAGAGCGAGAGGGGGGAGAACAAGGGAATCAGTGGCTGATATATAAAATTAAATGAAATTATAAAATTAAAAAATAAATAAAATAAAATACAAGTATAACAAAAATAAATAAAAATAAATAATTTCTACAATAGAGAAGTCAGCAAAGGATCAGCTAAAACCATTAAGCAATGTGACAAGAGCCTATTGACTTAAGTGAGGGGCTATCCAGAAATCAAAGCTAATAACCATGGTAAAACACACACAAATTAGAAAATAATATATAAGCAAATGCTTTATAAGGAGAGAGAGAGAGAACAAAGACATGCAATGTCTTTAAATATATGAAGATGCAATGTCTTAAAATATATGAAGATATTCACACAGCCTCACAATGAAAGAAATGTATTGCTACATGTTATATCATCCTAGACTGAAAAGATTAAAAAAAAAAGAAAATTGTACTAATTGGTATGGGAAATAAGTATTATTGTTCTGACAGTGACAATGCATGTTGATGAGTCTTCCTTAAGCCCATCACCCCTAACTTCTATGACTCCTTACTGTAATACTCATCAGACTGTTCACAGTACCCAAATGCCAAAAGTGTTTTCAAAAGCCCATCCAACAATGAACTATTAGATACTTAGAAATATGAACAGGATAAACAGGAAATGGGGGGACTGCATTTGAAACCATACACATAGATTTCCAAAATAGATGGTGTAGAAAAATTCCAGAGTTTTATGGTATGATAGCAATCAATAGAAGAAAAGATATACAGGAAAACGCTCAAGAATATTAACAATGCACATGTTTAAAGGGAAAATCAGATTTTTCCAGGATCTAGGGAAAGATAGGGAGGGAGGGAGGGAGGGAGGGAGGGAGGGAGAGAGAGAGAGAGAGAGAGAGAGAGAGAGAGAGAGAGAGAGAGAGAGAGAGAAGCATTGTTTCAGTGTGGCTCCTTTTATTCTTGCACTGCCTTGTAATTCCCATGCAGATACCTACTTAAGATAAATGAAATAACAATAAAAATTAATGTCAGTAGAAATTACCAAAAAACACATGCTGATTGCTTGATGTGATTTAGTGATCTTGATCATGTACCACATGCACCAGTGTGTTATCTTCTCCACGCCTGTATGCCAGCTACCTTCATTTCACAGTTAAAGAAATGGGGTGAGGAAAGGTAAGATAAATTGCCTAGTGTCATGTGCCTGTTAGCAAGGCTGCAGTCTTGACCTGAGTGTGTTTGACTTACATCTTATGCTTTTGTACTGCTGTCCCTCTTGATACAGCATGTTTTACTGAAACTCTCCTAAGGCCAGCCTGATGATGTCACAGCCCACTGGGCAACTTCTAGCAATCTACCATTTCATGTGCCTTTCCATATACCCCATCTACCTCCTAACCTCACACAGACTCTCATACAAGCAGAAATGACTTTGTTTGGAAAGCAACCACCTACTCTGCAGTGACCCAGAGCCTTCCACGGTTCCCTGGATAATTGGAGAAAGCTAACAAATGGTTTTCATGTTCAGGACATATGCGAGTAATTGGTCAAAGTTAAGTGGCACCATCCTACTATGCAGGATGGTTGAGAGTTGAGCTGTGTTTGCAACCCTTGGCCTGTGAATTCCTCCTCAAAGTGTTTTGTTTACACAGGCAAATTCTCAGCACATGGCTGTATGGCAGGCTGTCTTCATGACCAAATTCCAAACGGTCAAGAAGCAAATCGCAGGACACAGCTGATGCAGAAAAAGTGGCTGCAGTTATCAGTGGGATCAGAACAGCATTGCTCAGGCTTAGCATCAGGATGAAGGTGAAATTTGGGGTGCAGCCTTTGGATCTCCACATTGATGACAGCAACCCCAGCATCTCTGTTTCTTCTGTTTATTTACCGTGCAGTGGTGGGGTTGAACTAAAGGCCATGAACATGCCAGCCAAACCATGGACTACTGAGCCCAACTCCATTTTCTTTCTTTCTTTTTTTTCTGATTTGAAATAAGGTCTCACTAAGTGATGCTGCAACATGCGGGCTTGAGCTACTCTATGGTGGGTTCCTGGCGTGCGGGCTTGACTTATGCCACATTACACAGCGGCGTCTCCAAGCTGCATAGCACGCTGCTGTGTGGAAGATATAGCCTTTGCTAGTACAGACAAAAAAAAAAAAAAAAAAAAAAAAAAAAAAAAAAAAAAAAAAAAGAGGTTTCTGGACTACACACTGCTTTAATAGAAGTATAGACTCACTTCCTCCCAGAGTCAGCAGTCAGCAAGGCTCACAGAGCAGGCAATGAATTATCTCCACCATGTTGAAAAACTGAGATGGGCGGAGTCAGAAGCCAAGGCTGCTCCTTCAGTACTAACCACTGCAGCTTAAAGCAATAGATTCACAATAAGAAAGATTCAGATGGAATAAGACTTTAAATGGTTTACAATGTGTGTAAAACTATATGTAGGCTTGGAAGAGAGAAGCAAATAAATATAGACAGTTATATAAAATATAGTTTTAAAAATAAAGTCTTTTAAAGGAACAGTAAATGTAATATAAAAATAAGCCATGTAAAGATGAATATTAGACTCAGAATCTGAATTGTGTTGTCTTTGATATTTTTAACTGCAGAAAGACATTTGATTGGAAAGGCTGCTAGTTAAAACAATATGTATATTTTAAAGGTATCTTGACTTCAAATTTTGGATCTAAGGATATGTTGCTTTGAAAAGGAGGCTCTGTTTTTTTTGTTTTGTTTTGTTTTTTCACAAGAAGCAAGAGGCTATGGGTTTGTCAGGTTAAGATGGATCAGATTTGATGAAACCAAACCTCCTGAACCTTAACAGATATTACCTATCAACAAAGGTTATACCTGGTCTTCCCAGGATTTGACCATTATCTCAAATTTTCTCAGGATCTCCATAAGACTACCAGAGACCCCTATCAGCAGGAAGTAGCTTAGAACACTATGCCCGCATTCCCAAAAAATGGATTGTGGGTGTTTGTCTTTGTTTAGGTTGTTGGTTACAAATTGCTATTGGTCATATTCAATCTCTTTCTAAAAGAAGTAAGGAGGATATGATATAGAAATATAGGATATAGATATGATAGGATAAAAGGGTAGCTTATTGAACTTACTTTTAAAGAGCAACATTGTTTAAAAATGTTTTACATTGCTGTGAAGTTTAGTTTACTGATACAAATTTGAAGTTAATTTTGTTATACTGTATGTATATGTCTACTCTTGCTTAAGGTATTATGTTTATGTAACTCATTTAAATTGTAATGGATAATTAAGAAATACAGATTAATAATTAGTCATCTATGATAATCACACCCATAGTCTATTAAGTTTTTAGGTATACATAGATATATTTCAATTAGGTGGATGATCTTCAAACACTTCAACTACCTATAGAATATGGCGTTTAAAATGTTTTAAAAACTTAGGCTTTCTGGACAGTAAGACACATCTGCTCCTAGCAGCACCGATTTACTTCAAAGAGAAAAATGGGCATCAAAGACACTCCATATATTCTGCTTGGCAAAATAGCCATTTGAGAAAGAAACTGTTCTTGCCTGGACTGCTTGACAAAATGTTTTATCAACTGGACATGCAGGACCCATACGAAGATGACTACTAAATTTTACAAGCCATTTTAAAATGGTTCTTCAGGTTCCTGCTTCACAGAAGAAACTGACAGACATTCTACAGGACACACACACACACACACACACACACACACACACACACACACACACACAATGAGACCAGTTCTATGAGTTGAACTTTACAGAGGAACTTTGGGTAACTGTCCATGCAGACAGCTGTCTCTGTCACTTCCAGAATTTTGGAAGTTGCTTACAATGCATTTCCTGTTTACTTAGGTAATAGTGTATCCTTCTGAGGTCTTTGATGTAGTTGAAGACTAGATAGTTAAATTATGATTTTCCCTGGTTATGATAAGAGGTAAGTTAGATATGAAACCTTGGACTCACAAATATAGGATAAATGGAATGTTTATTTATTTTTTTTCTTTAAATTTGCCAAATATAAATGGACTGGATATTGTAACTGTGATTCTTGCTTGATTACTGTTCTATTATATGTAATTTTGCTATGTTAAAGTTAAAATCTTCCTTTTTGATTAGAAAGTAAAGGGGGGTGCTGTGGGCTGTTCAGTATGCTGTGAATGTGTTGCTCTGATTGGTTGATAAATAAAAAGATGATTGGCCAGAAGCCAGGCAGGAAGTATAGGTGGGATAAGCAAACAAGGAGAATTCTGGGAAGAGGAAGACTGAGTTAGGAGACACCAGCCTGCTGCCCAGGGAGCAGCATGCAATGGCACACAGGTAAAGCCATGGAACACGTGGCAACACATAGATTAACAGAAATGGGCCGAGTTTAAGTGTAAGAGCTAGACAGTAGTTAGCCTGAGCTAATGGCCAAAAAGTTTTAATTAATATAAGCCTCTGTATGTTTACCTGGGTCTGAGCGCTTGGGGACTGGGCAAGACACAAGAAAACTTTCAGGTTTTCTCTCTCTCTCTCTCTCTCTCTCTCTCTCTCTCTCTCTCTCTCTCTCTCTCTCTCTCTCTCTCTCTCTCTCTCTCTCACACACACACACACACACACACACATCTCAATGAGATACTTATCTCTGCTCTCTCTCCACTTTCACAACCTGGTTCTGTATCCAAAAAACTTTACCCACCTTTCTCCTTTTCCTGACACATCTCTTACCCAGATCTTTCATGGAGGACTTTTACCCAACATTCAAGGCTCTACTTGGTTGCCACCAGAACAGAGAGAATTGACTCAACTGAGACATGTCCTGTGCTCCTTGTAAGCCTAGAGCCTAGAATGCTGAATACACATTTGCCTTTCAAAACCTTAGACTGTATTCACAATGTACCAGAGTTTCAAAATGTGTCTTAGCAATGCTGGTGATGTGCAGACAGGGCAGTCTCACTATGTGTAATAAGATTACATAGTTGTAGTTAACGCACAACAAGACTGACTTCCTTGACCATGTCTGTTCTTTTCTAGTTTTCTGCCATCTGTGTAATAGTGCTAAATAACTTCTGAATGGTGACAGGAGTAATTGGCTGCTTTTACTTGTAATTAGACTTTATTTCTTATTTTTTGTACTTTTTGGATGACCATTTAGGGGAAACTGGAAAGATTACACACCTACTTTGTAGCTGACCATATAATATTTATTGAACTAAAAGAGACAGAAATAGATTTTTAAGTGCATGAGAGAATAGTTTAAAAAAAATCACAAATTTACACAATCAAATAACAGTGAATACTAGATTACTAAAACTAACAGTATTGCCTTCCTACACATTCCTTGTTCATCTTTCTATAAAGAAAGCCAAAAACTAACATCCAAAAACAGTGTTTTTGGGGCACTGTCTTCCCATGTTGCCCAGGCTGGCCTTAAATTCATAATTTGTGGTCATCCTGCCTCAGCCTCTAGAGAAACTGGAGTTTCACTACACCAAGCCTAAATCATTATCATCCATCAGATCATTCTTTTTTTAATGTTTTTGTTTGTTTTGTTTTTGTATGTGGCTGCACATGGTGTGAATGCATGTGTATTCAAACGTGTGTGAAGGCAGGTGCAGCAATGACATCAGGTGTTATCCTCTGTGCTCTCCACTCTATTACTTGAGACAGGGTCTCTTGTTGAACACACACAGCTCATGAAATCCAGCTAGTCTAACTACCTGGCTTGCCCATGACAACCTCCTGTTTCTATGTACTGGGATTACAAGTCATTGCTAACCCTGCCAAGCTTGTACATGTGTGCTGGGATCTGAACTCCAGTTCTTGCCTTTGAATGGCATTTTTTTTCTTGTTTGTTTGCTTGGTTAAGTTTTTGTTGTTGTTTTGTGGCTTGAAAGATGTTGATTAAACCCAAAGCTGTTTGAATCTTCAGATTCACATCCTGACAATAGATTCATTTACCAAAACTTCTTCACAAATTTCTAATTTATCTTTCTCTTACTGTCTCTTTAATCTGTCTTCCTTTCATCTTTACCAAGTGGATTTTGATGAAAGAACATAACACAGCCAAATAAAAACCTGACTTCTCCTTATGGCATGATCTTCCAGCCGAGGAAACAGAACACTCAGACCCCTGCTTCACAAACCCAGACTTGCTCATTCAGAAAGTCAGCCTGACCTCTCAATTACACTCATTTTTACCTATTCTTAATTATACAGAGTTATTTAAAGCTACTTGCATGTAATTATTACAGTACACTTGGAGCATGACCCCCCCAAGTCACCATTACTGTCCCCCTTCTTCCTCTCCCCCTCATTTGTCTCCTTATGGCCAGATAGTTTCATTTTTATTTAGATATCATCAGTATGTAAATGATATTATGTATCTATAATGTCCAGACACACAAATGAGAGAAATCTTGTGATAATTGTTTTTCTGGGACTGACATAATTCAATCTATATGATTATCTACAATTAATCCATCTTCCTACAAATAACATAACTTCATCCCTCTTTATGGAAAAAGATACCTCATTTTGTATCTAAACCATTGTCTCTGTCATTCTGAGTTTGGATACCTAGGGTGGTTGTAAGTCACCTACTGAGAATAATGTTAGTAAACATAACATATAAATATCTCTGTGCTCTGCTGTTTCCAGTCTTAGGGATAAAAACACTAAAATTGCAGTGATGTGTCATATATACATCTATTTATATCTTTTTTTCCATCCTGACTCCATGGTATTTGAACTAGTTTATACTCCCAACAGCACTGTTTAGGGGTTCTTTTTTGTCCGCCAGCATTTGTTGTTATTGTCTTTTTTAAGAACTCTCATTCTAAATGGGAAAAAGAAATCTCAATACATATATTTTTATTATTTGCATTTCTCACTGTATTGGTCAATGAACTTGAATTTTTTATGCTTATTGGCCATTTGCAATTTATCTTCTGAGAACTATCTTATTCAGTTGCCCCATTTATTGATTAGCTTGTTTGATTTTTGTTATTCAGATTTTTCAGTTCTTTGTGCATTGTTTTTCTAATATAGCTAGCTAAGACTTTCTCCCACTGTGTAGAACTTTTCCTCACTCTGATTAATTGTTTCCTTTGTTGTGCAGAAGCTTGTTAATCATGTGATCTCATTTGTCAATTGCTGGTACTATTTCCTGGCCAACTGGAGTCCTGTTCTGAAATTTCTTGGCTATACTGATATCTTCATGTGTCTTCTCTACTTTTTTCTTCCTTAGTTTGATTTCAGGTCTTACATTAAGGTTGTTGGTCCATTCAGAGTTGATTTTAATACGGGGTGAAAGATAGGTATCCAGTTTCTTTCTTCTATGTGTGGATATCCAATTTTGCCAGCGCTATTTGTTGACTGAGATATCTTTTCTCCAAGGTGTATTTGTATAATCTTTCTGAGAACCAGATAGTTACAGCCACATTTGTTTCTTAGTATTCTCTTCTGGTCTATAAATCTGTCAGGTTTTGGGCCATGACCATGCTGTTTGTATTACTATGACTCTGTGGTATAACTTGAAACCAAGCGAAGTGATACCTCTGGTTGTAGCTCAGATATCAACAAGGTCACCAGTGCACCTCATATATTTTGCTTCTCAGGAGAATTACTAATCCTTGTTCTCTATTTTCTCCCATGTTGTCTTTTTAACCAACAGAAATGATTGAAAGAAACCAATACTTTATCCTGCTAGAGAATAACAGAGAAAACACGTTTAAAATCATAAAGGGAGTCAATGGGGTAAAGGCACCCATTGCCAAGTCTCATGACCCGAATTAGACCACTGGAACCCAAACAATGGAAAGATAGAATGGCCTCTAAGACAATGGTTCTCAACCTGTGGGTCATGCGCCCTTTGGGCTCACATATCAGATAGCTTGTATATCAGATATTTGCATTATGATTCATAACAGTAGCAAAATTACAGTTATGAAGTAGGAATGAAATAATTTTTTGGTTGGCGGTCACCACAACAGGAGGAACTATATCAAAGGATCACAGCATTAGGAATGTTCTGAACCATTAACCTAAGGCTTCACTCATGATGCCTTTGGCTTGAATGCCCTTGTACAATAGCAGTATTTTAACCCATCATGCTATTATCTCACATCTCACTGCAAGCTCTGAAGAAAGTGAGAGTATATGTTGGGACTTGGCATTTGCCAATGATCTTGAACGTTGAACAAAACAACCATGCCACAGTTTGGATCTCACTGGGTTGCCTGTATTGTGATGGGAACAGACAGCACTTACTCCCATCCTCATACAAGATTCTTTTTTATCCTCTGTGTTGTTTAGATGCTTTAAAGGGAGCAATGACATGTTATATTAATGGTGTTTTTGTTTTTCTTTGAAAAGTAAGACACAGCAGAGAGTAGCAGTTCATAAGTGTAGTCCCACTATTCAGGAGGCTGAAGCTAAGTTTAAGGACTGCCTGAGATGTATAGGGTATTCAAGGCCTGGACAACTGAGTGAGGCTCTGTCTCAAAATAAAATAGAAAAGAAGAGTGGGATACATCTCAGGGGGAGAGAATTTGTCTAATGTATATAATACCCTGAACTCAACCCTACATGAAAAAGTCAACACATTTTTATTTTTATACAGTATAAAAATGTAAATGAACAACTATCAACATTTCATGAAATTCCACATATACAAATCCTAATATGTAATTCTAACTAATTTCTCAGGATGATCTCCTGAACAGAATTTCTTTGTGTTGACTAATATTCATTTTTAAAAGCACATGTTTTTTAAAGGTAAGAAAGAATCATTTCCTGTTAAAAACCTTGAAATAATAAAAAGTATAAGATATAAATAGTTGCCCTCCCTATCTCCTAGAGGTAACTATAGGTAACAGCATGGTATGTGTCCTTTGAGGAAATTGAGTTATTAATTGGCTTAATAAGTTTTATAGAATAGCCAGAATATGTCATCCTTTGAGGCAGTCACTAGCAGCAGCCTTAATAAAATTGGATATAGTTAGTCAGACAAACCTTAGCATTTCAGGGAAAGAGATCATAAATAAACTTAAAATAGCATATGCATATATAATTGTAAGTTATTATAAATACATTAAATTGTAATAAATTGTTTTATGAAAGACTAATCAATCCACACTAGTAGGTAAGGACAGAAGGGGGTTAGCAGATAAGGTAACATAGGAGTTACAATCTCCAAACTGAGTTACCTACCAAATGAGGGACAGAGTGGAGGCTACAGAAAGGGACAAGATCAGGAGGGAGTAAAGAGGGAGCACACCAAGATCACTGTAATGTAAAAGGTCTTCAAAAGTATAGTTGAACTTGGAGAGTGGTAGGAATCCTGCAAGTTTGAGACAAATTGCTAGTAGAGGGCAGTGAAGAACCAGCTCATGGAGATCTGAGGCCATATTGACTTGATGGTATCCATTCAAGGAACACTTTCAATGGAGTTGCTGAAGGCTTTCCCCACGGCTCTGGAATCCATGTAGTGCTAGCTATGGCCTACTGGTACCCATCACTGTCCCTTCAGATCACAAGAGTCTGGTGTTTTAAAACCTTACTCTTCATTTTCTCTCCTAATTTCTAGTTACTAGTAAAATGCGATGGGGTTGGGGGAGAAGGCTTGAGAAAGAACAGTTACATCAGAAACTGTAACAGGTTACGGCAGGTAATTGGTAGTAGGTACAGTATCCCTGATTTCTACAGGGGATGATTTCATGATGTACCAGCACAAGAAGTTCCACTGGCTATTCCCTGATAACTGGATTGGGTTCTGAGCTTTCCCCAGTTGTATAAATTCTCACATAGCCACCTGGTAATTGCTTTCCTTTTTAGGATAGACAGATTTTAATCCTTTGGAAGAACCATAAAGAGAGGTATTTTTCTTCTCTTTAGTAAAATATATATTCCATAAAATATCATAACCCTCACTTTAAGTGTATGGTTCATGCGTGACAAATCCATTCCTATTGTGTGCAGCAACATCCAGAACTCTTTTCATCTTGCAAGACTGAAATCCCATTCCCAGTAAACAACTCGTCATGCCTTAGTCCTTCAGGCCCATGGCAACCACCATTCCTTCTATGAAGTGACTACCCTAGGTACCCCGTATAAGCAGAATCCTACAGTATTTTCCTTTTGTGATTGGTTTATTTCACTTGGTGAAATACTCTTGACGTTTATCTATGTTACTGTCTGCATCAGAATGCCTTTCTTTGAAGACCAAATAATAACTCATTGCATACATATTCATGCACATATATCTGTATGTCTGTATATATAAATTTCACATATCTACTGATTTTTGTCTATATATTGATGACCAACTCTTGTGTTCATAAAAATTATGCTATGAATATGGGTATGCAAATATTGCCTAAAGACTTTGATTGCAGTCATTTTGAGTGTATAACCTGAAGTGAATTCCCAATTTTCTTAAGAATCTTCATTTAGTCTTCCAAAGTGGCTATTCCATTTTACAGTACATCTTTTCTATATTCTTGCCAGCAATTATTATTTTGTGTTTTGAATAGGACCCATCCTACATCCTAATGAGTACAAGGTGCTTTTCTTTTTTAAAATACACAGACCTTCAAGAACAGTATCTTGCATACATTGTGAAAATACTTTTTTAAAAGGACAATTAAACACTAACCCATATCTCTTGGGGAAGTGCTGAATCTGCTTAAGTTTCCTCCTACATTCTTCTCTCCCCTCCCCCATTCCTCTCATTGACAAGTCCTTTAAGCCCATGGAGAATGAATAAGGACAATTCTTATCTGCTCTTGCTCACATGTTTGCTTTCTCTTGAGTTTGCTAAGCTTTTCTGAAAGTACTTAAATCATTGCACGTTAATCAATTCAAAATATAAGCTTGTGAGGAATCTTTCATTTTAGAAAAACCAAGGCCCGTCAAACCACCAGCTTAGGAGATGGAGAAAAGATGGTCAGGACTTGTTAACAAAGCATCAAGGGTCTTTCAAAAACACTGTCAGTTCTGACTTGGGATAACCTGAATTTATTTTAAATAAATTTATTTATCTATTTTACATCCAGGCTGCAGTTTCCCCTCCCTCTTCTCCTCCCAGTTCCTCCCCCTCCCCCCTCTGTTTTCAACCCCCCAGTCCTCTCCTGTCCATTTCTGTCTAAGAAAGGGCAGGTCTCCCATGAGTATCAATAAAACATGGCAGCCTTAATGGACTAATTTTTTTTAAACCCGGAAACAAGTACTTGGCAGACACCTTTCAAACTCTTTGCAGCCAAGATTCAGCCGCCTCAGTGTCTCCTGGGCACATTTTCAGGGAGGCAAGCCTGCACTTTTGATGGGATACATTTCTTCAACTTTGGAATACTTCATTTCTTCTGCTCTGCATGAACTATGGGGTCTAAGACCCTGTGACCTCCAAAGCCCACACTTCTCACCCAACTAATGGCATGGAGTGAGTCAACCCTGAACTCCAGTTCCCTCATCTGCAAAGCAGGAGGCAGCTGCCTGTCTTCCTGTTATGCAGATTAACTGAGCAATGGCTATATACATCTTTAGCACATTTGCATAAGTAATTGCAAGAATAACTACTTTTATTTTTTTCTAAAATAAGATTGTAGATAACAGCCATCTTAAAATAAAGTTTAGAATAAATGTATTTTCTTAATTGTTCTTGAACTTTTAGGGAGTTTTCAAAAATTATATTTGAATAAATTTCAGGAGCTTTACTTAGTACACTTAATAGTGACAATTATTTAATACATGCAGTAGTAAAAATAATGGTATATTGCAGATTTGAAACTTAAAGGATACATTACTCTTGTCATAAAGTGCATATGTTAATTAATTTATCTATTTCTGAATGTACACTTATATCACAATGACATAGACCATTAATATATGCAGGAGACCTGGGGTTGGTCCCAAGCATCCACAACAGAAGGCTTACAACCACTTATAACTCCAGTTCTAGGTTATCTGATGCCATCTTCTGGTCATCTAGGGCAGCAGACATGTACATGATGCATACATGCAAGTACTTACACATATATGAAAAATAACATAATCTGAAAGGGAACATAAGGAAAAATAAATGCTGCTTCTGTACTTATGAAGTTTAACAGTAAGTATATTACTATAAGCAAAGTCAAGGGTAAAAGATATAGCTCAGTGCTTTAGTGTTGCTTACTGTATCAAGTCCCTGGATTCGATCACCAGGAACACACACACCAGCAGGAATAAAGAAGCAAATACCAGGGAAGCTCCCTGTGACACACACTATTGTAGGCTGCTCTCTGTCCTGATTTGATGTGTACTGCAGACCTGGAGTGATGCCAGGGCTGGGAAGCGAGGACTATGGGTCTTGATTTCGCACCATGAAGAAAGTTCACCACAAGCAGCAGACCTCACTGCTGGCGAAGATCTATCGCTATGTCATCTCAAAACCAGGCAAACATGCTTACATTCCCAAATCTGTGAGGGCATCAGGGTCTTCAACACCATATCTTTAGATCATTTGGCTGCCAGAGGAAACTAAAATTGCATGAGCAAAGAAAACAGCACACGAGGCAGGGGGTCATTATTTTTCATCGTTTTTGGAAGTCTTTATTTTTTTAGTTGCTCCTCCCACAGTAACGCACTGAAAGGCATAACAGTTTATATTGTACAAAGCATTGGAAGAAAGTACCTTAACTTGCCAATTATTTCCAAATGAGATTACAAACAAAAAAGAAAAAAAAATCTGGTTTATCAATAAAGGACAAAATAACTGAATAATGTCTGTTATTTACTTCTCTCTTTTTAACATAAGGTCAGGAACACTTCATTTTACAAATAGGATTAACATGAACATAACATCATCGCACAAGCTTGCAGACGACCAGCATAAAATATGGGGTACAGTTCTTAATCAGAAGAATCATGCTTTCATGAAAGAAATTATAATCATTTATACAATTGAATTGATTTCAGTATTACAAAAACTAAGTTGCATCTATTTGTATTTAGTTCATTAAAAAGGAAAACAAAACAACAACACAACAAAAAGGAAGGAATGTTAAGAAAAGCCAAACACTTATTGGGCACTCCCACACACAGGTCATGTCACCTTGGTCCTTGAAATTCCAAAAGGGGTGTGCCTCTGACATCATAAAATAGTGGCTGACAGGAACAGTGCTCTTTAAATCAACAAACAATAGTTTGCCAACAAATAAATACATGATACACGCAACACACAAAAAATTTAAACATTAAAAACAGTGACATGATTGTCTAAAATTAAGATGTTATTACAAAGATTTGGCAAACGTTGTATTAGTGGTACAGAGGTACAGGTGATGAACAGGTTACATCACTGACTTGACCTCTCTGAGCATGAGCATCCATAGTTTACAATATACACATACCCTTTTTCCCTAATTTTAAACAAAGTACTTAAGAAGGCAAAAGATAAAGGGGGGTGTGACAAAAACTCCTGCTATTATTTCCTATAATCATTGTGCATTTCTTCTGACTACTTCCAACTTCAAAGGGTTAAATTACATAAAAGAAAAAAAATAAATCTGGTAATTAAAAGCAACTGTTCCCAATCCCATCAGGTGATTTCGTAAAAAGCAGAACTTGATTTCTATGGAGTGTTCATTTGTATCATCAATGCTGCCATCTCAACTGCCCCTCTCATCCACCCATGCCCTAGGACAGGAGAATGGAAGGTGCCTTCCCCAGTGAGGTTTTCATTCATCTCCAATCATTTTAGATTAATTGATCCTCCAGAAGTCAGCAGCTGCCTTGCTGTGCAAAACAAAATATCGAGAATAAATAGCTTCCTTTTTTCCCTCTCTTTTTCTTTAATCATTCAGTTTAAGGTCACCAGACTTTAAATGAGTGACCCTTTAGGTTGATAAGGCATTCTGCTCAGCAGTCTTGTGAATAGTTCTATGTGAAAGAGCCATGCTACTGTTGGACTTGGTCCCACGCTGGTCAACCTCGACAATGTCATACATGGCTTATGGACTGGATGGCACTGGATTCTGCTGCAGCCCTTGCCATATTGTGCCACACGTTGGAGGAACTGTGGGAGGTGGGGTGAAGGGAATCCTTGTCGGACAGTGACAACATCATAGCATATGCCTGGGGTGAAAAGGAGAGATTCAGTGAATGTCATTTAAACAAAAACAGCAAATCTAACTCAAAGACTATTAAGAAAACACGAGAGACTGGACAGAAGCACCCTTCGTGAGTATGTTTGATAGAGGGACTGTATTCTTTCTATCAAAATGATATAAGTGTTCACCTTAGCCAGACTACAGAGGAGATGGTCTGACTCTTGAACCTTGTAACCCAGATTCCTGAAAGTGAATGAGAATTCCACGGTCCTTCAACTACACAAAACTAGAGCTTATTCCTGCCCAACTTTGAATCTAGTGTCCTTTCTCAAGTTCCCCTTTCTGTTTGAAATACAGACATCTAACACCCTTGAGAATGAGAGAGCTCAAGTAAATGCCACAAGGGAAAAAAAAAAAAAACAAGTATGAAACCCAACAACATCCTAAGCAACCATTACTCATGAGTCCACTGGGTGGAAGGTGCACAGAGGTTCTCTGTCAGGAGCAACTCTTTCTTCCCTGTGATCATGCCAAGTTCTAAATAACTGTTCAGAGATTCCCTCACCCACTGCCAAGGAAAATATTCAAATGAAGTGTTTGGTCTTGACTTGTGAGTGAACTTTTCACTGTTGATTTGCTATTGTGGGTCTCATCCATTGCTAAACTTGCTTGTCAAAATGCTGTTGAAGTGGAATCATTAAAGTCCTGCCAAAGACATTCCAGTGTCTGTAAACAAAGACAAATGCCTCTGTTGTTCAGCAGAACCTCATCTTGGGGAGTCATGCTGAGACATGTGGCCAGCCTGTGGTTTCTTCCCTCACCATGGCATTTGCTTAGATTACATACAGGCTGATTTTAATTTGCTGGGTCATTGCTCTCGATGCACACACTTGGCTTTCCTATTTGTGTGCATTTGTGTATGTACATGCATGTACACATGCTTGCACATGGGAGCTACATGTACATGGATGTGCATGTGTTTGTGTGGAAACCAAAGGTCAGCATTAGATATTGCTCATCAGGTACAGTACACTTTGTGTTTTGAAATATGGTCTCTCCCTGGTCTGGAACTCACCAGTGAGTACCAGGGACCCTTCTGCCACCATATTTGGCTTTCTTTATATGAGTTCTGGGGTTCAAACTCATGTCCTTATGCTTGCATAGCAAGTGTTTTAGTTACTGAGCCACATTTGATTTTTATGTATGAGAGTTGCCTTCTGGATTTGCACAAAAATCCCAGTGTCTATTCAACTAATATTCCTTAAGCATTCCTCTATACCAGGCACTGTGATAAGTACTGAAGAATTAAGGACAAATAATACAGAGTCCTGGTCCTTTATAGTGACATTACAGAGGTCACACTATCTCTAGAGTTTAAATTTTCATATACAAAGTAGGGACAACCATAAAATATAATAGCGCTTGTCTACAACGGTTGTAGAGTAAACACAGTACTCAGCTTAGTATGCTTCATACAAACTGATACCTATTAGGAAGATAGTTTTGTAGAATGTGGTTTCCCTCAAGGAAATTCCCATGGCAAAATAAAGTCACTATTTTACTGATCAATGATTTTGGATTCAATCATTCTAAAAATTAAAGAGTTGATATACAAATGCTTGAGAATAGCACTATAAATTTCGTATTATAAAAAAAATATGACAAAAAGCATGCGCTCTTCAGAAATCAAATGGCAACTGAAATACAGGGATCACTGCCCAGTTCCTCCACACCAAAGGGACAGCTGCTAAAGCACAGAATGAGGGAACTAATGACAAGTTAATGAATAAGGTGCCTCATGATAAAGTCAGTCTGCACAAGTATTTGATAGAATACCCATGTACACACATAAGTATGCATATTGAAGTAAAAGAGAGGAAGCTTAGAAGCTGGGTGGTGGTGGTGTATGCCTTTAATCCCAGCACTCGGGAGGCAGAGCCAGGTGGATCTCTGCAAGTTCGAGGCCAGACTGGGCTACCTGGGCTACAGAGTGAGTTCCAGGAAAGGCACAAAGCTACGCAGAGAAACCCTGTCTCAAAAAACAAAAATAAAAAGAGAAAGAAAGATAAAGAAAGAAAGGAGGGAAGCTTAGATCTGCTATGGAGTCAGAGAAAAAAAGATAGCTTCTCTGACCTTCTCTTACAATGAGGAAATGGTGTCTGTCAATAACATACATGCTTCTGCCAAGATGGCATTGGCTGTAGAAGCCCACTGTATAGAGGCTGTCTATATCCAATTCAGAAAGAATATTCATTTTTCTATTTCCATACATCATATCATAGACTTTTTATTGAATTACAGGATTACAAACAATTTACTTTATCCTGCTGACATAATGTCCCTAATCAGCAATCATCACATCTTAGTTGAGATTTTACTATATCACTATTAAGACCAGCCCAATACATCTCAAGGAATAGGAAATCATAATGAAATGGATATGCTAATATGGTCCCTTGTTTTGATATGTCTTGCCACCTCCAAAATGTTCTAAGTGAACTAAACAACTCAACCAACATGACAAAAATATAAGTTGTCTTTTTAAAAATGGTCTGAATGAACATTCAGTTGAGTGTAGAAGTCATAAAACAATTACTGGCTCCCTTTATCTTTTAATAAAAACCTGAAGCTCTTTTAACTGGTGTTTGTGAATCCTTTTTTGGAGTAATTTTCTGTTACCATGTGCTGATAGGTTATGAATCGGGAGACAATTCATTCACTCAGTACATACTGACAGGCTTTATTTTCTGTCTGTCACTACGTTGGTGCAGATCTTTGGTAGCTCATTTTATTTCTGGTCTTCACTTTAGCTCTAAGCTCTGGACTTAATTATCTGATGGATAATGAATGAGTCATACACCAGAATTCACTACATATAGTAAAGAAAAATAAATAAATAATTTTAGAACAGAAGTATGTTAACAGAAGTTATAGATATAAGAATGATCAGAGAATAACCTGGAGCTAACAAGAGAACTAAGCTGTGTGTGTGTTCTCTAAACATAAGGGAAAGAACTAAAGGCAAACTCAAGGAACTGCAAGGCATGTCAGGTTTGCCGTGGAAGTTTCGGTGGTGCAGAATGCAGTTTTACATGTTAATGGCTGCATTAGTTAACTTTATCATTGATCACCTACAGAGTCAAACCAGAAACATCATTAACAAAGCAACCAAATCTGCTTGGATTCTAGAATACTACAGAGTGACAATATCTGCTTCTGTTCACCAAAGAATTGTACGCTTGCATGCACAGTGTTCCGTGGTGTGGACTGCAGCAGGGTCAGTACCTGGGATTTGGACTTTCTGTGTAACGGCTGTTTAAGCTCCTCTGGCACATGAGAAGGACTAAAGGAAGACAGCTCAGCATCAGTGTATTGATTCTCTTCCATTTCCCTCATTTTGAGGCTATCTGTGAAGTGCCTTATGTGATCTAGAGCAGAAAGGCCAGATTTATAGTCTTCCTCTTTATACCTAAAATGAACCAATGGAAAAGCACAGAAATTGGGTTTTCTTTTGCAGTTTCTTGTCTCATCAAGTTATTTTCATTTTTATCTTAATAGCTGTCAAACTTCGTAATGTATTGTTGTGTAAAGCAACATGCAAAAATTGCTATTTTAAAAAATATTTACAAATACCATATCTTAATATATTTCTTTAATATTTAATGACTGAACTCAAGCATATATTTGAAGTAAAGTCATTGACATATTAAGCCAACAATATGTGGGAACAGAAGTCAGACATTTGAAAACTTCTTTCAACGTAAAGTCAGTTAGAAAAATATTCAGTCAGTACACCTTATCATCACAAAAATATATTAACTTCACCTTAACTATTAGTTAATTTTTTCCAATTAAAAATCTATCATCTATGAAATTTATGTTAAACATCTGAGTTACAATTATAGTCAATTACTGAATGAATTCAGTCATGATGAAATGTCTATTTTTCTTTAGGCTTCATAAGTAGAATCTAAAAATTAAGCACTTGTGTAATTCTTGTGCATCCTTCCTGCTTTGGGGCCACCAGTGTTCCACAAACACTAATGTATTTACATGCTTGTGTTCCTTACCACCTCACTTTCCTCTCTGTCCAATTGATGCACTGTGTGTGCCTTTTGCAGGTCAAATTGAATGTAAATGATTTGTTATGCACAAATTCCTCATACTCTAACACATTCTTCCAGTAGCCAAGCAGAGCAGGAAGAATTTGCACTGCAGTCTACCAAGCTTAGTACCGCTGCTGCTTGGCTTGCAAAGTTGCGAAGCACTCACCTCACTGGCGATGTCTTACAACTCATCTCCAGGGCACCAGCTTCCTCAAAGTCATCCTCGGGGATTTCTTCATCTAAATTAGTTGTCACCAGCTCCTTTCTGGATTTTCCAGGAATATCGTTGTCTTCATCCTCCTCATCCAACAACACTTCATCTTCTACTTCTTCATCATCCAGTAAATCAGAATTCTGGCTGGTTACCAAAGTCTTGTCATCCTTAAAGTGACTGCCATTCATCCTTTCAAAGACACAAACAGAAAAAGGATCAATTACTGGTTTGATTTTTAGACATGCAGTTAGTTTTCTTATCATTTCCCTAACAATAGTTCAAATATTCAGCACTTACAAAAGAAATTTGTATTGTATGTGCCTCATTGCAATCTTGGGAAAATAATGTGATTTCACAGAGGCGCAAACAAAGACAAAAATAACTGGATGATTATTCAGGCTACAAATGCAGCCTCTGGCAGAACAGGAAAAGCAACCCCAGTCTCTGATTTCTTATCATTCCTGATAAATGATATGGTGTGTGCTATATAAAAGCACATGAATGTTTTTTCTGCATAATGTACATAATTACCATTTAAGTACCCACCATTTAAAGTAATTGATTTCTGGAAAATATATCACTGAGCAATGCAGACAATAGCACACACACACACACACACACACACACACACACACACACACACACAAACTGAATCTGGAAAACCAAAGACAATGTGAACAAAGCTGCCAAGGAGCAATTGATATTTACTGTTCCTAAGTGACAGTTGTGATATTCTGTACTTGGATACAATACTCAAGCTTGGACATTATTGAGAGCCCACTTATCTTGACTCTTTCTAAATGATCCTAAATTGTCTAACAACAAAAGAGTTCTTTGTTTTCCAAGAAAACACAGAGACGGTAAGTCAACTAGGAATTTAAGTAAACTAACATCTTTTAAAACTGACTTAGCAAGCACAGCTAACAATGCAAAACAATCATTTTTTCGACTTTAATGTCCTTTGTAATATTTCTATTTACATTTGAAAGAATTGCAATAGATGATTCAAGTGTAACTTACTATACAAATTCTGCTTAGGGAATTTGAAGGTATGCATGAAGCTGAAGGAGGCTTTCAAAATGACCATCAGCATGAGGGAAACTTGAATGTAAGTTTTGTTTTAAGACTAAAATAGAAATAACTACAACATAACTATAAAAGAGGGAGTTGCCTTTGAAAGATACATAGTCAGAGAGGTTGATCGGGCTCAGAAAGTATGCAAAGATATCAGCTATTGTAGGCACCCATGCATCCTAATCCCTAAGTCATCGATAATCTTTTTTCTTATCATGCTCCTTTATCTAGTTATTATATTAGAAACTCACAGAATCTTCAGTTACTGTTGCAGGCAAGTATACTTCTACATGAAATGAAATGATTTTTCAGTCCATGGAAGACAGAAAGCATACATAACAATTCCTACATAAAAATATGTAGAACTTAATGTTTAGATTTCTGAGAATTAAAGCAATACATACATGAACCAACCTGGGAGATGATGGAAGCAAAGTACAAATGCATTTGACCAGAAAAAGTAACATCATTATTGAACATTTTATACAACCTCTTAACCTCTTTACCAAAAAGAATGATGAAAACATATTTTTCACAGACATAAACTATTAGTTTTCAGATACACTGCCAACTTGCTAGCTTGAACGGATGAAAATTGTTATTATTTTAAAAAACGAAAAAAAAATGAAAGTAAAAGAACAAAAGAGTCCATGGATGAAAACCAAAAGCAACAAAAGCCAACATGATTAAGAAAATGTATTTATTAATTAGGCTTTCAAATGTGGCAATTTATAGGGATAAATTATTCATCAAAAGTAGCCTGATGGGTGCAGAGCGAGGAAAAGTCAAATGATTCAACTTCCACTTCTGTGTTTAGACATGTTGGAGCCAGATGTTGCAGCCATGCAGCCTCAGGATCACCAGCTCAGAGCAATCAAGTGTGAATGCACTTTTCAGAACCAATGGTGATTTTAGCCTTTCTTGTTTGTATTACACAATCAGGCTTCAAAATGTATATAATGTCTATTATTAGCTCTGTTTTGTACTGCCGAGCAATGAACTCATCTTCCTCTCTCTCTCTCTCTCTCTCTCTCTCTCTCTCTCTCTCTCTCTCTCTCTTTTCTCTCTCTCTCTCTCTCTCTCTCTCTCTCTCTCTCTCTCACACACACACACACACACACACACATACACACACACACACACAAAGAAGCAAGTGGAAGGAACGATACATTCTACCAGGAGATGCTGTAGTTCTTATGACTTCTTAGAGGCTGAAAAGAGTCATTCTTTCTCCTTTCCCTAACTACGTTACACAAAATAAAGAACAAGAGCAGTTGTGTATTTTACTGTTTGGTTAGAACATTTATTATCTGAAGTATACTTCCTCAGAGAATTATCTAAAATGACTAGTCTTGGCTTTTACCAACATAAGAAATGAAGGGCAGTGACACAGTAAAGTAACATAGTCTTCATCAATTAGGTTTATACGATATTTTAAAATATTCTCATATTCTTCAGGATGGCTATGGTCAGAGAAGGGTAGTTCTTCAATACCAAATATTTAGTTATAACTTAGTGGTAAGGAAATTTAACTACAAGGAAAGTTTTGTCAAAATACTATTTCATTAACTTCATGTACAAGGCCAAGCACAGATGAATGAGTGATTATCAGCAGCATTCACTTCTGTGTTGATGTGCTTGACACTGGTGATGATACTAACTCAAGAGCAGCTGAGTCCACTAAAGCCAACATCCCTGCCTGCTTGAAAGTATAAGAGGAGCAATTGGCTCTTAATTGGAAAGTTCTCAAATAAATTCTGTGCAAATATATTGAACTAATAATCAATGTGCAATCCATATACAAATTGATACTGATACAAAAAGAGAGAGAGACAAGATGGAGATGCAGAAGGAAAAGTGCCACGAATTATCTGTTAACACTGTACTGTATATAGTAATAGCCAACAATGACCAGTGATTGATTCAGTTGAATCTTTATGGTGAGTTTCCTGCTGGCTTTTGAAATTTTGATAAAATATTTTATTTAGATGTCAAGATAGGCAGAACTGCCTACTAGTGAAATGGGCTGCAAAACAAATAGGCCAGGTTTCATCTCATCAATTATTTATATGGCTTCTGGCAAGTCATTAACCTTTGATGTCCCCATTCTTTTACTGGTAAAGTTGCAGTCACTTTCATGAGGTCATATGAAAATTAAATTAACTAATACGGAGCTGAAGAGATGGCTAAGCATTTGCTGCCCAAGCAAGAAGACAGGGTCCCCAAAACCTCCATGAATGCTGGGTGGACATGGTGGCCCACCTATAATTCCATCCTCAGAAGACAGAGACAAAGGATACTGGGAGCAAGCTAGCAAAACTAGCAATATCAGTGAACTCTAGGTTTGACTGAGAGACCTTGCCTCAAAGAATAAGGTGGACAAATGATTGGGGAAGGTGCTTGACTTCAACCTCCGGCTTCCACAGCTTGTGCACACATGTGCATGGGTACCACTGCACCTTTAAAAGTACACACATGCACACCACACACACACACACACACACACACACACACACACACACACACGATGAAGAAAAATAGTAATTAACTATTACACATAAAATATTACATAACTATTTGCTGTACATTCAAATAAACACCAGCCACCAGCATCAGCATTAACTAGTCCTGGGCACATGAGATCAGAAGAGTGTGCAAGAGTTACTTTACCTCTCATCCATGTTCCGAGGAGACTGGCTTCCATGGTTGCTATTCCCAATGAAATTCCGGATCTCTGTGAAGTAAGCATCCTCTTTGTCATCCAGGATTGCACCCGTGCTTTCTAGTTCTGAATGAGGTGATGATGTTGCTGTACCTGGGTGGGAGAGAAAGCCTTTATGAGAAGATCACTAGTTATCTGGCAACTTACTTAGAACTTCATTCCTTATGAACTAGAGGAGTACTATGTCTCAGAACTTGCCCTTTTCAATGGGAGTACAAGCAACTCCAACTTAGGGTACATATTCATGAGAGTCCCTTGAGAGCATTCTGGTACACTAAGACCTATCAAAGTTGTCATTTCTCTCAACCTGCTTGTTCTCATCTCTCTGGAGCATGGGATTGTTTTTATTCAAATAAGAAGAGAGGTTAAGAAATTATAGAAATCCTATATACAGATTCTGCCATAACACACTGAACTCCTGGTTGTAATCAGCACATGCCTATTGTTGCTGTATTAATGTATGTGACGAAGTGAAGGATGAAACCACACCTAGCATTTTATACTTTGATTTCTTATAAGGAGTTATGAGTAGACTCAGAAACAACCCAGAGGCTGGTATAGCAGGAAGAGGCCAATAATGAATCTGACTTTTATGGGATGGTCCTCAGCTTCTTTGCAAAATTAAAGTCATGATGCCTGTGTTATAGAACTGCTGTATTGGTTTACATAAATTCACACCATTGGAAATACATAATGTATGGCCATGTCTTATGCAAATAGACTTTATGCTGCTTATATATTCCCACGATGTATCTGTAATTTTATTATTATTATTATTTGTTATTATTCATTATTACCATTCTTATAATAAAAACCAGGGGTTAGCACTTTGTCTCACATTAAAGAAATCATCTGGTTAAAAACCAAACATTCAACTTTGACAAGTATTTTTTTTTCCAATATTAGGAATCAAACTAAGAACCCAGCACATGCCAAGTACCCATTCTACCATTGAGCCATATGCCTGGACTAGTCACATTTTCTAACTTTCTATTTTCTCTGAAACAATATTGAATACATAATATAGAATATTTGGCACATAGAATATTTTTCTATGGTGTCCTCATTGGACTAGTCTAAAATCCAACACTTAAAAGCAAGGATTGAATCTTTGGGTGTGAGGAAGAGGAATAGTATACATTGTTACCATTCAAGATCATACACAATGTTGCTTACAACCTAAAAGGATGAACAAAGTAATCTATTCAAGAAAAATGATTTGGCTGTCAAATGTTTCTTTTTCCTTCTCTGAAGCCCTCTTTCTTGAACTCAGTACATACCCACCATCCTCTAATTGCACAGGTTGTGTCTGTCCAGAGACACCAGCAGACAAATTCCAGCTCCTGGCTGGTTGTCTAACTGTTAAAATCAAAGGAAAGGTCTAGAATCTTCTGTTAAGTACATGTTGACAAGTTTGCTATCACAGAAGGCTAGGGACTCAGGTGGGGTTGCCAGTTACTTAATTTTAGAGGACAATTTGGAACAAAACCAGAAGATCTGTGCATTCTTTGCATGTTGCTCTGATCATATTCATTTCCGATTCCTAGTCTTATATAAAAGTTACCCCAGAGACCATGATTTCTAGGTTAATACTCAAGGATTTTGCCACACTTAGAATACATATCCTGTGAATAGATGGAAAGAGAATTCTTTGCAATTTAGGAAATTCTGACTCATATCTGTGCAGTCTGGGTCATGGCTGTCTTTGCTTGAGATTGCTTGTTGAGATAAATCCAGCTGGATAGAAATATAACCTAAACAAGACCATGGACTCTCACATTCTCATTCATCAGTGATTGCCTCATTCACATGGTTCAAAAACTCAAGGGAAATGTGGTATGAATGTCGAGAGTGCTATCAGATCTTAGTGTTGAAATGGGATGGAAGACGAAAGAGCATAATTATATTCCACAATGCAAAATGTAAGTCATCTTTTCCCCATAACACCACGGGGGACCCACCAGACATGTTTCCATTCTCATGTTTCTTCAGGTGTCTGTCAAGATTGGTTTGTTGACCAAAACATCTGTCACATAAGTGACACTTGAACGGTTTCTCCTTGTTGTGGATGTTGCGGACATGTCGCTGCAGGTTGGAGGAAATGCTGAATGATCTATCACAGTATTTGCATCTGGGAAGTAAATACAGACACAGCATTGCAAACACATTAGAAGATATTTCACAAGGCTTGTGGACATGAAAGCTAAAATAACACTTCACATTTGAAAAATACTATCCATGTAGGAATACTACAATTCCAGTAGACTTGTTTTGTTTTGTTTCATTTGGAGTTGTTTCATTGCTCTTTGGTTTATTTGGATACTGAGTTTCAATGTTTTAAATAAATCTCACTAAACTAAGTAATTACAAAGTGATAGCATTGCCTCATGTTGTGTTTAACACAACACAATTAAATACTTACTAAGTGATTATTAAAAGTCTAACCAATTTCTTAGCACATTTACCTCTCCTGATGGTAACTATAAAGAAAATTCCATTGGTTTTCCAAAGTGATGCAAAATAACCCATATTTTTTTTAAATGAATCAATGTGAAAAATGTGTTTGGTGCCAAAGACAGTTTTTCTTAACCTTCAGTGATTAGGAATCCCAGAGCCTCCCTTAATATTTGAGCTCTTACAAAAGCAAGTGATGGTACCACTAAGTCCTCCTAGATGAAAGCAAAGGTCTTCACTAACCACCTGCTCTCAACTTTCCCCAATTTTCCATTTTGATGTCTATTAAAAAGTCAGCCACAACTCTGAACAAGGTCAGTTTCCTTGGAAATGGTTCATTCGGGGTTAGGTAACTGTTTCTGCATTCAATATGATTAAAAATCTTAAGTTGTTTTAAAATTTTCCTTTGTCCATAAAATGAAAATATAAAACATGGAGACCCTGGCTACCCCAGGTCTTTCCTGTGAGAATGGAAGTGGTTTTGTAATTAATGGGGTTACTTCAAATCACTTGAAGGGAGACTCTGTCATGCATTTGTGTGTGTGTGTCTGTGTCTGTGTTACATTAAAGAAAAAATCTGACTTTTCTGAATGGCTTCTAAGTAAAAGTATTCAAATTCAAGGTCAGAAAATCCTTTAGTTGTACTTCCTTGTGTGATGGGTCCTTCCCTGTATCTCAATGCAGACTTTAGCTCAAGAACTGCACATTTGAAGTCAGCCCATTTATCACACCCCAAGTATTCAGCCCTTCCTGCTTCCCTCTTGATGTCAGAAATCCAGTCAGGTTATTGGGAAAGAAATCTGTTGAAGTAGTTACTTTGGCATAGTGTCAATATGTCAGCTCAAGAGTCCATGGGGTGGGGGAGACAACTTCTGCATCAGGACGTCCTCTGACATTCCCAGGTTATAATAGTAATAAAAATGGAGTGAGCATTCACTATGATGGGAGTTGTTCAATTTTGTTGTCATCATATGAAAATACTTATGGATATGGAATAGTGGCCTTTCCTGCAATACTTTATCTCAAAGGCACAGTGCAGTGAGGAATCTGGTGTGTTTAGCACAACCATGTTGTACCAAGTAAAGCAAGCCTAGGAGCCTTACAGAGAAAATGCACACTCTAATCAAAGGTCTGATATTCTGCTCATGACACAGTCTACATGGATCACAATGGAGAAAGAGAATTGGATGTGCCCCATTTTTCTGTCTGTGTGAAAAAGTCTTTTCCAAATATACTCAGCATCATGCTCTCTGATCTGAATAAAGTTGACCAATAAGGAAGGATATGTCTACCCATGATCAACTTGCATTTCTATTCTATTTTCTGCTAACATCTTGAATAGAAAGGCAAACACTCTAAGTTTTAAAGTAAATTTATTCTATTCCCATACATTAGTTGGTATTTAAATGACAGCTCAAATGAAGCGTTTGTTTCAAGAGTTCTCAGGATGCGTACATAACCTAATGTGAGCCTTCATGACATATAAGATATGTGAGCTAAAAAAAAAATAAAAAAAAGCTTTGTAATCTGATAGGAGATAAAAGCTCCAAAATGAAAAGTCCAGCCTGGGTACCAAATTTCATAGAAAGCAGTTAGCATCTAAAGATCTGATTTCATATTTTTCTCCATTTATAAAATAGAAAATCTGGACAAATCATTCAAGATTTCCAGCTATGCAAATACTAGTTTGTGTATTTTTAAACACATGGATAACAACAATATGGAAGAAGCAGAATAAAACTATTTCATTCAGCACAGAATTAAAGGAGCGTGATGTCCTAGCTGCTGTGGGATGTTCTGTATGTTAAGTGTGTTGCTCTGATTGGTTAATAAATAAAACACTGATTGGCCAGTAGCCAGGCAGGAAGTATAGGTGGGATAAAGAGAGAGGAGAATTCTAGAAAGTTCTGAGTCAGAGAGACGTTGCCAGACGCTGCCATAAAAAGCGAGATGTAAGGTAGCAGTAAGCCACGAGCCACGTGGCAACTTATAGACTAATAGATATGGGTTAATTTAAGATATAAGAACTAGATAACAAGAAGCCTGCTGCGGCCATACAGTTTGTAAGCAATATAAGTCTCTGTGTGTTTACTCGGTTGGGTCTGAGTGGCTGTGGGACTGGCGGGTGAGAGAGATTTGTCCTGACCGTGGGACAGACAAGACTGGAGAAAACTCCAGCTACACCCAGCTGCAGACTATGACAACATTCAGCCATAAAAAACTGTGAATATGGAAACCTTTCCATTCAAGCAAAATTCCTGGGTGATGGAATATTCTCTAAAGGAGAGTTTCCCTAAAGTTTTCCATTGTTCTATCTCTTAAAGATCTGCTGTATAAAGTTCATCCTGTCACATACCAAGTGAAGTGACATTTACTAATAGGAACCAAGGGACTTAAGAAAAATGCTAATTTTTCTGAGTTTCTCCTAAAACTTCTATTATTTTTGAGTGAGCATATAGTCTTCCCATTTTTTTCTTTTTAAGATTTACATTTTTTTCATTATATATAGCATGGGTGGGTAGATATGTGCATCTGAGTTAAAATGGCTGTGGAGTCCAGATTACCCCTGAAATGAAATTACAGCAAGCTTGCTGAGCCATATCCACTTAGTTCATTATCATGTTTATAAACAGTAACTTTGAAATAAGGCAATTCATTTATTGTAATAAAAATAATAGTGTTCAATCCAAAATAATTATAGCATACACTCCAAAATAATTATAGTATACACTTCAAAGGAAAAACAAATTATAATGCTGCTTAAGAGAAATTCTATTCATTCTTGGAGAAATTCTAACTTGGATTATAATACTGAGGGCAAATATCACACTTTAAATAATGAGTTGCATTTTAAAGTAGCCATATTACTAATTTCATTGTGTTGTAAGCAAAGGTATTGAAGTCACATATGGTCTGTGTATCATTTGGTTAATTTTAGCATTTGATAGACTAAGAAGCTTTTGATAGAATTTGCCCTTTTCCTAGAATACTCTATCTGTTGAGTCTCTAAGTCTATACTTTTTTCTACTACTTCTAAGGTTTAAGATGTTTGTTTCTTAAGCCTCCTGTTGGGATCTGTGGATGATGATTTAATTATACTACGGAAGCAGATATATTTGGATGGTTACCTCCTAGCAACGACTGTGAGGCTTGGATGAGAGGAACTTCAGTGTTACGATTTTGGTCAATTAAAATGATACTGGTTATTGAGAAGAGAGAACCAAAATAAAAAACATTTCTAAGGTTGCTAACATCTTCTAAACATATACACGACTAGAAATTACACTAGATCTCTTAGGTTAAAAACTAAGAAATCTCATTTGATAAAGAAAAGACATTCCTAATTTTGGTTCTAGCAGATACACATTTCTACTTGGACTCAAAATTTAGTTTACATTCAAATATGCACCAAACTAGTTCTTATTACACTGTGATATAATAAACATTGGCTATGACAATATATTTCAAGATATTTAGAGAAACCATTGTCAAACCTGTAAGGTTGTTCTCCTGTGTGGGTTCTCAAGTGCCGTGTTAGGTTTGCAGACCTTGGAAAAATCTTGCCACAGTATCTTTGAGGAAAAGATATTTACAAGAGAGTCAGCACAGTTGCCTTTTCCACCACAGCAGACAGCGGCCACATGCATATTCTTCACTTCATTAATCCTGCATGCAACTCACGTCTCTATCATTTATGATTTGCAGCAAAGCCGTCCTAAAGTTATAAATAACTCTACAAATAAAGGCTGCATTAGGAGGCCTGTTGAATTTGCTCACTCATAAGTGAGTAGTTTATGAAAATAGGCATTAGCCCGGATGACCCCCATAAACCTACTTTATTGACTCCATATCTTTGTACCCACAAAACTGGAGCAGAAAGAAGACAAAAAATGAAAAGAATTTGTAATTCTGGGATGATGGATAGATATTTCAACTGGAAAGAAAGGAACAGTATGTCCAAAGAATAGAGAAATTGATGTGCTTGAAACAGATAGCACAAATATTTGAAAATAATTGAGAAATCAAGTACAATTTATTAGGGAAAACAATAGACACATCAAAGGAGCTTGCTCTTTCCTTGATGAGTACTAAGACATTTATAACGAGTGTCCCCACTTAGAGACCTTATTTGTCCTTTGGAATAGCTTTATTCAAAATTAGGGCCATGACAATTAACAAATATATGATTGAAGGCAGCGGTAGTCTGTAGTTCAATGAAAATAATTAACTGTGGAAGAAAATACATAACTATCAAAGTGAGACAAGCAGGTGGTATCAGGATTGTTTCCATATATCCCAACCAAATGGTCTGTGTTAAAATTCATTTTTAATGATAATTCTTTAAACCACTATTTTTATATATCACTAAATAAGAGCACTTTAAAGTACCTAGAATCGATCATGGCTGCTATTATAAAGAATAATTTGTAAAACAAACAACAGGCTGTTTTGAAACAAAGGGGCAATTTTGGATGAGTCAGCTGTGATCAGCTTCGCATACCTGCAGGTGTAGCGCTCTTTTCCTTTCCGCAGCAGGTTCTCGGGCAGGGTGTTGGGAGGCGCTCTAAAGCTGAACATAGAGGGCACAGACTGGAGGAGCTCACTGGCCTCAGGCTTCAGGGCGCTGAAGCTCTCTAGCTTTTCCGCCATGTTCTCAATAGCTGACATCTGAAAGGCACAAATGCAATGAGGCTTGATATCTTTGCTTCTGCAACCATCTCTTGCTAACCAAGAACACAATTTCCAGAAAGATTCAAATCTTCTGCATGCAATAGGTTCTGAAGGAGGCTGTAGAGGTTCAGCGCTAACCAATGAGAAACTGACGGATATCAGAGACAAATCTAGCTGGACTGCTTCCACAGGACCCTGGTTAGGCCACATCCTAGTGATATGACTGAGCTGTAGAATACCCCAAAGAGACAATAAAACCAAATAGATTTTATCTAATTGGCAGCACTGAATTAAGGATATCAAAGAGAAATTGAAAATTTTAGGGAACAGTCCTACCTACCATGCCAGAGTAATTAAGAATAAAAGAGCCGTGGTGTCACATGAGAAGAATGGACAGCAAGAAAGAACATCAAGTCTTCAAAGGGCACAGTTTAAGCAAAATGCATGTAATCCAAAGAGAAACGGATCAAGGTGTAAGAATTGACTAAGATAATGTTAGATTAATATCAGGATAATCCAAAATTTTAAGTGGGATCAAAACAAGGAATTTTGATGGAAAGTTCATTTGTTCCAAGCAGATTTAGCTTAAAAGAGTTTATGATATCTTAAGATAATTTTACACAGAATAGATATTATCATACAAGGGAAAGAGTCCCTCTCATTCTTCCAGACACATTCCCTTACCTGCCTCAAACAATCTCACAGATTTTGCTTATCATCTACCCACTGGCATACCTTCAGGACTCACTTTTAGAGAATGGTGTTTTCTTTTCAGTTTAGTTTGATTTTTATTGTTTATGGTTACATAGATTCTCCTTTTCCTTCAACTTTCCCAAAATGTTGTTTCTTGGGTGCTCATGTTTTATTTGGAAAATCTAACTACAAAAATTTAAACAGACAACTAACTCTTGGGTCATCTTGTTAAATTAATTCATTTGGTTCTCAGAGTGCTATATGGCCATGGAAACAGCAATTAAAAGTACTTCAATAGCTGGGCGGTGGTGGCACAGGCCTTTAATCCCAGCACTCGGGAGGCAGAGCCAGGCAGATCTCTGTGAGTTCAAGGCCAGCCTGGTCTGCAGAGCGAGATCCAGGACAAACACCAAAGCTACACAGAGAAATCCTGTCTCAGAAAAACCAAAAGAAGTACTTCATATGCATCCCACATATGTCTCAAAGAGGTGCAGTAGCAGACACAGGATCTAGAGAGCAACTGCAGATTCAAGCATCTGGCTAATCAAAAGCCTTTTTTTTCTGATGAGACATTGAGACAGAGACAGATATGTATTTTCCAAGATCAAGTTAAAAGGCAAAGCTAACATGTCTAGCTCCAAAGGAAAAGTAACAATGTGTGCACTTTCTGGATGCATAGCTAGACAGAATACCATGAATGTCATAACCTAAAGCCAAATCTCAAACATTATTTTCTTTTCACAAACGGTATATTGTATGTTTGATTCTTCAAATGACTATTCATGTTCTCGTTAGCGCTCTCTCCCTTTCTTCTTTATCCTGGAACCTGCCCTTTCATTTCATGCCTCGACTCCTAACGCTGGCTACAAATTGCAACGTACAGGGTACCACTGCCAATTTGCCAAATGTCTTTCATCAAACACAGCACATAAAAAAAAAAAAAACTCAGAGGAAAGTCAAGATACATTTACTTGTCAGGCGACAAATGTGAACGCATTGGGAGGCAGTAAGGGCTCTAAGCTCAAGGGTTTGATTCATAATCACTCAGCTGCTAAAACATTCTCCACAGATGCAAGTGGACAGCACATTTGTCACTATGAAGGATTTTGACACATACTGATCACAGGGCACAGATATGGAATGATGACGCTGCTCAGAGAGGTTGGAGGAAAGTCTGCCCCTGATGAACACAGTCATTACCCTGTTCCAGCCAGTGTTAGCATGTTGATTTTATTTATTAAAAATCAATTCAGGAATAGTTTATGATGCTATTTTATCTGCATTTATTCCTTCTAATTGTTCCTTGCAGAAAATCATTTTGATAATCTATCTACCACAGAATAAATTACTGACTGAAAAATAACCTCTGGTTTACAATCTGATTAGTGATAACGAGCAAGGTAAGGGTCGCAATGTTCTCATGCATTTAGAGAGTAGAGAAATAGGTGAATGGCTGGTGGTTATAAATATTTTATTTATGTACAATTAATATTTGGGTAATGTCTCATTATCAAGTAACTTTAAATAATCTGAGTGTTCGTCTTGCTCACACTCCAATTCCTGCAGCAATGCATCTGGAAGAAAAACACATTTCCTCTTTTATGGAAAGCAGCCTACTCATGACTGTTATTAGTCTGAGCTTTTATGTCTAGCACACAAAAACTACAAGTCATTTGAGCTATTCAGGAGCAATTGGCTGTTGAGAAATGTGTCTTGCTTTAGGAACTGCTAATTGCTAGATCCCTTTAAAGGAAGGTTAGTGTGCTTAGTCCAACTCCAATGGTTTCAGTGTGGGAAAGGCATTAAGAGATAAGAAAACATACTGTGGACTCAATAGCCATCTGACAACAAAACAGTGAGAAAAGAATAGCCAATACCCATGTGGCTTCTCTTAAAAGCTGCACACAGCTTTGACTTCTGCTGTCAAATAAAAAGAGGATAAAATTGGGACAGAGAAGGGGAAAGAAGGTCTATGGAAGTTGAGCATTAAACACACATGTTAAACATATGTATAAGCCAGGTGGTGGTGGCGCATGCCTGTAATCCCAGCACTCGGGAGGCAGAGCCAGGCAGATCTCTGTGAGTTCGAGGCCAGCCTGGACTACCAAGTGAGTCCCAGGAAAGGCGCAAAGCTACACAGAGAAACCCTGTCTCGAAAAACCAAAACAAACAAACAAACAAACAAACAAACAAACATATGTATAGACATGCACACACATATGCTCACACATATTCATACACATATCTATTCTCTCTCTCTCTCTCTCTCTCTCTCTCTCTCTCTCTCTCTCTCTCTCTCTCTCTCTCTCTCTCTCTCTCTCTCTCTCTCTCTCTCTCTCTCTCTCCCTCTCTCTCTCTCTCTCCTGAGCTGGATATCACTGAGGAGACATAAACGCTTTCACTGCATCCTTTCTTTCCTCTCCCTAGGATTTGCTCTTACACCACTCATTCTTAATTAGAATGACTAAGGGTCCCTGTTTGAAGAGACAGAAGCAATTTAGACACCATCCAGTTCATAGTTTAGCAATTTTGTGACCAATGCTGATCCAGCCCATACCTTAGATTGATATTGGGTTATTTAATATACGGGCCAAAGTCTCAGATTTCTCCTTCTATCTGGTCTGACTTATGTGATGTTCCTCCAGAAGAAACATATCTTATATAGAGATAAAACATTTTGATATTCATTTTAAAACCTAACTAGTATTTTTAAAAGTTGAGAAGAAATAGGATTAATATACTAGAATATGGCTAGATATAGTTTGTATTATTTAATTAGAAAAAATCCAATAAAAATTGTAAAGCAATAAATAAAAATTTAGGGAAACTACAGGAAAGAAAACTCCCACTGTATATTTTAGCAATATAATGCCACATGACCCATTAATATCTTAGACTAATCTAAGATCTTCAAATGACAGATTTTTTTCCAATGGAGCAGTAATTTTTATTTGCACATATATAATAGTTGTTGATAGTATCTAGAGCCAGATGTCTGGAAAAGGAAGTTATTTCTCTCCCTTCCAGTCCCCAAGAGGCTATTAACTTTATGCTGACGCAGACCATTCAGATGCAGTTCCCTAGCCCCTCCCCCGAGATGTAGCTATACCCCCAGTCAAATAGTTAATATTTTTAAAAAGACATTTCTTCAGGCAAGATATCACCAACATGGATCTAAGCGCTTAGCTTAATGTTTATTATTGGAGAGCCAATCATTGAGGACCTGAAAAAGTTTCTCATCAAGACTATTAAAGTGACAACCTGACTATGTGAAATGCTCTGTCCGTCCAAGCACACCATAAATTATGAGGACGAATGATTCCCAATTAGATTACACATGACTTTATCATAACATAACTAACTATTCACAAACAACAGGATGGGAAAGTTTGCAGAGTCAGATTTCTATATTTGTTCGCCTGATAATCTTGAGAAACCTCAAAACCATGGTTATTTGAGGGAGAAGTAAATACTCATATTTTATGTTTATCTCACTTCATGGAGCAAGTTCAGCAGTCATGATTACAAAATCACTGAGTTTATTTACCATCAAGAATTATAAGCTGGTGTCTCCAGTATCTATCACAAGTACCTATTTCATAACTGCAGTGTAAGTCACAGCCTTGAAGACTGACTGGATGGAAAGCAGCATTTCCAGACACTACGCTGGTAAAAAGGGGGTCTCGCTTGGACTTTGAATTGGCTTTTCCAGTGAGTGCAATGATCAGTCAGTCATAAGTATAGGGATCAACATCATAAGCTTCAAGCAGTTAACAATGTGGCAATGCCAAAGTCACATTGTACCTTAGAAAAGATAAGGAAACTGAGGCATGAAGCTCAGAACAGACCCCTACTGGAGAAGACAGAGGAGGAATCCTGAAAATGCAGGACAGAATATTCTAAGAATATTCTTAAGAATATTCACCAGTTGTATAACTTAGCATAATTAAAGTAGTGGCTTGCACATTCTCTCACTGACTTTCTTTTCCTCTATCACACTTTTTAAATACATGTACTTAATTATTAAATGTGCAATAACAGTGAGAAAATTTCCCAATTCATCATGTATTCTACAACAGAGAAAATGGAGGAACTCCTGGTAAAGAATAATTAACATCAGATAAAGGAAATAAATAAGTGCTGCCATATTCTATTTAATTAAGTTTACTTGGAAACAAGTGTGACTTTAGGACACCTTAACTTTCCCAAGATTGTCAGTGTCCCCATGAAACAGGTCACTTTGATTGGTAATGTAAACACATGAAAACTTAAAGGAAAAGTTGAGATATGTGTTACTCCTATCCATCAAGTTCTATTTAGAGATATAATATAAAATGAGGATTCTTCCCTCCATGTATATCTTTCTGTATAAAAAAATAAACATATCCCTAGCATCATGAGCTAAAATTAGATTTACTTATACATTGTAACAAAAGTTACAGAAATGAGACCTAATTCTGAAAAGTCCTTTCAGTCCTTAGGTACAAAAGCTTAAAGCTTTCTGTCTGTCTCCAAAATGTAGGGGACATTTCTGTCTTGACACAGAGGAATGTGAATCCCAGTGTCAGCCCCAAATATCAGTTCAAGTTTTACCTTACATAGGGCATTATCAAAAAAAATCTGTAATATGTTATCCCCAAATAATAATAGTTTCTACTTAATGATTCATTTCAAAGATTCCCATATAAAGTCTATATAAGAACACTCTTATCAAAGAATGATTATGTGGAATTAGTGTGTTTTAGCAAATAAAATCATTCCATGAGTAATTTTTAGCTTATTAAATGCCCTATTATATTGAGAGTATTCTGCTGTTGGATGAGCAGGGAACTTGTGTGCTCCAGGCTTATCAATCCAAAGCTCCAGATTCTCATCTGCTCAGCATTCAGATTAATCTCTTTTCTTTTCAATGCTACATTACTTTAGTCAAAAAATGTAAGGAACTTACCCACGTTCTCTGGTCAGGTAGTGGGAACTGGTAGCAAAATTGAAACAGAAACAGAAAATTACTTCTGTGTTGGATCTTTACTACAATCTATCCTTTGAGAAATGAGCATTTATACTAATCTGGTAATGTTTACTTATCATGTAATTCTATCTGAGTAAAAGTTTTAGAAATGAAAATTAAATCTATGTATAACACTGTTGAGTTTCCTCTATTTCCTAAAATTAATAATAGAAATAAAGCTTGATTAGAAACCAGAATGACCATCACTCTAAGAAAGCCACCTACTGTGTGCCATGGAATCCATAATAAGGCAGAATATTCTCCTTTTCTTCTTATTCATTGCAAGACTATGGCCCCAAGTTCTTCTTTTATTTCTGAGCATCAGGCAATTCCCTGTCATAACCCAGTCTACGGTGTCTCTATCATGTCATTAATACAGAAAATATATCATGTACTAAAATTGGAATAATTGCATAACAAAAGATAATGTTGTTGGGAATTCTGTGCTTGACAGATTGGTACTTGGACCACAAAAATATGGAAGAAGAAGCAAAGATGTTACTTGTGCCATTTATGGTCACAGTCTTTGGAGAAAGCCTCAGTGGCTTAGATGCGCTTCCATGAGCCTGAAGTTTTTACTCTTGAAAAGATCACTTAGTTAGGAGATCCATTACGTGTTTCCATAAGTGTGGTGACAAGTAAGAAATGTGACAATAGGAAATACTTGTTGCAAGCAAAATAGAATACGAATTCAAAGGGCATGTGGGATTTCTATAGCAGTGAGTAAACAATAACTTTGAGTATGTTTAACTTATTCTCAGCTCCTCAGAATGCAGTAAAAGCACACTCACATAATGTAAGTAAGTGAATAAGAGAGAAAACTTAAGTAATGGGGTCTTTGATATAGATAAAAAAGGTCAAATCTGTGAAAATAAAATGTTACAAAACCGAGGATAATATTAAAAGTGCAGGAAAATCCAACATGGATAATAGTCACTTTTACAGGGGTATAATTGCCAGATGATTTTTATGTTAGTTCAAATGAGCTGTAATGTAAAGATGAAAGCTCTAACAAGGAATTAAAGAAGTGGGCAGTCTATGACATCACTCCGTGATGCATTCTCTCCATCTTATCTCTGTGTGGTCATTCTTTCTTCTTCAAAATTATAATTTAAAAGAAAGCACCATGGGTAGTTTTTAACTATGCATCCAGGGTAACTTCTATAGTGCTCAGTGCTTCCATTAGTCAAGTAACTTATTCACCAGATGAAAATAAATGAAGGCTGCAGAGTCTTCTAATAGCCTCATCCCACAAATTCCTTCTTTAAGCAATGAATGAGGAGACACAGATTCCAAGGATTTATCTCTTAATTTGGACATATGTGAGCATATATCTTCCAAATGCTTTGACATAATTTAAAACATTGTAATTCTCTAAGAAGTAAAATAGCCTAACAATCTTTTGGTAAAATTAAATAATTATCTATTGGTTTGTTCACTTATTATTGTCAAGAGTTTGTGTTATGGGGAGTGATTGTGTTTTTCAAAAAATGCAAAACTAGGCTTCTCCATGGCATGTTACTATCCAAACTTGGTATATGTATGTCATCATAGTTTTCTAAAGCAATTAAGAATGTAGTATCCTCTTTGTTGTATGATAGCTCAAGAAACAGACAGCAGGTGTCAGCAACTCCTATGCATGTTTCAAAATATTTTAGCTGTGAAGTAAAGAACCAAAGGTCTTACCCAAGCATTTGTTTAGCTGTAAAATCATGGAAAACCCTGATAGCAGAGGCCAGTCCTTTATGTTGGCTCATGACATCTACACAGTAAGGTCATGCCAAAGGCACAATAATCATCTTTCCAAATAGCCCTAGGTACATGGAGCATCCATGCTTAGAAAACCATGGCTTAGAAAGTAAGATCAGGGCATAAGAAGAGGGTATTTTACTACAATGACTTTATGCTCGCCATGTGTGTTCATTCGTAAGGGTCTTCATTCAGTCCTTTCAGAAACCATGCACTGAGTCAAGTATATCCGCTCTGTAAATCTTGCAATTAGTTACCCTGTTAGGCCAAGGGGTCTCCTATTATACATAAAGAGGTGAACAATCTTCCTCAAACCAAAGCACTTTTGCTAATTACAAGTAGTAATAACACCTTGTGCCTCAATTCTTCTAATCCCAAAACCTTGTTTTTTATTAGTTGAGGCTAGAATAGAATTGATAGAGTACCAAAACAAAATCAAACACCCCAGGACATGAGTAGTTTTCTTTAAGAAAACTGACCTCTCCAAAGACCATAAACTTGGAGGAAGAGCTGAGCTCCTCTTGCATGTACCCCAGGAAATTCCCTACTAAGTATTGCTTACTAAAACTGCTCGATTCCCCACCATAGTTTAACAATAACTTGTGAATTAAGTACCCTGAATATCTACCTCCTTTCCTCCTCCAAAGTCCCCTGTAGCATCCCTGCCCATCATATACAGTATTTGCATTACACAGCGACCTATTTCAGAAGGTGGAAAGAAATACACTTCCTCTGCAATCCCACAAGTATGCCTGAGTGAGTCTGCAGAAGGGGGCATCACTGTGCTCTGAGCACTGGGCACATCCCTTATCTGTTTTATTCTTTGTTGCCTTTGAGAATATTAAAATATAACACATTCCTTCATATTAACTTATTAAGTATATGAGAATTCCATATTTGTAACACAGTCCTGTACATATGCAATTATTGGTAAATGAACATACCCAATTTATCAAGTGGCACATTAACCTAGGCTAGCCATAGTTTTTAGATGACATGGGCATCTTGAAATCAACTTCCAGAGAGTTTTTATAGAGAAGAAAACTAACAGCCAGATAGACCAAATTGCTCAAGGACACTAAACCCCAGTCCCACTTTCCCTCATTCTATCATGATCTACAGCACTCAGTTTTGAAGTACTTAATTACTAGAGTTTTTGTATTATCAAAATATGCAAGCAATTTGGTCACTATTATTGAATGTATACAATAATAATATAGACTCATATAGGCTTTATTTATAACTAGGAAAGAAAATATCAAGAGAGTCGTATTTTTAACATAATATCTGAAACATGGGGCATATTGTATTTAGGCTTATTAGCCCATGAACCCTTGCAAGTGTTATTTAGGTCAGTATAAATATCAAATATTTACTGATAAACATTTACTGCCTCAGCACTTGGGTCTTTTCCATGCAGGGGTTATGTAAACAGTATCAGTCCTTAGCCTTCCTATATAAAAATCCATGATGGAATGTTTCTGAAACTTTTGATAACAAAACATGTATTTTCTCAATTTTAATTAGAATGAGAATTTGGAGCAAAAAATAGATTTTTATAGCTAAAACAGATGTTTGTATCTTTGTTGTCATACTCTTGTTTGGGTATTAAAGAAGACAATTGAAACAGTAAGGATACAAGACAGCAGACAAGATTCCTATCCCAAGACAAATTAATGTATTTACATATAAATTGAAGAGCTTTTCATTAGTTTAATTAGAGGACTATTATTTATGGTTTGGACACACTACAACAGAAAATATTTATTTACTAAATTGTCAGGAATTTTCATAAAAATCTTTGATATCTTTAAAGGTCAAAGCTTTTATCATTTAAACACAAAACAAAACAGAATGAAATGTGAGTTAAACATCAGATTCCAGACATCATGGTTGCACCTGTAATATAATTCTCTAGCTGTGGGTTGATATGTAAACCAGTTTTCAAAAACATAATTAAATGGGTGGCAATGCAGAGATGGAGCAGGGAGATAGAACTGTTCAGCATGCCCCTTTGCAAAGAGAAACTGTATGTATTTTGATAAATGGGCCTGGCTCCATTCAGTAAATAGCTCTGTGTATTGTGGTGAATTCTTGTGCAATTACAGACCTTCATTGGAATGCCCAGTGGTGTCTAGATAAATTCCTTCACCCTCTATGGTAACAACTTGTCAGGTAGACTCATTTCCTGTTTTTATCTAAGCACTAAAAGGACAAGAGTGACCTTCATGAAGCTGGGACAAGTTGCTGTGCGATCCGTATCTTTGTATCAGGAAACTTTAAACACAAAAGATAACTTCAATATTTATTTCCTTAACTGAGTTCTACTCACTCCAACATGCACTTTAGCTCAATAAATAGTTAAGGCACATAATAATTTAACACCCAAACTATGTTATTTTTACACATATACTGATGCCTTTTTCTTTTAAAAGCTTAGGTTTTAGTCCTGCTAGAATTTCCTGTGTTCTTCCACAGCAGCGTCATAGGAAATCCTAGTGTTCTTAAAGTTTCTTTCATTCCATTGCACCTGCTTTTTGGGATCAACAAGTTAGTTTACAAGCTTGAAATCTCAAATCCAAAATACTTACTTGTGGATGAAATAAGAAGCCCGGAGAAGGTCTCAAGTATTTTTCTTTCAAAGCTTCAAGTGGGTCGGTGAGCTTTCTTTTCTCTACTCTGAAAGGTTAAAATTAGATTTGGGAGGTGAGTCAGTCACAGCACAGTCACTGCCTTTCAACACAGCAAAGCCATGGACGTTTTCTTTGGGACACACAAGAAGACATCTGCTGGGGAAGGACACACCAGCCACTTCTGGATGCTCAGTGGGAGAAAGTCCCCTTTACAACAGAAAACCCTATTCAATGACTTGGGTGGTAGAGGAGTTTGAAACCTGCAGAGTTGCTGAGTTACAGGCATCTGTACAACTTTAGGATTCTTCTGTTTCAGATGTGGCAAGAATGTTTGAAGAATTTGAAATGATTGGGAAGAAGTAGGAAAATTTAATTTAAGTCATTTTCTACCAAAAATTATATCCCCAAATATCCCCTCTAGTTCTCCTGAAACTGTCTGTTGGAAATAAGGGGACTTCTAAGTTAGCAAGCCACTGTAGCAGATATTCAAGATATGCTCAGTTATATACATTTATATGTAACATATGTGTGAGATAGATATATAAATATACAAATATTTTCTCTCTCTCTCTCTCTCTCTCTCTCTCTCTCTCTCTCTCTCTTTCTCTAAGGTAGGTAGGAAGTAGGTTTGGAGAAAAGGAGAAACCTTAAATATGCTCCACATCCTATTTGCAGTTAGGTATACAGAGAAGTGAAATAAGATGGATTAATTTTTACCGGCTATTATCCTTTAAAAACTTAATTTATATTATGTTTTACATGTATTACTTTACTTATTGAAGTAGGCATTAAAAGGTCCACTTCCAGGTGAAACACTGCAAAACTGAAGGGGTCTGCAAAACTGAGCTCCAACCCAGACTGGCACTAATTGGAGTTGAGAGCTTTTCTTAAGAACTTTCCCTTTCATAAAATGAAAAGTCTGGGGTCTTGAAATTGAAGGCAGCAAACATGGGCTGAGAACAGTGACAGGTAATGACGATGATGCAATAGATACTTTCTCAGTGTTGAAACTTGAAATTGGTAGCACAAGGACATTTTAGTTTCCCCAGATATGGTCTCGTTACACAGCCTCATGTTGGCCTCAAACCTGTGATCCTCCTGCCTCAGCCTCCTGAATACATGTATCCTTTGTATGGTGTTATTCTCTTTCTCTTGTTGAGATGGGGACAGCCTTTCATATATTAGCAAACTCTCCAAATACTTTGTAGATAATATGGGTCAAAGGCACTGACTGATGAGGACTTTCAGTTCTAGCACTTACTAAATCGGAGGACATACATCAGTATTACTGAATGAAAGAACAACACTAAATCTCTTCATTCAGAAATATTGGGTACAATATGATAATAATCCTATCTTAAATAAGTTCAATAAAAAGTCCACATGTTCCATGAAATCTTGAGAATATTCAACTTTTAATTAGGAAGTAAATTGAAAATTCTCATAATATGTAAAAGGTGTAATAAATATAATGGCTAAAAAAATTAATATTCAAAAACCAAATCATTTTAATGATGATTGTTATAGTATACTACTGAAACACATTTTATTAAACATATATGCTTTCCCTATAGAATTCTTACACATTTTGGAGGAAACTGGATAATAAGATTAAATAGAAACATATTTTAAGCAACTGAATCATTCTATATACAAAGCCATTTTGTGATTAATATTTCACTTCCTTGGGGTTCTAAGAAATTTATTCAGAAAGAGAATTGAGCAGCACATACTTAAGATATGTCAGTGAGTTAGCAAAGAGGTGACTCAGGCTGCTCTAGGTCTTGTGTTGTTCTAAATAAGCAATCTGTTTACATTGCTGTGATAATCCTTCGGGAGCCTCATTCTTCTGCTGCTTGACAGCTTGCTTTAAAGATGGCTTTCTCATATTTTCCACTCCCCAAATAATGTTAAAAATAAGTTTATTGTCAGGATTAAAAAAAATTCTGTGGGCCTATTCTAAAAACCTCAATTTCAGAGACATCCAAAAATAGGTCCAAACATAACCTGTCAACCTCTGAATAAAAGTTGATTTCTCAAGATTAAACTTCATCCACTGTTAATGATAATGATTACAATAAATGATCTGGAAAAAGAAATATTGATATAGTATACAATCTCTGTTTCATACATCTGTTTCATCCACCATTCTCTCCCATCATCCTTACCTATAAATGGGGTCCATGAAGAAGGGAGTGGGTCTTGCATGCTGCAAGGAGCCATCTGAAGTCGGTCTTGTTTCCATATTGCTTCCTTTCTTTTCTCCAAATACATGGTTTTTTCGAGGCTCAGTCAACTTTGTCCCACCTGCTCTACTCCTACTTCCCATGCTTAGATCCAGGGGCTGGTCTTGGCTAGTGGCGGATGTTGCCGGAGGCTTCGAGGGGACCGAAGTCAAGGGCTTCTCATCCTTTCGCTTAGTGGTGAGGTCAAAGGGGGACTCAGGGCCTCCCTTCTGCAGTTTCCTTACTTCACTTGGTGATTGGGGTTCCATTTTCAAAGGTAACGACCTCAAGTCTCTATCAGGAAATGGGTACATTGATTGAGAGAATGCTGGAAAAAATGGGAGGGGAAACATGGAAGGGTAAGGTAACGCTCCGACTTTTTTGTCTTGCAGCCCCACCAGTCCTGTGGAACCAAAGTATTTTTCAGCAATAGACGCAATAGCCTTTATAGAATCATTCACAGCTCCTGACACCGCGGTTTGCTCCTCTACAGATGCTGAGAAAACGGAATGATTGCTGTATTCTTTCTTATTATTTATTGAAGCCAGATTCTGCAGAGGGCTTACTTTGTCTTTGAACATTTTACCATTTTCTTTACATTTCTCTTTATCACTTTCAAGGTCACTTTCCAGATCAGAGCCCGAGGTTGTTTCCAGGTCACTGCCACTTGGTGTACTGACATCATCAAGGTCACTACTCTCTGACTGGTCACTGATTTTCTCAAGGGGCCTCTCTTCAGAGGACCTCTCGGGTAGCAGTTCCACTGGCTTATTGTCCCCTACAGGTGGGTGTTTAGATAGTGCCTTCAAAATATCCTGTGTAGCTGGCAGTATCTGAGGATGTGTCAAGAGGGGACTTTGACATTTGTTTGACTGTTCAGTACTTGATAGTCCTTTACCAGGAGGACTAGCAGGTATCAGAGGAGGCCTGTGGTACAAGCCTGAAGGAAACAGACCAGGAAAGCTAAAGGAAAATCCAGGAGCTGTTGGAAAGGTAAGACCAGCAGGATGCCTATTGGTGCCAAAATAGTCAGCCAGGCCCGGGTTGGCATGACTCATATTAACCATGGACGTTTTATCCATAGCTGGGGTTCCAGGAAGTGAAATGCCTTGGCCAAAAAATCCACCTGCCGCAAAATGGTTCTTGCCCTCACAAAACCTCCTGTGTTTATTTAAGGAAGACGTAGTGCTGAACATTTGTCCACAGTCTTTGCACTTGATTTGGGTTCTGCAATCAGCATGCATGCGCTTATGACGACAAAGGTTTGAAAACTGAGTATAGGATTTATGGCAGACCTCACCTGTGTGCAAACAACAAAAAAGAGTCTCAGGCTTTATGGCAATTGCTTCTGAATTCAGCAAGTATCACAAGTGGTTTACCCAGAGTAGTTTCAATTAGGAAGCCAGGAATAGAAGTTGGGAGTCCCCAATCTGGATGCTCTGAACATAAAAATTTCCATTTTACTAGATTCCAAAGCAAGGCATCCAACTGACAAATGTCTGCAAAGCAGCACAAATACTTCACACAGAGAACGTAAATGTTTTCCACCACCCCCCTGCACAATATTTTGCATAATATTGGTGTGTTTAAATATTTATGGAGAAGTCATGGTCCAAAATACATAACATCCTCCACCTGATTACTAACACTAGTAGGATCTGTGAAATTAAAGATATATTAAGCAGGAAAACTTCAGAGCACTTAAAACACCCTAGATCGGAGGCATGAAGACAGAATAAACAGCCTTCCCTCATCCACAGACTTCACCTTTACCAACTCCCCGTGTGGGGAAAGGCTGCGGCTGCTCCCCCACCATTTCATTAGTATTATATCATGCACTCTCATCATTCACACATCAAAGCCACACAACAATGCACATTGTGTATTGGGAGACCTTTTTAACAATCATTTTCATGATTTGAGAAAGACTGACATAATTTACAATGGCTCTATTTTAAGCCTGCAAAGGAAACTCAATTGAATGTAGCCCATCCTGCATTGCTGGTTCCCATGAACCATGAGCACGTCCTCTGACTTCCCCTCACACCAGTGGCTGTGCTAGCCTTCCTGCACATGAAACCCCCATCCTTGGGAAACCTGCTCACTTGTTGTTGTATCTTCCTCAGTTATCTCAGGGCTTGACTTCTGCGTGTCCTGGCCAAGTATGGGAAGCAGAGGAAAGGCTGTGAAAAGTCTGCTTCTGAAAGAACCCCGCAGCTGGTGTGCTCCTATACTATCCTCCTTAACCAAGAATTTGTCCATAAAGCAGCATGTCCCTTCTCACAGATGTGCCAACATTTTTAAGTATATTTTAAGGCCAACCTTTGTGACCTTTCAGCCTTTTATGTAAGACTTTACTTAGTTTGAGTCTTGCGGGATTATAATATCAAATTGCTAAGCATCATACTTTTGTTTTTTAACTTTGCTGTTGATGAGTTACTTTATGTGTGAGCTTAATTTAATGCCTCTGTGCATGTTTTATACATGTGGAAATATGATATACTTTACTGGTAATTGTTGAAACAAATTGATTTCAGGAAAATAAACACCAAATTCACCAGTTACTGCTTTCAAGTGATGGCTGACTGTGGGTGCGGAATGGTGGAGTCCAACACTTGAGTCAAAGCAATGATGATTTTTCAGACAGTTCATGCAAAGGAGGTTTTACAGAACACAGTCAAGCAAAACTCACTGGAGCTCTGTCCTCCCCACTGCACAAACAGGAAGTGCTAAGTGATTGCATTTCTGTTTTGTTTTGTTTTTGCTGATAGAGGCTAAACAGTACTGCTACACATCAGTGTGCTCGTTAATATGAACAGAGCCTCTGCCACACTGTCACAGGGATGTAAGCAGGAAAAGAAGATGGAGGCGCTTTCATTTCAAATTTCTACCAGAATATATTCCCCAATCTGTTCCAACAGCATTTAGACAGGCTCAATCAACACATGTACTATTTACACTACTTGATACACTAAATAAAATCACCTGGGGGGTAAGACTTCCACATAATTGTATTATTGTGATTCAGTTATGGACAATTCCAATAAATTATCAATATATTACTTTATAGAACTCAGTCAAGCAAAACTCATATATATATACATATATATATAATTAGAATTATGAAAATACACTTTTTAAAAAAATCTATCCTTTGGGCATTAAAGTACGATGAAAAAAATGTCTTAATGGGTAGTCAACCAACCTTAAAGGCAGAAGTTGCAATGTTTTGTAAAAAAAAAAAAAAAAAAAAAAAATGCTGCTTTCTCATTTTCTTTCCTATAGCAGGATGGCTTTAAGAAAATCTACAGTGTCTGTGTTAGAAATAACAGAAGATTTACTTGACTTGTCTGTCTGGAGCTTTTTGTTACAGGATGAGTAGAGTCTGTGTCTGGTCTCAAAACATAGAATCTGGGGTGTTTCCTTAGTCAGGAGTTTGTTTACCACCCTTGAAGGTTTGGACTGAGACATCAATAACCAGGCTCCAGGTCAATGGTTCAACTGATGTTGAAGTCTACTCTCAACTGCAATTTTCTCAGGAACAAGGAATTAGCCTGCAGTTAACATTGCATCTTTCTCCTTCTTAAACAAATTAAGAGGTATTTTGAATATATTCTGTCTATTAGAGCATGTGGTTTCTATTTGGGAAGGCTGGGGATTGCTGTAAAGGCGATGAGTAATTACCAAGCGCTAGGGACCCCGTGCCCACTGTAATAAGAGACAGTTGTCATAAACACACTACTGGGGGCAAATCATGGTGTGTGGCCTTGGAGGAGGAAACAGATAGCAGCCATAGGTGACCCCCCACCCTTTCAGCCTCACAGCAACTCCTACGTTCAAACCCCTTTGTTCTGAAATTACATGGCTATTATTTGTAATTACTCCACGGTTCACTGTCAGATTTGATATTTGAAGAAAGTCATCTGTTATTTAAATTTACCAATAATTGCTGAGAATACATTCAAGGGAAATACTGGATGCAGCCTGAATAATAAAGGACAATCTGTGATATTTGAAAGTGGAAAGGTTGACTTTAACATGGTTTATAGTGCAGACAAGAGTGTTGAACAATGGAGTCTATGCTTCCTGACTTTTGTTTTTAAAAACAGATAAAGCATGCAAGAGGTGATCAGAGTTCCTTGTGATTTATTCTGCTCTTCTCACCAAAACATAAAACTTACCAACGTTTATCTCTGATGAGTCTGAAATAAATTAACTAATATAGCATGCCTATAGCACTTCCAAGCAGGTGTGCCAGGAATTGTGACCTAGAGTTATGAACGCTCTCTTTCTTTCTTCCTTTATTTTTTTTTTCTTTTTTAAGACAAGAAATCTCAAACTCCTATTGTATATGTAATTTCCCATGGTTCCAACAGAGCTTCCCCAGGGAGCTCAGGGCACCCTTTGTTTATCTGCTGGTTGTCTTCGCTCCACCCAGGGAACAGAACATCTAAGCAAAACAGGACTCTCTTGTACACTGGAAAAGGAAAGACAAGAACTTTTTTGGCACTTGGAAGCACAAAAGAAGGCTGTGTCAAGGCAAAGAACAGGACAGTTAGTCTCTGGCAACTCCACATTGGCACTGAAAATTAGGTGTTTTGCCAGCAGGTTCTGTAGTGGTGCCTCGGATACCTACTGCAAACCATCAGTGCTTGTCAAAATAAATAAACAAACAAACAAACCAGAAAGAGATCAAACTGGTTTTCATGGAGTTCCCAAAGCAAAAAAATCAGAGATGCTGCCAGATGCTGGTAATGATTCAAACCATCCCACCCAGATCTGGATCCAAAATCAGTTTAGAAGTTGGTAGCGCAGCTCACTTCTTCCCTGTATTTACACACCCAGCAGAGTAAGGGAGCAAAGAGCCCCAGAGCTGTTGAGTTGTTGCCTGGATGAACTGGGAACAAATAGTTTACCTTCTGAATTAGTGCAACACAACCCAGAAACAGACCCGCAAGGATGAACAAAAGAAAATGAGCTGAGGTTTTTTTTTTTTTTTTCTTGCAGTGTGTTACTAAAGTGCTCAGTCCAAGGGTGTGCCAAGTAGGTGGGCAGGAGGAACATCCCCTGAAAGCATGCAGCTTGTAAATCTGTTTGAGTGCAGTGGATGGGAGAATGAGCCTGGGTAGCATCAAAGAGAAAATATTCTGCTTTTTCAACTGGCCCAGAACTACCGATCTACAATGGAATCAGCAGGCAGAGGAGGAGTAAGAGCATTTTACCCCCTCCACACATACACTCCACCATTTACCCCTTCACACATACTCTCTAGCATTTACCCCTCTGTACATAGACTCCAGCCTTTACCCCTCCACACATACATTCCAGTATTTACCCCCTCCACACATACACTACAGCATTTACCCCTCCACACACACACTACAGCATTTATCCCCTCCACACATACATTCCAGCCTTTACCCCTCCACACATACTCTCCAGTATTTACCCCCTCCACACATACACTCCAGTACACACACAATAACATAAGCCTTCTTGTCAGGTGGGATTCTTCCAGCTTCTTGAGATCCAGAACAGGTTTTTAATTATTTAGTGATATCTACTATTGGTTGTTTTACAAAGCCAGGAACATTTACAATGTGAGATAAACCTCATTGTCTTGACTAAGTCCTCCAGCCTAGGGAGGCTCTCTCCATTCATTATTTAATGACTTCTTTTTTCTTTGCCTGATACTGATTCCATGTAAAAGAAAACACCCCATGGACTATAGACAAAATGCCATGGATCTGCTTATAAAATAATTTCTTATAATATAAAATAACCTTTCTACTTTGGACCAATAAAAGCTAAGAAGGCAACCTCCTCCCACCCACAAGGGCCGTGGGTGGCCATGCTCCTGAGCACAGAGCCATTTGAAGGAGAGGTAGATGCAGAGGAGGCTGGTGTGTTCACACTTACAGATGAAGGGCTTCACACTGCTGTGGATGTGCTTGTGTTGTTTGAGGCCTGATGAAGTAGCAAACGTTTTACCACACTCCGGGCAAGCGTGCGCCCGGGCCCCGACATGTTGAGACCGAATATGTCGCTGAAGGTTGCTAGGGTCCGTGAAAACCTGCTAGGAAACGAGTACTGATTAATCCAGAAACTTCGCTCAGATACAAGAAAGAAGACCAGCAACAGCCCAAGGAGAAACTTTCTTTGTCTTTTTTTGTTTGTTTGTTTGTTTATCGAGACAGGGTTTCTCTGTGTAGCTTTGCGCCTTTCCTGGAACCAGCTTTGGAGACCAGGCTGGCCTCGAACTCACAGAGATCCTCCTGCCTCTGCCTCCCGAGTGCTGGGATTAAAGGCGTGCGCCACCACCGCCTGGCCATCTTTGTCTTGTTTTTATTTGTTTTCACCAAAGACCAAGAGAAAGCTGTATTCCCACAGTACAAGAAACTCCTTTAAGGAAGAACCCAGAAATTATTCTGTCCTCTGCATTTATAGCAGTATATCTATTAGTATCAGTTATTGGACCATGTAATGAATGGACTATCAGGACATAGTCAAGGTCTTTTTAGTAACTGAGGGTAAAGATCAATTCTATCCAGGCCATCATTAAAACTACACTTTAAATAAAGACACATTGCACACATGATTTGGAAGATTTTGATGAAAGTACCCCAAATCAATTTAAATAATGTCCCTAAGAAGTTAAACCCAAACACAATGTTTCTTCCCAGGAATCTGGAGCTTTTCCTTTGGATATTTCACTAAATAAAAATGAAAAACCAAGTAACACATTCAGGAATAAAATATCCTTGAACTATTTCAAATGTCCCATTTTCCACTGCCATGAAAGCTATAGAAACAGAAAGCGACCTTTCAGGACATCTCTGTGTTCGTTGTGGATGGCCATTACTGGAGCTCACTCTGTGGCCCAAATGGAGGACCATCACTTCACCTGAATGTTGTGTAGCACTGACCACTAAGACAGAGCCCTGCACTGTTTGATGAGAACCAAATGATGATTTATAAGAGGGATTTGATGGAAAACTTGGAAAAAGTTGGAGTCTCCCACTCTTTCTGAATGAGCATTCCGAGTGTTATGTGATTTTTCTCACAAATAGCTATTAAAAGAAGTAAGTAATGAATATGGTGTACAATTTTCCTTCCCCATGAGGAATGAAACAACCCCATGCTGGCAAGTCAGTAGCAGAACCAGGGATGTCTCACACCCAGTTCTGTAACTCACCATTAAACCTCACCTCCTCCCACTAAGTGTCTCTATGTGCTCTACTGAAGCTTTTCAGCACACAACACTCAGTCTACTTTTCTGAAGGTATTTACGGTTCCCCATCTCAAGGCCTGTTTTTATACAGCATAGCAGGTGATGGATGAAGAGAGAGGAGGAGAGAGAGGTGAGTAGCCCACAAATTCACTGTACCTTGGCACAGTTTTCACATTCATAGTGCTTTCCACTGTCATGGGACATCTGGTGGCGAATTAAATTGGACTTCCAGTTAAATGCCTTGGGACACTGATCACACTTATACTCTCTCTCCTCGGTATGTGACAACATGTGCTTCTCCAAGCTGTTAAGAGAACAATGGATTTAATAAGATGTGGTGACAAGGAAAACATTCAAAAACAGAATGCTACTTCATTACTAATCCATCTGGCAAGGAAAGAACTGAGAAGGAAAGAAGTTGGCGTGAGAGGAAGGAAAGGGAGAAATGGGCTTTTGATGGACAGCAGTACCTGTCATGTCCCCTAGACTACATTTCCCATCAGCTCTAGCCTTGTTAGGAATAAATCTGACACAGCTATCGAGGATTATCTGTTGATTTAGGACTATGATAGACAGTTATCTATTATAGATTTGTGACATAATCTTAATAGCAACATTGATTGCTGCTATCTACTTCATTCCAATATAAAACATATTAATAAAATGCTTAAGGATATGAGGTAAGTATTTTCTCTATGTAACCTCTAGTTATGAAAATATTAATATTTCTAGTCATATTGAAAAGAGAACTGAAAGTTAACTTTTGATTATGGCCTTGATATAGGTGTGTGGATGTGCAGATAGATACATGGGGATACATGGGGATAGATAATAGATGATGGCAATAACACTGGTGACTGCAATGATGAGTATAAAAAAGAAGAAGATAGGTGGAAGATAGATAGATAGATAGATAGATAGATAGATAGATAGATAGATGATAGATGATGGATAGATGAATGATGGATAAATATAATAGATGATAGGTAGATAGATTGTAGATAGATAGAAAGATAGATAGATAGATAGGCAAATAGATAGATAAATTAAGGATAGATAGATAACATGAATTATAAGAGAAAGCATATAGAATTTAAGTAAATACAGTATTGAGAAAAACATGATTAGAAGTTTCTCACAAGATAGTCTATCTACATTTTAAAGTTTAGAATGCTTTGATTTCTTGAGATTTTGGCTTCCTTTCCTAATTTGGTACATGACCCTGCACAAATACAATGAGAAGCAAGTTTAGATAATGTCTGTAGTTAGCAGGCACCTGCAACATTTTGTTCATTGACCACATCGTCCATGGCACACTAGCATACTACACTCACGTACAGTACTAGGAGCTCCATTCTGATAAAGCATACAAGCTAGGTTCTGAACAGTTTGTTATTACAAAAAGCAAAAAAGCGGTAGATAATCTCAAAAGAAATCAGGATGCCAATTTGAAAATATGCTTGTTGTCCAAAGGTAGTCAAAGTTAAGCACCAATAACCATGAGTCTTTAAACAAAACAAAACTTTGCCAGTCACCCTAATGGGGTGATTATTGTGAAAGCCAGACAATGAAGGGGAAATACAAATACGTTTCATGCTTTCCCTATGATGGAGACTCTATTTTAGGGTGGCAAAATAGACAACAAGGGGTGGTTTTTCTACACATAGCTAATTAATCCTCATAATAAATGATGAAAGGATGATGAAACTGGAATTCTTCATTTGTTATTAATTAATTACCTGATATAAATAAATGACAATATCAACAATGCATGCTGTTAAACCACTGCATCTAAAGCCCAGCCAAGGCTGAGGATGCAATGATGCCTTTATGGGCAAAAGCAGGAAAGAGAGAGGACATATACACAAAAAACCAAGGACATATACACAGTAGAATTTGCAAGGAAAACGGTGTACTGAGAAAAGTAGCTGGAGAGAGATAGACTAAGAGGGAGAATTTGACAAGAGGAATATTTACTAGATTAAAGTAGACATAATTCTGTCAATCAACTGTAATACATGGACCTTCTGTTCACCTAAATGTCCTAACTATCAGAATGATGCCAAACTTATTATTTTTAAAGTACACTACCAAACTATGTTTCAAAAGTCTTACGTTTCTACAGATACATCCTGACTTACATATAAAATGTGTGTTAAATATATATATAATGAGAATACATGTAAAGAAAAATATAATATCTGAAGTTTGTTTCAAATACTCTAAACAAAACTGGCCTTTGTGACAATTGTTGAAACTGAACACACTGGTGTTTTTAAATTCACCATCCTCTCTGGTGTGTGCTATTTGAAGCATTCCACAATAAAAATCTATTAAAACTGGCAAGAATGAGTGTTTAATTTTCTGTCTCATTTTTCTGTGGGATGAATATCCTGTATTTGAATGTCAATTAAGATGTGTATTAAGAATGCATTCCGGCTAGGCGGTGGTGGCGCACGCCTTTAATCCCAGCACTCGGGAGGCAGAGGCAGGCAGATCTCTGTGAGTTCGAGGCCAGCCTGGGCTACCAAGTGAGTTCCAGGAAAGGTGCAAAGCTACACAAAGAAACCCTATCTCGAACCCTCCCCCGAAAAAAGAATGTATTCCTCAGCAGTTATGAGTGGGATTGCTAACTGAATAAGTCACTCACTCTCCTATCCTCATAAACTAAAAATACCTTTCCCACATTTACTTTCCTCTATAGTTTCCTTCCTATTCATATTGGCATAGGAACTTGTTGTGAGACCCTATGCGTCAGTCCTGTTGAAAATGCTACTGTCTGACCACAAGTGCTGGAAACAAAGTACTGGGTGGAAAGGGGACACAGAGCTGGAAGACCCTATCCTTATCTGCACATGGAAGTCCTCTGTTTGTTGAAGTTGGAAAGCTAGTAAATGGGGTAGGACAGATCTCAGTAACTGTGATGAGCATGAGCTGGGTCAGAAGCATCCTTGGAAACCACTTCAGTGACTGAGCTTTTGCTTTCCTCAGTAGCCAGGGAGAATAAGCCATTTTGGACACATATTCCAGTATGTGTATGTGGATCCTAAGCCCTGCCTCCCAGTGGCAGAAGATTGCCATGTGTTCTAAAACTCATTCTTTCTCCTAACTACAAGGACGTGGTCTAGTTCCAAGAAACTGTTGTGAGCACATAGCACTCAGTAGGGGATGACAAAGCAAGGCACCGTTTCCTTCATTCCTTCTCTTGAGTAGCATGAGATTCATATTGTTACACAGTGTTTTCACTGCCAACTACTCTGATAAAAAGGACCATGTAGATAGTCAGTAATATGGAAGCATGGGGAACAAAATTAAGTTCCTAGCACCCACATAAAAGGCTGACATGACAGCATACATTTGAAATCCAAGCAGAGAAGGTAGAGAGAAGAGCCCTGGGGTAGGCTCACTGGCACCAGCTGGCCTAGCCTAGTCAGTAAGCTTCAGGCCAAAGAGAAATCCTGTCTCAGAATAAAACAGAAAAGAAACGTGGACAGCCTCCAGAGAATGAAAGCCAAGGTTATCCTCTGTCCTGCTCATGCATGTGCATATATGGGTTCATATAGCTACACATACATGTGCACATGCACAGACTCCACACATACACACATACACACATACACCCTCTTAGCCCTCACGTGCACCCCCAAAAGGAGGGAGGGAAGCAAGTTATCCAAAAGCAAAAGTGCATTGCTTCCACAAACAGAGGCACTCCAGCCAGTCATCAGACTTCTTTACTTTTCAGACAGTTTAATAATCATTTGTGGAGCTTTTTCAGCTTCCCATGTTCTCGCCCCCACCCTGCACCCACCTCTGGATTTGTTTTAAAGATTTTAGGGACAAAAAGATGGCTCAGTTTGTAAATGTGCTAGGGCTAACCACCTAAGTCTATCCTAGGATTCTACATGGTAGAAAGAGAGAACAAACTCCTGCAACTCCATCAAGTTGTACCTACACACACACACACACACACACACACACACACACACACACACACACACTCCCATACACACATAAATAAATTCAACAAAGAATTTTAAATAATTTAGATGGGAGATGCAGAAAGAAGAATGTGTTACATTAAAGAAAGCAGTTTCATCTATTGACAAGATCAGCAATAATGGCAGCCTTCAATGAAGAGGGAACTATCCAAAAGATGCACATTTGGGGCCGGACTATAGCATATAATCCATGACAACCCACAACACTTAGTGAAATGGTGCCCAACTGCTTGAAAATATGCTCTTTGCATCTGGCTAGGCTTCCAGAAGGCAGGGTTGGAGGGTTCTGCACTGTAATCCATCCAATGACTGACTGATAGTTGCCTTCAGCATGAAGTGGCCTACCTGGAGCTCTTGCCTGAGCTTGAATATATCCAGAAGGTCCCTCCTAAGGACACTTGCTATTCACCTCCCAAAGGAACTGAGAATTTCATTTTTTTTCACAGTAATACTGTCTGGTTCTTTTTTTTTTTTTTAATCAAAGTAAAATACTTCATTTCTGGCACCAGAGATACTATTTCTTTGTATGAATATTTTCTCTTCTTACTGGCATCTACTGGTTTTATCTTTTATAATATTGGGGCATGATGATATTTGAGAGACACTGAGTGATTTTTTATTATAAATACACATTTTGCTAACTGTATATAGATAACTTACTGATTCATTCTCTGCAGATTTATATTTATAGAGTGAATGTAAAGGGTGCTAGGGAATCTCTCTTATTTCCCATTTTCTCTTTTCATTAGTAACAAACTAACTTGGACCTGAGTTTCCAAAGCTTAAGATGCATCTATTTGACTCAGTCTCGTTAAGAAAGTGGTTATACTTCAATGTCTGTTAGTCATTCATACCTAAACGGATGATGTTTGTACGAAATCCTTTCCTAGCAAGACCAAAACAGGAGAAGAGAGTGCAGGGCAGTAGGAGGAGGGACAGAAAACCAGGGAGAGCAGCCAGTAAAGAAGGACAGGGAAAGAAAGGGTGAGCTGCGGTGCGAGCTGTGTGGAGAGCCCACCCAGCCATCCACACTCTTGAACAAGGCCAGTCTATGCACAGCTTTCCCATGGAAACATGGCGTGATGTGTTCTCCTGAAAGTCGAATTGTGTGTTCCAAAGATCACTTCCAGATTGAAAAACACAAAATAATGAATGCAATTATTAAAATCCTTTGTGAACCAAAAGCAAAAGTCATTAGGTAGAAATAAACAAAAAGAAAAGTTATTAGCGTCTCTAAACATGACGTTGCATTTTGTAGCACAGTTATCAACATAGTCTTTTAAGGGGAGGATCTGGTGTTCCTTCAGTCAAATAAAAAACATTCTTAAATCAATTTGAAGGGCCATGCAAAGCAAATACGCTACTGAGATCTGATTTTCATTTTCCGAAAGGTAAATATTCAAGCATTGCTTCATTTAGATTCCTACAGCGCCTGCGATTCTTCCCCATAGAAAATCCTACACAAATACACAGCATATTCTTGTTCTTTCATAGCTGTGCAATTGGATGACTAATTTGAATTAAATCCTTGAGCTACATGGCCCTCTCAAAAAGCATCTTTTAAAGTGAGCCTGAGGTCTAGATGTTTAGTCATTTAAATGATTTAGAGATAGCTTTACTGTTCTTGGCATATCACCACCTATTTGTTCCCTCACCCTGTATTTTTTTTCCCTCAGAGTCATCATTCCCTGTAAGTTGAGCCTTCAGTTCACAAGAACGCAACTTAAAATATAATATCTGTAGTCTGGAGATGTAGCGCACTGGTTGAGCACTTGTCTAGTACAGTCAGGGCTCTGGTTGGATCCCTAAGTTGAGGAAGAAAGGAAGGAGGGGGAGGGAGGAGATAAAAGGGAAAGAAGATGGACAGAGTATTTTTTGGTTGGCAAAAAAAAAAAAAAAAGGAAACAGGGATCCCTGAGCATGCCACCAGCAAATCTGGCCAGATGTTTGAAGCTCCAATCTTCCCCAGAGCAAAACGGCCCAACTCCAGCATAACATTTTGCTGCAGAGCAAACACCCATGTTCAACAGGCCTTTGCTAACCTTTGCAGATCGGGGAAAACTCGGTCACATTCCTTACAGTCCTGGTTGCCATGGATCTCTCGGAGATCACTCTCACTCTCAAGGTTTTGTTGCAAGTCCTCTTCCACCATGGAGAACGCCGAGTGAGGTGTGCTGCATGGAAACTTCTGGTGATCTGTTAGTTCAGCCTTGGATTCAAAGAGCTGGTCACAGTCCTCACAGCGGTGCTGCCGGTCTTCTGTGGAGACAGTTCGGGTGTTAGTAGCTAGCACTGAGGGTCCAGAATCAACTGCCACCATAAGCCTTGCTGAGTTACACAACCATCGTTTGCTTTTGGAGTGTGTGTGTGTGTGTGTGTGTGTGTGTGTGTGTGTGTGTGTGTGTGAAAGATGGGAAGAGGGAGGGACGGAGATTGGGGGAGACTATCTGTGTATAAGTGGACTCACCCTTACATGTATGCACATGTGGAGGGGAGATGCTGCTCTTGGGTGTCTGTCTCTATTGCTCCCCACTTTGTTTTTTGAAACAACCTCCCAGTGGACCGCTCACCACTTTGATGAACTGGCTCGGCTGCAAACCCTGGGGATACTCCTGATTCTGCCTCTACCTCTGATGGGGTTATAGATGTGCACAGATGTGCTTGGCTTTTCCATGGATGCTGAGGATCCAGACTCAAGGCCTCATGCTTAGACAGCAAGCACTTTATTCACTAAGCCATTTCCCAACCCTAAAAGTTTTGACTGTTATTTCTCCCAAGCCAAGCTTAGTGTAAAAATTAAAAATAACATATGGAAAGAACCCCATAAAAATCTGGAAAAATAATGCATTTCCTGTGGCTACAATGTGATCTGTTAAAGTAAAACTTAACACCTAAACACATTTGCAGGTTCTAGGGATAATAGAAGCAATAATTAATACACACTAACCATAATCTAGCCTCTCAAGCCAGTACAGGAGTTATTCATATTCCTTAAAACTTAATTTTTACCTAAATTTTCAGATAACAGTACTAAAGCTTGAGGAAAACTAAGCAGTCAGTTACAAAGCTGAATGATAAGTGACTGTGTCAGAATTCGAACTCACTTCCACATTTCCCTAAGCCAATGGCGTGTTGCTTGAAAGCCACAGGATACACAGAGGCCCTGTCTGAACCACGGTTATACCCATCATTGTCAGCAAATTGTCATGGAGCACAGGCTGTCTTTAGCACCCTGCAAGGTTAATTTATTGTCCTCTGGGGCCAGTGATAATTGACATGGCTTTGTTAAACAGCAGACATGAATTTACACTTTAAATCGACATATTTATAAATAGGCAACAGTAGTGGAAAACACAAACAATGTGCTTTATAGTCAGGGACAAAGAGCACTGTTCCTGCTCTTTCTACTCAATAGCTGAGATTCCACTCAAAAGACCACACTCAGTGGAGGTCACAGGTATGCTCCCAGAGGTATTGTGTATATCTCACGAAGCTGAAAAGCATTCATAGTAACACCATGACACATATGCTGTTTTCTAGACCTATAACCAAGGAAGACGCTATTCTTCAGTTATTAACTGACTAAGTGTTTAGGGGAAAACATTGTAATCACCTACCAAATTGCCAGACACTTTGCTGGAGAATGAATACACAAGAAACTCAGAGGGATATGCATGAGTGCAATGCTGTGACAAAAGAACACACAGGAACCCAAGGAAATAACTGCCTACCTCAACTAAGTTGGAGAAAATGGTTCACAAAGTGCTTAGAATAGGTAAAAATCAGCCAGGTGAGATGGGGATAGTGTGCACTAAGGGTGAAGGTGCTCACACACACGGCTCACAGAAGGATCAGACTGCAGTGAAGCATGCCAGGTGGATAAGGCACATGAAGGGGAGGAGAGAAAGGATGTTACAGGAGGATTAAATGCTCATGTTAAGAGGGGAACAGAATTTCACCGGAAGCTGGAAGTGGACATATGTTCAGGCTTGGTCTGTAGAAGAATTTCCCCATCTACAGTGGGGCAAGTCTAACAGAGACCCACCGAGAGCCTGCTACCACTGAAGACACAGGTTTAGCTTAAACCACACCAGTAATGGGGGGGGGGCAATGGCAGAGGACGCGGATAACTCTGTCTTTACTTGGTATGCAGCGAGTTATGGAGGTGTGGATGTGATCTACAGTCAATCTCCTCTGCCTTGGAGACAGAAATCTCAATAGTAACTAAAGAAAATTTTTCTAACATTTATAACACTGTCTACATAGTCAAGATCTGTGCTTCCAATCTCATCCAGGAACCCACAAAGAAACAGAGCTTCCAGGCTGCAAAATGCATGGAAGGAGCCTAATATTAGACAAAAAAGACACTGTCCTACATGTTGGCTGTGTTTTCTTCCAAGAGAATTTACTTCCCCTTGGCCTCAGTTCCTCAACCTGCAGAATCAATATAATACCTCACTCAGGGGGTTATAATCTATATGTAAAAGATTAAGAAACAATGTATGCAAAGCGTATTATACACAGCACAAAGAAGATATTGAGCACAAATGCTTTAAATTTATTTTTTTCTAGAAGTATAGAACCCAAATAACCACTTAAACTTTCTAAGTCTTATACATCAGTACATGGTTATATTTGAAAATAAATATAATACATTGAAACAACAAGCAATTAATGATTCAAGGATGTTTTGTGCCGAAATGTATGTGCGTATGTGTGTTCATATATGTGTGTGTAAAAGTGTGTGTGCAGATGCGTGTATATGTGTGGATGGGAAGACAACCTCGGGTGACAATTTTCAGGTACTGGCCTAGAACTCACTAAAGTGGCTGGCAGACCAGTCAGTGTCCCAAAGTTTCACTTGTCTCCACCTCATAAGCACTGAGACTACATGGCATTACTCTTGGATGTTACCACATGGCTTCTGAAGATCAGACCCAGGTCTTCAGGCTTGCAAGGCAATCTATCTTTTTAGCCCCCAAAATACCTTAAACCATGACTACTTTCTTTAATGAGTGGCAGTCTTAAGAAGGAATAATTACTTTTATTTGGGCATTTTGAAAGCAGTAAATTAATCATTTCTACTACTTTTTTTTCTTTGTTTTTCGAGACAGGGTTTCTCTGTGTAGCTTTGGAGCCTGTCCTGGAACTCATTCTGTAACCCAAGCTGGCCTAGAACTCACAGAGATCCGCCTGTCTCTGCCCCCCGAGTGCTGGGATTAAAGGCGTGCGCCGCCGCCGCCGCCGCCGCCGCCGCCGCCGCCACCACCACCGCTACTACTTTAAAAAACTGCTTGAAAACATCTAGGACTCAACAGTCATGTACAAGTGAAAACTGTACCCAACGAGCCCCAGACTACACATTTTTTAATCATTAAGCACCCTGTATCGTCTAAGTAAGGTCAGACTCCACATTCAGGCACAAACTCCACCAGGCTGACTGAGAAGTCTAGATTTCTAAAGGCAATTTCATGTCAGACTTTCTGATAGAAAAATGTATGATCCAAAGACACCCCTAAACCACCAGGATGTTTTACAAAGAGACAGATGGAGCTCAACTATGGGGGACAATAACTAGCCATGAAGGCAGCTTCCATCACCGAGACTCGAGAGTTCAGGTCCTATCTTGGCATAATTGGAGCCTGACTCTGATACTTGCAACTGAAAGGTGCTCTAAAGTATTTTTGGTTCAACATACTGTGTTGAACCAAATCACATTATATTAGGAGACAGGAACAGGAGGGAAAACGGAAACATTGCCTCAGCTCAATGACCCACAAGCAGGTTGTCCTGGATTTGTCTTGAACATGGATCACTACTCGCTCTCATTTGTCTAGAGCCTCCACCCTTTGATATACAACAGTCTTCTGGCATGGAATAATTCCATTGGCTGTAACATTTCCTCATCTATACTTCTTTGTCCAGGATCTCTTCCTTTCTCCTCCCACAAGGTTATGTTTCGCTCCCATGAAAACACTTTCCCAGTAATAGAAATGTAAGTGGGAGAGGCAGCTGACTGTTTTAAGAAAGCTCCAAGCCTCTCAAAAAGTGGAAGGAAAGGCTGGAGAGAGGCTTGGGGGTTTGAAGCAACTTAGACTCTTGCATGGGACCTGGGTTCAAGTCCCATTTTCCACATGATGGCTCACAATTTCCTATCACTTAAGCTTCTAAAGTGTGACACCGCCTTCTGGCTTCTGTAGGCACTGTTTGTACACACAAACTGTGTGTGCACATACACACATGCAGACAGAACACTAAATATACAAACAAACAAACAACTAATAAAAACTCTTTAAAAGAGTGGGAGGAGTCTTACAGAGGGAATTGACCAAACTGAAGGGGATGGTTCTGACCAGGTCTTCAAAATTCGCTTCTATGCACGTCAGGTTAGACCTTAGCTCACTGTGGCTTCTCCGTCACAATAGCCACATGTCAACTCCAGAAAATACCCATTCTGAGACAACACATTTGTCAGCAAGGACACTGTGTAGCCAAGGTAGCTCATGAAAAAGCCACAGGTGTGAAGGACCCTCTTGGACATGTTGCCATCTCTGGAATGCAGCTGGCCCCGGGTGCTGCGCACCACACTCACCATGGAGGTCAGGCGCCATGGGCTCATGGGGATCGTCTTCACTCTTCATGAACAACAGGAGCTCTTCCCCTGGTGCAATGTCTGCGACTACTCGGTAGAATATCTTCAAAGATCAGACCCAGGTGGCAGGAAAGACAGACAGGAGCAAGCGTTAACAAAGGGCAGGATACACCAGGGCAGCTGTACATTTTCTTATATTTTAATAAACACATTCCCTTTTATTTTTTATCAAAGGAAATGGTGATTTCTGTTTTATAAACTAAGAAGAAAAAAAATCTCCTTGTTGAAATAAAGAAAAATCCCTCAAGCAGTTTACAAACTTTTCCCAAAGCCTCGCTAGTATACCGAGCAAATTCTGTAAAACAAGTTGGCTATATGGTCACCTATAGTCTGTGTAACACTTAAGGAAGAACTTTCCCATGCCTGAATTCTTCAAAGCACCTAGCAGGCCCCTCCCTCACAGAGCTGAGCCACTCCTGATCATCCAGCTGTGGGCTAGCTGAGCTTGAGTTGGCCCTACGTCAGCAAGGCCCCTTTCTCCATGAGATGATCCAAATGGAATGGTAGGTGGGATGCAGCCAACTGAATTGCCATGGTCTCTAGAGAACAGAATCACAGGACAGCCTCTTTGTTTCTAAACACCGCTTTCTACTGGCACCCATCAGAAAGGTGAGCCCCTACCTCGGTCCTGCCCTGGTGCCCCAGCTCCTGATTGCACCTCCATCACACAGGCTCTGCCACTCACGTCACTGTGCAATCAGGCTGTTTGGGGTGCTTATGCCCTGGCTTTCTAGCTGAGTGGTAAGGACAGGAAGGATTTAATAAATCTGCTACTAGTGGTTTGGAAGGGATTGGGAGGGAGTAGGGGTTTATGGAGAACCTCAAACTGAAATTTCCAAGAGCTGCCTATCTTTCCCAGGAGCTCAGTGACAGACAAGTCATGGCCTTCTGTGTGTCCAGGCACCAGGCTTTCATCACTGATAAAGGAAGCATTTAAGCATAAAAATCTTCAAGATGTGCATTTATTTTACCATTAAAATGCTGTCGATTATTCGTCTCATTCTAAGGTTAGTTATTAAACAATTCTATAACCAGATGGTGGTTTTGGGGAAAAGGAAAGTTGTACTGTAACTAGCAAACACTAGAAATTATAGCCCTCTGAAGTACCTGTGTGAATCGACCCTATGTCTTTTCCTAAATGTTCATCTCCCTCATGCTAACCTGCATTCTGTTTTTCTGTCCCCCACACCAATCCTTTTACTAGTTAGATAATCCATAAACAAGCAAGATTGTACTCCCACCCCCAATATATTCTGAACACCAGGCCACATGCAGGAGCCAAAACAAAGCTAATAGCAAAAGTATGGGGAAAGTACAGACCACAAATCAACCAAAAACCAGGATAACCTAGAAGACACTGTTCATTGGAGACCGGCCTCAAACTTGCTCTGAGTCTGATACCTAGGAATGTTTGCTCACTTCAAGCTGAGAAAATCTGTGTAAATCGTCCTCTGAGATCAACAAAAATATCCATCCATTTTTTTACCTTTACCTATCTGTTTATCCTTTGAAAAGCTTAAGACTTTACACAGAAGCATGTGCCTCTTTTTTCCAGTAGGTGGCTCTAAACTCCAGTTGTTTATTATTTTTTTCCTATAAAAAAAGACCAGAGCATGGAATTGTGCTAAATTAAAAAAAAAAAAAAATACTCCAATCGGGAATATTTTTTGCTTAGTCTCTTTGTTGTCAAAATGAAGTTTTTAAAAAATTCATTGGTAGTTAAAGCAACTTAAGTTTCTTTATAGAACATAATAATGTGAATCATGAAGTACTGCTGAACACTGCTATAATGTAACCTACAATTCTTACATTTTTCCAAGAGTGAAATGTAGACTATCACAAAATCAGCTCCTTCTGCAGTTTCTGTTTAAAAGGGACCACAGAGCAGAACATGGTCACCTTGCACCCAATGCCAACCCATCACACTCTCATCTCTCTGGAGGCTTACAGGCAGGAAGAGTCGTGCTCCAAAAGTTACCAGATTAAAATATCACTGCATGTGTGTGCCTTTCCCTTACACCTTCGAGTTACAGGCTGGTTAGTACCATGCTTCCTTCTTGAGTTCTGTTTCCCCTTAGAAAACAATAGACTTCTCTCAACAGTTGGAATCACCTCTGCTCTGGCACCTCTTGCAGATTTGACTTATTAATTTCCTTTCCAACAGCATGTTAACATTTAAATCGTGACATATTAGGACTTTTCAGTGGCTTCTCAGAAACAGTGAGGTTAGAAAGACAACGCACACACGATGGTAGAAGAGAGCGCTTGTCTCGGCTGGGCAACGCTCCTCAAGCACACACGTCAGGCCGCTTTAAGAAAGTATTATGATGCCGTGATTTCTTTGTGGTCCTCTATTAATCATGTCTCTTTTAATTCCATTTTAGACTTACTCAATCCAATGCGAACAGTCCAATGAACAAAAGAAAATGATGGATACACTGCAACTATATATTATGAAGACAATTCTCTTTGCCAGGACATAGATCACTCGTGTAATTACCCTTTAAGTGTCCAGATTGTCATGTGAAGAATATTGAGTGCATAAAATATAAAAGACATGGAAGAGTGTTGACGTTGGCTTTATTTACTGGAGGTAAAAGGTGACATTCCAGGCCATGAAAGGCAAGGCAGAGCAGAGTGGATTTTAACTTCAGGGTGTTCTTTTCAATTTTAACTGAATTTTTATGGTGCTCGTGAAACTGGGGTTTGAAAAGAACTGGCAAATGCCAGCCATAATGAGGGCAAATTCTGGGCATGCTTCCCCATATAGCAATAAGAACATGCCTTGAAGTCCCATTCTCCACACCCTCATGGGTCCAGTCCTCCTCTCAAGGTGTTTCTGCTCTTGTGGTCCGTGCTGTATGCCCTTCCCTAGGACCATAGAAGTCTTGAAGTCAAACTATGTGTTCCTCCTCTAATTATAACAGCAGTGAAGTATAATTTGAATACTTGAGCCCAGATATGCCTTATCATAACAATAGGAATATATTAGCAAGCATTCAAAACAAAATGACTTTCTTTGCTTTGCTTTGCTTTTTTTTTTTTTTGCCTCAAGCTGATTGCATGGGAAAATGATGGGACACAACCCTGAATGAACCTCCTCCTTCAGGAAATACTGTGTCTCCATTTTCAGGAAATGCTGTGTCTCTACTTTCATGTTATAAAAACATCTTGTGGTAAATAAAAATCCGACAGCAGCAGGAGTGATCTATGCAGACAGTTACCAATGTGGATGCTTACAGACACACTTTCTTTAAGACCAGGGCATCCCCAGAGACTCAGCTGCACAGCAAGCCTATAAACCCTGAGTCATCTGAGTTAGACACCAGAAGAAAAGACACTACTTTTCTGGGAGTTTGCTGTGGAAAAATGGGAGTTGATTAGTCTGCTGAATTCTATAAAATACTTAACAGTCCTCCTTTCCCATTGTAGTTGTGTGGAAAAACTTAACCAGGTCCAAAATTAAAATGTCCTGGGTTTTGTGATGAATTCAGTACAAAGTACAGAAATCTCGAGTATTCAGAAATAAGTTTCAACCAGTTCAAAAGTTGTCAGTTTCTTATGCTGCTCTCAAAGAGTGCTCTGCTGGAGTGAAAGATCATCCCAGCACAAAGTGCGAAAGCAGAAGAGTGGGTCCTCACAGTGTGAGAAACAGGTACATGGAAATTCTATTTTCACAAACAAGTTATTACATATCTTAAATTCTGTCATCTCTTCTAGGATTTTAAATTTGATAGCTGGCACTAAAATTCAGAAATAGATGTTATGGACATGACTTAATTTTCCATACAGTTAAACTTTTTCATAACATAAAAATTTAATTTTTTTACTATCTGGATAGACTTTTTTTTCTTTTCCAAGAAGCTGTATTTCTATGTTCATAAGCATGAATGTTACACTTGGATTTTTGAATTCTTCAATTTAAAAAGATAAGCATCTATAATGATTGATTTAGTAACAGACTTCTTTGTAGTCTTTTACTACCAATTTTTGTGAGAGCAAAATTTCTGAGTTTCAAAAAGAATTCTTAATTGTTTGCATAATTGAAAAACAATACCAGGGAAACCCAAAACTGTTACCTTTTGGTGCTGGTAACATGTGTAACTTAAGGCAAAAATACAATGCACTAGTAAAGAGACATCACTTACTGTAGATATAATTATTGTAGTTAATTCATTTTTAACCAAACTCTGAAACCAATTCTGAATACAAAAAGAAAGACCACTCAGGTAAAACAAGGCAAAACAAGAGATTAAAAAAAATATATTAATGGTGTGGACAAAAGCAGCCAATTTTCAGATTCTAAGAGATCCACTGTCACTCAGTGTTACATGTAAATAATTTTGTTACTGAGACATATTATATATTTTACATGTAACATCTAAATGAAGCAAAGTTCATATTTTTGAGGAATTTGAAAATTTACATGAACTATTAACAATCTCATGTTATGTATTAATTGTATCTAATGGGAAGTTAATGCTTAGTGACCAGACTAATTCTACTTGTATGTAACATGGGTTACATTTAACTATATATTATGCTATATACATCTTATGCAAAAATAAAATTTTAACTAATTTTTAATTAATTACATGTCATTAAATGCTTCTTTCTGTCGGTTACTTAAGTTGAAGGAGATCACAGTAAGGAGAGCAGAGACACTCAAAAGCATTCTGAGAAAAGCTGATCGTCCTCAGAAGCCTCTCAAACCAGCTTCATTTTGTCAAGGCCTCTGTCCAACCAAATCTGCCATCAAAATAATGATATTTCCATTTGTACTTACGAAAGGTAAAATGTTCTGGCTCATTATCCTACAGAATAGAAGTTTTAAGAATCTTTCAGAACAGCTTTGCTGTTAGTCTGACAGGAGTGGATCACTTTAAAGTGCTATATTTGTACTATTGAGTTAGAAGATAAACTTCAATGTACAAGAGAAAACAAGAAAGAAAACAAACCATTTACTTTGTAAAAGATGAACAAGGCCTCATTGTTATGACTTTCCATTTATTTTCCATGGTCAAACACTGGAAGTTTTATTTATGCATAATAGACTGCACTTGGCATGTCTAAAAATGACAGAAGTGTGAATTATGAGTGACCTTCAACCTATTCAGGAAGTTCTAATAATTGAAATAATAGAGAAATGAACTCCCTGCAGAATCTATATGGAGAAGCAGCTTTCTCAGACTATTGCTGTGTTCTCTGTGCACCTCTCAGCTGATTTCTCCCTCCTCCAACTCCCAGTGCTTGCCTTCAATGCTTGATTTTTTTTTCTGCAGCTTCATTCAAAGCACCATGAAGAAGCAGGAAAAGCTAAGTGGAACTTGCATGTTTGGAAGTGCTAGAAGGGAAACTAAGTGACAGTGTACATGTCTGAGCAGAGTCAACACTTGATGTGAACACATCTGTCAGCCTTTGTGCTGCAAAGACAGCATGAGTCCACAGACCAGATGTGTACAGTTGACCATCCCAGGAAACAGAGACCGGGCCCCTCATTTACCTCTAGCAATGTGGCAGACCCCAGCTTGGGAAAGCAATAATGATGTCAAGCTTTTAACCTCTGGAAGAAAATCCTCATGTACATTCTAAGTCTAATTTTACCGAGAGGCAGAGAAATATATTCAGAAGACAGAGATAGATGGCCAGGAAATAAACTCTTCCAACAGAATGTTAGCTTTATCATGACTAAGCTTCCCCCAAGCCAAACACCCTTTAGTTTCTCCAAACAGAAGGTATTCTCCAGCTTTACTTACAGTCACAAGCAAGAAAAAAATGAGAGGCTTGGGATAGAGTGACACAGCCTTATGTCCCCAAGCCTGCCTGGCATGTGTGAAGCTCTGAGGTCCATTCATGCACCAAAATTAAAGAATTGCATGAATAAATAAAACAATTGAGACAAAGTGGGGCCTGCCTCCTAAAAACAATTCAGTAGAAGACATTATCAAAGTTTTTTTCTTCCATACATTCTTAACTCATTATTAGTAATGTGAGAAAACAGCCAAATATAATTTACTGAATTAAAGGAAAGAGTTGACTTTGGTTCTAGTTTCTACAAGAAGAGAAGTGCTTGCCAGGTGGTGGTGGTGCAGTGGTGCATGCCTTTAATTCCAGCACTCGGGAGGCAGAGGCAAGTGGATCTCTGTGAGTTTGAGGCCAGCCTGGTCTACAGAGTGAGATCCAGGGGCACCAAAACTACACAGAGAAACCCTGTCTCAAAAAACAATAAATAAATAAATAAATAAATAAATAAATAAATAAATAAATAAATAAATAAATAGAGAGAGAGAGAGGTGCTGAAGGGTCACTTAGTGTGTCTTGAGGCCTGTGTTCTCTGTCTAATAACCTCTCAGGATCTCCCTACAGGGCCCACAAGGAATGTCCACAAATCCTCTTTCCTTAAACTGGCCATTTTGTTTAATTCTATGGAAACTTTGTGATCATTCTAAGTTGTTTCTGAAGGTTTGTCAAAAGCGCCACCATCACATTACAAAGAAGCTAAAGATCATCTTTGGGTGATGATACACTGCCAAGTTGGAGGCTTTTCTTCTGCCCTTGACCATCCTTGGTGGCTCATGAAACATGCTGTTGAGTACCTTTCTGGCTTCATACCAGAAATAGCTAGAATCTCCTGAGCGCATGGTGTTTTGAGCTCTTTCTGAATAAAAGATGATGTCTGTGGGCAAACACTGATTATTGAAAATTTGCATGTGATATATCAGGTCACTGTTTTCAACTTAAATGTGGGTGTAATATTTAGGTCATGCTTTTCAAGGCACAGGGTCTGAGAATGTTAACTAAAAAAAAAAATCTGTATATGTTACACCACCAACATGTCCCAAGCATAATACATGGGGAAGGAAGGTGGGACTTATTTCTCATGCAAATATCAAACAGCAAACTATGTCTGAGGCAGTTTCATCATGGGGTAAAGGAAGCAACTTATCAGACAGATAGCATCCCCCAGAGTCAGCCTGAACACTGCATACAGAGCTGGTCCCTAGGTACTGCCAGCTGGCATTCATCTTAAAATAGCAGAGTATAACTTTGGTATAAAAGTAGGACTTGACTTAAAAGCAAAGCAAAGAAAATGCCCAAAGCCAATAATAATTTTAACATCAAAAGAAGGCATACAAAACACGAACAGAAATCCTTGTAAAGGAAGAGAAATTAACAAATTACCTGACAGTGGAGGCAAACATTTTTTACAAAGTGGGGCGAGGTTAAAGAGCTCCCCATTTTCTGTGCTCAGAGTTGATTTGCCTTGCTGTTTTTGCACCATATGTATTAAGTGAATGTTGAAGGAAAGTGGATTTTTCCCCTCCTCAGTAAAAGGCCAAAGAAAATAAGTTAATAATTGAGCCCATAATAAGCTTGCAATAACAACACTGTTCTGGTGTCACAGAGCTGATAGCATCACTCATATGAGCCTGAGCAGAGTGGAAGCGGGTGTGCCAAATCAACCATGATCGTCCTGGAAGCAGTTAAAAGTTTATAAGGTAAAGCACAAATGAGAACAATGCCCATTCCAACCGAAAACACTGCGGAGTCTTGCTGCCATTCATTAACCACTAGGGCGCTGGCAGGGTCCCCTAAGTGAATTCTGACTTCGTATTCTCTGTGGCGCATACGTTCTTCTCTATCTCGTTGCTTCAGAATGGACATCAGGCATTAGGTAATCTCTTATCGAAGTATTTCTTTTGATTCAGAGGCAACAGTAGACTTCCCTGGTTCTACTTACTAAATACCAGCTGTCAGAGGCCTGTTTAAAAATGAAAGTACTTATCACTTTGTGTAAATGACAAGATTAATAATGTCCTGGCTTTCTGAGGTCTTTCCTCTATTTAAAGACCATATGAGGGCAGGACAGGACTCAAATGACTGTGTTCCTTTCCATGATGCAGAGTATTAATACTCACACACACATCAATTATCCCACAAAATATACCAAGATGATTCCGATTACCATTATACAAAGATGGACTTGGCTTTCATCAAAGGTCAACCTACATGAACTGAGCTTAAACTCCCTCATTACAATTAAGAGTTTTACTCTAGAGACGCTTTGGAGTAAAGACTATTCCATAAGTCCACAAAACTTGTGAATATAATCAATGATGAGAGCAAGCATTGCGTGAGGATCATAGACAACCTGTAGGTATGTTGGCCTTTGATTTGAGGTAATTAATATAGACAGGTAAGCTTAAGAGGGGGCAAAGGGAGATGCAAAAGTAGGATCAGACCAATTCTAAAGAAATGTGCTACATCCACCAATCAAACTGGTTTATAAAAAGAAACAATATGTAAGACTTCAAAAGAAAGGTATAAAAATAACAAGAAATTTTAAAAAGCCTCAGTAAATCATTCAGATGTCGGGACTATTTGACTTTAAATATGTGGGGGTGGGTGTTTCTCGATAGAAATGAAGCCTCTGAATAGCTGGTAAAGCTCATGCTTGGTCCCCTTGGGACAACTCCCAGTATCCAGCTTTCTGCATTTGCTCCTGCCCTGCCCTACTGCTCAGAACCAGTTGCTGCTCCTTGTAAGCCACCCAAGCTATCTAATGCATCTATGTATTGTCTGTCGCTAGGAATGAAAAATTCCCAGCTCAGTGCTGGGTGTCAGCAGTAAAGCTATGTAGTATTGAACACAAACTTTAAGGAATGTAGGGAAAGTAATCAAGACACCCAAGATCAGGAAGTTTGGGTGTTTGAATGGCTGTACTATGCTATGACTTGTCTGTGATTGGGGTCTCAGTCCTAGTGTCTTTGGCATGGCCTTCCTTTATAAAGATAAATTACTACAGTTAACTCAGTACTTTCAGTTGGGGAATACAACATCAGTCAGACTTGGAGCTACTTAGAAATTATGTTTCAGCAGCAATGCCAGCATGCCCAGAATTTCTGCCCCCTCCCAACATCACAGCAATAATTTTGAGAACATGAAATGAAAAAGACATCTAAAGTCATAAGACCTGAGTCTTTCTAGGCAATAGTGTCAAAAAAGAAAGCTACATTTTCAAAGCTCATTCCGGTACGAAATATCTGAAATAAAGTTACACACGCGCACACGTGCACACGCGCACACACACAAACATGTATGCATGCACGCACACAGGCACGCACATGTGAAGCTGTTAAAAAGTTTAAATCAAGGAAAATCACCTGAGATAAAAGTGCTTATAGAAAAGTAGAAGGAAATGGTTCATTTCGTGATCCCTGTATCTATTTTATGACATAAATCAGATTGTATTAGTTATTACTATTACTTAAAAAACAAAATCTACCAACCAAACAAGGCCAACGTGGGTTTTACCCAGGACACATGTTTTGACAGACACCTACTATCAAACTTCAGAATCTTAGCAAGCATATTTATTATATTTTGTAGATTTTTCTCCTTCCACATTGTTATGAAGCTGATTTAAATTTATTAAACTTTAACTTAAACACTAGAAAGTTTTTGAATATACGTCTTCGGCAAAATAGACTATGATGCACACATTCGTCATTTGTTCAGGGTAATCATTGCTTTCTTTGTTTGCTGACTCAAACATCACCAGAACTAGGTCACAGCTAAAAGATTTACCTGAAATTATTTCTTTTCAGAACCTACAATATTACCTATTATGCCATCAACATTCTGTTAATAGCTTAAAGTCCTTCTAAGAATCAGAGCAAAGAAGAGCATGTTTATGATTTATTCTAGAATACTACAGGTTTGTGCTGTACAGGTAAGATGATGTCACTAATTTAACAATTACCCCTAATGCAGGGTTTCTCTCAGGGTCTAGATAGTAAATGGAATCTCCAGTGATGGGTGTGTTTATAATAAGATGAGCTGTGCCTAGTTACCATTTGACAGATCCTAACACGGAAAAGAGGATAGAAAATCACATCTGGAGGGTCTCTGTTGTCAGCTCTGTATCTTTGCACCTGGTCCAACATTTACATTTCAAAGCTATCCAGAGATGCTCATCTAAATGGTCTTTCTGGAACCAAATATGAGCTTACAGATGAAGAACATACAGATACAGGCTATTAAGGTGTCTGTCTTCTTGTGTCCTGTTAACCGGGCTAAGTATAATGCTTACTCTACAGAGACATACCTACCACAGACATCTGTTATCTTTGACTTTTTTCTCAAGTTTATAGATGAACCTACTTGACCACACAATATCAGTTTCAAAACTATGTTATTTGATATGCGTTCATTGTATTACCATCTTAAGTTTGGCTAGTGTTATATAGAAGTTTTGAATTAATATTTAAGGAAATGGTAAATACATATCTAATAATGATGTTCTATGCCTTTCTAAATTCTTTTCTCTGTTTCTTCAGTTAAATAATGAAGATTGTTAAAATGATGGATATGTTTTCTCTGGAAACAATGCCTATAAAATGTATACTTTCAACTAATTGGAAAAATTACAAATGCCAACTATAATGAGCAACCTGATTTACACACAATTAGAAACCACAGGATTGTCCCTCTAAATGCAACGAAGTTTTGCAAGAAGAGGTTTACTTGTTATAAAACATCAGAAAAAAAAATTAAATGCAAAATTGGCCACAAGTGGCCTTGAATTAGCAGCAAGAAGAATTATTGAATCATCTTTTCACTGATCATACAATAGTTTTAGATAAATACTGATATATGTCTATTGCCAGTAAATATGAACAGCAAATAATCATTAAGATATAATTATATTATTTCATCTTGAAAGGGTCTTTTGAGGTCCCAGGGTTTCCTTGTTAGGAAGCATTACACAAACTGTTTACCCCATTATAAGGCCTATTCATTTCCCCCATCTATAACAGTAGATGCTCAAAAAATGTTTGCTGCTGCTGGAGACAATAACTCCTAGGACAGACTTGGGATATGTTCTGCTTGAAATCAATAGTTAATTTAATAATATTTTCATTTGTCAATAACACTTTGTTTTTTTACAGCAAAGAGAAAACCCAATTGATTAGTTTATTATTTTTGATTATGCTAAAGATTTAAATGATTCCCATTTAAACATAATTCTACAACTTACTACCTTATGTTTAGTTTAGCCAGGAAAAAAAATGATTTGGGAGCTGGTGAAATGCCAAAGAATAATCTCCTAACGATGACTGGGAGTCTTAGGCTGATGGCACTAGCTTTATTTAACAGCTTTCAATTGGAACCATCAAATTTAAACTTTTCATTTTCTTGATGTAGTACATCTGCCAAGCAACCATTTCAACATGGTCTTGGAAACACATTTAAGTCATCATTGCATTAAAAGAAATATATGCCTGTGATACAATTAAATTTTAACCCAGTGGTGTTTGTAAGAAAAAAAAAGTCAACTGGATAAACTGCTCATTCTTTAGGCACTTTCAGACAATGTTACAGGACTCATTCATTTTATTAAGCGCAAAATCAGTTCCATGATAATCCTGTGACCTTTATTTCATGGTCACTTTTCTTGAAGTCAGTCTCACTTCTTAGTCTTCCATAAAGTCACAAATGGTCTCCAATAATGACTACTTCAAACTTTTACTTTACATAAAAGAAGAGTATTTTGATTATTCGAAGAGTAAAAAATTCTCATTTTAATGTTGATTTAGGAAATTCAACATAATTATGCACTTTATAATGCATAATCAAACAAGTCTGCACCAAAGACATGCATACATAGCTATCCACTATTTCAAATAAAACTATATAACATTTCAAATATATCATTTGCAAATTTGGATAATTCTCAAATTGTCTATCGTTTGTATGAATGTACATATTAGGATGATAAAAGAAAAATGTAACAGTAAGTATCAAGTTCCTACTTTCGAAGTTACTCAGTCACACTACAATAACTGAAGCATTGATAACAATGCTAAGACATCATGAACAGATCACCCAAAGAAGACATCAGTGAAAAAAGGCAATCCTAAAAATGTCTTAGTTCTGTATCTTGTGTTTGTATGTTAGCTTCTGCTGTATTAACCATCAGGCTACATGGGTCTTTTGCAGCTCACTGTTATTTTTATTCTTTAGGCTTCACTGATATTTTAGTGTTCTCAAAGAAAGACAAGAAAATCTTTACAACGTACCTGATCATTTATCTGGCATGCAACAAGGTTGTGCTGATCATAGCAGCCAGCGAATCTGATGTACTTGAGCCAGCTTCCTACATCTGGTTGACTGGCATCTATGCAGAACTTCACATTGCAAAACTCATCTAAGATCTGGAAGGAAGAAGATGGGAACAATAAATTGCCATAGCGGCCCATTGCTCAAAGTAGTCAGTCCTTTGAAAATACTTCATGGAAATGCGTATTCTTCCTTTGAGTCTTTACAAGAAAAAAGGTCAGAAAGCACACTTTTTTTAAAAGGAGACATAAGTTATGCTGCTTTTACAAAAGACATAAAGCAATTTTAACTTATCACAAAAACTGATTAATTATTTTCAAAACAAGCTTGCTTCTTTTTTATCCACGAGTAAACTCAATGACTTAATTTTATTCATTGTGTTTTTACAGAAAAGTCATATAGAACACCATGTGCAATATACTATTTCTAAACTAAACATTCAGTATTTAGGTTTGGATAATTCAGCTGTCAATATTGTAGGTCTGCATAGCCTCCTCATCTGGGCGAGGGCTTTTACATTTTTTTTTCATTTTAATTCAATTAAAAACTTTCATCTAAATAATATTAAATTTATTTTATTAGTTTGTATTTCCTCACCATAAAATTATACTCAGTTTAAAAAATTGTCTCTATATGCTTCTGACCAAGCTAAAAAAAACACAAATAAAAATTATACATATATATACATGTATATATATGCAAAGTATGACAACCTAAGGTTTAGTTAACCCATGTCAATACATGTTTACATACTATGTCTGGTAAACAAAATAACAAGGTGGTTTGCAGGTAAGTACAAAATTATTAGATGTCATCACATGTTGCCAGAATTACCTTATGGCTGTGTTTTATCATTTTCTGAAGATTTGTGTTTGGCCTCTACTAAATGTTAATATTACTCAGGACACTTGCGAAATCTAAATTGAGATGGGAAGCTTTTAATTTTAAGGTTTCATACCCTCAGATCAAGCCTTTTCTGAGTCATTAACCTCAATAACTTGTTAAGCATCAATATTAAAAGCTGTGGAGTCACTGACCTCATGTGAATAACTAGAGGCTGGCAATGCTCTATCAATCAGTTAATGCAAATGGTGAGGGCGTCTTCTGCTCCAGACTAAACATATTCTAGGACGAGAATTAATGAATTAAATAGCCCTTGAACTCTGCTCCTACTATACCTGCCCGGAAATCAACATCAAACCCTTCCTATATGGACCAAAAACAGTTTTGCATAGAACTCCGATGATCACTCACTTGCAGATTCAAGTAATTAACTCACCATAAACTTCCAGAACTCACTTCTGAGCATGCCAGTCTAAAGCACTCTGAATAAGCCCTTGACCATGGGGCCATTGAAGGGCAGTAAGTCGTCCCAGGATTTAAAAAAGAAGAAATGGTAACCTAAAAGAAGGACAGTAATCGCTCCCTCCCCTCCCCTCCATCTTGCCACAGTAACAAAGAGTTAAATACCCTTTCTATGGAGGACAAATTTTAACAAATACATTGTTTATAAAATCACAAACTTTAAGGCACTTCTTTGACTCTCAAGTCTGAACAACTCCAATGGCATTGACGTTTCTCCCCTTCCCAGACACGGAAAAGATAAATAATGTTTTAAAGTTTGTTTTTCTTTTTTAAGTGGGATTATATTTTGTCTGCTAATTTATTCTGATTTAGGGTGTGTTGTTTGTTTTCTTGACTAAGAAGAAAAGGGGTGGGGAGGCATGTCAACTGACACACCAGAGAAATATTTAATAAAGGAAATCGGGGAGCCACTGAAATGCTACACTGGTCTCATTTCATCCTGCAGAAAGACGTGGAAAACTTTTTAATAAGTCAAGAAGCATCTACTCCCTCAGCTCCAGCAGAGGTAGAGAATTGAAGATTACATACAGTGCACATAAAATTATAGGTGTAATTTTATTCCGCGTTAATATCCCTGCCACTGCCTCTGTCAACAGCGAGACTAATTTTTTAAAATTCATTTTCAAAGAATGTCTTTTTTTTAACATAATGTTACACGATTATTCAAAGGTTTCACCAACATACTGAGCTCCTTACTCTCAGTATGCCTGCCCCAAGGCCGCCTAACTGTCTTCACCCCTAGCGACTTATTCACTTTTGATTTGCTACCAGGACTTCATTTGTGCCCAAATGTCTCAATCTCCTCGGAAATCTGAATACAATAAATAACGCATCTTCTCTCTTCCCATCTAACACAGTCCTGTGTTTTCAAAAGCTGTTAAGCTTCAAAAAAAATTAATAATTCCTTTAGGTAGACTTGAGAGAAAGGCCCTTTCAAAAAAAAAAAAGAAAGAAAGAAAGAAAGAAAGAAAGAAAGAAAGAAAGAAAGAAAGAAAGAAAAAAATACCAACGAAAAGGGGGAAAAATCCCAGCCTGCAGCCAAAGGGACCGAATGTGACTTTCTTGAGGTAGCACACACGCTGTTGGCTAGCGAAGCTGTTACTTGGCAAGGTGGGACTCCGCCGAAAGCCACTTCCAAAGTCGCTTGGCTGGTGCCAGGAATTCTGATTTTTGGCAACCCCACCTTCTGCGTCCCCGAACCTGACCGACAGACCGTGGGAGGGAGGGGAAGGAGGACGCGAGAGCCGAGAAGGCGGCAGCCAGCCGGGCAGACCCACCGAGGCGGCGGAGCCGGGCGAGCGGCGACGCTCCGGGGACAGGGGACCTCAGCGCAGACCCGGACGCAGACGCCGTCCCCAGCGACACCCTGCCCACAGCCAAGACTTTTTAAAGTGAGTTCGCTTACCTTCTGATTTCTACGGCCTCAACTCAGCAATCAAAAGCAATCACAGCAGAATTAAGCAAAATAAAATCAGCAGCACCCGGCACTCGTGTAGGAAAATCTTTTCAAAGAACACCCGGCAACGTTTGGAGACATTAAAAAATAAAAAAATAAAAGCCTCGTGTCTCGCCTTCCAAATGGGTGTCTGATAAGTTTGTCGTTCCCTGGGAGCTGTTCGCCGGACCACGCGTTTCGGGTTTATTGTCCGCCAACAGTGTTTTAAGACCAGAAATGACCCGGGTTTGGTGTATTTGGGTTTTTCCCCCTTCCTAAAGGAGCTCGCAGCTATTCCTTCTGTTCTCACCACCTCCCTCTTTCCTCACTTTCTCTTGCTCTTATCAGCCCGATGTGTAATGAAAGTTATCTGAAACCTACTAAAACTTCTTCCACTCCTCTCTCCCAGCTCCAGGGGCAAGACCCGCAGAAGGAGAGCTTGCGAAGGTGGGGGCCTGCCAGGCCAGGACGGCCCCCAGATCCTCCCAGAGCCCGCTCGGGTCCAGACCCTCACCCGCTCGTCCCCTTTAGCTACTCCGCGCCCAGCCGCAGGGTTTCTATTTCATGAACTGTCTCTTTAAAGGGGATCTGCTCGGCCATCCAGAAAGAAACCGGGGCGAGGGAGAAAGGGAGCTATCTCCAGAGTGGTCGGAAGCCAGACGACGGGCTCCTCTTTCAGTAAATTTTTAAAGTGACAGCAGCCTCCTCTGGCGGGAGAGGTCACAAAAAGGTCGCCAAGACCCAAGTCCTATAGGGACAGACTGATTATGGATGCACCATCCCCTGAAACATGTAGATTTCTGCGGATAAACAACCAATGGGGAGATTTCTCCACGCAGGATTTGTTTCCCCAGGGAAATCTCTTTGGTTTTGATGTCCTGAGCACGTGTGTGTGTGTGTGTGTGTGTGTGTGTGTGTGTGAGAGAGAGAGAGAGAGAGAGAGAGAGAGAGAGAGAGAGAGAGAGAGAGAGAGAGAGAGAGAGAGAGAGAAGAGAGAGAGTTGGGTGGGGGATGGGAGGGATGGGGTGGGGTGGAGGATTGCTTTCAGGGGTGTGAGGGTGACTCCCCAGGCAGCTGGTAGTTTGGAAGCGCTGGAGGGAGCCTGGGTAACTCTTGGATAAAGAGACACTGGCCCACACTAAAAGTCTCAAGACAGCAGCTTCAAGAGTGAAAGCTGACAGACATTTCAGTTTTCAGTTAAGCGTATTTAAAATAATTTTTAATTTAATTTTGTACTTAAATTTATTCCCTTAGTTTTTATAGTCAGGTCAGCAGAAAAGTGTGCTACATTTTTATATCCTTTTTCCCCCACATAAGAACAAAGCTTAAAATCTAAAATATGATTTGCATATATCTCTTCCAAATAGAGTGCTATGGGATTAGTAGATTGAAGACTGCCCCACGAATTTTTGCTATTATTTTTGCTACACGACTGCTCCAAAGTAGAATTATACAAGTGCTTGCTTTTGGTGATTCATATATTACACGTTAGATAACTTTTTAAGGTTGGACGGTTTCTATCAATACAATGCAGACATGACACTGGATGAGAGAATCTGGAGAATGGGTGGCAAAATGTAAGAATCCACGTGTTTATTTGTAGACAAATTTGGGTAAATTTTGTTAAACCACAGTTTAATTGGAAATAAATGCTTGATGAGAAAACTCCATTAATAAAAGCAAATAGAAAAATTCAGCTCCCCCACCCACCAAGAAAGGAGCCGACACAGAGCTCCACCCTTGCTAGGCAAAAGATCTACCCCTGAGCTAAATCCCAAAGCCCCGAATCCAATTTATTCCCAACTCGACAATGGAGAGTTAAGTAAAGTGCTGGGTCTAGGGGCGATTACCTAGGATAGGTGGAGCCAGCTGCCAGGCTTACAATGTGCTAACATTAAACTTTTATCTACAAACCAGGTCTCACAAGTGCCACCCACTTTTTGTTTTCCCCAAGTGCAAGTTAGTGTGAAAATCTAGATCTTTATTTTCCCCAAAATGCTGATCGAAAAACAAAAATAGTAACAGAAGACAAGGATGTGGGTGACAGTAAATGACAAGAGGTGGTGACTAATTCATTTGGGTGGCCTGTTATCTGTGACATTGAACTGTTATTTCAGATAATGGCCATTGTTTGAGGGGAAAATCTCACAGCAGTGGTAGGTAAGACAGGAAAAAATCCTTTGTAAATAGCCGAAGCGGTCAGATCTTCCCATAGAGCCGGGCCTGAGAACCTTGAGGAGCCCTGGCCTCCCTGCATTGATCCCAGCCCTTCCTCAACTTGCCCATTGTTGGAGGGTTTTTTTTTTTTTTTTTTTTTTTTTTTTTAATTTAGCCATAAATTGGACTAGCTGGAGCTATGAGCTGTTCTATTTTCTTCCTGTCAGGATGAGAGATTTGTTTTATGATGCATTGTGTATTAAATACAAGTAATCTGGGGAACTGATTGCTTCAGACACTTGGGCTTGATGGGGGTCTGGGTGCTCAGTGCCCCAAACCATTCCTGACCTACCCCACCCTGCCCCGGCCCTGCAGCACCCACCGCCTAACCCCCTTTCAAAGCCTCTCTGAACAGCAGGAAACGTTGGCGATGAGACAAAGGTCCTGGGGAATCAGTGACAGGTCCTGACTAAATTCACATTCCAGGGGAAAAGCCTCCCTTTGAGTTTTTTCCCCTTGTATTAGCTTCTGGTGTGGGAGGCAGGGCGACGGGTCTGGATGGGATCCTTGCAGGTACGGCAGGAGGCCGGTAGGTGGCGATGTATCCCGAAATAAAGCAGGGCGCCTGCAGCCTCAGCAACCCAGGTGAACCCACCAAGCTCCAGCCTGCTAGTCGCATCCTCCAGGTCACAGGAGCACTGGCCCTGCAACACTGCCTGAATGGAGGATCTTCCTACTTCTGAAAGTCCCTTCTCCAAACACAACCTTAACTTCCTCCCTGAGACCATGCGAGATGTGTCTAGAGACGGAGAGGATTCATTCTAGCATCACCACTATTGTTTTAATATTTGTTTCATACTAAATAATATTAATATTGCTGTCGTCATTATCACTCTCGTACACTGAATAAACTGTAAGAATTTAAAGGTATCAATACAATGATCTGGGCAAAGAAAGCAAAACACTAGATTCATGATTAACCCCCCCCCTTTCTTTTGCTTATAAAGAAATAACTTCACATTAGGATAGCCATCCTACCTTTTCTTGACATAACCCTGCAATAATGATGAGCCCCGCCCCCTAGCACGTTGCTCTTCCATTAGTAGATCTACCCCATCCGAGGAAACACAGGCCCAGACAAGGGTAGAGGGCCAGGGTTTTGCAAGGAGCTTGCTTTTTTCCCCATAAGCTCGCTTACAGTCTTACAGTCGGGAGGTTTCTAAAACAATAAATAAATACAAGGAGCCAAATACCACCACCAACACCCTTTATTCCTTGGGATTTCTAGAGAAGTCTGCTTACAGTAGTTACCAGGTACAAATTAAGCCACTGCAAAAGCTGCTTTCTGCTCTGCAGTAATCAGGAACATGCGTGTTCGGCAGGCTTAGCACCGCACTTGCAATGGGCTATTAAAAATAATGGTTTTACTATAATCTCAAACCAGCTTTAATTTGCAAGCATGTATCAGGACATATGATCTAAATATCAAGGGGATAGAATGAGGGGGAGCTTTGACAAATATATGGCTCTGGGAAAGCAGAAAAGAGTAGTTCATCAGAAATGTTTTGTTGTTTTTTTTTTTTTTTTAAAGAATCATACTTTTAAAATGCTTTTCAGTAGGAGTCACAACAACTTCTTTATCTTCTTAATTGTTGTTTACCAGGAAGACGACATTGAAAAGTCTGAGGTTTGAGCAGGAGCAGGCAGATTTTCTAGGAGTTATAAAGATTCCACTTTGGTTGATGGCAGAGCTGGGGTGGGAGAGGTTAATGTGTTTTCTTCCTGGTTTGAAAGCGTATAAACCCTCCTCAAGCCTTTTCCTTCCTCCCCAGACTGCAGGGATGGCAGAATCTTTAAAAAGCCCAAAGATTTCCAATAAGGCCATGGGTTCTGCCTTCATTGTAGAACTGTTTATTTAAAATAAGTCAATATATTAGTTAAAACAGTAATAAGTTAGTGCCCCAGTATTCAAGTGATCCCCACAGGACTGTAAACCTATGCCTCTTTTAAGCCCTAAACTTCATGGTTGTCCCAGAAGTAAGAGTCCAGCTAATGGAGACCCTATGGGCATGGTACATGCCAGCACATCATTAAAAGAAAGAAAAGCAGTCCCCCCAAAGCCAGATGAAATGACTGCACTGTCCACTTTTAATGGCTTCCTGTGGACAAACGGCCCTGTAACACTCTGCAGAGGACGGTATTTAAAAACAAGACAACTTGCTGGCAGTTTTCAATACCATAAAGTTAATAAAGTAGGTTCGCATTCACCCTGACATTATGTTTTGAGTTTATAGAGGAAGGCACTTTATAGCCTTAGCCCTAAGTACAGTCCTTTTAATTCTGCAGCTCTGGGTTCTTGGGGTGGCTAAGCAGCCACCGAACTCCAAGCTTGACTTTTTTTCCTCCTAACACTGTGCAAATACAGGTTTGGGGGTTTCTCACATGCAGTCTCATTCACAGACTGCCCATGAAATCCTGCTTCATACAGTTCATGTCAGGAAGCATAAAATAATCTGAGAAATTGACGTTTGGCTGAACAATAACTGCTTGCTAATTAAATTAGCTTTGTGTATAGATATTGATGTGTGTTTAAAAGAAAATCAATGTTTCCTTTTCTATAGCACAGTGGTATGTGGGACACGGTCAGACTTGAGCTTAAGTGAGACACAGACAAGAATAATCTAAGTAGGACTTCAGGACTCCAGGGATGTCCCATTGGTCCCTATACAAATATATCACCCAATATCCCTCCCCTCTGAGTGCTCCAAGTTCTCACACCCTCACTCTATTTAAATCTTTTATTCAGTGAGAAGATTTGAGTAAAATATAATGCTCTGTGCAAAAACTAGATCAGAAAGCCATAGGATTAGCTGTGATAAATGCTCCATTTGATTTTAATTATTTATACTGCTTAATCAGGGAAGTATGTCACAAGCTTGAACTTGAAGTTGAATTCTGAGATGCTGGTAGGCAGACTTGCAAGTCTCCCCAGCCCAGTGCCAAGCTGTATGCACAAAAGTTCTGACCCCTATCATCACTGCTTGGGAGAGAGATACTGGGTCATTTCTGAAGAACACTTGCCTTTCTTCCTTTTTATTTATTTTTTTCTTTTCTTAAATCTATTGATGAAGTTTGGAAGGAAGGAAGGAAGGAAGGAAGGAAGGAAGGAAGGAAGGAAGGAAGAAAGAAAGAAAGAAAGAAAGAAAGAAAGAAAGAAAGAAAGAAAGAAAGAAAGAAAGAAAGAAAGAAAGAAAGAAAGAAAAAGGAAATTAAAGGGGAAAAAAAGGTAAATAAAAAATTTCCCTTGGTCTGGAAATGGGCCCGACTGAAAGCATGTTAATCTCCGCCTCAGTAATTTGGTTCTCCAGGAGAAGACAGAAGCCCTGCTGCTGTGCCCTGCACTTCATAAATCACATCTTTATGTGGACAAGGTCAGGGCACCTAACAGCTCAGACGTGGGCCTTTGCAGTGGCTCCAGGATTCAGGCGTGTTTACTCTCCTGCTCGGCTCTCCGAGGAGTCGTCCAGCACGCTTCTAATTACTTTTGATTATTTTCATTTGCCGGGGTCAGTCTGGCTTGCCAGGACTGCAGGAGGGTTGATTTCCTGCACATCTTGATGTCTTTGTAGGACAGTACTGTGTGCGTTCAGAATTAGCACTCCAATATTGTCCCTACAGCGTGAAGTCCTCCTTAACTCTGATGCAAAGTTACCCCTGAACTGGCCCCTAACTACCCTTCCTATTAATTAACCACACAACCATAATCCCTATCTGGTCAGTTTTCTCCAAAGAGCCCCCGACTTTAACACCTGAGTATTTTTTTTATGATATCTTGACAGAATGAAATCCATTTTTCTGCTTCGATTTTTAAACATATTTAGTAATGAATAGCAACTATTTTGAAACTAAGATGAAATGCTTTGCTGAAACAACAGCTCAAGTGAATAAATTATTATACTCAAAGATTTATTTCCCAAACTCCAGCTGCCATATTTAACATATTTTTCGCTGGCTATTTTGATCTATTTCATGAGCTATTGTGCGGAGTGGTTAAAACATATCAACAAAAGGCTTCATCTAAAATTTTCATGAAAACTTTATGATAAACAATTTAATAAAATATAGCAAAATTGTAGTGGAGCACAAAAATAGCCTTATTTTTCTCTTCTCTGTCTGTCTGATATGATGCATTCAAGAAAATAAGATGATGAACCAATATATATTCATTAAGACTAGGAAACAAAGATTTGCAACACATATGACACACACCTGTGTCAATAAGAAATAGGCATTTGTTATAGCACTCAGGACATTTTATGAGCATCTTCAATTTCTAGAGAATAACTAACCATGGCTATTCTCAAAAAGCCAAGTCTTTCCCTCTTTCTATTTTGGAGCAGAACTCAAGCAGCAAATGTGTTTGGAAGTAACCTCAACTCAGTAAGGATTTGATTTTTCATTATTTTATTCATTTTAATTAATTCAGCCTTTCAAGGCAGTGTTCAGCACAGTGTGCAATAACTCCAGGGTTGATACCTTCCCTGGGGCTTTAGAAACCCACTCAGAAGTGCTCTCAGCCTCCTGATCTTGTGGGGAAAGTGAGCTGGAAGGCATGCCCCCCCCCACTCCTCCTGTACCCCTCTGGGTAAGGCACTTAACCTTTGAGTTGATTTCTATGCAAGTTTCATAATATCAGCATAATGAGAGTGTTGGGAAAATAAATTGAGTAATGCGAGTGTGAGTGGCTCTGAGTCCATGGGAACAGGTCAAAATAAGTGAGTTCCACAGTGTCTGTGGAACAGGCTAGAGTAAACACGCATGCATGCATAACTCAGAGGCTAGTCTGGCTCACACCCTGGGGAACGACGAAATGTGATTATGTATTTTTTAATCCTTTGTTCCATTCTGATGTCAGTTGCCCCAATTCTTACCCTAAACTTGGAAGAGAAGAATTTTAAGAAAAAAAAGTTTTTCTCTCTCAAACTGTGTTTCCCTGGAAGGTATCTGTTCATGTCTGGCATGCAGCTGCGCTCCTACTGTCCCGCACACTGTGTTCCCTGCCAATCAGCAAGAGAGCCTATAAACAAAGGTGTACTAGGACCCACAAAGGCACACACACACACACACACACACACACACACATACACACACACGCTTCAGGCCAACACTCAGGTCAGAAAAGGCATCCTTTACAATGTCCTCAGGTGGGCTTCAGATGCCAGGCAGATGGGAATTGGGTGCAATTTACCCCTTATTGCCTTGATTGAGGCTGAAACAAGTACTAAACATGTATTTGTGGGTTCGAATGCCAAGTTAGGGTGCCTGGGGCCTCCAGTGTGAATTGCTGCAATAGTTTCCTCACAGATCTTCAGCCTCCAACTCATCCTTCACTAGTTTCCAAGCTTTTAATTGTTCAGACTCCACTCCCCAAACTTTTGCAGTACCTTGTAATGCAAATCCATCCCAATTTGGGGGAGTCATATGAAGTAGCAAATGTAAACAACAGAATTTTGCATGGAACATAGATTTGATCGATACAAAAATGGCTACTACTGTTGATATCACTGATGTAATTATTGTCACTCCATGCCACTCTGCCTGGACCCTTGGTGACCTCAGGTTAACTTTTATCTAGCCTTCACCACCAGCCTTTCTTCCTTGTATGCCTACTGACTGGCATCAGCTGGGTTCAAAGCATTCCTCCTTCACTGTGCTTCTCTCCTGGATTACAGCCAGCTCTGTTTATAGTGGGTTTGAAGGATGGGTTTGCTCACACTGGTACCTTCAATGGCATCTTCTCATAACAACTAAACCATGTTTGTATGTCTTTGTGAGAGTGACGTAATTACGATAGACCATGGGGAAATATTTAGCACTTAAAGAAACTTGGTTGGTTGATGCTGCTCCCCTGAAGGAATCAGCTGACACACATAATGCATTGTTTGTGGACTCAGCCACATAAGAATTTCTTCCAGTGTTGCCTCTCTGGAATAATATGCTGGCCATTTTGCCACTTTCTCTGACAAAGTCATTTCTGTGTTAGCCCTCTGCCTTTTCATTAGGCCCAGATGCTGGACCTTGACAAACTTTCTAGCCCTTTTCCCTTGGCTCTGTTACCTGTTAAAGTATTTAATTCTTCCTCCTCCTTACCATGCAAATAGTCCTAGTGGAACTCGTCAGTACAAGCCTAAATTTCTATGGCATGTTTATACCAATAGCTCTTCTTTCTGAAATAACAAGGCTATAATAATGCACCACTTTACCAAAAGCAAAAGGTACAAATTGATAAAAGAAAAGAAGGACAAAAATAAAACCTCCAATAGACCACAATTTGTTGGAAAGTAAAAGCTGATCCCAAATGCAATGTCCTCTGCAACTTGACATCCAGTTGGTCTTCCAGGCTCATTTCCTGTGTTTTCTCTACACAGCTGGTCAGCTATAGCTAACAACTAGGCATATGGGTTCACACCCTTGGCCCTTTAACTGGGCTCCTATGGCCCTTTCTCTTGTCTCTGACAGTCCTAGCATTCAGGAACTACAGTAATAGATGGAGTACATGAAATAATAGCTCTGTTTATCAAACTCATACAGCATCTTCTAAACTCTCTGAAATTCTTACAGTACTCACTATGAGAGCACACACTGGTCAGAAAACACATTCTTAAGGGGTACTCTGTGATTGTCCAGGTTTTGTAACCTGTCTGATGCCAAGAAAGATCCTTCTCACCAGCATGTCCTGAAAAGTAATTACTCACAGGCATCCTTTACTGACGACAGACATTCTGGGGTTAATTGAAGTAAACATTGCTGCTTCTTGAAGCATCCCAGTGAAGAGCAATAGTAAGTGCTTTATGAAAGACTAAAAATACATGTCTTTTAGTTAAAAGTATATTTGATTGTATTGTGTATCATGGAATATATTTAAACATACACAAAAGTCTCTTTATCTTTCCACTGAACCACCTGAGGTGGGCTCAGGTTTTGCAAACAACTATTTAAATTATTTTGTATCTATTTCAATAAAGCATGAATGTTCCCATACATACTTTTCTATTAACTGACTCTAACTTTTGACCAAAACATCATAAATAAGACAAAATAAAGATTCAATTATTTTTTTATTTAACTAAAAACATTTGGAAGATCTTTCACAAAGAAACTAAGTTATCATCTGTAAACTCTGGCCAATTAGTCCTTTACCTGCAAACTCAGAATTGTATTTGAGTATATGGTATGAGAAACTTCTGAAGGAATGTATAAATATTATTTCATAATCAAATCATTCATTCCTATTGTTTTCCATTAAAAGTCTTTCTGAAACATAAATTTTACCATGAGCATATTTACACATAATGTTTTACATTGTTTAGGTTATTTTTATGATTGAGCATCAAGACCATCTCCATCTCCTGAATTAAATGTGGAGATTCCTTCTATTGAGCTTTTGACATTGGAGTCATGTGTTGAGCCTACTTGTGGCTGTCTAGCTACTAAACTAAGTGGACATTAAATCAGATGGCACACAAAATTAGAGGAATCCGATCTGTAGATGAACCACAAACCTGGATGAATTAATGTGGTTAAAGATGAAGTAACACAGTGCACTGAAAATCAGAACTCCCTATGAGTAACCACACAATCTCTCTGCCTAGAGCATTAACTGCTGTGATTAACTTATAACCTATTGAAAATACTGAACTGCAACTACAGAGACATGCACTAAAGCAAGAGGAAGTGGATGATGGAAGGGTGCTATACAACTGTCATCCCAGCACATGGAGAGTGGGAGTAGGAACATAAGGCTTCAAAGATTAGCCTTAGACATGTAGCAGTTTTGAGGCTACAAAAGATATGGGGAGATTGCTCTGCCAATTATACCTGTTAAACAGTTAGGACTCAATTATGTGTTAAGTTCTATGATGTAATAAAATAGTTGTGTTCCTTCTATATTGATAATCCAAAAAATTCCATTTTATCATATCTGCAGCTGCAGCCAGACATTATAAATAAAATCTCTATAGAGTCAGAAAAGGATGGCTTATAATCCATTTAATGTGTGACATTTTATGATACATACAGTTCAAGGTCACACTGTCACTAAAGTCCTTAAAGTAGCAGTGAAATCTTCGTGTTATTGAAAAATGCAGGCATCAAAAGATTGTTCTGTAAATTACGTAGCATTGATTCTTCAGTGTCAAATAAATTCTGACTGTAGCCTGTCTGCAAGTTTCGGAATTAAGTACTGGTCAGTTGCATCATGAAGAGCCCAAATTCATTTGTGTTCTGTCTATAGTTCTTGACTAGAACAAAAACTCCCAGGTTTTTCCCATCTGGTGTTTCACCATTTGAGAAGGGAAAGCCACAGGGGCATGTATGAAAATACTTAAAAGAAGAAATTCTCCCACCCCAACTCACATGAGTCCCTCCCCATGAGATGTGGACCTACTCATCTGCTAATGAAAGGCTGTAACATGGAAAGCCTCAAACCAAGAGCCTAGAATGGGAAAACTCCAGTGACTCCTGCCTTTGAGTCAGATTGTATCATCCCTTACTCAGTTTTCTATCCCTGCTCACTGCCTCCATCCTGCTAGAGGTCATTCATCGCCCCAGATTGTTAGTGAACCAAACTTTAATAATTCACTAGGTACCTCAGTCATGTAACTTGAAAAATATGCTGTTGTCTCTTCAGAAATGTTATTCATTTTCTGTACTTACATCTTTGGTACTGGATGCTAAAATATTTCCAAAACGCTATTGAAAGTCTTCATATAATATATTTTGTCAAAGATAGTGGGGTAACAACATGAACACACTCAATTTAATAAAATTTAACTATTATAAACTGTGAATGGAAATGGAGAGAAGAAAAGAGACTTGTTCATTGCACAAAATAATGCATCAGAAAGATGTAAATTATCTGAATTTGAATTCAATTTGAAAATTTTGAATAATAGTGACAAGTTAAATAATTAGGATCAATACTATATGTAGCAGACCAAGAACCTATTTTTAAAATTTATTTCGTGTGTGTGTGTGTGTGTGTGTGTGTGTGTGTGTGTGTGTGTGTATTTGTACCATCTGCATACATGAACCTGGGCAGATCAGAAAAAAGGACAAGATCTGCTTTAACTTGCAGATAGTTCTAAGCTGCCAAGTGGATGCTGGGAACCGAACTTACGCCCTCTGCAAGAGTAAGAGGCATTCTTAAGTGCTGAGACACGCCTATAGCACCTATAAAAAGTTTTAATGTAGATTTTTAAATGTGTATTAGGGTTAAAGAAAGAAGAGAAAGGGGGAGGGGAGAGGGAAAGAGAGAACACTTTAAAGACAGTTGTACAAATCCAAGCTGAGGGTTTCTTAAGAAATGAGTCACCAAAGAACACACCCATTGCACACTGTTTAGAGAAAATCAGCTCCTTTCTAATTCGTCATCTCTACCAGGGACATTTTTTGTATGGTCCAGAGAATACTATTGGTACTGGACTCTGTCATTCATATACACCTAGATGTAATTACAAGTTTGTTTTCACAAACTTCCTGCCCCCTTTGGCCTGCAACAGGAAAGAAATAGACTGGATGTGATAAGCTGTCACATACTGTGGTAAGATGATCTTTTTCCTGGACTTCTGAAGACTACAAACTTCCTCTCTGGAAGCTGGAAACCCTTGGGCTCACAACAAATCAGCCTCTTGCCCAGGTCCTGCTCTGCTGCGTCTTCCTGATGCTGGGACCTCCCAGTCTGCTTCTACTTAGGGGATTTTAAGAAAAAAAAAATGTTGAGCCTCCTTCCCACTACCTCTAAAACTGTAGTAATGCATCGACGTCATCAGAAGTTCTTGTAATGAAACAATTAAGATAATCTATATAAGATGTTCAGTATAATATCTGGTCCAGAGGAGACTCTATGAAGCAGGGAAAGACACCAAATACAAGGGACTAACACTACAGAATCTAAAATGGCCTGCCATGGTTATCTGCCTCATTTCGTGCTAGGTGAGGGGCATGTGCAAAAAGATAGCATGTTGGTTTTGTTTGTTTCTTCCTCTGTAAAGTGAAGATAAATTAATACTGAAAGATGTTGTATATTTCTGTTGAGAGGATTATATGAGATAAGCTATGCACAGGACTGACCTCAGTGGCTAGCACATGGGGATCTACTGAGCATCCATTATAATAGGATGCTACCTTGAGAACAGAGTTATCTTCACAAATGCCCTCCATGCTTTATTATTTTATGTGTGCATCCTTATATCACACGAGAGAAACTATTTTTCTTCCTCATTTATTTGCTGCTCACCCAGGCGGTGGTTTGTTTCTGAGAAAAATAAATGGAAATACACCAAGACAGCAAGGAATAGTTTAAACAAGAGATAGAATGGAAATTCACCAAAATGGCTATTAGCCAAGTCAGGTATCCTTATCCCAATGGGAGAAAAACAAACAAACTATCTTTTAGAAACAAATTTTCTAAATAGGTAAAATGAAACACAAGAAGAAAAATAGTAATCATTTTCTTCCTTTGGAGACAAGGTTACATGTAGCACAGGCTAGCTATGTAAAGAGGATAACCTTGAACCACTGACCTATCTGCCTACAATTTCCAAGTGCTAGGTTTAGAGACATGTGCCACAATGACAGATTAAACATTGGAATCTTCCTAATTCTACCATAATTGATACAGGCTTTAAGAAACAAACCTCTAACAGAAAACCAATATGAGCTCTCCATTTTGTCAACATTGGATGTTGGCTACTGATAGTTATAAAATTTCATAGTGGAAGACAAGACAAAAGATGATACACTGAAAAGGAGAGAAGGCTACACAAAATGTGACACTGTGTAAATCCAGGAGATCCAGAGAAGGCACTGAGCCTTGAATGTATAAACTCGCTCTGTTGGTTGGGATGCCATCATGTTACAGTAAGATCACGCCATGAATTCAATATGTAACCCAGCTTTGTTCACTTTGTTCCATAATCATTTACCAGGAATCTTCAATGTCTTGATGAATAATTTGGCACTGAATAGGTGCTGATAATTGATCCTTTAAGTTCCTGCCTACAAGGAACTGCAAAGTCCAAGAGAAAAATCCATTGTTATAAGCTATACCCTGTAGTCAACTGATTGTCAAAAAGGAAGCATGTTGGTGAGCCATTACCACTTCTGAGAAGATACCACTAAGATGGTGATGGCCCCTAAGCTGTGGCATCCTTGCACACAGCAAAAGAGACTTGGGTCTAAAGGAGTGTGGCCTGGATTGACTGCCAGCTATAGCTTCCGAGTAGAGTTTACACTGCCATCTAGCCATAGTTACTTCTCCAGCTCTACTCACAAGCCATCATTCAGTAGACTCACAAGAGCGTCCCAGGAGCTACAAGGTGCTCGAACATCAGGGAACATGCCTTGATAAGACCAAAATATGAAAGGCTTTCTAACACCAACTGGAAATTAGGCCATGTGGGATTTAAAAAAATTGACAGTGATCATAAGTTCAGAGTGGACCGGGCAGTGGTGGTGCACACCTTTAATCCCAGCAATCAGGAGGCAGAGACAGGTAGGACTCTGTGTTCAAGGTCAGCCTGGTCTATGGATAAAGCTCCCGGTCAGTCAGAGCTACACAGAGAAACCCAGTCTTGGAAAATCAAAAAACAAACAAACATACACCAAAAGTTTCAGAGAGAAAACACAATGAAAAGATTTCTGGGAACCTCTGAGTAGATCATGAGCTGTGAACTGGTTTAGGGCATGTGCCAAATTAGAGATAAGTTGATTTGCAAATTCAGACTAATTTTTGTCATTGTATATGTAATGGCAGGGATATTGCTCATGGAATACAGATGTGGTCTGATTTGCTGTTTACCAGGAGATCCCCAAAGCTGGAAACAAAAGGCAGTATAACCACATCAGGAACAAAAATAATATTGGCGATTTCTCTTTTTCTCATCTTCCCATATCCCTAAGATGGCAGCCTTGCTGCTTGCCCATGAGAGCAAGGCATCTCCTGGTACTTTAACCACTTGCCATGATGTGATCATTGTCATTATTTCCCAGGTTCTCAAAGAGGTTGTCACAGTTGCATGAAAATATGTCCAGGGATTACCACACATCATTTCACCTAGCTATTCATTAGCATTCCTTATGGTGATCATAACCCTTATTTTACAAGCAACCACACTGAACTCAGCAACTTTGAGTATATAAATTGTCTCAAATAATGTTTTTAACCAAAATAGAGTTCTAATAGACATATTATCCACATGAGTAGATAACATGAGTTGAATGCAACATTATCAGAGACACATTACAAATTCAAAGGTCTTAATTCTTTGAAGGTATTTTTCTAATCTGTTCAACTGTACATGCTCCTGGAAACAAATAAGCATGAACACAATTTTACGTGGACTCATGGTCTTTGAAATAACTTTGGGATATTTCCCCAACAGCCACCTCACTCTCTCCACCACTTTATCTCAACTTATAGGTTGAAAACGAGTGAACTAAGCATGTTTCAGGAGAAGGTTTAGGAAGCCATAGGGAATCACACCATGAATGTAGACCATTGCTCCCAATGTTGAGCTCCACCTGACTGATATAAATAGAGAAGGGACAGCAGATAGTGCTATTGAGAACTAAATTAAGTGGCTCGATTGGTTACAGAATTTAAGATAGGAGAGAGATGGGTAAAGGCTGGCTTGGCCGGGAAGGCTTCAGGGCCAAAGTCAGCCCTGCTCTCACTCCAAACTGGAGAAAGTAGGAAAGGAGAGTCTATAGACTAGGTCTGGAGGATCTTCTGTGTTTAATTGTTTTGATAAATCAAAGCATGGTTTTCTTTCCCATGTGAGTCTGATAAGCCACAAAGTGCAGTGGTGCACGCAGATCCATGTGCATTAATGTGCATGTTCTAGATAAACTCAATTCCTGGTAGATACTAAAGTCTCACATGATTTTGTACCCTATCCTTGGCGAATTTCTCAACATTAATTAAAGTAATATCAAAAGATAATTGGGGAAAATATAAGGCACATTCAGAAGTTAATCTTTATTCTAAAAATTACTAACATACTTCACACATATTCAGTCAAAATAATTTGTAAACAAACTGAAAACATTAATTGTAGATAATAGGTCTTCCTATTTGGTTTATTAACTCAAAACATTACATACATGCTATATTTACTTCATTTTAACAGTAATAATAACAAAATCAAAGACCACAGGACAACATAAGCATAATATCTAAAGAAATGCATAATTTTTCCCATGTATTTAACTCCTTTTAAAATTATGTGATTAGGAGAAAAAAAAACATAAGCAAATGCCATCTGCTCATTTTTCTTAGAAAGTAATTGAATATTTTATTTGTAACCTAAGTTGGTCTTGTTTGTTTCACTAATGTACTCATTTATCCCAGAAGGAAATCAGATATAATCCTTGCCAAATTCTCATCTTAAAAACTTCACTGGCAACAATGTGGCAATGGTATGGAGGCAGAGCCAGTGACACTGGGCAGTCAGACAGGCAGCAGAGAATTAGCAGAAGGAAGAAGAAGGCAAGCATTTAACCAGTGCCTTCCCTATGTCCAGCACTGATGCACAGTTTGGTTTAATCACTCATGGACAGGCCATCAGGTGTTTACTATAACACAACAAGACTATGTAAGCAATTTGTCCTAAGTCACACAAAGTGTTTGTTGTTTGTTTGTTTGTTTGTTTGTTTGTTTGTTTGAAACAGGGACTCCTCTAGCCTAGAATGTCCTTGAGGTTCCTAAGAACTCAGAGCTGGCCTTAAACATCTAACCTCCCTGCTCCACCTCTCAAATGCTACCGTGTACTTATGTACCATCTCTGGCCAATCTTACTACAGTATGTACTGTTTTATTTTTCCTTTACTGCAAGTCTACACTACATCAAGACAGAGCAACCTGACAGGCTGGCTTACTAAGATGCCAAAAGTGTTGTCATCCTGGTAACTGAAAACTGCCATTTCTGGTCACCCTGAGTCAATTGCTGACTTCAGGGACCCTTAGGGTGAACCCCAAGCCCCAGTTTAATAATATATATTAAATTAACAAAGCAATACCTCTAGAGGCCTTTTCAAAACCAAAATGGACTCCTGAGACATGAGGAAAGTCTACGCTCTATTAATTAAATGTCGGCCAGTAAGTATGCCAGATCTGCCAAGGCTTGGTCATAATCAAAGCAAGAACTAATTTGTACCCTAGCTTGGTCTGTGGCATTACACCAGTTTTTCAATTACTCACTCATTGATTAAATGTATTTTAATTATAGTATTTCAAAAAGGACATATACAAAGAGAAATTCTGGGCTCAATGAGGAGAGCAGCGCTTCTTGTAGGTGAAAGCCTCATCTCCTAAGGTTTTCATAAGTCACCTAAAATCTGTATCACTTATCCTTATTGCACACCTGTATTTTTATAAAACACATAAGAATAAAAAAAGGCAAAAAATCACTTGCAGCTGTGAATTTATGCCCAAATATGGATGGTAATACACACAATGAAATTTAATTTTAACATTCGGTCCTTCAACCACAATTGTGTCTCACAGCCCAGGGAAGGTCATTGGATTTGGAGTTTTCCTCTGTTGTTCAGATGTCTGCCTTGTTCTCTGCTTCCTTATCTGATTATGTACACTGTTTCCGACCTCGCAAGGCTTCTATCATGAAGAGCCGCTTGAGGTCTGCACCTGGAGACAAGGCAGTGGTCTTCTATCACATTCTTAGTTTAGCCATGTTCCATGAGAAATGTCTTGACAAAGAGTTTTGTCAACATAACAGTCAACCAGCAAGGTCTTTGGTTCAAAAAGTAGATGTCAAAGTGAGAATCATTTGAGGACCATCTTCTGATGCTGCATAGATTTGGGGAAGACCTGGGATAGTGTGTATAGACAGATGCGCATTGGAAAGCACCTAAGAATTCAGCTCTCAGATTGTTATGAGAACGGAATGACTCCATTGTTCCCGGGCAGTCCCCACTCCGACCCTGCTAATGCAAGAGCTCATTCTGGTAGAGTGGGGGATCTCGTTAAGAACAATAAAGCAAAGCAGTAAAGCTGATTCACTTCAATAACGAGAGGAAATTTGGTACAGCTAAATGTTGCCACTCTACCAGACTGTCTCAACATCTTTAGAATATGAGAAGTTTGCAATTAGTCTACATTTTTCATCAGTAGTGAAAAATATATAGTTCTAGGTATCAAGTTTAAAGTACCTAAGAGCCTAGAGCTGTCATGCTAAATACAGGAGATCTAAAGAACCCTGTCATACATCCATCATGTTCAGTGAGCTGCCCTGCCAGCTTTTTTTGAAGTGCTGTATACACGATCTTGCAAGGCAAAACACTTTATGTACCATACGAAATTTGAGGCATAATGTTTAATGTTCACAAGATAAGTTAACAAAATTGTAGCCTGGTGGCTTTTTATTGTTTTACGTCCTTCAAGTGCTTTCAGGAAAGATAAACAAGGAGGGAGGAGAATAAAATGGGATTTATTTTCCATCCTCCTTTTTTATTCTCTTTCCTAAATTAAATTATAACTCCCAATCTACACCCAAGGAAGAAATCGTTCTAAAGTACACTGGATTTTTTTTTTATGTTTAGATAACAGCTTTCAAAACATGGCTAAGTAAAATGTGTTTTTGGATGGAGAACATTTGGTCTCTTTTGCAGCTTTCAACAGCTTAAGTGAAGGGATTTTTAATGTTCTTAAACAGCTGGGCCACAGTGTATGTATCTGGAATTCCACCAGCATTGAAGGATCCCATCTTCCTACTACAGAGAGAAGGTCCCTTTTAATTCCATTTCCTGACACTTGACCATCTTAATGGATTCCCAGTATTATCACAGCTTTCTCAAAAGTTATACTTTAGAGTCCCAACTGCCAAAAGCTATATTCCTCATCAAAACATAAAGCTTTTTTTTTTCTTCAAAAAGTGCTAATGGTTTTGTATTTATCATGGGGCAAAAGCGACAAATTAGTAGCACAGACTTTTACCCTAATAAGAAAAAATGGCACTGCCTGTTTCCAGGGCCCTCGCCTAGGCCTCCTCAAAAGTGCAGTAGAACATTCCAGTGCTCGTTATCTGAATTGCCTAAACTTCTGTCAATCTCTTAGCAACACTGTGAATGCTGCAAAGGAGATTTACAGAGCAAACTGACATGTGGCAACCACTTCATATTTTCTGTCCAGTCAGTCTCCCGGGAGCACATCTACACACTAGTTCTTACTTATGTCATTGTAAACAAGACAATGAAAAGAGCATGAGTGGCTCACGTGACACGTGAATGTGAAGTCAATGGGAACAGAAATAACCAGTGATTGGCTGGTGAAATGTTGGGTTCAATCCCCAGCACCACATATACCTGGTATGGTAGTGCATGCCTAGAAGCCCAGCTTTTGGAGATTCAAGCACAAAATTCAGAAGTTCAAGGTCATCCCAGGGTACATAGTGAGTTCTCAGCTAGTCTGAGTTACATGAGATCCTGTCTCAAGAAAACAAAAGTAAGCAATGCTTTAAACAAATTTAGATTGGATATGTAATACAATGTACAGAGTTTGATAGCCCCTTACCTTCAACAAGACCTACTGTTTTATACTCAGGAGAGTAAGATCAACAGTTCAAGAGGTTAAACCCCCAAATTTGAAAATCACATAAATATCTTCCTAAAAGTACACAACTTACGAAAACTGGCAAAGCAGCACTGTGTGCACCTTGCATCTTTAGTTTCCTGCTGCTTCACAGGTGATTATACTTTCTTCAGTTGCGTATCTCTAAGACAGAGGATGGTGTGATGGGAATGCAAAGCCCGCACACGTTCAGGTCTGTCCTTTCTTTTCTCTCTGCATCTAGCTCTTCAGTTCTACCACGAGTAGAAAAAAGGCCTTTTAGCCTTTTCTACATGACCAGTAATTTCTTAGTTCTAAGGAGGGCAGTCTGTAGAACAGAGAAATATTTCAGCATTGTCTGTGGAGTCAGTGACGGTTAATCTTGATTGTCAAATTGATGGGGTTTAGAATCACCATGGAAATAAATGGCTGGGTGTATCAGTGAAGGATTGTCTATGTTAGGGTAATTAAGATAGGAAGTTCCAACCTAAATGTGGGGTGTCCCATCTGGAGGGATGGGATCTCTAAATGAATTAAAAGGAGAAAGGTGAATGCAAACACTTCATTGCTGTCTGCTTCCAAATTGTGAGTGCAATGTGGCCAGAAGCCTCAAGCTCCTGCTGCCACCCCTTGCCTGTTAGGACCAACTGTCCCCTCCAACTGCTAGCATAATGAACCCCTTTCCGTTCTGAAGCAGCTTTTATTAGGGTAACTAATACAGAAGATCAGGACTGAGAAGTAGGACCGTTGCTATGATACACCTGACCACGCGGTACTTGAGCCTCTGGAACTAAATTGCAGTAACAACGTGCAAGTTTGAAACCTAGGGCTAGAAAGTCAATTGCACGTTGCAAGCCATTCTGGTTAGAGCTTGGAAGACAAGAATATCAAGTACACCGTGGGTGCTTGGCTCCTGTGGCTCAGAGGGGAGTGAGGAACCTGGCTGAGGTCATTTCTGTGGCATTCTAACAAAGGATCTGCTGGTATTCTGCTAGTGTCCTAAGACTTTGGGAGAGTCTGAACTTAAAAAATCAATGGACCTCTTTGTCTGATAGAGGACATTTGAAGACAGGGTAGCATTCAGGCTGGGCCATGATTGTTTCCCTTTGCCCTCATTCAGTTCTATAGCAAGTGAGGGAATAAAATGTAAAGCTGGAAGTTAAGAAATATGTGAACTTTAGTGAGGAAAGGTTTGTGAAAAAGTTGAAAGCTTCAGGTAAGGCCAGTACAGATGAGAAAGCATCTCTATAGATATCTAAATAGAGATTTTATGCCTCCTACTCTGGATTAGGAAAAGGAAAGGCGCCTTAGACCTCACTCACAGAAGGCTCCCCCTTGAGAAGATCCATTTGAAATGTGAAGATTGCATTTGAAAGGAGAGAGACTGAATGGAGAACTGTGCTGAAGGAGTTCTCAGCATAAAAGCAACCCCAGACAGGGGTTTCCCAGGGCTAGTACCAGAAGGCCAGTGCAGCTGCAGGTGCAGAGGGCCAGGCTTCCACCTGAGCTTACAGCAGAACTTGGCAACAGCGGCCACGTGGTGCTGGTTTTATAGGATGCAGAATTAAGTGGGTCATGGTCACAGAGTCTTGCACCAGAGAGCTGCTGAGGTCAGGAAATATGTATCAGGGTCATGGGATATCCGTTGTGGAAAGCTGCAAGCATGGAGTGGAGTTAGCCCCGAAGAGGATATGTGTGCTTCAGGTGACATAACTGGAAAGGTGAGTCTTCTGAAGCCTTTCAGAGCCTGGGAGATTCCCTCACAAGCCCCAGAAACCAGACATGGAGCAGGAACAATGTGTCTCCCCGCTGGCTGTCAGTCTTTCTTCGGTTTGCTTGCTTCTCCCTCTGCCCATACTCTCTTCTTGTTTTTGGAATAGGGGTGGCTGTTCTGTGCCACTGTCAATTTGAAGGGTAATTTGGTTTTTATTTTATAGGACTCACATTAAGAGATTTCCTTGAGTCTCAGATGAGAGAGTACTTTGGACTTACAAACAGTGCTGGGATTGTTCAAGATTAAGAGGAATTTGGAAGTTGGACTGAATGCGTTTTATATTATAAGATGGTCATGAGCCTATAGAGACGTTGGATAGAAAGTTACATTTTAAAGATGATTTGTTTTTAAAGCGACAAAGAATGAAGTTGTGATGGTTCATTTTCATTGTCAAGTTGATGGGATTTAGACTCACTATGGAAACATGTTACTGGACATTTCTGTGAGGATGTATCTACACATGGTGAATGGAGGTAGGAAGACTGAACCTAAACGTGGATGGTATCATTCCATGGCTCAGGGTCTCAGATTGGATAAAGAAGCCTGCATGCAAGCATTTTACCACTCTCTGATTCTTGACCTCAGAAGCCACGTGACTAGCTGTTTCACATGTCTGTTGTCATGCTTCCTCACCGCCACAGACTGTGAGGTCGGATAGAGCCTTCTATCCTTTAGTTATTTCCATCAGAGCATTTGTCACAGCAGCAAAACAGCAACTGCTACAGTGTAGATGACTGCCTGGGAGGCTTGGGTACCCATGTGAGTGTGGAAAAGATGCTATGTGACTACTCATCTTTTTCAAAGTTCTAAGTCATAAATAGCACCTATACTGTGGGTGATTCAGATGGTGGGCAAAAAGTTTAAATGCTTGCACAAATCCTTTAGGACTGCCTTTTCCCAGGGTTTCCCCAAATGTGTCAACTTGTTCTTAGTTGATTGAAAATGGGCTGCAATGTCTACTGTAAATAATTCTTCCCCTCTAATGTAGGAAAGTAGAATTCGTGTGTTTGAGATGTACACACGCACACATATATTCATATAGCTTCAAAATTAGACTTCTTGATTTTATTTTATATGTATAAATGTCCACTTTCATGTATGTCTGTGCACCTCATGTGTACCTGGGTGCCCATTGAGGCCAGAAGAGGGCATCAGATCCCCAAGAACTGAAGTTATGGACAGTTTGTGATGCCATGTGGGTGTCAGGAATCGAACCTGGTCCTCTGGAAGCCAGGGCTGGGCCATCTCTCCCACACCTCAAAATTGTACTTGATAAAACATATCACATTATACACTTTCAAGCTGCTTTTGATCACTTGTGCTATTGAGTTCCCTACCCAATTACTAGGATTGCTGTCTGCCCAGTGACTGATTTTTACTTGTTAAAATTTCTACTTGAAAATAGTGTTCAAAGCCCATGAGAAATGAGAAAGAATTGTTTCCATGCTGTTCAAATTAATCCACTTGGTTCTTTATTAAATTATACTATTATTTTATTTTCGTTTGGTTCTTATTATAGTATTATCTTATTTTCATTTAGAGATATCAAGTTAAATACTTTTATATGTGAAATTGGTAAATGTCAATTTCCAGATTTAAATCCTGTTGTTATCAGATTTGTTAGCATCAGCTGCACTATGATTGGTTACAAGCAAGCCAAAAAGTTTTAAATTTATTTGCTTCACCAACTTCAAAGTTTATGCTGGTCTGACATGTAATCATTTTCTTCCTACTGAAGCTATTTTATTGATCTCGTTATTTTACTTTGTTAATTCCTAATGCTTGAACCTTATGAGGGTTGTGTTATAAAAACTACTTGGTAAGCTGGTTCTCAATGAAGGGACCCTTCTGATTAGAACCAGAAAACTGGCAAGTCCTATAGCAAAATATAAATTCCCATATAAAGTTACATTATTAGCATATATCACAACTCAAATGAAATTAAAGGAAAATACTTATGATTTGTCTTCTGCTTTGTCATTGAATATAGGAGAAAACATTATGCATACTTGTTAGCATAAGACATGTCTTGTCCTGGTTCATGACCAGTCTTTTCCTCAATCAGACACAACACTTGGAGAAAGATATAACTGGAGTCATCAAAATGAATTAAAAGAGCCACCTTAATTTAGACTAACTATTATGCAACAATGATTCAAAAAGAGAAATGATCGTGGTTTTTCTTCCGAAAGTTCCTGCTATGTTCTTTGCAAACATTGGAGAACTCAAGTGCACACTTCCCGTTAGGTTGCTGAACATTTACCCTGACCTCAGAGTGCCAACAGAAATAAAAATATTAACATTTCACATTAGTCATTCAATGCCAACGGAAAGAACCCAAAAGTATCGTTCAGAATTCAGTGGATTGTATACGAGAAACCCTGCACAAAACTTCCAATTGGGATTCTGAAGTGCAAAATAATGTGTGTGGAATAGTGAGAGCGAGCAATCTGTAGTTTCCATGAGTTAGCCTAACTTATGCTGACCATCTTGTCAGAAGTTTACCTTCACAAACAAAAGGCAGTGGTGGGATACTTTGTTCTGTTCAATTCTAGGTAAAGGCAGATTTTGTTTTGCTTTGTTTTGTTTTTCTTTTCATAGAAAAGAAGCAAATGTTAGCCATACAAAACACAGAGCAAGATATCATCTGGTCCAAAGAAGTGATCCTATTAGCTATTTAGGCTGTCCATACTGGTAACAGATGCTCAGGCTGTCACAGACCATCTTCAAAATGCACACCTAAGACTAGAAGCCCTCCTGAGGCCAGTACTGTGTCTTTACTTCTGTTGATTTACATGTCTATTTTAATCATTGAAATTGCCTATCCTAAGTCAGACTTTAAAAGCCAATCCAAAGCATCCCCATCTCTGTTTTCTCAGAACTAGTTCTCCAATTATACAATACTTAATAAAGATACAACTCAAGCGTATACATACTTATGTGGGTAAAAAAACATGTATTTAACCGCCCCCCCCCATACACACACACCATTCAGCAAAAAGTAGCTAGAGCTATGGTTACATCTCCTTTTGGCATGATGAGTCAACAGGTCTCATTTTGAGCCACATTCCACAGAGCTTCCTAGAGATACCCAGAGTGGTTTTCGTGGCAGTGGGGGAGGTAGGTACTCAAACACACAGAACATCTGAGCACCTTTTCCTCCTGGGGTAATTTAAGGAGTGTATACTGTAGGACTCAGAAGATGATTAAAAATCAAATTTTATTGGCTTGTTTTTATTGTCTTGAAGAAACTTATCAGTGCTCTTGAGGTTTTACCTATTGTTTCCTCTTCCACCACAAGATGGAAAACACTGGATTCTCCATTTTGAATTCTAAATTCTCATAGATAAATTACAGGGATTCAGCATGTAGCTCACAGGTAGACCATTTGTCAACATATGCAAGACCCTGAATTTGATACTCAGCACCACAGGCAACACACACATGAACACACAACACACAAGCTAGCACATATACAACCATCTACACATGCACACATAGCAAACTCATGTACAACACACACACAACACACAGACACAGCACACAAACACACTACATATACACAAGATACAAGAACATTACACATATATACACACCATATACACATAACACACAACACAAACACTTCACACAATATATAACATAGCACTATACAACATATAATACACTAGAGTCTGGGCATATATAATAAAACTCCAAATAGGCATTTTGCTTTCAATGATATTAGATGAGTAGCCAGTTTTCAAATGTACTTCCATAATTGATTTTTGCTTTTCTGTCACCACATGCTTCCATATTTTTTATAAGAATACAATACCTCTTGAGAATATTCTCTTCTCTAAGTGTATACATGCCAATTTTTCTACCATATCTTTTTTTTTTTTTTTTTTTTTTTTTTTTTTTTTTGCAGAGCAGAAATAATAGGAAAGATTTTGAGAGAGAGAAAAAAGGAAAAAAGATGGTATGAGTAAAATGCTATTTTTTTCTATTAGGTAAGTTTGCTAATTATGTGATAATAAAGTTTGTTGGCTCTCATGAGGAAACCTATTATTAACCAACTATAATTCAGTGTAGTTCACCAGACTTTCTTCTTAGAAGGGGGTCCTTTTCATTCTTAAGCCTCCTTTACTGCTTCATCTAGAGGTTGGTACATGGTCTGTATTCAATACAAATGTGATGAAATGAAAGTTGGAAATATTTTTTATGACAGTTATAAAAGCTCTTTAACATATTTTGTTCCATAGAAGTTGAAAACATAATGGCAGATATCAGAGACTTGGGGTGGGGTGGGGATGGTCAGTACTATGATCTAGTTAAGGGCATAAGATGGGTCAGTGTGCTGCTTTACAGGGGCAGTGATCATAGACAGCAAGAAGTAAAAGCAAGCAATTTGAATGTTTTCACCCTAAATACAAGACAAGTGTTTGAGAACTCTGATGTGCTTAACCTGATTCAAATGTTATTATATGTATACATATATCACAATATTGTTACTCTATTAATACATACAAGTTTTGTGTATTTATGTCAATAAATAAAATCCAATAAAATTCAAAAACTCTTCAACATCTGTAGTATATAACCATTATTCTCTTAAAAAGAGTAGACTAAAATGGTCTTCAAATTTTATTTAGAAATTCATCCAAAATAAAATGAAACTAATTATAAATAAAATAACCATTACAATACATCATTTAGTAAACACTTGTCAAACATTTACACCATGCTACTCTAAGGCAGAAAAACAACCATTAAAATATGTAACCATAGGGAAAAGAATGCCTCAGCTACTTTAAAATGGCAAAGACCTTTAAGAGAGGCAGGCAGACTGACCTGTAAGAATGAATATTTAAATAGTTAAGGCATAGGTGAAGAGGTGGTAGGCCAGGACTTGGGCTTTAGTTTTCTCAGGGAGGAAAGAGAATTGGTTCTAACAAAATAGAGAGTTCCTGGGAAACACAAATATGAAAAGACTGGTCATACCAGAATTAGAAATAGGAAATTAAGCCAACATTCAACGGGAGCCATCCAAAAAGGGACATAAGGCAAATGAAATCGACATGCATCTTGTAAAACTAGCAAAGAAAGCATTGAAGAATGAGACAAAGAAGAACTAGTTGTTTCTAAGGGATATATACAAAAATTGCAATGAAAAGTTTGTCCCTGGTTTAGCCTGATACAGAAGTGTTAACTTATGTTTAGCAACCAAGACAGAAAATTCTTTGTACCAGGTGATACAGCCTGGCCATCTGTGATACCATGGATTTAAACTTCTAAAGATTTTTTGTCTATTTTATTGGGGATACTGTTTCTAAATGATACATAAGTCCCTGGCAAATGTCATTTTATTTTCTTTACTTCCATTGCGTAATGGATTTTCACTTCATATACTCCTGAAGGAATCCTCATAGATATAAAGACCTAAACGATAGTGATTGGTCTCTAAGTAAACTCAGTCTCACTGGAAATAAATTATATCAGCAAGTATTTTTTTCTAAAGACCTCAAATGTGGACAAATGGATTACATTAAAGCAGTGGTTGATACTTTCATTATTGCAACTATATGAAGTTCTTGCTTTTGAGCAACAATGACTATGAGGAAGCTAAGAAGGCTTAAGAACACATGTAGAGATTTTTGTGGCTATATGCTAAATGGATGTGTAACAGTCACATCTGGACTTCTAACATGATATAAAGGCTTAATGGGTCAGAAGGCTGAGAACACAATGCTCTGCTAAGCATACTCTCCAACTCCCAAAAACTCACCTTGCCAAGCCACTGGCCACAGCATGCACTGGTGTCTATGACTGGAGAAAGTGGGATATCCTAATGTCTTGATATTTATTATAACTACATTCATTAAATAGCAAGTAACATTGCATATGAAGAATTAAAAATTTCATCAAATTGCATATGATGTTTATGAACTATATATTATTTAATAATCATCATAATAATAAAGGATTATGATAGTTACTCTATCGATATGAAAATGGGTTTTTTCAAGTTTACCCTAAGGTGATGACATTTTTAAAAATTTTAGATCTGTTTGTGCATACCTGTATCCATGTTCAGGAAGTGCACTCAAAAATGACCATAGGGGTGACCTAAAATGCATGGGAAATTATATCTGATGCTCTCATCATTGCTCCCCCTGACAGTCCTCCCAGTTGGCAGTTATGACCCACCCTTCCCTGGTTTACCTTCTACTTTTCTGGATCCGTTTCCAGAATCTTCACCTTAAAGCCATCTTCTCCAGTTGCTGAGGACTGAGGACGGACTGGGTTCCTCCCAAGGATTAGTCCTCAGTCTATTCTCCTTTAACATACCTGCTGGGTTCTATTCCAACCACTCCCAGAGCTATAATCTCCTCTCCTTCCCTATGCTGATAACTCACTGACAATACCTCTAACCACAAGCTTCCTTCTGAACTTCAAACTGGTTCATCCAGTTGTCCCAGAGGTATCTAAATTCAATGTGGCCAACTGAAAATTTTGTGCTGTTTTTCTCTGGCTGGTCTTTGATTGGCCTCTGTGTTTCTTGACGGCCCCCAATTCAGCTGGTTCCTGAGGCTTTGGGGTCACATTTCCTAAACAGCTTTCATACTCGTTGCTTCTCTCGCTTCTCTTCTCCCACACCACCCAGCACACCCTCCTTCTTGCATACAGACTTGCCATATTTAAGCCATTTCTCACAGCTAGGATGACTTAGCTTGACTAAAACCAAACTCTGTGGGCTAGGGATTTAGTTCAGTAGTACAGTACCTGTCTAATGTACAAGACCCTGCATTCAATCTCTAGCTCCATATACTTGCAATGAAAACACACACACACACACACACACACACACACACACACACACACACTACTTTCTTGCCTTATGTCCTTGCATGACACATTGACTGGCGAAAGGCCAAAGAATTCTGCATGACACCCATGTGGTCTCCAGCATCTTATCTAACTCAGGCTTGCCCACTCCCTACTTGGCATGCTCTAAGGACTGACTGGAATATAAAGGCTCAAGTTCACCTTAGTGGTTCATGCTCTGAGCCTTTGTTTCAGCAGGAACACCTGGCTTACCATGTGAACATTTATATTCTTTCTAAAGGTGACCTTCCTAACCAACTCATGCTTCACATTTGAAACATTTTGTCCCTAGAAATGTGTAACACATTTCCAAACTCCCAAGTGAATGGATATTTTTTTTTCAATGTTTCCATGACCTTTTGGACATAAGTTTGTCAATGTTTTCTTTAAACTATCTCTATTTATCTTCCCATCTGCCTATCTGTCTGTCTGTCTGTCTGTCTACCTATCTAATTACCAGTAAATGCTAAGATTTTCAAGACTAGGAAAACAGTCTTGTGAATCTTTGTTTCTGGCTGATATTAGATATAAAATTAATACAGAACTAAGTTTTGTACATGTTGGCAGTGATCTTTCCCTCAGCACTTTCTCCTGGCATGCAGATATAATAATCTCACATGAACATGAATGAATGCAAGGTATCAAACTACAAAACCTGCCTTCCAAATGATTTGCAATACTGCAATGGCTAGGAAGAAAGATGATGTTTTGAAAGGACATAATGCAAGAAAAACCATGAGTGAAAACATCTTCAAAAAGTGAAAATCAAGTCTAAATAATTTTATCCCCAAATCATTAGGGATATCAGCAATAATTCAATTATAAACCATTTTATCCATATTAAGCCAATATAAGGGTTATATTACAAAACAATGTTTTCTTGTGCCTTTTTTGCAAATAATATATATGTGATTCTGCAGCATCCAATTGAAGGTATATTGGGGGAGAGCAAGTGACCAGCATAAGATAAGGTCAGCTCTTTCTTCTGTCTTTTCCAACTTGACAGCCAGTACTTAAAATTAAACAGAAGAAGAACATCCAGCCTCTTGGGGAATTGCTCCACCACCTTGGATCTTACTCAAGTACCCCCAGAAGCCTGTTACCTATAACGTGAAGTACCACTCTTCACAGCAAAACAGGCATGAAACAACTTTTAAAAAGATTTGTTTATTCATGTATTTATGTGTATGAGTGCTCTGTCTTTGTGTACACCAGAAGGAATCTAATCCCATTACGTATGGTTGTGAACCTCCCTGTGGGGGCTGGGAATTGAACTCAAGACCTCTGAAAGAACAGCCAGTCCTCTTAATGGCTGAGCCATCTCTCCAGGCCCCAAGAAACAATATTTTAATACCCAGGCTTTGAAAAGCAGGCTATCTTTTCTAGTAATGATTGGTTTCCTTTTGTGTCACCTTTAATGGCTGGATGGAGCATTTTGAGTCTGAAACTGCAGAACTCGAATTCTAATCCTGAGTCTGTGGATTTCTTTCCATTTCTAGTGTCCTCATGTTATACAGATAGCCTTCTTACCTATAAAACAGATCCTTAAACTTCTTCCACTCATACTCCCTTCCAAATGTAAGACTTTTTACTCAACTCTGGGCATAGAGATAAATAAAACTGGTTATATAAATCAAATGTTTGCTAGTATCTTGAAGAAAATTATAACAATCCTTTGAAATACATATAATTCTACCATTTGCAAAACCTTCCCTTTCGTGAGGTTGCCAATCTTCAGTGACATTGCACCCTTCTTGCTGTCCAAGTTATCCGAGGCACTCTCATTAGTCACTATTAATCATTAAGTTGCAGTTTGCTAAATGTCATGAGAAGTTCACTTTGGAATGCACTATGCCTACATTATCTGTTTAGAATGTTTATAAACATGAATGTATTGTAACATTAAGAAAATAAAAAGGGAAATCACCAAGTGCTGACATCCACTTGCAAAGGAACAATATTCTTGAAGGAGTCCACCTTTTCAGAAAGTGTCCAAAGTTATCTGTAGGTATTCTTCTCACATCAACAGCTCTCTTTTGTCAACCATGCTTTTCTTCACAGCCTACATTTAAACATCCTTTTGAGACAACAAAAGACCTTTACTCTGAGATAAACCTTGAGAAACTAATGGCAAAGATTTTGTACAGAGAGTAAGGAAACCCTGTACTTCCATTCTCCACGTGAGTATATTAAAAGAGATTTTAGCAATGGCAAAGCCAGTCACCAGGGAATGGTTAACACAAGTCGTCTGAGATTGCTGTGGTGTGTAAAATGCCATTTTCCAACCCTGATGCTGTAGTGTTTGCTTAAGAGGAAAGAGGATGGCTGACAGGCTGCAGTTCAGATGAAATTCAGTCAAACAACTCCTTGACCTCTGAAACAATAGGTGGGGCCCTTGTGAATCATAAAACCAACAGAGCCAACAATTAAACATGGTTATAACAATAAGGGTGTCTCCATATTGTGCCACCAAAAGTGCTTGAAAGGACAGGATTGCTTTATAATAAACTGGCTAGGGTTTGATGCTCCACACCTTTACGGTCTAATGAAGACATAGACTGCAGCCATAAGAAACAGTGCCCTGTAGACATGGGGTGTTTCCCTTTCCTCGGCCATTCTTCCAAGCAACTCACTGCAAAGACTATTTTAAAACAGCACATACTAGATCACCTTCCACTGAGCAATAGGTCTCTCGTTTAACAGTGACTGACCAAGGTTCCACACATTTTCATGGATAGTGTGGTGGCTTCTGGTCCCACCCCATGACTCCCTCTCCAGTCTCTTGCAGTCCAGCACAGGACTAGCAGCATGCATTGTTTCTGCTAAGGTGACTTGCTGGCCACGTCATCAACTCTGACTCATAGGGCTGATAAAGAGAGAAAACCTGGAAGTCAGTTTATTGTTTAATTTAAGGAATTCTTTTTGATTTTTCTAGTTTTGCATTATCTGGAAATAATAATATAGTCACAGAGTAAAAGGGCAATTAGTTACTTATCTTTTCAATCTATAGTGCATTAAACCTTGGGAAGAAGCGTACTCCCACTAGGAAAAGGATTTGTGTAGCTGTTTACCAAGCCTTTACATCCTGAGGCTTGCCAAGATAGTTAAACTGCTAATTTGTCCATTTGTTCTGGTTAGAATTATTCAGCATTAAGTGAAAAGGTTTTACAGATCCAATGTCAATATTAATGTAACCACACACACACACTAGTGGGCATTGCATGTGTATATGTGAGCACATGTGCATGTATGTGTGTCCATATAGCAAATGTTTTAATCTAAGAGATTCCAAAACTTACTTTAAAACTATGTGAATGGCTATCACGTTACCAATACTTTAAAGTATATTTCAAGTCATGAAAGAGGAAAGTTAAAATGAAGATTAGCAATAGTAGTACTAACAGCTGATCATAGTAATAAGCACTCCCTGTGAGGAGGTATCATGCTATTTTGACACAGAACTATGCAGGAAATCCCCACATCTTACTTGGGATAAATATGCTGCTATTATTTTGTTATTGTCATTTGATAATTAAGGGAGTGAAACTAGAGGCTGCATTTAGACAGTAGATTCAGCAGTAAAGAAGCAGTATTGCTCCTGACTTAGAGTCCTTACCACTCACTGCCTTCCTATACAATTATCTGAACCTATGCTGCCCAGTAGGGAGGTTACCAGCTGCATGTGGTTATTTGAATAGAAACCTTAATTAAAATGAAAATGAAGTTCTCAGTCCCACTGGCCCATGCAGCCAATGCCTACTGTTAAAGAACTTTATCTACAATGCAGATACAGAGCATTTCTGACTCTGCAAAAGTCCTATTGGTCAGCATGAACTGAGCATTGGTCAAGGTGGTTCTTTAGCTTTGCACACCAGCTAGTTACTAATTAAGGGAGTGGACTGCTTAAACAAACAGATGAAACAAAACTGCTACGAGGGGCTGGGAGGCGACTAGTAGACAAAGCATCCACTGTACATGTGTTAGGACCTGAGTTCAGATCTCCAAGATCACTGTAAAAGCTGGGTATGGACACCACAGTGCTCATCTGTTACCCTAGGCCTGGTGGTAGGAGAGTTCATGAAGACAGGCAGATCCTAGGGGCTACCTGGCTAGCCAGCCCAGCCAAATGGCAAGCTGCTGAATCAATGAGAGAGCCTGTCTCTAAACAAACAAACAAATGGAACAGAGGAAGGCACCTCCTATATACTTCTGGCTTCTACATGCACACACACACACACACACACACACACACACACACACACACACATACACACACACATGCACGCACATGCAATCACATCGGCACAAACGTGTACATGTAAGTTGCACACACATGCACAAAGCTGCTGTATAAAGTGAAAAACAAACTCTAGTTTTCAATTCTGCTATGAATTTTAGTCCGTTTGCCTCTCTAGGATAGAGTAATGATTCAAAAAGCATCCAGGATATCCTGCCTCAGAAAATGGCGAGGTGGAAATGTGACCCTAGTATATCTGTAACTATCATTTTAGAAGTCAATGGGATGAAGCAGCTATCGTGATGAGAAAGGGCAAGATTAAGACTCAGGGGCAGGCAGGCTTGAGTCCTAGATGCTTCCTGCATTGATAATTCTAGAACATGAAATAATCTACCTTAGACTCAATTTCTCATCTGTATAATGGGACTCATCTTGCTCTTGGGCAAGGCATCCTAAGAATTAAATAATATGGAACTTGTCATTTCTGCTCAAAACAAGTGGTGGAGACATAAATACACATATATTCTGTAGATGGCAAATATAAAACCAAACAAGAAAATGAAGGGGGTGGGAAGACCTTACCCTGACTGACAGGTGCCAGATAGGCTCAAACAGTGCCTACACATTTACACACTCAGGGGGCAGAGAGACTTAAACAGTGCATACACACTTACACACTCACAGGGCAGGGACTTGTAATTCATTGCCACAGAACATCCCTGGCTAAAAGGCATTTGGCAGGCTGCAATACAAAACACAGCTTCTAAGGCTAACAGTGAGTGTTAAATGTCCACACACTTTAAACAACTGTGTTTCAAACTCCTCTTTTCCAAAGCACCATTGTCACACTCCTCTTCAAAGGGTTCACTTCACAGAAGTAAGCAGATTCTTGAACCTAATTCTTGAATGTTCGAAGTCAACAAATCTAAAGTTCAGAAATCTGTGCTTTGAAACAGTAGCCTGTTTGGACCTATGAGGTCCATATCACAGTTTGAAAAAAGTGGGAGAGAACCAAGATGCTTAAAACAGCAAAGTGGGTGGTGACTTCTACATGTACAGAGGACCTATCTCCCAACTACAGTTTTGTAAGCAGCACCCAAGAACTCGTGAGAGTTGGTAGATGGCCTTTAATGGGTGACCCCAGGAAGCCCATGCCCAATGTTTACAGTCTCTTTTTTAAAACAGTCACTTGGTACCAAAGTACTTTGATTTTAGAGGCTTGTGATGACATATGGTCTATCTGGTCCACAGAAGTTGTTCTTTTAGAAGAGTTTTAATCTTTAATGACAATAGTACAAAGCTCCAAAGCTCAAAGAGGTAAGCTTTGGGTCTAGAGAGTTCATTTCTCTTGTAACTTTTCTGATTTATATGTAATACAAATTTGTTACCTGAGGGCATGTGAATACCAGTTTTGTTTTGTTTTTTTTAAAAAAAAAAAAATAGAACTTGCCATGGTTGAGAAGTGAATGGAGAGGATGTCAGGCTTTGGAGTCAGATGGATTTAGATCCTGCACTGGGTCTACAACATCCTACCCAGGAGGTTCTGTGTCACAGATCTCCTCTGGGAAGGGACATAATGCCAGCACAAGCCCATGTCCCATACATTGTCAGGAGCATCATCTGCTGAAGCAATGCCAGTGTGTATGGTAAACTTATTGGCACATGTTCACAAGGTCAAGTCTTTGTCTATGTCACTGCTACTCCTGACATGGAACAGGAAGGGAGGGCCTTGCAGAAGCAAATAGTTTACATGGTCCTAACAGGCAGCCTCACAGTGTAGGGCAATGGGAAATCCATTCACTACAGAAAGAAACATGCACTAGGGCCTTCCACTCTCTCTCCTGAGGAATATTTCCCCTTCTCATCAGTCTGACAATCAGTCTGTGTTATCGAAGTTAGCACATATTTTACTATTCTAAAAATCCTGGCTCAAAAGACTAAAAAAAAAAAAAAAAAAAAAAAAAAAAAAAAAAAATCAACCATCTTAAACACCTAAGATACAGTTTACTATTTTATTCTTTTGTCCTTTGGCGAATGTCATTTGCAAATGTCACCTTAGCCATTGCAGTGGCAGAAGTAGGAGCCAGAACACAGCTTAGCTAAGAGCACTTCCTTCACCACAGATTGGGGCCAAGCTGATGCTCAAATGAAAATCCCTTCATGGTAGAAACATGGAGGTGGAGGCAACCCATCCATTAAAAACTATAGAAAAGATTTTTTTTTTAACTAAATGACTTTTGATAGCTTTTTTCTCTTCCTTCATTTTTAATTTCTTTTTTTTTTTTTTACTTTTGTCGAGACTGTGTAACCCTGGTGCTTTGTAGACCATGCTGGCCTCAAACGCAGAGATCTGTCTGCCTCTGCCTCCTGAGTGCAAGAATTAAAGGCATACAGGTTTTCTTTGGGATAGCTATAAGAGAAAGACTTGAACTTGAGCACCAGTGGTTCTCTGGGTAGACAAAGCAGAGAAATGGAATAGGCCATGGACTTCAAAGAGAGAAACCAGTATAAACAAGAACATCCTGTGATGGAGAAGTGCAGTGTTCTCAGAACTTTGAGTGAAAAGGAAGGTAGGCAACAGAGAGAAGAGAGCTGATGTCCAAGAGAGTTTGTGACTAAATTCCCAAGGGTCTTGTGCCCCAGACTGAGGGTTTGGCTTTCAAGTGTGCATTTTAGCACAAAACACTCCTCCTCACACAAATCCATAAGAGCCAAGTGAGTGAAGAACAACGCTGTGTTATCTGAGAAAGAGGTGGGGGTTCTGAGGTTGAGCTCTCTCCTTCCCCTAGTTGTTACACCATAACTCATCTCAAAGGGAACTGAACCTGGTGGAAGAGGATTGAAAACTGTGTCTACGGACAATAGGCTATAAGAGGCCCACTGAAGGAAATGTGGGCTGTTCCCACATGTGATGTTTTGGAGGGTGACTTTGAAGAGAAAGGAAACCATTTAAAGCTCTCTTCCAGGTAATCAGGGAACTAATTAATGGTAAGATGTGCAATTTTTAGAGAATTGAGCAAAACTGGAAATTTTAATCTAGCAAATTGTTGAAAAAGGAGTGTAGGAAGTTGAGGTAAACTTTTAAGTTCTAACTTAGGTAGAGGATGAAACTATTGTCAGGAGGAACCAGGGGTTATGAAAAAAAATACATTTTACTTTATTTCAAGTGGAACCAGGTGAAGATGCTAGAGAATGGAACTGGAGATTCAGAGACTAAGATATTGACTTAAGAGTCTTTACTAGAAAAAATAATGTCTTTAGGAGGATAGGACTCAGGAAAATGAAGACATAGAAGAAGAAATGAGGGCTGAGATGTGGATGTCTTTAAGTATCATCTGCTGTGGGATAATGCTTTTATACACTGGTTTAATAAAATGCTGGTTGGCCAGTACCAGGCAGGAAGTATAGGCAGGAGAAGCAGACAAGGAGAATTCTGGGAAGAGGAAGGCTGAGTCAGGAGATGCCATCCCGCCATCCAGGGAGCAGCATGTAATGGCACACAGGCAAAGCCATGAAAAACATGGTGACATATAGATGAACAGAAATGGGCTGAGTTTAAGTGTAAGAGCTAGTCAGTAGTAAGCCCGAGCTAATGGCCAAGGAGTTTTAATTAATATAAGCCTCTGTGTGTTTACTTGGGTCTGAGCAGCTGCAGTCTAGGCAGGACACAGAAAAACTTTCAGCTACAATCAATAATATCAATAATGAAGGACAAAGAAGGAGAAGGAGGAAGAGGAGGAGAGGGAGGAGGAGAAAAAAGAAGGAGGAGGGGAGAAGAAGGAGAAGAGCCTAGATTCTGGCCCTCAGCTGGTATGACCTTAGTAACCAACATTGGCAAACAAAAGCTCCAATAAGATGAACACTTAAAAAAAACTGAGAAGTAAATACATGGTAAACAATATTTATGTATGAAGGTAATGCCTCACAGATATGCTACTATTGTTAAAACTCATTGACATCTTTCTCCTCCAGATAGACTCCAAGGACTGTTCATAACTGGTAGCCTTTGTATTAGGATTATCATTCTATAATTTACTGTCCTAAATGTCATTATGATTAAAATATATTATCTTGCAGCTTCCTTGGTCCTAAATATATTGTATAAACCTCTAATGCCTTCAGAATTCAATTTACCTTTAAAGAGTCCAACTCCACCTTCTATCACTGGATGCCCTGCCTTCCCACAGCCATACAGAGCTATCAGCTCAGAGCCCCACTCTTGTTTGGGAGACAATGTCTAGACAGGCTTTTCTTTGGCTGGCTAATGCCCTTTGGTTGTAATACACTGCAATATCCTTCGAGTGATGGTTTCTGCTCCCTTAAGGGAATCTATGCTCCCTCGAGGTTGTTGGTCTTCTTGATTACCATCTGTGGCTATTACACTATACCTTCACTAAGAAGGCACGACGGCACTTGTTCACTTGAGTCTCTCTCAGAAATCCTTCTAAGAGTAGAGAAGGAGTTTGAGTTATGGTTTTCCTCTAGTCGCTGTCTTAGATGAGCAATAAGTGACTCAGAGATGGACTCAGATGCTTGAGAAGGATGATAGAGATGAGCAAATGGGACAGAAAGGAGGAAAGAAGTTATTAATGTGGCTTTAGACTCAGAGTCAGCATAAACTGGTGGTTTTCTTCACTCATGAATTTAGTTAACTTATTTGTTAACTTATAATGCTTATATCATACTAAATTTCTTCTATGATCATTTTCCTCTTAGAATGGATTTTTAAAGAAATCTAGCTTTTATTCTGATGATTTATCTTCCTGGATAAACCAAGTACATAACTGTATTCTGTAGCTGCCAGAACCTTTGTGTCTAAATAAAACATATTAACTGTTGAGCATTTCTTCTTACAAGGTGACTGAGTTAAGTTTAAAGTCATGTAGACTTTAACTTTAAACTTAACTAAGTGATCTTACTTCAGTCATCTAGCTTTGCTCTGATGAGTGTGGTGATACTTTATTTGTGATGAAATGTGATATTTTATTTATATGTTAATAAATAAAGTTGCCTGGAGATCAGAGGTCAAATAGCCGTTAGGCAGAAGTCTGGTGGTGGTAGTACACACCCTTAATCCAATCACATGACAGAGAGAGTCTCTGTGTGGTCAAAGACATAGCAAGTGTGGTGACACACGACTTTAATCCCAGTACCAACCATAGAGACCTGGAGGTCTGTACAGACAGGCAGTGATGAGGAAGTCATGTGGCTGGGCTTAGAGTCAATGAGAAGGCAGAACAGAAAGGCAATAAAAACAAAAGTCAGGCAGGAAGAAACCCTCTCTCTGGAGAAGCTACTGCTGGTGGTAAGCTAAGGCTAGTTGTGGCTATTGCTCTGATCTTTTTGGCTATTTCCTCTGTATTTGGCTCTGTGTTTCTTATTTACTAAGACTGTTTAGAAATTCATCTACAGATGAGTGAAGATGAACAGACAGCAAAGAAACTGCTGTGAGCTTTACAGAGATGGGGTTTGGTGCAGGTTTCAGATTGGGGTATGACTTGCAGTATTGTCTGCCTTGATTTAAGGATGTCAAGTTACTTGAGACATTTGTCCCTGCCAGTGCAGTAGAGGTCGGTATTCAGTGTGTAGTTCTGTGAACAGTGTAGTCAGACTTTGAGATCTGAAGCTGGTCTTGAGCAACAGGAATGAAATTTATTTACTGCTGGGTCCCCAAAGCCTGACTGTACTATAGCAATCAATGGAGTTCAGCAGGCATCATGATGCTTTCAGTTTTAATTGGGAGTATGACCTGGAAAAAAAATTAACACTGGGAGTTTCCAAAACAAGAGGGTGCTTTCTCACCCTTTGACAAAGTGACAGATTTTAAGAGTCTCTTCCTGACTATGATCAATCTCTCCATTTACAGTGTTTCCATTTAACCCACCTCATTGAAACAAATGACTCCTTTACCATATTGCCTCTCATTCTTTACAAAAGAGTTAAGTTTCACTTAGCAGAACATTCATCAATGTGTAAGAAAATGTACACAAATACAAATAAAACTGGAAAAGCCAACACCTTGCACAGTTTTCCCTTTATGTGTGCTCAATTTTCTTCCATTGGAAGTAGAACTACGTATGCAGGTGGCTGCTAAACTTTGCCAGCTGCTCCACCACAATCTAGCTTTTGAAACATTACCCTGAAAAAAAAAGGATGGAGACTGGAAAAATAAAGACATGGGTATGGAATAAGATGATATTGAACCAGTTCTCCAGGTAGGACGGTAGAGGGGGAGAGCAATTTCAGATCATAAACAGTAATCAGTATTTCCATTCAGCTGGCCCACAGTGAATTTTTTTCTGTGCAAAATTTTCTGAGAAAATGCAGTGGAATAAGAGGACAGACATACCTGCTTTGTGTCAAAGCGGAGCATGTGTGACCCTAAAGTGGGAAGACATTGTTTAGGACTATATATCCTTAAGAAAAAATATTGCATCAATAGTGGTGCCAGGGTCTTTGCTTACTTTGCTTACCAACTATGTGAACTAGACGTGCACTCACGCCGTCCTGTGTCAAGTGTCAACAGTGCCATACAATGCATATCTGCACCTTCACTAGCTTCCTTTTGCTCATATTTCAACGTACTAACTTATTGTTAAAGATCTGACCCAAGTACCAATATAATTATCATATCACCCATATTGTAGCATTGGAAAAAATTTCTAGCAGGGGAAGATGTCCACTTAAACTGAGATAAAGAAAATTTAAAATTCAGGACAAGAAAGAGAAGAGAGTCACACATCCACTCTCATGAAGGCTGCAGCTCTCTCTCCATAACATAAACATTTTTCCTTTAAACAAATTACGGATGGTTCCAAGAATACACTCTTAATATGCTTAATGCTAGCTTTCATTCTGTTCAGACTTAGAAAGAAAAAAAAAACAGGGATAGAGGGGAAAGAAAGAGGACAAAGAATCCAAGACAATGAAAGAGGGAGAGAGGAAATAAGTGAGTGAATGCAACAAAGACCTATAGACCAAGTTAGGGCCTTGAAAAGTGCAGGACAGAGAAAATGTAACTTTAAAAGAAACTCTAGAGTTGGGGAGGAAGCTCAGAAGGGCAAGTGCCTGCCACACAGTGTGGGGACCTGACTCAGGTCCACAGCATCCACATCAAAGTCCTGGGTGGCAGCCTGGGACAGGGATAGGCAGATGGCTAGAATTCATTGGCCAACCAGCCTTGCTTAATTAGTGAACTCCAGGTTTAGTGAGAGACTGTGTCTCAAAAAAATGAGGTGAGAACTGTCCACTTCTGGCACACACACACACACACACACACACACACACACACACACACACACCATTAATAACACAGAATTCAGGTTCTGTGTAGCCTTAAACTTTGCCACACAGTCTGAGAGAGATTGCAGGTGGCTATCATGATATACAGTGGAGTAAGCGCAATGTACAACCAAGGCATTTATGGTCTCTCAGAAGTATTCTGAACAGTTCATAGAAGAGCCACAGTTGCCTCTGCCCTTAGGGACTATGACTCTATGTTGCTGGGGGCACTGATGTTAAGACACTATTCAAGGGCTTCATTATAAACTCGGGATCTTCCCTGAGAAAGCCACCCAATTTCTTTGACCACCTTTATACACTAATTCCCAAGAGCATCTCATATCCCCATGCATTAGACGTGGCTTTCTATGTCCTCAATGAGGCTTAATGAAACTATTTTCTTGCTAAGTATGGATGTTAGTAACCAAAACACTGCAAGTTGAAACATCAGTCATGGGCTCTCAGAACATTATGTGGCTAACACTGTGATGGAGTTGAGGCACTGCCCATATTTCCTGAAGTAATGACACTCCATCTTAAAGGCCCACTCTGTTATGTCACATTTGTATGTGTATCCCATAATGTGACTGTATTAGCCTCAAATTGTTTAGTCATAAATCATCATCAAAGAAATATGCTTATTTTTATTTTTAGTATTCATGACTTGCATGATCCTAGTACAACATATATTTAGTGCTGCAGAGCAATGAATCCATACCTTGGAGAGAAATAGCTTTATAGATCATTACAACCAATGTTGCTTTAACAGTTAATCACATTTTCACTAATAATATGGCAGAAGTCCTTTTACCTGAAGAGTGAAAAATGAATGACTTTTGTGCTTGCACTAAAAAGTCCTCTATTTGACCTCTACCAGGGCAGAGGGAAATCCAGTATAATTGCTGCTTTCCCTACAGCACCATCAATACTTTCATTCAGCCAACAGACTGCTTTCAGTTAGGGCTTGGCCAGTCCCTTCACTCCAAGAAGAGAAAAATTCCCCAGGCTCTGCTGTAACTTTGAACCCAGGGTCACACAGTGACGTCTCAGTGAGCCCCGAGTCTCCCAGAGAATACCTCAGATAGCTGGCCCAACAAAGACAAATATTATGGCAGCAAAAAATAAATCTGCCATTTTTAACCTTTTCAGGGAAAGTAATCCACTTATTGGCTTTAGTTAAAGTGTCTTACCTTTCTTCCCCTTTCTGTTGTATCTGTGAGTAATTTCCCCAGTCACATTGTTTATAGGAAGTGAAGTTATTCGTAATCATGCCTTAAGAGTATGTACACAAACTGGACATCCTAAAAGACCACTATGTATTAAATTCCTGATTGTTTGACATAAATTCTCTCTCTCTCTTTCGGCCCGACAGGATTCTTCTCATTTATTTACGGATAGGTTAAGACCTTCGCCTTGTTTCTAGCTATGCTTCTAAGTGCTAACATATATTAAGTAAATGTGGAACCTCTTCTGCATAGGAAACAAATTAAGTTGGTTAAACATGGAGAAAGACTAAATGTAATCCATCTCTTGTCATGTTTATGGGATCTGAACTCATCTTACATGAATGTTCCAACTTGGTTGTTGAAGCAGATGGGTTGCTTATGATAAAACAGAACTACAGACACGGAACGTAATAATATAAATCATAAAGAAGATAAATAATGAAATTCTTTTAAAATAACTCTGGTTAAATATTTAGACAGCCAATTTTTAAGCTTACTTGCACACAAAAATAGTACTCACATATCTAAGGAAGCAAAGAATGGTACTCAACACTAATATAAATATAATCTAAATTTAGCCATTGAAAACTCAAGATATTTAAAAAATCTGGGTGCATTTTTAAATTATCAGTACTAAAATAGGGAACCTTCCCCTGAGTCGACATGAAAAGAGAGGGCATTTACTAATAACACTTTAACAAACATTCTTTATTCCAAATCCTTCAATACAGCTCCAGAATGAAGCAGAAAGGCTTTTCATTACCATGGATTCTACATGGTGAGGATACTCATCATAGCTCTTGGTGAACAACTTACTGCCTATGACCCTGTTGCTAACATTCACCAGTTTGTGACCTCACTCTACTTGTAGTTCACAACACGGTTTTACATTCCATTTCAAAAACTTCCAAGTCAACTCATTTCTTGATTGGAGGATCAAAAGAGAGTTTAGAGAAGTAACCTTACAAGGTCGTATGCTTGGATATGATGCAGCCAAGATTTGAATGACTGTTTGGACTCCTAGACTATGCAAATCATCTTAATCACGATACTCCAGATAATGTTTAAAGAAGGGTAGATATTTTAATTCAGGAAAATTTGGCATAGACTTTTTATGCACAAAAGCGTATGCCTAGGTCCTCAGGCTATGGTCTAAGATGGCTAGAAATCAAAGGGTAAGGGGGAAAGCTGGCAATGATGACAAGCCTAATAGTAACAGAAGGAGTCCTTGGCCCAATGATAGTGTACATGCATATAAATCTGCCCTGATTAGGGGGCTGCTGCATCCTCACTTTCAGCATGTACAGGTCAGGTGACTCTCAGATAAGAAGGTTTCATTTGATGCACCCTCACAGCCATCAGAGCCTGTTCCTGTTGGACATGCTGACGTCCTGTGCACCTCACTGTCACCTCCTGAGACATGACAGCATTCCCTCTATCAGCAACTTAATTTAATGTAGTTTTTATGATTTTCTGTGAAATGGCATCTTCCATCTCTCCTTCCTTCCCCTTCCTGCTGTATCCCATGTTCCCAAATAAGACACATGGTTAGGACAGACTGGGAGCTAAAGCTCAGCAAGTGGATAGAGGTGACTAACACTGTCAGGAGGCTGAGCCTGTGGAAAGGTACCTGCCTGGACCAGAAGAGGTAGAGGAAAATGGACTAAGAAGACCCATGTAACACTTCCCAGACGAAGCGAGCCCAATCTAAATCCTACCGAAGAGCAGATATTGGTCAGATAGGATTCAGAATGGTTGTATAAGTTGGGGTGAGATGGAAATCAATGTGTTGGTGTGAGTTTGTTTGGGGTGATGGGAGGAGGTAGTAAGAGTGAAGTCAGAGAGATTTTTAGAAGGGAAGAGAAATCTCTTTGTCAGGTAGCAAACCAAAAAAGGAACATAGTTGAAAATATTAAACTCTCACTTTGTGGGATTCTATGTGCAGAATATCGGTTGGATAACTTAGAATAATGAGAGGAAAGCCTGGCTTACAGGTCACTGAACCAAAAACAGGACTGGTAGATTAGTGATGTGTGGGCTGTTTCAATAGTATCAAACCATCTTTATCTCTATTGGGTCTCTGTCTGGTCCTAGAATGTTTTACTTAGTGGACTGTCCAGGAATCTAACATCTTGAGCATAATTTAAAATAGGATTTTAAGTTATTCTTTAAGAATTGAATACATATATACCATATAGTTTAGTCATATCCATCCCAGACACCCTCCCTCCAACTTCTATCAGAGATCCCATCATCATATCTCCCTTCCGACCTCATGCCCCCTTTTTTATATTTTTAAATTATCTACTGAGTTCAGTTAGTAATGCATGCATACACCTGGCATAGAGCCATCCACCGGAGCACAGACAACCTGCCAGGGCTTGTGGTTGTGGAGGAAACTGACTCTCCCTCTGCCAGAAGACTACAACTATCAATAGGTACTCAGCTAGAGGTGAGACTCAATGAGCGCCCCCCCCCATCCATGCTGGGAATTTAGCTGGCTTGATCTTGTGCGAGTCTTGTGTAGATGGCCTGCAGCTGCTGTGAGTTTATGAGTTCAATGGCCCTGTCGTGTCCAGAAGACACTCTTTGTCAGTAGTCCTCCTCAACTTCTGGCTTTATAATGTTTCTACTCTCTTCTGGGATGTTCCCTGAGGCTTGGTGCCATGCGTTGTAAGATCTCTGCCAGGGATCTCCAACTATTCAGGACAGAACTGGAAGGGTGCCTAGGATTCTTCACTGAGAAGAAGGTGCTTGGTTTATCTGCATGCTTGTGTATTTCTAATTGAAGATTTCATTTAAAATACAAAATTTAAATTCCAAGTCCTTTAGTTTTACTTATAATATATTAAATAGATTTTGTAATCCAAGGCAGTCACACAGAACATAGCAGGCATGATTTTCTTCAAATATACCTCCTCTTTGAAGTGCACATATATACTAAATCCTCCTCATTTAAATTTTTTTCTTATTTTTCAAGAGCTAAAGAATTTTAAATCAAATATTATCACTCGTTTAAATGTACAAACCAAGAAGGATGGCCAATTATTAAATTTTTATTATCCTGTAGTTAAACTAGTTAAAAATGTTTGGATGTGGACATTACTCATGAATACTACTTTCTTTTTAAATTGCTAATGGCCAAATTATTTATCACCATATTTACCTTGTATTATGTAAGATTAATCAATAGAATATAGCTAAACTGTCCAGATACCAAAATTAATAACATCCATTGAGTGACCAAATTGTCTAGTCCAGTTGAAAGAACACTCGTACTTCCATAGGTACTAAAATTGGTTTTCTGAGACATCTCTCTTACATCATCTCTCTAAGTTGGAAAATGATGGCACTTATTTATTGAACAATAAAAGTGATATTCTGTTCATTAATTTTTAACACGGTAGTAGGTTAGGTGTTTTGCCTCACAGACAAGCAAACAGACACAACTAATGGCTGAAAGAATCCTAAATATTGTCCTGTGCCATTAAATGTTTTTAAGAGAAGACATCAAAGTGACATAAGCCTGAGAAAGAAAATAAATGTAGAGCAAAAGCAAAATGTCCATAAAATCAAAGATAGATGTTTATACTCTCAGATTAGTCAGTGTTCTACATCTAAAGAAATCTTAGAAAACCAACACATAGGAATACCTCAAGAACTATGAAATCAGTTGTCTGCAACAAAAGTATCCATATTTCCCACAACAGTTTGCACAGCTCAGGCTGTGATCCAATTGACACAATGCTTCTAGAATCAGGATTCATAGAAGATGTGGTTTTCATTTCTGTTTCTCAAGAGAAAAATAGTCCTTTCTCTGCATGTGTGGGTGTGTCTGGCGCGGAGACTGCCCTGGTCTCAACACTCATCCTGCAAAGGGCAGAAGAACAGTCAAGGGCCTAGGGCCGTTCTCTAGTCTCTGCCGTGATCTCCTCTTCCTGTGCTTTAAAGTTTTCATTTTAAAGCTAAAATAAATGCTCGTATCCTGAAATATTTTGGAAACTAAAGAACTATTATTCTTCTAAGATTTTAGAACTATACAAAAGGTTTTTAATATTACATAAGATATCAAGAAAAGAGAGCCAAGCAGTGGTGGCACAGGCCTTTAATCCCAGCACTCCGGAGGCAGAGTCAGGTGGATCTCTGATTTCGAGGCCAGCCTGGTCTACAGAGCTAGATCTAGGACAGGCACCAAAACTACAGAGAAATCCTGCCTCAAAAAACAACAAAAAAAAAAAAACTGTGAATAAAAAAAAGATATCTAGAAAAGGGCAACAGATGAAAACCAGGCTTTCAATATTTTCACAAATCAATTTGAAAAAAAAAATGAATGATACATACTTAATGTAGATGTTATGGATGAAAACCTAGGGTATCCTAAAATTTTGGATGCTAATTACTCCTTAATAAAAGGTCTTAGAAATCAAAAGTCATAATTGGCTGGGTGTGGTGGCAACACTTTTAATCTTGACACTCTGGAGGCAGAGGCAGGCAGATTTTTGTGAGTCTAAGGCTAGCTCGTCCTTTATACTCTGCTTCAGGCTAGCCAAGGGTATATCATGAGACCTCGTCTCAAAAAACAAACACAAACAATCACCAAACACTCATCATTATGAATGCTTAAAAACTAATCAAAACTTTCAAGTTTACAGATTAAAGAAAAAACAAAATTCTTCAAATGGGACTACTTACTCCATGGACAATTCCCTTATCAAATCCTTTTCTCTTTTATATTTCTCTTTGCACTTGGAAAATGCATAAGATTTCAAAAACCATTCTCTGAAACACTGGTACTGTGACAGCAAATGATTTCCAAAAATCTTAAGTAAAACTGATTACAACTTCTATTGTTTAGTTGTTTGTACCTGCTTTTCCAAAGACGAAGACAATACAGGCAATGTGGTTGGTTTTTAGACAACTCAGTGTGACTTGGAGAGCCCGTGAGACTCTAAGATGGTTAACTCAGCATCTTCTCTACTATTAAAGATCAAATCTTCAGAAAAGTATCTTTATAACCACCACAACAACAGCAAGGGCTTTGTGTGAGAATGTAAGCATGCTTTTCCTTCTCAATGAGAGGCTTCTGGGAAGCCATGCTAGTCTGTGGTTCTGCACACTAACACCCTGAAGAGATTTTGAGTGGTTCTATGTTACTCTCAAAATCTACAGGGGTCCTAATGCCTAATGGTACCTCAAACATTCCACTATTATCTGTGGTCATTGAACTTCAGAATACAATATAACAATGCCTAAATAATAGAACGAAGGTGGTCAAATACTCCCTACTATTAAAATCTCAGAGGAGCAGACTTAGTCTCTGGTTACAATATTTTGCCATCGTTTTAGAGAAAACATGAAGTTAGCTGTGATTCAAGAAGACACCAGTCCACACGAATAGGTGCAAGGGTATAGTGGATATGGCTGAAATTTGGGCTACACTCTTGTCCCTATTTGTGTGGGCTGTTGTCATTTTGAGTCATAACAAAATACAGCCAGATCATTTCTGAAGGTTCCAGGCACGTACTCTCAACTTACATATCTATCTTTAGTAAGAATTATCACACACACTCTATTTGAAGAAGCCTTTTCTTTTCATCATTAGGTGAGAACACATTTAGAGTAACCTGCATAAACCTTGTAAAATGTATATTTATGATTTAGCTAAATAATCCTCACCCATACTTTCATTGTCACTAGTCCATTAGGATCAAACGAAGCCCTGAATACAGTGCTGAAAAGGAGGCTGCTCTGCTCAGAGGTCAAAACCCCAGCAAACCTGAGCTGCTGGCTGCAGTCTGTTTCCTTACAGCGCTCAGGGCTGTTACTCTGAGAAGTTAAAACTGACTTCTGTGGCAAGTAGGGCATGGTTAAAACAAAAATCTGCATATAGACTATGTGTTTTCTTTATGAGGTTATTCCTAGTGTGGACTGGCTTTAGAGGAGTTTAAGAAACAGCATGTAATTTTGTCAGGAGAAGAGGTTGAAGCCTGAGAAGCCACAGCTGGGAGACAGACAGGTGAAAAACAGGAAAACAAACTAGCAAGCCCTAAGCTCACAATTGTTTCTCATCTAGCCGTGAGGTAACTTTTACTAATGCCAATTAATTCTTTGCTTGGGCCTGTGTGACTTCATAACCTTCTACTTAGAAGAAATCAATTGTATGAGTTCAGCTAAGAATGAACCTCCACAATAGATGTTTCCACTCTTGCCTTTACTTTGCTCTGATAGCCCTTAAGGTGGTCTGAAGTAAAAGCTAAAGATGCATTGTAGCCTGAGGGATGATTGAATGAAAAAAAATGGGGGATGGGAGCAGAACCTCCTTGGATAGACCAATTTCCCACCACTGTGAGCCACAGCAATTGATTGATGAATCCTCTCTCTGTCAAGAGGCAGCCTTCAGATTTCATCACATAAATACTCATTCAACTCAAATTCTGCTTGACAAGCCTCAGACAGCTTTGTTCTGTCACAGATATCATTGGAAGGAAAATGCACCATTAATCATCCTTAATTAACTTTACCATAGTCTGCTGAGACCAATGTGCTATCTGGCTAAGCCCCTGACTTAACAAGGACTCTGTAATTATCAAATAGAAGCATATTTTCCAGTTCCCTCATTCCTACTGTTAGTAACTATAGGAATCCAGCATGAATGGAGTCCATAGGACATTGTGCCCACTGATTGTATCAGATAGCTTTTCAGTGGGTACATTCTTCTCTATCAAAAACATCACTTTAAATAACTGGCCTGCATGAGATGGCATTTTATATTTATACCTCCCTTGATGTTCATGAGTTATATTATTTCCTTCCCAATTCTCAGATATCATGTGTCTTGAGATATCATTTTTAAGGAGAAGAAAGAAAACATTAAAACAACTAAAATAAAGTCTTAGTTTGAAACACAGCATTATTTGAAGCACAAAGTAGATGTTAATGGGTTGGAAAATGTATATGCACTCACATGTGTGCAAGAAAATATACATGCACTCACATGTGTGCAAGCACATACACGCTCATCACATGGTAAAATGATTTGCAATTTTGAGGAAGCATCAACAGACGGCAGAATTGTTTTGATTTTTGCTTAGCACCAGTATTATTCATTTGTCTCTTTCAAATCTATCTATTGTGAAAGTTTGATAACCAGCACTGTAATTCAGTGGTAATAACGAGCAACCCAAACATAAGATGTGTTCACACTTTAAATAAAAGTAAAGTACAAATATGTGAATTAATGACAACGGTGTAAAGGCCAACACATCCCACTTGACTACAAGTGAGGTCTGCGGGTTCCCAGAAAGGCTTCTAGCTGCTTTGCATATTAGCAACTGTCTAATAAAAAAAATACACTGACAATGTGTTACTATTTTAATTTTTATGTTCCTCAACCCAGTTGGTCCATTTCAGGATTACGAGAAATTTAAATCTACATCATAGAATCCTCTGCTGACATTGGTTTTTCTGTGAATTACCAGGAAAGTGAGCTTTCATCACGAGGAGGGCGAACAAGAGTACTTTCTGTGTGGAAAAGAAGATAATTCAGAGTTTTTATTTGGGAGCTACAAGTTAAGGATTTCTTAGAATGACTAATCCCTTGGTAAATGTTCTGGCATGGCATGACATGGCAGACATGGTATTTTGCCCCTTCCCAAAGAGAAATAACAATACAATATTACAACAGAAGTTCAATCTGTCATTCATAATATGCAGTATTCATTTGATAGGTTCTGGAATTGGAGGGAAAGAGGGCCAGTGGCAAAGCCTACTTGGTGGTTCATTTTACTAAAATAAGTGCTAAGTTGTGGTTCTATGAAAATTATATAAAGGACATGTTTTTACATAAATCCTAAAACATAGACTTTATTCACCAAGATTAAACTAGATTTTGAAAAATATATGTAAATGCTAAAGCATGGAACTTGATTTTTTAAACTATACATAGGACTTAAGACTCCTAACAATAAAGTATGTCAAGTTCAAAATGATACAGATCCTTATCATTAAGATATCTTTAGGTCTCATATTTATATGGTTTAATTTTGAGGGAAAACTATATATAAAGTAAAATATTTATATGAAGTTTATGTTGCATTGCCCTTCTGTCCAATAAGTAGAAGAAATTTTACTCTGGTATACTTGTATTTTAAAATCTTATTACCTTTAAATCTATTTTCACTTCTCCTTTTTAAAAAATACTTCTTTCCTTTGCATTGGTTTCCATAACGTCTTCCATGAAGTTGTGACTTCTTTATATTTCTTCTTCTCATTTAATTCTGAGTATCTCTTCCCCTGTCTATTTTTTCCCAGTGTACCATGACCTTATTCCTTAGTGTATCTTACCATTCTTTTTCTATCATTTCTTCTTCCTTCCTTCCTTCCTTCCTTCCTGCCTACATGCCTTCCTGCTTCTTTCCTTTCCCACTCTCTTCCTTGCTTGCTTCCTCTTTCCTACTTTAATCTACTTCCCAATCATTCTTCTTCTCATGATATGTTCAAATCAAGCACCAACTTACTGTACTGTGCAACAGGAAGAGAAAATCATATATAGTGGGTCTGGACAATGCAATAGAAGAGGCAGGTATGAAATGCAGAATCATAACACAGTACAACAAAAGACACAATAGACATGTATTGAGCATGCTATAGTGACAAATTATTGGTCTGTAATTTAGCTTAAAAAGCATGGATAAGAGAGTCCTTCTTGTGAGGCAGCAATTGAATAGGGGGTCCATTGAATAAATAAGAATTTTCTAACTAAAGAATGTGGAAAGGGATGGGATACAAAAAGTAGAGATAAGTTCATGTAATCACCCATTCATTGAACACTTACTGATTGTGTGCTTGGGTCCCATACTCCTACCACACCACCTGTACTGACCATTCACTTGTTGATTACAACTTTGTTATCTAGGAACACTTGAGCACACTTGTGAAATACAAAAGAGAAATATCTGTACTAGAAATTAATTTTGGAAGCAATGACAAACAAAATCAGATAGTACTAACTGGGAGGTCAATAGCTCTCTTCTTTCCCTTCTGTTTCCATCCTAGTCAGACCTGAGCGGATTGCCAGTGAGTGCACCCTCTTTATTTGAAGAGCAACGATGGAGCTTGGAAAGAATGATAGCAGGAGAAGAAAGAAGAGAATGCACCTTTCTTCTTTCTGGTAGCAAATCATTGTGATGTGTTTAGACATTCGTCCTTAAATACTATGTGCTTGACACACACAACACATAATCAGGGCCAGTTCTGGAAGGAGAACATGACAGTTTTTCTATTAGGAGACCCATAGGGTCTTACCAAGATAGGATTTGATTAGTGGTCATTTCATGAACATGTACGATCTATGTTCATCTTTTCAACAGTCAGCTGGAGAGCTACAGAAAAATGTATGCTCTGAATATCTGAGTGAAACATGTTGATAAAATCAAGTTAGGAAATATACAGACTTACTTATTTTATTAAAAATATTTAATATCAAGTAATTGTCACTAACTATTTTTGTTTTAATGAATTGAATGGAGCCACATAGATTCCACAAAAGATCGATTAAGATTTGTAAGGAAGGGTTGTGAATGTCCTTCCACATTTCAAAGGTCACAATCCACATTAATTATGTTTAACGAATGTCTCATTTAACCACATGCAAACTTAAATCAGTTTGGGTCTGACTGATTCAAAGCTATTTGCTGGTCCCCTGCCCTGCTGCAGTAATTGCTTAGGACGGACTCTGCACGGGTCAAAAGAATGGACTCTGTTCATATTGTTTCTGCTAATAACAGTTCTTATATAAAAAATTGAGAATTGATGTTTCAAAGCCACTTTTCCTTGCTGCAATCATATGTAATTTTAAATTATATGAGAGATGTATCCAAATTTACTTTTAATTTAATTATAATTTAGTAACAGAAATAATAACAGAAGACACAGTAGGAAGGTTTGTCAAAAAAAAAAAAAAGGATGAAGAAAAGCATGGGGTACTTGGCAGTTAACAGAGTTTTAATGAAGCAACTGGATGTGGGCATTTTGAAGGCAAAAGATATAAGGGACACAATGCCAAGCAAGGGAGAAGAGAAAACTATCTTACCTGAAGTTCACATGATGAGTGAGTATTTTAGCAACTAGCTCTCAGGACTTGAACCATTATCCTAATGATAGAAACTTTTGCTACACAGGAGTCTTCCCTGCAACACTGAGGGCCTTTTGCTAGAACCTAGACCTCTTGTTGAAAATAACATTTTGAAACATTCCTTTGTTCCACTCATAGGCAAGGTCCTCCACATACCATATGTGGGGCTTATTTATTGCAGAGCATCTAAGTTGTGTATAAAGTCTCTCGTCTTTGCTATCTTTGGTCAGCTGGTGATTTCTCCTCCAGACTCCCTTGCCCAACCTTCCACTCCCACAAGCTGTCTCAACTCTCATCACTCTGCAATATACATTTACCCCTTGGCCTGTAGATAAAGAAATCTTGATTGAATATGTACATCTGCTCAAAGTTTATTCAGTTGCATGTGCATCTTTCAAGCATGATCTACAACAGTTTTATCTCCCACACCTTAGGTGACATGGAACAAATTTACTTAATGTGCTTTGCTGTGACCAAATGCTGATATTATTCAATATGTGCATTTCACTGTGACTATTCAACTGTCATTTTTAGCAAGATATGTGTATGTGCAGGCTGAATAAAATACAAAAAAAGCAACAACAACAATTAAAAAAAACTCTCTGCAATGGCAACCAATCCCTAATTTGGTTATTTTCATAACTGCTCTCAATATCATATTAACTGAGACAAAATAACATGAAAGTAAAGAGTTGTATTAATGTTCATATCACAGAAAGTTAGATTCCTCCTAGAGTAAAGGACTTTTAGGTAACTAATTCTAAACTCTGCACAGCCTAAACCGAGAGTCGGATGAGGCCCGTGATGAAGAAGACAGCTCTGTAGCAGAGTTTGACAAAAAGACCCATTCAATATCTCCTTGCACATTTCCACAATAACTATTTCATAGTACATTATTCACCAACCTTTGGATCTGTACCTCATGTTCATTACGTTTAAACCTGGATGAGGTCCACTTTTTCCTGTTTCAAAACACCAGTTTAGCCACATAATCCTGCATTTCCAATCCTACTTGACGATGTATAAACTTTATGTATGGGAAAAGAAAGACATTTCATAGATAATCTTTCTAGCTTCGGTACTCAGCACATTCTTATTTTCTCCTAAATCTGAAACCAAATGTTTGGTTTCCTAATATTTTTCCTACCTACTGGATCTTTCTTTCCTTCTTGGATGTGGCTGCTCTCAGCCTGGCTTTTGTGTATTCTCCCCAGAAAGAGTTGTTTATTTATATTGGCAGTCCTTTCTGTGGCTCCCTGTAGATGTTCTTCCCAGTGGCATGTGGGACTCCTAAGCTTTTATTGTTGACAAGTGGTAGGTGGGATCCAAGCTTTTGTGGTTAAATTGTTTATTGATAATTACCTGTTAATTACCCTACTGCCTGACTCCTGTAATTTACTATAACCATTACATTCCTTTTTTTGAAAACTCTGTGTGCGCGTGCTCTCTCTCTCTCTCTCTCTCTCTCTCTCTCTCTCTCTCTCTCTCTCTCTTTCTCTCTCTCTCTCTCGCTTACTCTCTCTCTCACACACACACAAACACAAAAAGTAAGCACAAAAGTATACTTCCATACTACGTTAAAATGGTTGATTTTTTTTAATTAAAACCATTTATAGTTAGAATATTTCCTCTTCATCTAATATCTGGATTGAGGAAAAAGCAAGCCAGTGTTGTAGTTAGACGTATGCTTCGCAATTGATTTATACCTGCTGAATATAATTTTGGATGGCAATCAACAAATTAGGTGTCATATAGTATTCTTGGCTTATTACTGTTTATTTTACTATAGAACACTTACTTTTATCATGTTGGGCAGCAATTCTGTGCTAAGTCAAAGGCTTGAGACAAAATAGATGAAATTCCATATTATTTGTTAAAATGAGAAGCTTTTTTATGGTGAGATTCCAGTAGCCAAATTCCATTGTAATGCAGTCACAGAGGGCTGCATCTTTAAGAGACAGTTATCACGCCTACAGTCTAAACAGAACTGAATAAGACTATCTCAGTGTCCAGGGCATGTATAATTGGATGCCTCAGTTTCCACACTTTTCGAGAAATTCTGCCTAATCTTTGTTCCAGAAAGCTCTTTCAGTACTAAGAACATCTGGTAAAATATCTCACCGTTAGTAAAATGTATGGTTAACAATTAAGTCCAACTTTATAGGAATCAGAGCTAGCTCTGCCAAGTAAGGAGATGGATTTATTGGGTGTATATTGTAGAAATGTACTGCACAATGAACTGCAAAGAACGATCAAATACAGTTCTAAAATCACAAATCAAGAAGCCTGTGGCTACACAGTCATCATGCTGCCATTTTCCACTAGCCTCCTCTTGTTTCCCACCTGTACCTATTTCTCCAGGCATTTTTACATGTGCTAGAGGGAAGCAAGGTCAAGGTGAACTCCTGAAGTGGGTCAGTAGCACTGATTCAAGTTAAACTTCAGAGCAGTTGCTTATGCTGCCCACGCAACTTCAGCCTTACTCAGAAGCATCACTGTGGTAACAGAAAGGCTTGGGGTGCCCGAAGCTGGTAGACCTACTCACATCTTCCCTGAGATTCCCCATGCTAAATGCAGTCCCTCAAAAATATATCATTCTAAAGCCACAGTGGAAAGAAAGAACACAGCATTTAAAGTTCAAATGGCTGCAGTGAACTGTAGTTTTGACACTTAGAAGATGAATAAACATGGGTAAGTCATTTAATCTCTCTGAACTTCTATCATTAAAAAAAGCCTGGGATAAAAAAAATCATAATATTGATCCATCCATGTATTGACATTCTTCCCATGTCAACAATATAACAACATGTATGAGATAATGTTTATACGTGGAAAGCGTTGCATGATGACAATAATCACTATTAATCCAAAAAGTAATAAACACCCATTTAGATAAAGATTAAAAGAGCTTTGCTAGATGTAGTGAATAAATAGAAAGTCAAAGCTATTTAAATATCTAAGGAAGAGTGTCAATGCCCACACATTATAGCATTTCAACAAATATTTTTCCTAGGGGAAGATTAAAGTCAGGAAGGGAAATGGAGTAGCCTCAGCCGCTGTCAATGCACTCCTGGTATTTTGCTTGGGAGAATGAGCCTTGTCAAATGGAAAGACTGAAATGAATATGTTTCTCAGCTGCTTAGCAGACACCTTTTCCAATAAAAGCTAAACATTTCAACCAACCTCATTTCCATGGGAATATTTGCACTCCCAAATAGATGATCAGAATATTAAGGGAAATGGGTTGATCTTGGCCTTGGAATTATATGGCTTAGGTGTAAATTTATTCTTAATCTTCCACGATTACGTTTTAACATTCCTAGCTGAAATTTGGTTGAGATATCAAATTGTTCAAAGGGAAGTTTATACCACAGTCCAATAGCCACTACTGGGAGAAGACGGAAACCCCAAGCCACAGCCAAGACCATCCATTGGGCTTTTCCCCATGAAGGATACCACGGCAGACTTAACATTGTTACAGACAAATTGCTACCATTACCAAGCCAGATAATTGTGTTTTTATGCTTTTAAAATAGTTTGAGTAACTCTTTAGAACTCCAGAACTGGAAAGGAACTGCATCTTGATAAACCTACATTTATAGAATTTTGTTCTATGCCACTTGTTCGTTTCCTGGTTGAAACAATAGTCCCATTGCCAGCTGTATACCAGCCACTCTGAGACCAGGTCCAGGGCTATGATTCAGCCAAGCTCTGCAGATGTTACACAGCTCTCCCCCCCAGTAGTTTATCATCATTGTTTTTGTATAATCAGAAATGGAATTATTTATATGCTCCTGCTTTTTCTGCAAGAAAATTCACAAGGTGAATGTCTCTCTTACTCTATAATAGATCAAATGTAAACAATGCAAGAGTATTCAGATTCATTATGTGACTACCTTAAAGATCAATATTTAAAATGAATACATACTGTGCTAATTTAAGCATAAAACATATCCCAGATTTTTCTCAGAAGAAATTTATGATGGCTGGAGACATTTTTATATGCTATTTCTATTTCCTAGTAATACTTTTTATCAAGTAGAAAGAAAAAAAGAGTTACAAGTTCAATGTTAGCCTCATTTAAAAAATTCCATCTAAAACTGTAACCTCAATGAAGAATATATTAAGCTATTAAATGGGGGATTAAAATCACATGGAGCATGACCCTGCCCTGTGTTCTACATGTTAGACAACAATGTGGGAATCTGCAGACTCAAGACACAACATACTGATATCATAGCAGTTGCCTGAGTTTTCCTCGGCAATTCTGGAGTCCGTGGCTTACATCACTCCCTCTCTTTATTTAGGCCTCATTGAGGAGCTCTAAAATAGAATCCTGTTGACAAGAATCTGAGGTCCTTCAGACCTAATATCACGTCAAGCTGCCGGGCTGAGACCTTACATGCCAAGTCTCAGCCTGCGATGAATTTTATAAGTGAGTTATAAACCCCTCAAAAACAGGGTTTATAATGGAAATGCTGACAGACTGTTAACTATCAAGTTTCTAGTGGGTTCCTGTATAATATACTGTATTTCTTCCCCTTGAAGATATTAATTTACTTTTTGAAACGTTCATTGCTAAGATTAAGCGTAGGTTCTGAAATGTGTTCATAGGCAATTTATGCATGAGTAGAAATGGACTCTCCTCCAGATGTACAAAATACTAATTTGAAAATGATTTATAGGCCACACCGTGTTGCACATTCCATTCCCTTCTGGAAAGTTCAGACAAGGTTTTTCTCTGACACAACACCATGATCCTCTATAGATTATAAATACAACACATTAGCTGCAATTGTTAAGTTCTCAAGACATCAACTACAGAATGTTCCAGAGTAGACAAGGAAAGCTTCCAAGACCAAAGAGATAGGGGTTACTTTAAAATTAGTTAGATTTAGGAAGGGAGACCTCACTTTACAATAGATTCTTACCGTCTTAAGGGAGAGAGGTGTCCACTCCCATGGAGAAGAGTTTCTAGAACTCTCTACAAAGGTTCACACCTCTTATGTGCACAGTAATTACTTATGATCTCCTATAGTTTAAGTTATCTCTAGATGACCTCCTCCAACAGCTAATGCAATGGAAATGATATCTAAATAGCTGTGCTATTTATTGTATTGTTTGGGAAATAAATACAAGAAATCATCTTCACATACATAGTACAGATATAATATTTTCCCAAATATTTTCAACATCCATTTTGTTGAGTGCATGGATGTAGAACCCCAGAAATGAAAGCCTGTCTGTATGTTGATACTGTAGGCCGTGGAATGATTTTTTTCACACAATATGAATGAGGAACATAAGTTTAATACTAGGTATCAATAGCAGTACTTGGAAATTTGCTTCAGAAGAAGAACTTCTTTTTAAAAAATAGAAATTTTAAAAATGTTAACTGGGAGGTCTGGAAAGATGGCTCAGTGGTTGAGAGCACTGACTGCTCTTCCAGAGGTTCCAGTTTCAATTCCCAGAACCTACATGGTGGCTCACACCTGTCTGCATCTCCAATTCCAGGGCTTCTGATACCCTCATACAGACATACATGCAGGCAAGATGTCAATGAACTTAAAATAAAAATAAAATGCACATTTTTAAAAGAATGAAAAATGTTAACTATATGCTATAATTCTAAGGCCCGAAAGAAGATGATAGATAATATCTATAGATAGATAAATAGAAGATAGATAGTATCTATAGATGATAGCTAGATAGATGACAGAATTACGTTTACTTATCTACATAAATGCTCTTGGACAGGATGCTATAACATCAGAGCAACAGAAAAGTTACCAACACAACCACTCTACCAGCATATAATCCTACAATACTCTCTATATGGGGAAAGTTCCCCTGGGAGACAAAAATAGTTATTGAAAAACCCAACTGAAGATTCTCTCTGGAAAAATCAGGAAGGATGATTTCTCTTACCTCCCTGCTGTCTCATTCCTCAACTCCCCCAACTGTTTGGAAGCACAAGAAGAGCCTCATTGGACTGGGTGTGCAGTGATTTCTTTTTCTTTTAATGCTTGGAAAAACTTTGCCTCTAAAGCACAGGTTCTCAAACTTTGGCTTCACTCAAGAACCACCTACAGAGGATTAAAACCTCCTGAAGTCCAGACCATGCCTTAGATTTATCTAATCAGAATTTCTGAATGTGCAGGACTAAAGATAGTGACTTACAGCTTTATAGTATCAGAATGGTAATGTTGAATATATTACGGATTATAAAATGTATAATAGCAAATGGTTTTCAGAGCCATTTAACTCTATTTCTATATAAAGAACTTGATGATATGGAGGAAAACTGAAAAGACCTTGAAGCATAGGGATTTTTGTTTGAAACAAAGGAGTTGGGAGATGATCCATAGCTACTCATCAGTGAGGAAGAAGGGCCTTCTTAAAATAGCTGAGAAGTAAACAGGGAGTGCACAAGTGACCAGGAGGCAGCTGGGAAGGTGCAGCACCTCTGAAGGATGTCACAAGATGGATAGGAGTTGTAAGTTAAGAATAGTCAGTGTGCTTCCTGGAGAGGCGTTCCATATCCTCAGGAGGAAAACACTATCTTAGAATATCCCATCTGGATACACAGAGGGCGGAAGTCACAGTGACTGTAAAAGTCGACACTAGCCAGGGGACCAACTATAATTAATACCCAGTGAAATCACAAAAGCAGCAGCTGATGACATAAGAACTATTATTAAACATACATAAACTTTGTGAATAAGCAGAAAAAGCACATTTACTCTTTCAGAATTGTACCTATCCAGATAGAAGACTTAATTTTCTTATGAAAAAGCTCCTCCCAAACTATCCAAATTCAAATGTAAATACCTACATATGTGTGCATTAGATACATGGCTAAGCAGCTAGAAAGATGATGGCGAGGGGAGTGATCCTTCTCTACTTTCTCAAAGACTTCCAAAACCATCAGTGCTCATGATTCCCATGTTCTTATCATTATTCCTGGCTTGACCCCCAAGTTCCAGACCTTTCCATCTGTCTGAGTGATCTCGCCATGGACTGTTTGATCGCTACCTTCCATTTTGTTTCTTCAATATGAGGTCTTTGAAGTCTCCTTCCTACCCACTCTTTACCAACACATCTCTTCTCACTCACCTCTCACAGCCAAAGAGCTCCATCCATCATCCACTTTCCCAAGCCAATAACCTGGGAATGATCCTCAGCTGGACCTTTTCTATCTGCTTCCACTCCATCAGAAAGGGTTTCAAGGGTTCTTTATTGGGATCATACCTAGAACCGGTCTGTCTATGCCAGGAGACTCCTGACACTGAGAACCGTATAGGCACCAGCTTCTATATAAAGTCCACCCACTGTTTCTCTTTGCAGCAGCCCAAACTGTCTTTAGAAAACATAAGCCAGATCACACACTGCTCTTATGTCTTTCTACTTTGGGTAGAAATAAATGCATACTTTAGGCTGTGCCCATAGGGTGGAGATCCAAGCTAACTGTCATTCAGTAAGTAAAATCACCACACACTGGTCACCAGTTTGCATTGGCTACATCCACTTTGTGATTGTCATTCCAACAGTCTGATCCCCCACAGACTTCACTGTTCCATGCCCCCCACCCCACAGGTTATTACTCTAGGCCCTTTCTTAATACTCCCCAACTATGACAGGCTTCTTGCCTCACGGCATTTGTATGTACTATCACCTTTCCCTTAGAATGTTCCCCTTTCTGATTTTGACGTCACCAATGCCTTCTGTTACTCAGAATTCAATAAAATATATTTTTTTCCAGAGAACCTTCTTGTGCTTGCTAGTATTTTTGTCAACTTGACACCAACTAGAGAGTCATTTGAGAAGAGAGAACCACAATTGAGAAAAATGCCTCCATAAGATTGGACTATGTCTGTCAGGTATATTCTTGATTGATGATTGGTGTGGAAGAACCCAGCCCATTGTGGGTGGTGCTACCCCTGGGCTGGTGGTCCTGGGTCTATAAGAAAGCAGGCTGAACAAGCCAGAAAGCAGCACTCCTCCACAGCCTCTGCATCAGCTCCTAACTTGCTTGAGTTTCTGTCCTGACTTCCTTCTATGATAGACTATGACTTGGACATGTAAGTGAAATCAACCCTTTCCTCCCCGAGTTACTTTTTGGTCATGGTGTTTTATCACAGCAATAGTAACCTTAGTTAAGACAGTTCTCTTCCCTTTAAAACAGCCCTCTGGCCCAGCTCTCCTCACAGCCACTGTCTACAGCCCTGCTGCTTCTGCGACCCCATTTCCCACTGTCTGGGGTGGACCTGCTCCACAACAGAACATCTGTTCCACCGTAGAAAGGGAAGTTCCACAAGAATAGAGCTGCAGCCATCTCCTCCATGCCTGAACTGCAGATTTTAGGTGCTGTAAGTCCTGATGACTCTCTGTTAAAGATGGGTTGAACTGCAAGCATAAATGTTCTGGAAGCTCAGAAATGCAAAATAGAAGCTGAAGAAGGGCAGACAGGAAGTTAGTAAATTTGTCATGTTTCACTTTTACATTTTTCCAGGTTTTCCATGTTAAAGAAATATTAGCACATGTAAAAAAATTCTTTTTGGTCCATTTTAATTCACTCTCAGCTCTCAGCCTGGTGGGAGAGCTGTATGGAGGTCCAATTTCAAATAAAGACATGTCAATAATGCTAAACAGATGCATTTATACCATGTTTAAGTCACCAGAGTAGGAAACTCCAGAGGCTTTGGGGCCTTTATTTAATCATTTTGAACAAACTTAACTGGCTTTTTAAGCAGAAAAAAAAATAGGCACAATTATGTCTTTACACTCTTTAAAGACTGACCTAATTAGAATATTTTATCAACAATACAAAGTTATTGGTCCAGAGAAAATGAAGTTTTTTATTTCAAAGAAGGTCCTAAAAGTGGACAGAAGTTTCCATTTATTTTATCAACTGGGACCTGGCTTAAGCAGCAAACACTTCCTGCTTCCCTGGCTAAGAAGCTATATATTATCTGAAATAATCTCTTTAGTCTGGGACTCGGGGAAGAAAGGTGGCTTGCCCTTATTTATCTTTTTTTAGGGGCTACATAGATTGTAATGTCCTTGAAAAGAAGTGAGTAGGAACAAAGAATTAGTTACAACACACATCTGCATGGTACCATTTATCCACAGAGGTCCAAAACTTCCGGTGTCTCTACTTGTACCAGTTTTCAATTGCTGAAACATTTTGGTTAAAAAGATAATGCAGACATACTTGATCCTTTTATGGCTTTGCAGAAGCTAATAGTTAAAAAGAGTAATATGCAGGGGTGTCCGTGGAATTAGCAGGGCTCTGCTTGGCATCCCAGTAGCCAAAGTCTAAACAGGCACACAGCAGAGGCCCAGAGCATATTTGTCAAAATTAACTTAGTAACACTTAATTAAAGATTAGTCCATAGTACAAGAGATAAAAAAAAAACAAACATTACTGTTTACAAATAACAGAAATGAAACCAAGGTAGACTATAATTATTCTTCTAAGTTTTTTAAATGTTAAGAAATTCCATCTTTATTGCAAATTGAACTCAATTTTAATTCAGTTATAGCTTTTGAAAGCCTTGTTTAGATTCCAGTGAGGGGAAATGTTTGTTGCCTTCAATTACCTGCCTTTCTCTGTTTTAAGTCATGGAGTGCCTAAATTCTTATAAATTCCATAACGTGAGTAATTCAAAATAAATTCTAGTAATAATGCAGTAGGTGAATCTGGAAATTTTATTCCTATCCCTATTTTAATGAATTTGTTCCCATAATTAGAGGTATCAATATAATTGTTATTTTATCTTGTAGCCAAAGTTTCATCAATAAAATTAGTGTCTGAAAGTTTATAAAAGAAAACATTCTATCCAAACATACACATAATACATTCATGAAAATGGAAGGTGTGTGTGTTTGTATGTGTGTGTGTGTGTCTGTGTGTTCAGAATTAGCAACAATCAGAGAAATATGACAATTTAGATAACACCCAGGCTTTCTGCCAAGAACATTACAAACACCAGGGTGGTTTTTACACAGTTACTACCAACTACTGAAAATAGTCACACTCATTCAATTATTATTCTACTCCAACTAATTTTGCACAATATTTCACATAGCATATTTTTCCCTAAAACAAACAAATACCATGAAAGAAGCCAAATAAAGTATTTTCCAGGAGGCCTATTTTCTCTCCCCTCTTTTTTTTCTCTCCCTGTCTCCCCCACCCTTCTCCTTTTTCTTTTTTGAAAAAAAAAAAAAAAAAGACTTTCTTCTGAACAAGTGATTTTACATGGTGCGTAAAACTGACCTTTAACAAAAAAAGAAAATGGAACATAAGGATTAATCACTTCTGGTGAATTTAAGTGCAGATCTGTGGAAATCTTCCATTTCTTTCAAAACATTTATTTGCTAATAAATTGCTGGATTTTGCCTCTTATATGCCCTTACTCACTGGGAACAGCTGATGCCTGGCACCTCTTCAAGATGGTCGTGCACACTTGTGAAAACAGAAGCCAGCTCCAATGCCTGTTCTTTGGTGAAGTTAGATCCCTTGACATTTTCACTCTGGCTATGGAAGCTCTTCCTTAATCCTGCCTAAACACTGGACGTGGCTCCTTTCCCAACATTACAAAATCCATCCCAGCCCTCCCTGGGACCACTGTAGCCACAACAGAACAATAGTTTTCTTTGCTCACTAAAGTAAGAACAGAGGGACTAAAGTACTCTGTAGCCTACAGAAGGCCTGGCCCTGTTAATTTACAATCTCAATTCAAGGGAACCACTTTGAAGGTAATCTGGAGTCATCATGCCCATGGATCTCTCTAGAAATTACGTGTTGGGTCCAAACTTGGCATCCTGCCTCACCTGGCATCTAGTGGTTTTCACTCTTCCAGGCAATTTGGCCCCTGATTTCAAACAAATGCATCCTGAAGGCCTAATGCCAGAAATGGTTTGATATGATTTATGCTCCGCATTTTCTCACAACCCAGAAAATTTTAGAGCAAAAAAGACATATTTTTTCATTATTTAGCATTTGCTGTGAGTTGTATGGGAGCCAAAGTTATTTTAGTGTCAACCTTAATTTTCCTGGACCCCTGAGCAGAGGCAGCTCAGAGTGCTTCCACCTCGTGTTTGTTACACAATGAAAAACTCGCTGGCTGCTGTGCTGACCGCTACCTTCAGACTTGACTAAACGTAGGCCGGAGAGAGTCACTGCGGCTGTCATCGTCTGACGCGGGATGAGCACCACCTATCTTTGTTTTTATCAAAAGGTTTACTGTTCTAACCAAGCTCACTGCAATCATTTTTGACTTATGTAGGATTTGTGGGACAGAAATCCACTGTGTCATTTCCTGTGGTGTTTAGGTACAGGAGCATTAATCCCACAGCTCCCAAGTGATATCTGACCTCTGGACACCAGATTGCCCAGGTCCTGAGACCCTTTGGCTTGCCTCCAGCTTTCTGCATGTATCTCTGTACTATTTCTAAAGTAAGGATGAATAACAGCAATGCTCACTTGGTCTTTTTAAACATGTACATTAGAGGCTACAAAGGTCAACTGCCACCAAGTTTATGTTTCTACTTACTGCACTCATACAATACAGTGTTTAAATAGTCCTCATGAACAAGGATTTTTCAGTGCTGGGGAAAACATTATTAAAAGTTCATGGTGCATGGTTGCATGAGAAAAAGGTTTTATAAAACTACAAAAACATAATTTCAATTTTGGAAAGGAGGTATGCAGATATTGGAAGTAAAAATGGCTGTGAGTGTGTTTATAATAATGGACAGTGTTATCTCTCTCCAAAATGCCCATTAAGCAATCTTCATGTTCACTACTGACAGGGGTACTTGAAACAAAATAAATATATGATCCCATAATTTAAGCCATAACAGTCTACAAGAGGGCAGCCCAGCCTCTATTAATAGTCTCAAAAGCACAGGGTTTTCACTAGGCAGAAAAGCTGACTTCCCATTTTCAACAGGTTGATCTTGACTTCCCTCAGTACAAAGGAAAAGAGTGGATGATCTACAATGCAGATACCCAGAACCTGACATGTGTAGGATGGACTCATAACAAAATGATGTGGCTCTGTGAGTGTGTGCATGTACACAGACTTGTTCATGTGTGGAGGCCAGAGGTTAGTGTACATGTCTTCTTCAATCTCTCTCATCTTGCTTTTTTGTGATTCATGATTTCTTATTGAATCTTGAGCTAGACTCATTTGTATGAACTGATTAGCCATGGAGCCCAGGGGCCTTCCTGCCAGACCTCGCCAGTGCGGAGAGTAGAGGCACACACACACACACACACACACACACACACACACACACACACCATGTGTTTAGCATCTTACATGGGTTCTGAAGGTTCGAACTCAGGTCCTCATACTCGCACAGCTATCACCGACTAAGTTACTCCTAAAGCCCCATGACAGGAATTTTGATGGCAGAGCAAACACGGGCTACACTTCCATTTGACTTTCACAGAGACTTCCCTCTCCTCTGCATGAGTGTACCACAATTAGATTTTGTCTTATTTCTTTGAGTCTTTGTTTGGCTTTAATATAGTATTTTTTGAACAGAGAAAGACATTCAAGGGGTGAAAACTCTGCACAGCATCACATTTCATGTATGGGATAACCTAGAATGTTATCATTCATGGTAACACTGCTGGAGTCCAGGATAAAGGAATTAATAAAATTTTAACCAATTTTGGAAATTGAACACAATTAATATAGCCATACATAAAATACTTAAATATATTGGCCTATGATTTGAAAGTTATAAAGTTATCAACATAAGGTTATCTATCTCATTCATCCACAAATATAATAGGCATTTATAACATGACCTAGGTACCGACAATTTCACTGCACATTCTAAAGTCTTACTCTATCTAATTAAACATTATTTTTAAAATAAATTAACAGTGAAACTAATGCTTTGACATCAATAATTTAAAAACTATAAATCACAAACCACTAAAATTTTAGTAATAGTACCTTATTGGTTGAGAACCTAGGAGAGAAGTTACAATTTTATTTTAGAGAGAAGAGAAATACTACTGTTTTAAAATAAATTTTGTTGAAAAATCAACTAAGGAATTTGTAGTTATAGAAAAAATACACATTTACTCAACACTGCATGGCATTCTGGAAAGAAAAATGAAATAACTGTAGAAAGATGAGATTTTCAGGGATTGAGAAGACGGGAGGGGAACTTAATTTACAATCAGACTCTGTTGCTCTTTAGAGAGAAGTCCCCAAAAAACAGGGTGGACACTCAAAGCCCCAGGGACTGATTGAAGCAGGGGAAGTTCCCACAGGCCTGTGATCCCAACCATGTTACAAGTTGATAAGGAAAAACAGGAAGTGATGCCAGGCATCACAAAAGGACACTTCCTTTTTGACTGGAGGGTTTTGAAGTCCAAGGAGCGCTCTGCATCTGTGGCATGGCAGGGGGCAGGGAATGTCCCTCAGATACAGCCCACAGCCTGGAGTCTCAGGCATGGGCCCTCCAAACCCAGTATGGAAATGATGTAAATGTAGTACTTGAGTATTAAATTCCCCTCAAAAAAATAAAATTAAACAAAAAATTTAAAACTTCAAATAAATAAACTCAACAATAGTTTGTCAGAGGAGGAAAATTTCTTTTCTTGCACTTAAATAATAAGGCCATAAGCTACAAGCTTTCATTTCTTCAGCATTCTGTTCCAGGCACACACAAAGACTGCAACTTCCTGTTTAAATGCATTTCGGGAATTCCAAGTTTCTCTGATTAATTGATCATGGAATCTCATTTTGATGGAGAATGCTGAACAATATTTAATTTAAGTTGACAATGGCTGAGGCTTCAGGTAGGCAAGCCTTCCAGCTCAGCAGAGAAATCTTCCACGCTTTCCACACAAGTCTCCCATCTTTACCCATGGAGTTTCACATATGCACTTTCTACTCTGAAGCCCTCCCAGGCTCTGAGTGTCTGGTGTCTGTGTGGTCCACCAGAAGGGGACTTCAGCATGCTGAATAACGGTGAGATTTGGTGCCTCCCCGTCCCCTTCTTGTCAAAGCAGACACTGAAGTGTCACGGGATCAAAAGTTGGAAACTTCATGGACACACAGAGAGAGACATTTGCTATTTTTCACTTTGCCTCCAGTGGCCTTTCACCCTATCTCACATCTTTTACTGGACTCTTAGGGAGATCACTCTCCAGCTGACCCGGTGAATTTATAGCTAGTTCCCTTCTTCATGAAAGACTAGAGACTTCATATGGAATTTAAAATTTGCTTGCTTCGTTTCTCAAAATATTACCTTTCAGTGAAATTTCCTCTGCCTGGACTTTATTTTGTCCATTTCTCCTTCCTGCTGGCTCTCAGTGTCCCTCTTCTTGGGCTGGTTCTTTTCCTCCTAACAATTATTTCAATATAAAAACCTACATACTGTTTGTAACTTTTTCCTTTTCTGTCTTCATCATTGGAAGCTGAAAGTCCAAGGGGACAGACATTTTTCAGTTTTATTGACTAAAATAGTGCCTGCCCTACAGTGCCTTTGCTAAACACATGAATCAGCCAATGAGGTTTGAGAGTGAACACAATGAAAGATACAAGATAGGAAAGTGTTTCATAGTATAGATTCCACAGTTAGTTGGGTTATTTGGATCCAAAATCCATTTCTGCCGTTTCTTGGCTGCCTGACCTTGAGAGAAACAGATTTGTTTATACTTGTTCCTATTTGTAATCTGTACAAAAGAGAAATGGTAGAGCTGTCTCAGCATAGAGAAGATTAATTAAAATAATCACTCAAAGAATTCTACATTGTTTTTGAAACAGGATACAAAGTATACAAAGATACTGATCTCATCATTAGAATTATTGGAAACATCATCCTGATAATCCTATGGCATGAGGTGGTAATCATAAATAGCCACTTTAAAACATCCTAATAAATAAACATTGTGGACTAAACTCACAACTGAGTCTAGTTTCCCTCTACATACTTCTGTTTGGCTCCACAATCAATGGCCCCATTACCCACAGAGAACTGCTTCCTCCCTCCCAATTTCTTGCTTTAGGAGTATCTGAGTTAGATGCTCATCTTGGTCTCTTCATTCCCTTTGATTGGCTGGGGTTATGGGCTTTTGGATCTCCTGCCTGAGGACTCAGTGTTTCCAAGAGTGATAGCAACAGCAACTGGAGTATCTCAGGTTTGCCTGGAAAGGAGTTGGGCTGAGGTATCACAATGTATCCTCTGAGTGTCCAAAGGGAAGAGCACCCAGAAAAAGTAAAAGGGGAAACTTTGTTTACTTTGTTGGCTTTTCATTATTCATTATTCATTATTCATGTGTATGTCCCACGAATTTGTGTTTCTCTTGGTTGCTTCTATAGGCTTTCACTCTACTGAAGGTTTTATACTGATGCATGTTTGGATTTCAATTCTGTCACCAAGTAAGCTTGTCTTCCAAACAGATCTAGGGAGAAGCAGGTGAGAGTCCTAAGGAATATTGATTTCCTCATAAATTTCTGGTAAATTTGGTCTCATCTCACAGTTGCTCCAACTTGTGCTGTCCAAACTGGCAACCACTGACACATTCCCCTATTTAAATCTTAATAAAGTTAACACTTGAATTCCTGGGGCCACTGGCCACAAGTAGCTACAGGCTATGGTACTGGACTGCACAGAAAGTTGATGAAGGAGTATTGTTCCCTGGTATGTGAGTTACTGATTTTATGCAAGTAATGAAGACTTTTCTGGGGTCCAACATTGATCTGATATTACCCAGCTTATTAAGGCAAATGGCAAGCACTGATCATCAGCTGAGATTCTCCATTGGTGTAAAGGTAGATGTAGTTTTGAAATTAATTCCCAACACTGGCTGTCCTTGGTGCCTTGTTATAGCGCCTTACCGCTGCCATCAGACAAGAGTGAGCTCCACATATGGTGCCCTGACTGGTCACATGATTTTTTAATATCCACACGATGGCACTAAAATGGCCTATTAGATTTACAGTGTCATTAACCTTCCAAAATAAAATGAAAGTCTGCTCTGGCAGGGGGAAAAAGTGTGACTGCTGTTGGGTTTTGGGTAACCAGTCTGTGAGGAAATGCTGACAGGGGTCAGCGTGACATCATCTTTCATTCGGCCCCGAAGCTGTCAGGTCCTCCCCAGCTGTCTGAAACGCAGATATAAATTTTCATTATCCGGCAGCAAAGGGCCAGAGGTACACCAAATGAATTTTTTACCAATCAAATTATAGCTCGTTGCCAGATTAAGTGTAAACACTAATTTTGTGAAGTTTTCTTCTGGTCATTTATCTCCAACTCCACAAAGTAACCTTGCTGAAACTGAAAAGATTTAGAAATCAAATTATTGTTTTTATAATCTTGTTGTGGACACCACAAAATTGAATGAAAAGAAATTCCATTAATAATGAACGGTGCCGTCTTCCACAGAACAATTAGATTTTTTTTTAAATGCAAAGCCAGGGTAAATAGAGGAACTGAGGCAGCCTTAGATTCATTCACCATTCTGAACCTTGATCTTTCCATCTATGTACTGGTGAACTAGATATAGCCATCACCAATTCTGTGGTCCAAGAATGGCTGTAAGAATCCATGCTCCCATATTGGCAAATTTAATGTCCTCAATCCTCTGTGCTTTGTGTGATTTGTGGAGGACAAGGAACTCCCAACTCAAACATTGAGTAGGATTGTACTAATTCAACTGTGTATTTATCCCTGGGAACTAGAACTCATTTTCCCTTAGACATAATGGAGCAAATGGCACAATTTTGTTTCAGCTACCCTTCTATGCTATAGTGCAGTGCAGTTACACTATAACAGGACAGACAGTCTAGTGTCAATAAGAGCAATGCTATAGTCTCCAAGCTCTTCATATACGTAGGAAAAGCTGTGCATGCTTTTTCTGGTGTCAGGAACTTCGTGTCCCTTATTTTCACTCTGCAGACCCTTTACATTTCCTCAAGCTTTGAGCTGCTCTGGTGACTCACAAGGCTTCAGGCAGAAACTGCAGCAGGTTCCAGGCCTGGCCATTGCAAGCAAAACATGGAGAGAGTGGTAAGGGGGGAAGGAAGAATCATTTGTGGCAGGACAATGCTGAGGACACTCGGGAATCCCTAACATGCCAGAAATTGTTTTCAATAATTATTTCATTGGTTCATAATTTTCTTCTAAGCCTCTGGAAGCAACATTTGACTAGAATGCCCGATAATCTGCCTTTTCCCTAATCATTCCCTTTTTAAAATATACATCTTGTAGAAAAAAAACCAAACCAAAACAAATGTTGCTAAGGGGTCAGAAACATGAGCTCCAAACTGTAGAAACTGAATTCCAGAAGGAAACTATAACTCCCTGATGACTGACTGGAGGACTTTCATCCAGGGCTCAGTGTGGCATCTACCCTAAAGAGATGGTAGGAAGTTATCTTAGAGGCGCAGAGCATGATGTGAGAGGAGATGGAGACTGTCAGCTCCTGCAGAGACCTTTGAAGTCCTTTCTTTCCTCTGTCCCTCATCATACACAGCACTGCTGTCTATGTGTACGTTCTAGGAGTTCAAGAGGTACATATGGAAAAAGAAAGCCAGGAGTGGGGTGCACATGAGTGAGAAGAGGGTGGACAAACACACAAAGCAAGGGCAAGAAGGGATCAGGTTGTCAGTGGCCATCCTGAATGCAAACCAGAAGATCGGTTTCTGTGTCTGAGTTGCTTGAGGGATTTGCCCTGGCATTCTGGGATCTCCAAATCTATGCTCAACACATTCAGTGCCAATCCAGTGCCAGTCACTACCATGCATGCATGAAAAGGCACAGTTAGATACCAAATCAATTATTGCATTAAAGCATCTAGTGTCGCAGTCATCTTAGTCCGATTGATCCCAATATACCTCTCAGTAAGAAATGGAATAATAAGCTTAACTCAATTATTATTGGGTTAAGTTTAAAACTTGATTGGTCAAGTTTGTGACCAATCAGAGACTCAGAAGCAAAGCAATTGGGGCCCATAGAGAATTAAGAAACCCAAAAGTCCCGTGGGCCGTAAGGCCATCTAGCACTTGGCTAACAGTGCAACAATCTGTTGAGCTGAGCATGAATGAAGGATACAAATTAGATTTCCCCTGAAAGCCACAAGATTAAACATTAAGAGGCAAGTTCTTGGCAAAATATGTGTGTGTATTTCCCCAAACCAAGTTTAGAAAGAAAGAAGGGAAAAGTTCACAAAATGTGTTGAATGCATTGGTCAGAATTTTTTATACTTAAATATTTGTTTAACTTAAGAGAACATGCTTTCAAGTGAATCAAAACAGAAATTATTGTGATCAGCCCAATGAATTTACTGATTTGGGGGCTTCTGAAATTTTTTTTATGAGAAATAAGGTCACTCAGTATCAATATGTGAGTGTTACTATAATATTCATACAAATATACAGAGAATGTAAAATCTACCAAGGTGTTGTGACACTTGGGAAATAGAGGTGAAGGATCAGAAATTCAAAGTCATCCTCCATAATATCCAAGGACATCCTTATGAGTTTGAGGCCACCCTGGACTAGCTAAGACCTTGTCTCAATTTAAAAAGTTGGGGGAAGTTAAGGACGCTGTGATCTGTAGTATTTTTTAATGTATGCTAAATTAAGTGAAGAGATATTTAGATCTCTCTTTCAATATGCATGAATGGCTAATTAGAAATGCTCCCTCTGCCTACCTAAGGGCACATGCCTAGATGATGCCATATCCAAATGGATGGGGCTAGTGGGAGTGAGAGTGGAATAAGCAGAGACAAATTATTGCTCACACTTTTTGATGCACATAGAAAAATCTCTGTCTTATCAAGAACTAGTGGTCTTAGCTATAAAGTCTTCCAAACACTCCAAAACAGATTTAAAATAGAACACATAGCCTAAGCTACCCCATTCAACTTTCTGCTCTTGAAGATGGAGTTGAAATAGTACAGTGCTTATCCTATGAACTTTGCTAGAAGGGTCTGAGAAAGGGACATGTAGCCTACAAAAAACTACCTTCAATGTAGAAGGTAATTAAAAAAGACTACTGGCAAACATGTGGTCTTCCACTGTCTCTCATCTGTTCTTCAGCACAAGGAATAATTCTAAGCATATATCCCATCCTTAGATTAGCAATTCTACTGTCCACTCTGTCCCTGACCCAAACTTCATTTTAAATCCTGCTGCAGGTAGATAGGATGAATAACTATTGGAACCTGAGTTCGCTATAAGCAATAATGCTCACACTGAACTTAAAGTCACAAGAATAACAGGAATAGGGCAAGAAACACAACCTGAGTATCTGCAGGGTCTGCTGCCCTGGGAGCACAATGTGCCTAGAGAGTCTGTAGACCTGTCAGTCATATGGAAGATTTACCAATGAGGTATTTAAATGTCATGAAACACACAGATATGATTTCGTAAACCTTTACAATACATGCTTTCTTTAACTCTCCATATTGTCTATGCCTGGAGATGAGGATTATCTACTATTGACCAAAGAAGCATTGTCCTTCTTTTCATTAACTTTTATGTAAAAATTAATTAATTAATTAATTAATTAATTAATTAACATATTGTTTATTTACCATGTATGTGCATGAGCACATGCATTCAAATGTGTGTGGGAGTGGGTGTGCACATGCATACACATGCTATAGCATGTGTGTGGAGGTCAGAGGATTGGGGTTGGTTTTCTCCTTCTATCATATGGCATTCAGAAATTAAACCCTGGTCATTAGGCTTAGCAACAAGTGTTTTTACCTGCTGAGTCATCTTATGGGCACCAATACCAATTACTATCTTTTTAATAATGTGGAAATAGATAATCATAAAATTTAGGTATATTAGACAAGGTCATACAGCAAACATTTGGATTATAACAAGGACTGGGAAGCCACATTTACTTACTATTAGGTGTCTACTTAAAATGTGACTATTTTCTCCTCATTCAAGGGATTATAATCAATGACCAACAATGGAAAGACAGTCTGAAGAGCTCTGCTGCACTCACATACAAGGATCTTAGTCAAAGTGCTTTTCAAGTGTGCAAAATTTAATCAATTTACAGGTACCTCAGAACTGCATGAAACCAGATCTATTTCCTCCACTGAAGTGAATAGAGGTTGTGTTTTGCTGTGTATATAGCAATGGGAAGTGGAAATTCTAATGCTACTTGATTTAATGAAGACAACTAAGGGCTCTACTGAGAAGCTTGTCCTCTGTGCACAGTGCTCCAGCCACGTCCTGTCCTTGGAGAGTTGCTGGTTTAGCATGCCTTCTTTCTGGAAAAAGGACTATTTGAGTAATGTTGTCAAACTCACTGCTTGTCATATAAGCTAGTCCTTCCTAGCTTATATGGATTTCTGAGAGAAGAAAAGAGTCCACAACTATACATCATACTAATAATAGATATTAGACATACTTCACCAATGAGAAAACACTAAGTAGTTTTTAAATTGTTCTGAGTGCCTTCTCTCTCTCTCTCTCTCTCTCTCTCTCTCTCTCTCTCTCTCTCTCTCTCTCTCTCTGTGTGTGTGTGTGTGTGTGTGTGTGTGTCTGTGTGTGTGTGTGTCTGTGTGTGCATGTGTCTCATGTATGCATAAATGTCTAAGGACAACTTGTGGGAGTTTATTCTCTCTCTCTGCCCTGTGGGTCCCATGGATCAAACTTGGGTTATCAAGCCTTACCCATTGGTCATCTCACTTGTCCTGAACAGTTTTTATTGAGAAACAAAATACAAATTTAAATTATTATCTAAAAAATTCAAAATGAGGCTGGGGATGCTGGTAAATGTAGCATGGATTAATCACTAGGCTCTCCCCCAGAACTACATAAACTGGGTGCGGTGGTTCATTACTGGAATCTCAGCACTTGAGGTGTGGAGTCAGGAAGCTCAGAAGTTTAAGGTCCTTGGCTACAAAAGAGCAAGGCCAGCTGGGTCTATAGGACACTCTATTTTATAGTGGACATGAAGGAAGGAAGAGAGGGAGGGAGGAAGTTCTCTTTGCAATATCTGGTTATAACACACACTCTGTAAAGGGCAGCATATGTGCATGTATTCTGAGTTTAATAATTCTACTTTTAAATTCCATGTCCTATCTATTGTCATTTTGGTATGAAATCCTATCTTCATGTGTTCTTTCATTTTCTCACGCCGGGGATTTATTTGCCAAATGCCCCCAAAAAACTGTGTCTGAGAAACTCTGGATTGGGTCTCACCTTTCCACATCCCATGAGAAAATCAGAGAGATTTGTTTTTCTGGCTGAGGCAAAATGGGTACCATGAATAGTGCCTAACTCGGCCACCTTCCACACTGTGGGAAACGTTGGCCAAAATGTTGTCATTCCTGGCAGACAGGTGGGACTCAAACTTTTGGCAAAGACGTATTAAAAGGGTGGACAAGAATGAAAAATGGCTTCTACATATGCCAAACTGGTTAAGCCATGGGGGAAAAGTGGCTTACTTTGGAAGAAAAAACATGGCTAGAAAATGACAATATTTCAAGCAGTCACAGTCAAGATGTGCTCCTGGAAGCGGAGGTCAGCAGGGTAGGCAGGAACAGAGCATTGCCAAATTTGGGGACTTTCTCACTGGAAAAATGAGTCCAAACTTTTGGCTGGCTTGGTCCAGTGTTCCCCATGGGAATAATTTCTTTCTCAACCAAGGAATCAAGGACAATGAAGATAATGCACTCAAAGGTCAAAGGTCAAGTGAGCAGACAAATGCAGGGATGCCAAAGAACATGGTAGCTTCCAAAACCTACATTAGAACTGACAAGAGCCCACATAGCACAAAGGCATCTGGGACAAGAGTCTCGCCCGTTGAACAGCATCTGTGGTTTACACCCAGCTCTTCTCTACTGTAGTCTGTGAGTCATCTCTAGGGGTTTTGCCATATTTCACGTGATAGCATAGTGGGACGTCATACTGGAAATGCCAGTTCATGACTTCTTTTCCTTAACCCCAGCACAAAATCTGCCGCCATTGAATGTGGCCATTTAATGTCCCTCACCAAGTGGGAGTGTGTGACTATCCAGGAGTGAAAAGTAAGAGAGAGCAGGCCACCAAGCTTCACACACTGCAATTTATGTCGAGACTAGTTTTTCATGAGGTTTTAAAAATAAGAGGTATTTTCTTAAGACTACAATAGACTTTTTCAAGAAAGTAGCGTGTTAAAATAAAAACAGGATAAAAATAGAAACGAAATTTATGAAGGAAATTCAGAGATGTGATTGTGGCATCACATTAATGGCATTACAATTAACCTCAAAGGCATTTCCATGTTAACTTCCCTCTCCAACATAAGTCACTCCTGCGGAGGAATAATCCTGTCAAGCTGAGATAGCACATATTTGGTATGAGCCTCAGAGTGTTTGTGCTCTCTTATTTTGTTTTTATTGCCAAGTTGGACTGCATTAGACAGAGCTGTTCTGAACTTCCAAGGATACAATGGTCTGCAGATTTTAAAGTTGATGGCTTTTTGTACTCTTAGCTGAAACATACCTTGGAAACTTCAGACTATGGCAGTCCTGGAGATGATCCTCGGTGCTAATATTCTGTTTTGCTGTATGTCAGAAGAGTGCACACACTGAAGATGCTACTCAATGCTATTTTAATGAAACTGAAATATGCTGAAAACACTGCATGCTGACTAAATGATTCGAGCTTTCACTTTCACACACATGTGAGTATTAACTACACTGGCTTGGAAAACTTGCTTCAGTCTTTTAAGTCAAGAGTGCATTTAGGTATAATAAAACTTTCCAGAGGGGTTTCTTTCAAAATCTTCCCTGCTGTTCACAGAAATACCAACCTTACTAAATCCTTCTGTGGAAGCTGAAGAGGTCTGTAGAGAACAGCCCATGTTTTTTTTAGACAGTGCCATCAGGGTCTGTGAGATGGTTGATGACTAACCAAACAGGCAAAGGCAGAGGTAGTCCGCAGACACCAAGTCACCATGACAACCTAGCAAAATATTCTATACTGCAAATCATAGAAATCCTAGCAATCATGCTCCCCAGTCAGCCATGAACTTCTTCCCTGGCCTAAAGTGTCCAGGGGCTGGAGAACCTGATTTGTTATCCTTGGTCAGTGTTAGACATCAACGGATGAGGACCAAACGTGGTCCACGGGGCTGACTGTGGCCTGGACTGCAGAGATGGAATTTACTTCAGTTGCTTTTCATGGCTTCTGGTTACCTCTTCCTAGTCATTGTAGAGGCAAGGTCTAGTGTGTCTCAGTGACTTGGGCTGGGGAGATACTCTGATTACCCTTGAGTATTAGACTGTCTGGACCTCAAATGTCTCTATGGTCATGTACTCTGATGCTCTAAGGGATCTTATTCCCCTGGGGACTCTTATTTTCTAGTCATTTCTATGGCTTCTCTATTTCTTAACTATGAATCCTTTTCATGTCATAGTCTAAAGTAGATCAAAAATATTTGTACAGCATGGAGTTGATTAAATGCAATAAAACCAAGCAGAGAAAATTTCCAATAATAGAAGATCTAAAATGACAACTACCCCAAGTTAATTGAGTTTTGGACCTATCTTCCTTACTCCAAATGAGAAAGAATTGAGGAGTCCATTTTTAGATTACATCAATATGCCGGAATACCATGTTGGAATTTACTGCTACTTTCCAGAAACATTCGCTGGTGTTGTGGGGTTAGATCTCACTTCTCATAAGCTGTTAGTTCACAGTCACCTCCTTCTCCTCCTGAAAGACCTTTGAGGTGTAGGCCTCACACCCTGGTCGATCTCTGAATTTTCTCTTTTAGTGCCCTGACAAATTTTCTGTCTTGTAAGTTCCCTTTATCAAGTTATACTCCTGCGTCTGCTGAAGTGCCTGGGAGAGAAAGCATCTCCTGCATCAGATGATGCACAGATTGAAGGCTAAGCATGGGTCACTGTGTTTCTTTGAGGGACCTGGTTAAATAATGGTGGTTTTCACGGTACACGTCGTAAGTAAATGAGGGAGTGCAGAATTTCCAAGATACCAACATGCCATTGTTGAAGTCCACAGCTGTATTGCTGATTCTTGCGGCTCGTCCCCTTTATAAGGACAATCGCTATGGCCACATGCAGAATTAATTATCCCTTCTCCAGACTCATCCTAGTATGTGAGATCCTCAATGATGTTCCTCAGCTATGAGCATGAATTAGTACCATTATTAAATAACATAAATGGAATGGCAAGATGGCTCAGTGGATGAAGAGGCTTTCCATCAAGACTGACAAACTCAGTTTGATCCGCAGGACCCACATGGTAGAAAGAGTGAGCAGACTGACTCTACACTTGTGCTGTATCACGTGCATTCCCCTCACCACACACAGAAATAAATAAGTAGATGTAATAAATATCATTATAAATCACATAACTAATTACTTTCTAACTTTTACCTTTATTAACCCATCATTTGCATTTTCCTTCAAATACCCTCCTTTATCTTATTCTGCCTTCTATCAGAAGAAGCACGTCTACAAAGCAGTCTTAAAATATTTTTGGTGAAAGTGAAACCTTACAATCGCAAATGACATGTGAGTACAAATAATTTTCATTTCCACATACTTCACCATGGTCTATCTTTCCACTTTCTTATATACATAAAATCTGAAAACTTCTCAAAAGAAACCTAGCAGACATATTAATGCATATATGTTGTTTGTTTTTCATGTATACATTTTGACTCATTCAGCCTTTGAAAACACTTTTATTGAGCATCTACTTACACTGGATGCTCTCAGAGTACTGAGAGTGAGGAAATGAACAGCATTCATAAGTTCTTTCCCTTTTAGAAGCCTGTGTGACCAAAGTGCAAATTGGGTAGCACAAACCACAGCAAGCAAACATATAATCAACTAATAAACTGCTCATGACTCCTAGTAATGCATAGAGGAAAGAAATGCAATAATGAGGTTGGGTGGGGGGAGGTAATGAGGATAGCTGCACACTGTGGAAGTGACATTTGACCTCCCACCTGAAAGGTGAGAGCTGTACTATGCCTTCTACACAAGAGCCTAGCTAGGGCAATGCTCCCCAGGAAGCGGGCAGGTCTTTAAGCAGCAGAAAGGAAGTGAGTAGAAACCAGGAAGTAGAAGATCAATCATGTCTGGCTCACAGCTAGGAAAGGAATCTGGACAGGGTTCTTTAGAGTAAGTTCCATTTGTAATATTTTTAATTGGTTGTCCAATGAAGTAATATGCAAATACAGCCAATGTACCGCCACATACTAGGACTGGTTAAAAAGTTGGCAATAGTGACCTTCCACCTCAAAGCTATCGCTTCTAAGTTTTTCAGCACCAGCCATTTGAAACTGGAGGGTACCACTTAAAAGCCATTTTTGTGCAAGTTCTGAGCCACTCAGTTCCACCAAGTATGGTACCAGATGCTGTCACCCTGATGTGTGTAGCTCAAAGTGCTTGGCCAACTCTACGAGCTCTCTGTAATGATCTTCCTCTCTGGTCATGTGAGAAGAAATGAAGTTCTAGGGTTCTGTGACTTCCTCATTTTTCTCTTCAAATCACTTTTTGAGTTATTCCAACTCTAGTGAGGTCTGTAAGACCATGGCCCCTATATTGCCATTTTGAGGCCATTCTCCAACAACCATGAAAAACAAGTTGGACACAAGAATCATATCTTTAAAATACCCCAGCTCCACTACTGTAACCTGTCATTTGCCGTTCTTCCAAGCATGATGCAAGCAGACCACAACAAAACTTTTGTTAGGAGACAATTTAATAACTGAGAAGGTTGATTTTAAAAAACCAAGAAATGAATGAAAGAAAGGAGGGAGGGAGGACAGAGGGAAGGAGGGAGGGAGCATCAAAGAGTGTATGGACAGCAACCAGCATACATATCACTGTGAGTCCAGAATTTGGAGAGAGGATCAGTACAAAGCAATAATCTTCCAGAAGGAAATGAGTCACAGCAGGAGAATAAGGGGCCATGTCTCCGTCTTGCATGGGAATTCACACACTGTTGGACGAATATGCATAGGGGGACACATGGCTTTAAGAGGGGGTGCCACTTCAGTGCGTTTGTGGTATGATTCGGAAATGAGCATCTTTTGAAAGTAAAATTCCTGAAATGGTCTTTAACACACACACACACACACACACACACACACACACACACACACACACACAATTCAAAGCTTCTATGAATATTTGATTTAAGTCCCAAACAGCCTGCCAGTTTTCTTCACTTTAAACTCTAGTATGCCCCCTGCCAAGCTGATTCTAACAACCTCTACCTTTCTAAGCAGCCTTTTCATGGAAATTTTCTTGAAAAAGGCATCTCAGGCTCTGTCACCTCGTGTTCTCTTCTAGACCATTCACCTGGGTCAGTTTCCTGGCAGGTCCTCAATAAGCAGTTGGGGGTTCTTAGGCTGAGCTTGGAGTAATTATGCTCTGTAATTGTGGAGTCAGGGCCTGTCTCCCAGGCAAGATCAGAAATGCCAAGTCATTTCCTGTTTTCAAATCCAAAGGAGAGATACTGACTTCTGATACTGGCTTCCCTACTTTCAGCAATGGTGAGGCTCCCTGGAGCTGTGTTTGAAGGATTCTCGGGAGAACATCAGAATCTTAAACACCTCACTGACTGTGCCCTACACCAGAGAATACAGGAAGTGATTCTGGCTATCTCAGTTGATATCAATACAAGTCATTTTACCTAAATTACTATGCTGTGACTCATGAGGCAGAGGGAAACCTGTCTGTTTGAAGGTTACCTTTAAGGATGCCTTTGTGAAAACAGGCAGGGTTCTGCACAGGCCTAAAGAGGGATCTGGCACATTGTGAGGGCAATGGCACCTTCTCCCTAACTTACAGATTCTCATAGTTTATAGCACATTTACAAAAAAGGAAGGTAGCAAAATGAAGCATCTGTGGTTTTCGCACATAAATTCAACTGCTAATAAATAGTAAACAGCGTTTCCTCAGACTCTTGGGCAGGTTGGCAGCTCCATGCTGGCAAATGAAATGCTGAAATGCGCTGTGCCCTGAGCCTCACTCAACTGTCTTTTTTATTTTTCTGCCAGCAAAACCAGCTTTTAGCAGTTGAGTCTTGGGATGATGACACCCCCTTCCCCCAAAAAAGCATTCTAGCCAAAATAAACAGGGGTAGGTTGGAGAATAATACTAAAAATGTTTCCTCCATATTCCACTCCACAGTGCTTTCTATTGTGGCTTACTCAGCACCTAAATTAGTCGCAGTGGTGTGAGTTTCACGCTGGAAGCCGACCTGTGCAGCTCCCTCAATTTCCTGACTTTGGAGGGTGAAATATGTGTTGCTGGTTATCAGATTGTAAACGTATTTCCTTTTCACATCCACTGGTTTCTCTTGAAAGTGACACAAAATCTATAATGTAGAAGATAAGGTTACAACTTGCCGGGTATGTTTTATAGTGACAGTTGTATAACTTTTAAAAACTAAGATGTAAATGTGTCCTTTCAAGTCTGCTTCCTACACAAATGTGTTTATGGTGCAATGCTCTTCAGAAAAAGAACGAGAGATTTCTGACGTAGGTGTGCAGGCCCTGACTTGGAGCTAACAGTCCAAGACTGAAAAGTGTGCTTTCCCATAACGACCCTGAAGAAAGATGTCCAGAGTCATCCAGCTCCTCTCTCTACAGCCAATCTTGATTGGGAAAATCAACATTTTAGATTCTATTAAGATTATTCACACAAGGCTTGGGGAGATGGCACAGTGGTTCAAGCGCTCGTAATACCAGTGAGAGAACCTGAGTTCGAATTCCCAGAACCTACATAAAGTTGGATAAAGCAAAACAGACTTGGACTTTCAGTGCTTCCACGGCAGGATGGAGACAGAGATACCAGAGTCCTAGAATGGGCACCTGGCCAACTGGCCTTGTGTTCACCGTGGTGACAGAGAGACCCTGTTTCAAACAGGTTAGAAGGGGAAGATCAAAGCCCAAGGTGGTCCTATGACCTCCACATACATACCATGGTGTGTACATGTCTACATTCAGAAGGGAACAAACCAGAATGATTTGGTAAGGATTGTTCACTACAATTCAAATACACAAAATGAAACCAATCACCCACTTGGCCAGTCGTGTCATCAAGCAAATGACAGGAAGAGGAGGTAACCAAGACGAAGGGGACATACTAAAGTAATTTAGGGACAAGAAAAGCAAAGGGGAGATAGGGCACAGAAGAGAGCGAAGACAAGCCGTGCAGTACAGAATCCAGTAAATGTATGAAAACCCTCTTCTTGTTTAAGATCACTCGGTTGGCCCAGTTTTGTGAGCAAGGCACCATCGCCATTGTGTAGTTCAACAGTAGCCCGGCGGCTCATACTTCTCTTTGTCACTGGCTCTTACTCCTGCCTGTATTTTACACATAACCTGCTCACCATATGTGTACATATTCGGGCTTTCACTGCCACTAATTGCTTCTTTCTTGACAATACCATCTACATGTGCATAGTATATGGCCGTTTTTATCACTGTAAGCCTATTAATGCCCAGACTTATGGTTCCCTGAGGAATTAAAATTACCCAGCTCTCTAAATATTGTTCATGAGTTGGAAAACTCCTGTACTTCAGAATCTCACTTCAGTTGTTTTTAATTGGTTTGCAATATTTCATCCTTCAGAGTTTGCCCTTAACTTTGCAAAGTATATATTAAAAAAATTTATGTCAGAGATGTGAAAGGTAAAACAGAAAAAAAAAAAAAGACTTTTTCTAGACAATGATAACACTTATGTATTACTTAAGGCAGACTTTACAGTTAGGCAGAGTCTGGACTGTATGGGTTTTTCCAAAGCTTCCATTATCATTGGAGAATTTTAACCTGTAAATACACGTTCCCATCTAATATGGAGCACAGGGCTCCACTGAAAGGACCCTCCTTTGTTGAATTTTTCCTTTAAGACTGGAGAAACCTACCGTACTAACTCATTTTCAGAGTTTGTCATATAATATCACTGTTTCCTTCTAGTATATGGGAAGGGACATCACTTAAATGCTTTGCTGTTGAAGAATAGTCACTTTGTACAACTCATGAAACAAATCACTGGCAAAAGGCCTCTAAACCCCAAAGAACAATTTTATTGCTAATGATGAAGGCACATGTAATAAGCATGCCTGTGCACATGCACATCCAGGCACACACACACACACACACACACACACACACACACACAGACACCCTTCCCAAGCATGTTAATAGTACATATATGCTTCCAAAAAGAATGCAATACATAGCTCTAGAGAAATAATTTTGAGAAATAAAAAATTCAAAATGGTATTTGCTACACCTCAAAAACTAATATGAGAGGTTCTAGGGACAAATGACAGAAGACCCAAATAAAAGGTAAGAGGTACACATTTCCTGGTTTCTGTAACCAAGACTGATTTAAAAAAAAAATAACAACAACAATAAAAAAACAACAACCCACTTTCCTGAGAGAAAACAATGTGATACAAAGAAAGCATAGCACTGACTGACAGAGCTTATGTAAGTATCTATTTCCTAGTTCCCCCACTAGAAATGATAGCTTTCTCTGCTGTATGGGTCTTACAATACAAGCGTTTTTGCATTTTAAAAAAAAGCCATTCTAACAAACTATTGTAGGTGTGGTAGCACGGTCCCTGTAATCCTAGCGCTTACGTAACTGAGGCAGGAGGTATACGTATTTAAAGCTAAACTTAGCCACACAGCAAAAGCTTGTCCAGTAAATAAATAAACAAACAAATAAATAGACTTTAAAATCATTGCCTAAAACTTGGGAATGATGCCCAAAGAAGAAACCATATTTCAAATAAATTATTCTATTAGTTATAATAGAAGGAATAAAAAAGACTTTGTTTTCAACTTATGTTTATTAAATACATGAAGAAATAATTCGAGAAATTTGACCACATACAGGTTTCAGTTGAAGTCTGTATAGAGTGAAATTCATGCTTGGGCTGATGGTGAATGTACTTTTGAGCATCCTCAGTGATCTGTGTAGCTGTTTCTTCATCAGATGGAACAGAAGGCTACGGTGGTGTCTCCAGGGTGAGCACTCTGTGTATGACTCTAAGAGCTCCCAAAAGGGTCATCCTAATTGACAGTAACCAATGACTATAAAAACTCATTCTCTCTTTACCATGTTCTGTCTGCTTTTCTTTGTGAATGAGCAGCAGCACACAGTTACTAAACTGCGCATGTGAGCACTGGGATGCCTCAGTGTGCTCAGGTGTCCAAAACTCAGCATCTGCTTTCATCAATGTGCAGTCTTTCCCTTGACTTTTGACCTTTCATTTGGCACTGTGCTGTCGTTTCTTTGGTGCTTACTTGTGCTCTCCACTGTGACCTCTCACTTGACCTGTGATCCTAAATTTTGATTTACCTCATTCATGTCATTGAGGACCAAATAAACCAAACATGGATGAAGCTCTTCTGAAGAGACAGTACATAGAACCACAAGCTTCAAGGTTTCACTATGCAACAATGTGACAGCTACTAAGAGGAGATGGAAAGAGCAGAAAATTGTGAGAACTGATTAGGATATGTCAAATCATCCTAAGATTCTGGATAAGTCCTATGAGAAAAGTTCTCTGGTCTGATTGCATTAAAAATGTACCAAGACTAGTTAAAAATGGAACATGTTTCATCCACCTAATACTGAAATTTATCATCTTGTCATTGGCTATGAGAATCAGAGACTTTGCCTAAATAGGTAGCAAATGATTCAGATAAGCATTGTGTGGTCACTGCACGATATGAAGTGTGTCTAAGTGCTGTCCCACCCTCACACATCCCCCAGTCCCCACAGCCATCCTGTATTACTTCACGGCATTGGTCACCATGTGTATCATCACTCTTTCTTTGTTGTACAACTTGTCTGTCCACAATAGAACGGAGGTGTAATGAGGCCAAGGAGTCTGTCTGCTACCTGTGTCCCTACCACTACAAGGAACATCTATCCACTGGTAGAGAGAAGAGCATTTTGAAAGAAGAAAGAAAAAAACCAGCTATCATAAATCACTTCTGGATCATAACGGCAAATATTGCACATCAGTCTGAATGTGTAAAATGACTATGTCAGATAATTTAAAGTTATAATCGCAGGTTAACATTTTTTTTTTTTTTTTTTTTTTTTTGGTTTTTCGAGACAGGGTTTCTCTGTGTAGCTTTGCGCCTTTCCTGGAGCTCACTTGGTAGCCCAGGCTGGCCTCGAACTCACAGAGATCCGCCTGGCTCTGCCTCCCGAGTGCTGGGATTAAAGGCGTGCGCCACCAACGCCCGGCACAGGTTAACATTTTTAAAAGTTCTTTGTCCCTTCAAATTTATCCTGGGGTTTTCTTTATTGACACTTAACTTTGTTTTTCTTATTCTTTTTCATTATTTCCCTCCAATACTAACAACTTCCTCAAAAATTTCATAAATTCCTAAATGGTGGCATCTGCAAATGCCAAATATGGTACTGAGTTCAGATCTAAGTTGGCACTCTTGCCAACATAGCCATGTTTCTCCCAGTCCTGTTGTATGTGAGGAAGCTAGCGTCAATGAGCTATGAAAAAATGTCATTGCAACATGAGAAAAGGCTAGAGAGCTACTACCTTAAAATGGCCATAACAAGTTTACACTTAGACAAAGTCATACTGAATTATTACACACACAATGAAATAAATGTAAGAAAAACCCAAATAGGAACCAAATAACAATTTATCTTAAATGCATCAGCGAATGAAGTAGCTATTAAAAAAAACAACTTGGAAATAATCTCTTGCCCAAAAACCTCCTGGACTCTGTTCTAAAAGTTTGATTAAGACACAATGCTGACTGTGAAAACTACTTCAGGAAGATACTTTCTTTTAAATAAGATCTTCTATAGAATTTGGTTAAAGATATTTCAGTTTAAATATTAATGGTGGTACAATGACATCTAGGAATATCTACAGCTATTATTTAATAATACATTTAACAAAAATTATAAACTGTCATGCTAAAACGTAATATAGCTGATTCTATAAAACTTTAGTGCCAATAAATACCAAGAATAACTTGTGCTTATTTAAATCTACCCAATGCATTACATTTTCATTATAAGAGAGTTGCAGCAAGGATCCATAATAAAAGCTGAATCCTATATATTTTTAAATAACATGTTTGCCTTTCATAGGTTCCAAGATACTGAAAGAAGTGTTACACATGAGTTTCTACGAAAGTGAAAAATAAACTAAATTTTAAAACCAGCATTTTCTGACTTCCTCAAGCCCAGTTAAATAAGTGGTTGAAAGTTGGACTGAAGTTTGAGGGTTTTTTTTTTCTCATTTAATCCAAGGCAATTCATTTTTCCTTAATGGTAATCAAAACAGTCAGACATGGTACACATCATTTGGTTGGAGGAGAATTATGTCTGTGGTTTATTTAAATAATGTAATACCAATAAGGAAAACTTTAAAGAATATTAGAGCATATGAAATATATAGAGAAATAAAAATGACAGCACAAAAATATAAAAGAAAATTAAGTATAGGAATTATTTTGTAGATACCACTGATGTATTGGGTATACTAACAATATAACATGCAAGGAATAAAATCTGATTAACAAGCTTCAAAGAGGAATAGCTCGAAAGGTCCCTTGGTGAGAAACTACTAATATTTAGGAATATATATTCATGTGTTGTAAGCAAGATTTTAATAGGAAGTTTTGGAAATTCAGGTAAAAATAATTTAGAAACTTAAAGAGATATTAACATTTTTTTGTGTCTAGAAGAAATTGGTGAAGTTATTCTTTCTGGGTCATAGCTTACATTAATCTATTAATATATTATAAGAAATTATATTTTTTAATGAAAGGTTAAAAGAAAACAGAATGACCAGTTATATTTTTAAAGTACTAGAGAATTAATAACAAACAGTCATGGATCCTGTAAAAATGTATACAAATTTCAGGGAGAGATAGGACAGAGGATTGGATTCTGTTTGTGTTGATATAACAAAGCCCAGACTTACAACTAAAAAAAAGCATGGTTTTCTGGCTTTACTTATGTTTTAGGTAGAAGCTTTTACAGCAAGAATTCAACTACTGAAGTTCATTTCCTGCCTTTAATTCTAAACGAGCAATTTGCTGATAATTTCCTGTCTACATTTTCATAAAGTAGAAAGAACAGGACTGGCTAAGCTTAATGTTTCAATGACCAAATAAACTTCAGCGAGGAGAGTTGAGGAAGTGAGACAACTATCTGGAGACTCATCCTATGATTATAAAATCTCTAAATACTATTTACCTCCTCGAATGCTTGAAAATATTCTGAAGGCCTTAATGATTACGCCTTTGACCCCCAAACAAACAGAGCACCGTGGCTTTGTCTCAATGGACCCAGAGCAATTAAAGTCAAGGGCTATGAATCCACTGAACTGTGCACCATTCCAAGATAGATGAAGGAGAAGTAGCCCCAAGCTTGGTTTCAACCAGTCCCCAATTTGTACCCTACATCTTTTTTTTTCTTTGCATGAATTAGAAGTTTGCTTAATTTGAACTCTTTGTAGATCATACCTATATATTTATGTGTATAAACTCTTTAGAGTTAAAATTAAAGTAGAATATCACTAAAATGCACCCATCTGAAATCTAAATTGGACTGTCAATTAAAGATAAAGAATGACTTGTTATTATTGCCTTAATGCGAAGCACCCTCTTTGTCCCATTGAGATGCAATCATTTTCCATCCGAAATCCATTATGGCATCTGCAGAAGGCTTAGGAAGTTTACACTCGCCGAGGCTCAGAAGAAGACCTGATCATAAAGTCCATCCATGGTGGGGACAGCAGAACAAACTTTAACAAGTGCCAGCTTGTCGCACTGCCCACTTCCAGGTGCCAGCCAGGGTATAAGAAGAGGCAGATACTAATTACAAAGGGAGGTTTTTAATAGGCAGATTTAAGGGCCACAGATGAGCCCAAATCCCCTGTTTTATTATCTACCGAACACTTAGCTAATGTTTTCTCCTGTGATAAAGGCTTGAACAGTAAGCACAAATAGCACAATGAAATGGTAATACTCTCCCCGTGTGGACCTGGATTATTTCAGCCACCAGCAATGTGAGTAGCTGCAGGTGTTGCACTAAATAAAGTAATATAAAGTGTCTAAATTGCAATGGTAGAAGTACTGTTTCAAGCCCCTGTCTGCTTTTTATTAACAGTCGGATTCCTTACTATCAGCAGCCACACTGCCTCTGCGCTGTTATTCAGCAACAATATTTTGATAGGCAAAGATCTATTAAAAAATCACTGTTGATATTTTGTGACCATAGTCATTTCAGAGTTGAATAAGCATTCAATCTTCTCACAGAAGGGGAGAACGTAAACTTGTGATTCAGGAAAAGAGGAAGCCAGAGGTTACAGAGGTGCAGAGGCCACGTAGAATGAAACAGACCCCCTCCATCAAGTCGAAAGCTTGGCAGCCTAACTAGAAACAGACCAACCCTAAATCTTAAGGTTCATGAGCTCTTAGTAACATAATTAACTGAAATAAAACTAATATTCCCGTGTTGAGTTTCACCTTAACAGACATCAGCAGCTCCAAGGAACCACACCAGGGACTCAAAGAAGTAGGAATGAGAAAATACATGCCTTGTTTAGGGAATGTGTCTTATTTTAAGAGGAAGCATTCTCTAACACATCCACAAAGTTTCTGAAGTGGAGAAAGGCTGTGTATACAAAGAGCATGTCACATTTACCTCCTCTTTCTACCATGAAGCATCACTTTGGAGGGAAGGTGGGGGTCACTCCTGTGAAATGTCAGGCAGAGGAGAACTCAAGATGTCCACTGCATCTGTTCTTAAGAAAGGAAACCATAATATCCAGGGGAAAAAATGTCGAACAGGAAATGTCTGACCAATGTTGCATCACAAGATATCAAAAGAATTTCACTTTGGCTCATTCACTGTATCAAGTCAGGACATTCTTGATTTTTATAGTCACTGAGCTCCTACAAAATGAACTAAGAAAAAAATTAGTGATATCAAAATGTTTCTAAAAGTTTCCAATGTCTGAAATAGAGAGGGGAAAAAAGCCTTCTCTTAGGAAGAAATGCAGAGTGTTATTTCTGAGGGACTAGATAAACAACATCAGTATCTGTGGATAGCATTCAGGAAATTCCATTTATCTGATGAGCTGTTGGCGACCTAAGCAGCGATTCATCCCCACCCCGCCCCCATTGTGCCCACAGGCTTCTCGTGCAGGAATTTTTATGCTGTTTTGCAGCAGATAGTGTATTTAGAAGTAAAGAGACTAAACAGGGCTTCTTCCTTTTCTTCAAATTGATGTCATTTATACCTCAGCCCAGGAAGTCCACAAATTCAGTCTCTAACTAGGAGGGGTTTTGCCACAGGACTGCCTGGGGCCATCAGCCCTGGTTTCTTTTCTGTTTTTTTTTTTTTTTTTTTTTTTTTTGTTTTTTTTTTTTTGAACAAGCTTCTCTTTTAACACTTAACACCAGGGATGATTTAACAGAAAGTGTCTCAAGTCTGAGCTACAGCCCCCTTAGACTCTACCCAAACAAAGGTACTAATGTGTGGTCAGTTTCTTGGCAGCCCCACACTCCGCTGATAACGTTCCTGTTTGGTATTCTCCAAGGAGTCAGCTGCTGGAAGCTGCTCGAACCTCATCCCTTGCTGCTCCGGGTGCGGACGATGCTCCGACTGCACGGCGCCAACCACAACATGCTACCCACCGTGAGAGAGCAGGACGCGGGCCGCTCTAGTCAGGACTTATCGTCTATCATACTGATTGACGAAACCAAGAGTGAGCAGAAAAAATAAACACGAACAGAGACTGCAGTGTATGAGCCCCGTCAGCTGGGAGTTTGAGTATTTGGCCTTGGCGATCGCACTCTCCTGGTAGGTTATCTTTCCCTTGTGCTATCATTTATCATAACTTTGAGGGCCAGGGGGAGAAACAAACCTTGGACTTTTCTATTGGTTGCATTCATTAGACTGCTTTCTTTTTAATCCCCCCACCCCTGCGCACTCTTCCCTTCCCCCCACATAATAATCCCATCCTTTTAGATACTCCCCAAAGAACAAGGGTAAAATGAAATCGAAACATGGCTCTTGCCTTCTACTCCTGCTCCACATAGATCATTGCAAGCAATTAACCTTTGTTAGTCCATCAAAATCTAGAATGCAAACATATATGTCAGTTTACTTCAGTCGGGCCCAGTAATAAATCTGCACCCCTAACAACCAGGCCCAGCTAAGCATCTTGGATGTTGTTCAGTCACTTGGATAGCTGGTGTCTTCCTTCTTAAGTAAGGGCACTTGACTTTTTCAGACACAAACCATGTTTCGTATTGGCCTTGACAGCCACTATAAAGTACCCCCCAAGTGTGAGTAACAAAGATGATTTGTATGTGGCTCACAGTCCTCCAGGGTTCCAATAGCTTTCTCATTCCAGCCCAGAAACATGGAACACAGGGTAGCTGGTTAAAGCTGATACAAGCGTTTCTTCTCTCAGCAGGCTATTCTTGCATAACCATTTATTTTGCCGAGTTTTAAAGTGCCTGAAGGATTTAATTATGTACATAGACAACCCTTATAAACTCTATTCTAGGGTTTTTATTGACTTTTGTGCTGGGCAGCTCTTAGGCATTTCAATTAAGTGTTTTTATAAGAAAAACGACAATATTGTAAAAAAAAATTCTTTATAGATATTCCCAAGCAGGTTTGGTCTCCCATCTGATTGAATAAACCATTTAATTGACAAAAACAAAAAAAAAAAATTGCAGGCTAATTTGAGGTTTAGTTTTTATTTTATTTAATTTTTTTACTTTGGGGTTTATTTTGGGGAAATAGAGGGTCAGGTACCACACAGGTACAGGAAAATGGACCTACCAATACCAGTGGGATGATAGGCAGGAAACATGCCAAAATTGCTTGGAAAAATAATTGAAATGCCACAAGACTACCTGTTACTAGGAGTCTAAACTCAGGAGATCGAAGACTCAACTGTGAGATTTTGCATGTCCCCCTTAACAAGTGCAGAATAATATATTGCCAAATTCATTTGGAGCACCGTCTGACAGACCTACCCCTCCAAAGTCTGCAGGAGACCCCAAAGCCGCCTTTGTCTGCCGTCTTCAATTGCAGGGCTCAAGTATTTACAAGAGTTCTGCAAACCTGCCTTCATTATGATGTGGGATATTTCAGTCCCAGCAGGTGGCCAACAGGAGACCAGACCTGCCCGTGAAATATGTAATACTTTTTCATATACTTTAACCAGAACTGTGCCCTCCACAACTCTCCCAACTGTTAATTTCCCTTTCTCCACTTAATCTCCTCAGCAAGTCATGAGCTTGCATTAAAATCTACCTAAAACATTTCACCCACAGGCAATGTAATTCTGAAACAAGCAACCAACATTTCACAGCTCTGGATAATAGATTAATTTGAACCTAATGTTGCTGTCGTTTACTGCCCCAAATGTTCTGGTGTAGACATAGCCTTGGGGCATGGTGCTGTGGCATGCACCACTGTGGGAGCCGGAGCTACAGTTGGCTTAACATCTGTGCATCACATTTGCCATGCGCCTCATTATCCTGCACCCCACTGTGCCTACCTGTCCCCCTCAGCTTCTTAGCCACAGGCGATCAAAAATTTTCCCCGCCAACTAAGAATCTTTGTTCTCCTTCTCACTTACTAAATTTTTGTAAGACCTCTGCACCCAAGCCCTGGAGATTCAGTCCATGTGAACAGCCCAGGCCCTTTTAATTCTTAGTTCTCCATTAGCGAAAGGAAAACTAGAGCACTGAGTTTCGGACATGCCATTGCAAAAGCTGGACCATTTGTATAACTCTGTAGCTGAGCGGAGGTGCTGAATAACACACAGTGCTGCTGGTTTTGACTTGAACAAGTTTGGTTAGCTTCAGTTATCTATAAACGATGAAAGAGAATCTTCCCGTGCCAGAGTGAAGAGAGAAGAGAACATGAAATCCCGTCATGGAAAAACATGATTGTTACATCAAACATTAAAATAAAATATCTTTAACTGTGTGTATGGAGCCAACATTTCAGAGTTCACTGCCACAGACAGTATATAGACAGACAGACAGATATAATACCCCCCCACACACAGATTATTAAAAACTGAGGCTCAAAAAATATGTGTAGAATAAATAGGCCAAACAGCTGCTTAAATATGAACCTTGCTTAAGCAATAAAAGAAGAGTTTTCTATTGGAAGGCTTTCCACAAACATTTAATGAAAGAAAGAATAAAGGTTAGGTTGCTTAAAATAATTTAAGTATGCAAAACAGTGATATTAGTAATTAATGTTATAAAACATAAGCATTGACAATAATATTTGCCATAATTAAATATGTAAAAAAAACAACATAATGGTTACATTAGCATTAACTTGGGGATGCCAACCATCCTTGATACTCTAAGATACAAAACAAAATTCTCAGAGGAGCTAGTTTCAAAAAGGTCAAAGCTATGATTAATACATTTTAAACCATTAACTGTGTATTATATTTGATACACTGGATTTAAGTGGAATGTTTAGTGTCCTTCAGTTTACTTAATTATATGATAGAGGAGTATTTTGGTGCAGATGAAAGGAATCAGTTTTCAATGATCCTTTCCATAGAGCTAATCATTAAAAAAAAAAAAACTATATCAGATTCAAATAATTCCCACAAACCATGATTCAGATTCCTAATCCATAGAAGAGAACAAAACTGAAGTCTTGAGAGAATTTTTCTCAGTCTTTCCTCATGTAAAAACATAGTTCATTCCAGAAACTGGATTGGATTTCCATACTTCACACATAATCCTCACCATCTATACAGGGCAGAGCAGTGAGTCTTGCACATTTCATTATATGCTTGAATTCATTTACCCTATATGGAATTTGTTACCTTTACAATAAAAAAGTCACTATTCATTATTGAGAGTGGACAGACGGAACATGTTCAACTTGAGACATCAATAAGAAGAGAGGGGAACTTAGAATCCATGTGGCACAGCCTCCTCCATCTGGAGTTCCCTGTGTGTCTGCCAAGACTTTTTTTTCCAAATAAAAGTCAACGTTTCTTTTTGGAGTAAATGGAACGTTCTCTCAGATATTGACCCTGATTCTGATTTATACATAACAAGCAAGAATGCAATTAAACTATGATATTTTTCTGAGGCTAATCCATATCAGAAGAGAAAGTTTTGAGGCTAATTTGGAAAAAAAGTTATTAGAACTACTCTTTTTTTTTTTTTTTTAAGTGTTGTCAGGTCAACAAAATAGTTCTTGCTTTGATAGATCATAAAGGCAATTGAGCAAGCTATTTTGTCCTCTTAGAAAAACATTAAACATTCTATACTACAAAATTAAACCATAAAGTGACTGGTGATTTAAAGTGGGGGTACTATGCTTCCCCTACTTTAAAAAAAAAAAAACTCTAGAAATCAACAGATGAGGTCAGATACCTAAAGGATGGCGCTGGGTCCACAGTTCCATCCTCAACTTCAGCTGCTAGACCTGTTTGCTAAGACAGGGTCTACAAGACTGTGATCAGTTAAATGCTTTCCTATCTCTACAAGTTAATGAAATACTCTCAACTGCACATGGAAGCTTGATGTGGGCTTTCCATGCATTTGCATCTCTTCTTGAGTCTTTGTTCCTTACTCTGTTATTCTTTCCATTAAATACTTCATTATATAAAAGTCATTGAGGCAGTTTTGTTTTGTTTTGTTTTTTTATTGGGCTTGCTTCAGGCCCTATGTGAGAGGACACACAGCCCTTCCTCTTAGAGTGATCAACTATTAAAAGAGATCCTAGCTGGGAATATGAATCCCCTAGCCAGTTCTTCTAAGACAGACAAAGTACTTCAATGCAGTAGTGGAACATGTTTTAAATTCATTTCTCAGAATTATATCTGAAATTATAGAAATCTAAGCAGTACATGTGAATATTCACTAAACAATTCCTAGTCTTGACTCCAAATAACTTTTTTTTAAAAAACTTACAATACCACTAACCTATATTCAGTCTGAATCTTTGAACACCAAGACCATATATACACAAAAAAAAAATATTTTTATCAAAATTACATTGTTAAAATGTGGTAGAAGGTAAAGGGTGGAGCCTAGTTAGTAAACTGCCTGCAGATCATGTGCCAGAGACTTGGGTACAGTCTCTAGCATAGCATAAACTGAGCATGGTGGCCCATGTCTGTAATCCCAGCACTCAGTACATATAAAGGCAGAAAGATGAGAAGTACAAGCTCAAAACCAAGAAAAACATGGGGAAAATTAGGTTGAACTGGATCTTGGGTCAATACAACATGAGTTGGGTAACATTTGCCAAACTACTCAATTTCCTTAACTCTGAAAACAAATTATATACTACATAACCTATAGGCTCCTTCTAAAAATTAAATAAGATAATGTGTTTAAGAGTTAGGATAATAATTGATACCATGTAAAATCCATTAGCTATTTTTTATATAAGTATTTGAAAATTATAAACTTAAACGAAATCACATTAACATTATCTGTGGAAATCAACTCAGATCAATTAATCCGAATCTCAAGGGGGTAATTATAATTTGTAGCCTAAAGTGACAACCATTGTTGGAGTCATTAGAGTTCAGCAACTGGGTGGCCCCTGTTTTCTGGTCATTTCACTAGGTCTTCCCAAGAAAAAAGCCTGTTTTGATGATTTCCACACAGTCAGTGCTTTATTATCAAGCAAAACAAAAAACTTCCCAACCTACCTCTTAGTTTTCATTGAATAAATTCTTAGAGTGACATTGTACACCTGGTATGTATAATCTGTTCTAGGATGTACTTCTGGACATTGCTTGGAGATGAATTATTACTTCCCCAAATAAATATGATTATATGTTAATCCTCACCACCTTAGAGTTGGTATTTATTTGGAGACTAGACATATAAAATGATTACTTAAAATAAGACCAATTAGATAGACCATGGATTCCCTTGGCTAGTGTCCTAAATGATGAAATAGAAAATGTGATAGTGGTGGTATGCATGCATAAAGAAAGGCCATGTGGCAAGGTCATAGTATGCAGCAGGTGACCTTCAAATCCAGGAGAGAAGCTTCAGAAGAGACCTTGGTTAAACTATGTAGTCTATAGCAGTTTATTATAGCAGTACTGCCCAACCAATACAAGGAGTTCTCTATTCATTTGGACCATCTATAAGTAGAGGCCTGGGATTCTCTTCCTCTCCTAAATGCCTTCCTTCCATTTACTCACATCTCAAAGCCAACAAAACAGAGATTTCTTAGGCTAAGAATTAACCAAAGTCCCTATGTTTACCTAACACTTATTATGTAACTGGCATAATTCTTGAATTAATGAGTGAATGAATGAATAGGAGGAAAAAAACCTGACTATCAAGTCAAATGAATAAAAACTGCTTACAGAAAATGGGAGAGAAGTCCAACAAGATGGCCCAGCAGGAAAAAGTACGTTCTGTGTTAAGTCTGATGACCTGAATCATATACTCAGAAGCCATGGCAGAAGGAGAGAACCCACTCCCAAAGTTTAACTCTGACCTCTGCATGCATGCCATGGCACACACACACACACACACACACACACACACACACACACACACTCACTCACTCACTCACTCACACATAATAATAAATAAAATATAAATCTATTGTTTTAAATGGAGAGAGAAATTGCCCTGACACAGAACCACTCTGGCCTCCTATATCCCCATGCTGGACATCGAGCACCACTATCCAGTGTCATTGATAAGGAAAGTATGCCTACAGAAATCTCTGCAGCAGATACCAGATTATCAGGCCATTCCATGATTTCTGGACTATCATGACCAATTCCATCAACAAAACAAGAAAGTATTGTTTGTCTAAGTTCAATCTATCTACCTCATCTCCCTTCCTGGTGCAGAGGCATGGCTCCGCTAATTCAGACCAGTCATGTCTTACCTACTTTGGGGACTTACAATGGTATTACTGAGGTTTGCATAGCTATTCTAATATGGCAATGAGCTTTCAAACTTCAGTTCCTAAAGATCCTTTGTTAAATGGAGTCATACAGTCATAAAATGTGTAGAATCTAGACTCTGATGCTATGGGATTATGAAACTGTTGATACACAAAAGCATCTGGGCATAATGGCTTAGATTGCAGTTTGGAGGACAAATGTGAACCCCAGCATGCCACACCAGCATTGTGGGCATTTGGAGTCCTATCACTCATCCATGGCACCAAGAGTCAGGGGCTGGTTCTCAGAAGTTCCTCCTAATGAAAGAATCATGAATTAGGAAAAATCAACCAATTAAATCTCATGCCCTCTCCTTCCCATAACCTACAGAACTGAGTTTGCAAAGCCTGGTTCAAGAATTGTTTTTAAAATCCAAGAAAGCATCATGAGCCGACGTCTCACTTTTTATTGACTTCGGCTCTGCATATGATTAAGCACAAACTTGCAAAGAATTACCCACAGTACCAACCCAGTGGAGCCCTTCTCAAACTTGCATGAGCCAGGAATATTTGGAAGGGAAGTCGGGACTGGCGACCTGAAGCCCACTCCCCTGGGTCAGTGCATGCTGGGAGGGGAAATGAGCTACAGAGCAGACAATTTTCAGCATCACTGGTTTTACTTTCTTTACCAGGCTCATGAAAACACACTGACAAAACAAAGGACACAAAATTAATGACCCATGCGTTTTGTCAATTGACTCTTAGTAGCAGTGGCCAGTTCACCTTAATTTTTTTGTTCGCATTGAACATGTAGCCCAAGGCATTGGTTAAGGTTCACTTAAGAATTCTTCAAAGGCATCACTTGGCTTTCATTAATTTGTTAACTGTACCTTCTCCTTTCTGCTAAGGAGCCCATATACCAAAAGCAGACCTTTATGCAAAATTTCACAAAGCAAAAGGCATATGTTTGACCAATCCGCTTTTTTCTTCTTCTTCTTCTTCTTCTTCTTCTTCTTCTTCTTCTTCTTCTTCTTCTTCTTCTTCTTCTTCTTCTTCTTCTTCTTCTTCCTCTTGAGTAATTATTTCCTAACCTCAAATATTAAGGTATGCACATCATATATTTCTAGCATTTAAAATATACTTAAACATGGATTTCTCAGAAACCCGTTTCAATTCTCAGCTGAGGGATAAGCAACAATGCAGCTAATTACTTTTGTGAATGATCATTTCCTATTTATTCCTTTGGTCTTTGACCATGATTCCTGATGACATTCAATCTGAGTACATATGAAATGTGGCTAACTTAATAAAACTGAAGGTTTGAGAAGCAATATGAATTTTTAAAAAGGCATAAAACTAATTTTATATTATGTATCTATTAAAAGATTATACCACATTTAAGATGCTAATTTTTGTAATGAAATTTTACTTAGTGGACACTTTGATAATATAGCATTTTTGTTCTATCGACCAATGGCCACAAAGAAAGCTTGTCTTCATAAATGCCTCTTTGGTGAAATTAGCTGAAACACAGAGTTTTTAGAAAACACTTAAGCAGTGAGTACAAAGCACCAGTGGTGGGATATGAATCCTCTTTATCAAATTCAGAACTAGAATACAATGATGAAGTAAGAGTTCCTTTCAAGCCTGAAAGGAAGCTAATTGTCTGAACATTTCTACCCATAGGAAGCAACCTCATGGGGGTCTTAAGTATAAAGCAATTTGCCATGAGGACAAAGGGAAGGATGCCATAAAGTAAACATACCATTCCTTCCTACCAACTCCCCTTTATAAACTATGATAGCAATGTTGGGTTGCTGTAACTTCACATTAGTTGGATCTGTCAGCTATGAAACTTTACTTTAGAAAGAAGGTTGAAAAGGTAGTCTTAGCCAGGGAGTTTATCAAATTGAACAAATCTTTGTTTAGGTATCTCTCAGTTCCATGTGCCAAGGTCTATTCCCAGACAGACATGCCAAGCTGCCAATGACTTCAGCTCCAAAGAGCTCTTTTTTTCTCTCTTTTTAAGTTCAGTCCACAAGAGCCTCACTCATTCCTGTTTTAGAAGTTGCCAGAACCCTGCTCATATCCTGTGTAGCCCAGTGGGAGAGAAGCCACATCATATGAAACCCTGTTGGACATATAAATGGAGTCTTGGCCAACTGTCTCCAGCATAAGGTGTAGACAGCACCACAGAGGGCCTTGAAACTCGTGAGTGCATACATAACCAAAATGAGACATATCTTCTGACTGCCTAGAAAATCAAGTGGGACTCACTCACCTAAACTTCTTTTAACTATGGTACATGTGTACACTTCAGGGAAGTTCTCATTACTCAGAACACCGACTTGCTGCTTCTTTGTCTTCAGTGAAATAGAGGGAATAAAAGATAACTTAAACTCATATCTATTGACTCTTTCAAGGCTTTTCCATAGCTTTTAGACACACATTTATTTTGTATGGATTGTGATGAGAGATGTACATAAAGTTGCTCTTGATAAGAGCTAGACATAAGATAGTTCTAACCAAATAATTATCCATTTATAAAATACAGTTAATTTAAAAGAGATAGCTCTGGGCAAGATGGGGTACTAATTTACTTGTAAAAACAGCCTGTTAAAATACTTCCATCAAACTTCCATCCATACCCACGAGAACTTTGATTTATTATCTTTGAAAACTATAAATCAATTGGATAGAAAATTTTTACAAAATGAGTTTTAAGCTTTAAGCTTTTAGAAGAGGAACAAGTGCAAGATCAAAAGGTGATCATAATATCATAATAATAACAGTGTATGTGCTAGGTATCAGAAAGCAACAGAGTCAAGGTGTCTGATAGAGTAGAAAATAGACAGTTGGGGTATCCAGTGAGGTGGCTCAAGGAATAAAATGCTTGACAATCAAGCTTGATGACCTCAGTTTAATTCCCAGAATACATGATAGAAGAAAATTAACTGTGGAAAGTTGTCCTCTGAATTCCACACATGCACCAGGGCATGCATGTACATTCTCTCTCTCTCTCTCTCTCTCTCTCTCTCTCTCTATATATATATATCTATATATATATATATATATATATATATATTGATATATATATATATATATGTCTCTGTCACTCTCTCTCTTTCCTCTCTTGCTCCTGTTCCCTCTCCCTCCCACAAATAATAATGACTAAAATCATCTTTTTTAAAATGAGGAAGAGAGTTATAAAATATGCCCAAGCACATATTAACATGAAATGGTATACTGTCATATAACAACATATTAAAATAAAGCATCACTTAAATAGTTAAACTTTTTGGTAAACTTTTGCTTAAACTTGTATAATGTTATAAACATTTAGCTTATTAACATAATACCCATTGGATTTCTTCACTAGTAAAAATCTCCCACTTGGAAATTTTATCACAAGAAAGTTGTTGACAAAGCGTGGAGCTCTAGGCTTATTCATTAAGTTAGCTGGCTCACAGTACAACTAGAAGATGATACACAGCAAATTCAGGTGCCATCCATGGTCCTAGAAAAGCCACATCAAAGGCTTTTGTAGTCGTCAGGCTAGCAGATGGCTAATGCCAGGTATGGTTTGCATTTGTTCAGTGTCTTAATCTAGTCTCAAACTTTGGATTTGGCAAAACTAAAACCACATTTTGCCAAATACTTTCCTCTTAATTTCTAAGCCCATGTGTATTTTCAGTGAAATTTAATACATATGTTTCTTATTCTTTTATACTTAACTCATCAAATATTTTTCTGTAAGAGCCATTTGACATTCAAAAGCTTGGTGAGTCTCTCTCTCTCTCTCTCTCTCTCTCTCTCTCTCTCTCTCTCTCTCTCTCTCACACACACACACACACACACACACACACACACACACAACTGGAGACATGTACCTCTTAAGAAAATAACTTAAAGTTCTTAGCTTCTCCTCCATCAAGATAGGAAGCTGCTTTCTGCCAAGTACCACGGAATGGGAATATGAACACTGAATGTTAATTCAATGCCAAAAAGACTGAATTTGATTGGAAATTATAACTATACAAAAGTGCCCACTCTTTATTAAAGTGGTTTTCTGAATGTGTTTGTGCCTAGAAAATGATGGATGTGCTGTAAACTGAGTACAATGAGCCTAGTTTAAGCTCCCAGTAAGAGGAGCAAGGCAATTTTCTTCAGCATTTAACCCAAGTGATTCTCCACAGAGCCTCTGTTGCTTATCTCCCCTAAGTTATTAGACTTCATTTTCTAAACATCATTTGGAATGTATATCAATAAAAAATATTATCAGGAGCTTAGAGTTACATGGTTTATAAAACATTTGGATGTATTTGGATGTATTTACACAACATATACTTATTTTTTAATTTGTTATGAGATACATTAATACATACTTCCTAGTGTCTTCTGATTTTGTGTATTTTTAGAATACTTTTCTGGGAGGAAAATAAAAACAAAGTTAATTCTTGACATGAATTAAATTGAATGTCAATGTATAAAGCCAGCATAAACACACAAAATGAATCCTTAGAGCAATTAAATAATCCACTCTACTCACATTTTGTAGTTCTTTGTACACTAATTATATCTAACACATTTAGGCTTGAGAGGTACTCAACCTGTTCTTACTTGATTACATTGGGTTTATTCCAGTGGTGTAAATTATGAGTCATATTGTGATTATCTAAAAAATCATTACGTAGTAATTCTTATAAAATAAGGCTTTCTTGTCAAAGTCACTTACATCACTCTTTCCTCATAAAATCATTTAGTGCCATCTTTCAATCAGTTTAGTTTCTCTGTCTTATCATGATCATTGACGTATAACTTTTACAGCATAACGTTTCAGAGGAGGAAAGAAAACATTATAGCTAACACCTGTAATCAGCAAAAGGTGTAGCTGAGAAGCAAGTGCAAGGCTGAAATGTATAGTTTGAGGCCTTATAAGCATTATGTAAGCTCCTTTCACAAACGTTAACATTTGAGTACATATTACAGATTTGACCCCCACCCAGGGACTGAGTTTGTTTTTGTCCAGCTTCATTTTCTGAGAATCTCAAGCCAAAAGATGTCCCAATAGTCTTTTCAACTCTAAGTAGCCAACACTAACTCATTCATTCACTGGAGAGGTAATGGCATCCTCCCAGTGACAGTTACTGCCACCTGGAATTTGCCCTTCTGGTGGGTCTGCAACCTCAACAACTCATTAACTCACAGTAGAAAACTGTATGGTGGTATTTTATTTGTACTGAAATGTGATTTTATTTGTATGTTAATAAGTAAAGTTGCTTGGGGGTCAGAGCTCATAGCAAGCCATAGGAGAGCTGGGCATTCATTGGGGAACGCCTTTAATCCCAGCACTTTGTAGAAGAGCTAGGTAGATCTCTGTGTGGTCAAGGATACAGCCAGCATTGGAGACACATGCCTTTAATCTCAATACCATATAAGACCTGGAGGGCTGTACATACAGGCAGTGACGAGGCAGTCATGTGTTTGAGTTTACAACCAATTAGAAGGCAGAACAGAAAGACTATATAAAGACAAACACACAGGAAGTAGAAGAGGCTAGCTGCAGCAGGCAGTAAGGCTCTTAGCTCTGATCTCTTGGCTTTCTTCTTTGCATTGGTTCTGTGTTTCTTATTTAATAGGACGGTTGGTTACATCTACAAAACTCATTTTTTAAATAATTTTTATATTAAGAAAATGCATCAAATAGTAATTTTCCCAGTGGGTGTATGTGTGTGTGTGTGTGTGTGTGTGTGCGCGCGCGTGTGTGCACGCCCACCAGTGTGGAGGACTGAAGATAACCCTGGTATTGTCCTGGAGAGCCAGAGAGCCCAGAGATCAACCTGGGACTGGGATAGGAAGCACACACTGCTGTACCTGTGCTTTAGGATTTGGTTTAGTTGTTGTTATTTTATTATCTTTTTTTTTTTAAACGTGTGGTCTGGAAGCTCAAATTCAGGTCCTTCTGCTTGCAAAGCTAGCATTTTATTTGCTCAGCACCTCCATATTCCAGAGTTTTCGTGGGAGATAGTTGACATTGTTCACTACAAATTCTGTTTTTAATAAAATTATACTACTGTTCTCAGATAACAACAAACATATAACATATGAGAAAAGAGAGGGATTTTTTACCAGTTGTCAAAAAAGAAAACAAGAGAAAATGGAAAAGATTCCAGAAGACCTGAACAGCTTTAGGGCAATAAGAATGCCAGAATAGTCAAGAAATAACTAGTGAATGAATGCCATAGGCAGAAGGTCAGAGGAAGATCTAGAGGGGACCTTGGAGTACACCTGCCCAGTCAAGAGTAAAAGCAGGGCCCAGGATGACTTCTCCTCACAAGACACTTTCAGTGCTAACAGCAGGCCATGGAGCCAGGCCAGTTTCCAGAATATTCCTAAGGTCCAGAAGTTGACTCAAAGAAAGGATGTCTCAAAGTCTTTATAATAATCTACCCGAAGTTACACAGCTTCTCTGCACCTCACTTGCAACAGCCTTTGCAATCAAGAGGGAAGCCAAAGTCTTAGGTGGGACAAGAAAAGAAGGCTGATACTTATTAAGTATCCACAACACACAGCAGGGAAACCTCTCGTTTTACCAACATTACAATCTTGTGAACTAAGTATTATTCTAAATTACAGGCCGGTACTACCATTCCTAGACTTATAAAATCCATTAACCAATCAGAGGACAAAGGAAATGGACACTTTGTGTCTTCTCTGGACCATACTGTTCTCTCTGAACACCTACATAGAGACCTTCACATAGTGGCAAATAGGGAATGCAGATTCTTGGACAAACAAAAATGTGGGGACAAGATTAGTCTCACTGGTCATCCTCTTGTTTTTGTTTCCTCCCAAGGAAACTAAGTCAGGAAGCATAGAATACTTTGGTAGCATTATGAAACTACAGGAGAAGCTCAAATAATCTGCTCTGAATTCATTCTGACAGCACAGATTCTGTTGGTCAAGTTCATTATAATCATCTAATATTTGCATCCAAATGATGCACTGTTATGACGACCGTTTTAAAGTACCGACTCCTGTATTGTGGCGTAGACATGATAAATCCCCAGTTCCAGAAGACACCCAGCTGGTGGACCACTTCAACTGCCAAAATGATGCTTCATCATTCCCATGTCAGGCTTAGCTCCTCAGTCACAGCCTCGTCACTCATTTTATCTCACTTTTTAAAGAATTGCTATTTTATTCCCTGAAGTGAGACCGAAATTTTTACCCCAAAGGAATTTGTAAGTGGATAGGAGAAACACTGTATGTTCATAGCAAGTCTTTGCTTTCTCAATGAGTTGACATTATGAAAAAATTTAGAAGGTTTTAAAAAAATTAATCCAAAGATATTTAACTTATTTTAAATATCCATTCTTCAAAAAATACTTAGCTTCAACTAGTTTCAAATCAAACCAATATAAATAATGGATAGAATTACTAACCTGCAGGGAATGTCATCCCAAATTTCCTGCCACTGACTGGGTAACTATAAGCATGACTGGTGTATTTACTGGAGGCAGTATATACTGTATAATGTTCCTCAAAACCTCGTGTAACTAATGCAATTTGATAACCACTCGGGTGCTACTGTGACGTAAAGGATATATTACAACTTTACCCAATTCAAATAAGAAAAAAGTTTAAAAAGCAGTAGACCTTAATGGCCTGGTGCTCTAAACAAATATGTTGCCTGTTTAACTGAAATTATATATAAGTTATCCTGAACTGAGAATAGCTCTGTGGCATATGCATTCTTTCAAAATCATGACATGACTTTTTTTTCTTTTACCAGTTTCTTCCAACAGTCCTTCCACAGGTCTCACTGCCATGGAAACTGTGCCTGTCACTCAGAGAATCTAAGGAAAGATCAAGCAAATCCAACAGTGTGGATTTCCACCTGGACAAAGATGGAACAAGCCCTAGAGATGACAGTCTTCTCCCTGGGAGATGTCGGCTGTTGGCATCGAAGTGTTTAGACTGGATCTAACAGATACGTGTAGCCATCACAGAAAATGATTTCATACACAGGGCCAGTGAGAAGGCTGGGTGGGTAAGAATGCATGCTGCACAAGCCTGGCAACTTCAGTCTGACCCCAAACCCACTTTTAAAAAGCCAGATGCAAGAGAGTGATGTACGCGGCAGCCCCAGCACCCCCAGGCAAGATGGTAAGTGTATACAGAAGAATTGGCTGGATGTTTTTAGATCAGACATCCTGGAGTACACAGCACAGGGACAGGAGAGAGAGAGACAGAGAGACAGAGAGAGACACACACAGAGAAAGAGACAGAGAGACAGAAACAGAGATAGAGACAGAGAGATCCTGTCTCAAAATCCAAGTAGAAGAAGAAAAGCAGCTGCTGAAACGGTTCTCTAGCCTCCACAAGTACACTGTGGCAAGGAGGAGCCGGGTCTCCCTCCCTCTCTCTCTCTCTCTCTCTCTGTCTCTCTCTCTCTGTGTCTCTCTGTCTCTCTGTCTCTCTCTGTCTCTTCTCTCTCTCTGTCTCTCTCTCTCTCTCTATGTGAGACAGACAAAGAGATTCAGTAACGAGGGTTATGACCACTCAGGCAGGAGAGATGAGAGGGTGTATTGGGCTTGTTGCTCTCATCTTCTGATACCCCCTTGTCATGATTTCACCCATCATGGAACTGAGGCCAAGATCTGTGACTTTCCAGCATCCTAGTCCCTGTGGAGCAGGCCCAGAACCATCTCCCGGTTTTCAAGAGGCCAGGGTATGGATTCTCTGGAAAGAAAGTCCTTGTGTAGCAAAGCTGAAGCTGAGCAGACATGAGCAGCCTTATTGCACACTGCCAAGGGGATAGCCAGCACAAAGATCATGACCAAGGAAAATGACTCACATGTGATCCAAAAACGGGAATTCAATTTTTAAAAATATTACAGTTAGTTCCTAAAATATAATTAATATGATACACATGAAGAAGCAGGAGGAGGAGCAAGGACAGAGAAATAAAAGTAGCCAGGGCAATATACCTGCCTTTTGCTAATGTTGTAATATACATTATACACACCAAAGAGTGTCAAAAACATTTTAAGAAATTGGCCATCCCTTTTCACTTTGTGAGTAATATTTGGGAATGGGATGAAAAATAATAATGGCCTCTGGGGAATGTTTAAGAATGAGGTAATTTTCATGTTTCTTCCAGAAAACATTGAGTGTATCCTTCTCCTCTGCCAGGATAATTTTAAACTATTGGCATCAAAGCTGAAAATCTCTGCAAAGGTTGGTCAGTCTCTTGGTACCGCTCTATATTTATGTTAGTGTGACAGTTCATTCTGTACAATGAAGCTAGTCAACTGTTCAGCCCTCATATTTTTATCCAAGGCCTCACTGAAGAAAATCCCAAAGCTCTGGGTGGACCAATGTTTTAGACTTTTAGATACTAATTCTTCCAATGTCACTGTCACAGCAACTCAACCAAGGAGGAATGAAATGGTCACTTCTCTGGAGAAATCTTGAATGACTATATTTATTCCCTCTGCCCCTCTGTCACATAATATTTGGGCTTTTCTCAACCACCAAGTAAATTTTGTGGACAAATGCTCCTGCTTCTATCAGAGACATAGCCAATAGAGTGTACACAAGTACAAGCCTAGCTTGAAATATTTTTCTACAAGAAAGTAACCATCCTATGTCCCAACCACCAGAGGCAAGCTGAAGAAGTAGTGGATTACAAATGAATAGATTTTTAGAAAAAGAGTGTGACAAATATATTGGAACATAGATGTACAATGATTTTGAAATGCAGAATTTATAATCAAAGGTCTCTCAAAGTTTATTATAGAAACTATGTTTTTATAGTTTGAAAGTAAAACACAAGGATGTGAGGCCAGTTACTCAACTCATGTAGATGGTTGATATACCCATGAAGTCTCATCAGCATGGCTGTCTAGACAAGACCTAAAGATTGGTGACACCAATAGACATGTTAATATGGAAGGGAGAAAGTTCACAGGGCCTGCCTCCACCCTAGCCAAACAATTAAGGGCAACTGGACAATTCTGAGAGTGGGAGATACGATATTCCCCTGGGAAGAACCCTTCAGCTGGTTATTCAAATACAAGTGGTTGGTCCCGATACATACAGGTATGTGTGTGTGTGTGTGTGTGTGTGTGTGTGTGTGTGTGTGTGTGTGTATGTTATATGTGTATATACACGTTATATGTGCTGAGCAAGTTGTATTTATATATTTAGGAATGTGTGTATGTGTGTCAGAGAGAGAGAGAGAGAGAGAGAGAGAGAGAGAGAGAGAGAGAGAGAGAGAGAGAATAACAACAATTAAAAAAGAAGCCATTAATTTGAGAGAGAACAAGAGGGATGCATGAGAAGAATTAGAGAGAGGAAAGGCAAAGGGGGAAACAATATGATTATATTATACTTTCAAAAATATTATTTAGAAAGAGATATCTGAACCACACGTCTGGAGCTGCTCTCCTAACTTCTGAGCCAACTCTCTCACTCAAGGTGGCTTCATCATCCTTGCTCTAACCTCTGTTGAAGACTTCCTGGCCTCTTCTCTGAGGGCTCCACTTGGGAGAACTCCCATTGTTCTGTTCTCCTTGCTCTAGTTAGGAAGCAGCTCACCTTCCAGATAATGTTTCTGGAATTGTGGCTTGCTTTCTCACAGCTCAGCACACATCTATGTCCAGTTTCCACGAGTAGAAAGTGTTCATCAGAGCCACGACTACTACATCAAGATACTGTCACCAAGAGTTTTAGTACCTCCACTGTCCCAAAGAACTTTGATACCAATCAAATCATATGGGAACATTTAAGATTAATAATCACAACTGTTATCTGTACTCTGTTAAAAGAGCCTCCCCACTGTATTACGTGTTTTATCTCATTTAACTGTTCAAATATTGGCTGCAGTAGTCATCTCTAGTATTCCTCTTTCACAGATGACACTGGGGTCACATATGGAACACTGACATGTGGAGTGTATGGGTTTGCATCTCAAATCCCAGGCTCTCTTGACCTTCCGTTTATAAAACACTTCAAGCTGAATGCTGAGTGACTGAGGCTGACATTGTCCTCTATCAACCACTTCCTTAATGAGTTGTGTCATACTTAACAAAGAGCACTGTGAGAGAAGAGAGCCAAGACAAAAGCCAAGACCAAGAGGAAATCCACCTATCATTTTTTATTCACATGTTTTTCTTTTCTTTTGTTTTAACTGCTGATTATCTTCTTGTACAGAGACAACATGGGCAGTCATGGTTGCCCTGCAACTTCTGTGGTTCAATCTCTTCCTACATGACTTAGGATAGTGACACTGACTCAATCTTACATTAACCAACATGTTGACTTGAAGTCAAGCCTAAGAGGCTTTCATGCTATCCCCGGAGTTTCATGGTTCTGTGCTTCTAGTTCTTTTCTTGCCTCTAAATATTCCTCACTTATCAGTGAAGGCCAAAGTTAGCCCAGAAGGCAATGGTTAAATGCACTCAATGTAGAGTGTGCTGGCTACAACTGGGATATATACAATAGAGTCTGTGTGGGCAGAATCTAGTCTTCACAGCTCACTCTGTGACCTTGGTCAAGTTATCCAATGTCTTTCTATCCCAATTTCCCAAAGCAAAATGGATTCTCATGAGAAGTTAATGAGGCCACGAATAGAAAATGCTTAGAATAGGGATTGACACAAAGCAACTACTAAACACTGTCTATTAGAACAGAAATCAGTAGTAAAATTGGAAAAACACTAATTTCTAATTTTAGTTTTTATTAGCTGGCATTAATAACTTTATGTGTCTTTGTTTTTAAATTACATTGAATTATATAAATTTATTCCATCAAAATATTAAGTCAGATTCATTAAGAATTTGGCTCAACTAAATCAAGCATGGTGGTTCATATCTATAATACTAACACTTGTGAGGCTGAGGCAGGAGAATCATGAGTTGGAGGCTAGCTTGGGCTGCATAATAAAACCCAGTCACAAACAAACAGAATTTACCTATATATATATTTTATTTACCTCATAAAAATGATGAAACATCCACCTGATAACTACCATTCTCACACCACAGCCGTTGCAAAATTCCCTCAACTTACTCCATCATGTTCTAAAAGTCTCTTAACATTTTATACTCAATCACCAGAGTTCTAAGGAATTCGGGAGAAAAGTAATGAAGATGACTCGTCTGCAGTGCTATGCTCAGTTTCATTAAAAAGACGCGGCTCTGTGTGCTTGCCTTAGAAATAAAACTTAACTCTGGCGGGTGGATGGTTAGCTTTTCCAGCTTTTCTATAGGGCACCTACACTGGCTTGTAAGCAATGGTTTTCTTTTTCTTTTTCTTTCCTTCTTCCTTCCTTCCTTCCTTTTTTTTTCCTTTTTGGCTATGTACTATGTTTACAAATGGTATCATTGTTCTTGGTTAAAACTGTGAGAAGTAAAGCCTATCTTTCTTCCTTTCTCTGGCTTCACGCTGAAATAGCCTTCATGGCAAAGAACTGCGCACTGCATCAATTTATCAGTCTCCATTTCTGCCCAGATTCCTGGATGGCCACAGTCTCCAATATAGCTGCATGCAGATATTTATTATGTCGCTTTTAATCTCTATACTTGTGAGGGGTGATAATGTTTACTGGAATAAAGTCTTTTGTTGTTGTTTCTATTTGTTTTCCAATTTAGAAAATTCTGTGAGAGACAAAAGGGTAGTCATTCTAAATTTCAATTCAGAAGAAAGAGATCTCGGATAGTCATCATGTGTCGAGGAACACCTGAAGATTATTCTTAGGACAATTATACGAGTGTCATTGATAAAAAGACAGCACTTACTATGTGTCGGAATTCAGCGTCCTGGTTGAAGGCTGAGCCTGATCATTACTTATAAATGACAGACCAAGGGGAACACTCTCCTTGATCTTGATCTAGGACTTTTTTACTCTGGGCTATTTATTCTTCCCCTTTGCAATCCCAATTATGTAATTAATGTGCCTTTCAACGTGTTCTTTAACAACCTTTCTCTGAAATGTTATTTCCTAAGAGCAAAATAATCACTTTTGCATTGTGATAAGATAGAGACCTTCTAGAAGACAAAAAAATATTTCTTTCAATTTTTTTCTTAATAGATCCAATTCATTGTTTCTGGCTTTTATTCAGTAACAAATTTATACATGGGTGACTATGTATACTGTCTACAATATCAAATTATTCATAGGAGATATTCAAAGTTCTCTATAGGATGGCCACAGCCAACTTTCTGTTTTTATAATTTGTTTTTACATATGTGGTTGTGTGTGTGTGTGTGTGTGTGTGTGTGTGTGTGTGTGTGTATTTGTATGTATGTAGGGGACCGCTATGTGTTTGTGTGTGCTTTGTATTTGTTCAAATGAATTCAGGAACCCTCAGAAGCTAGTAGCATCAGATCAGAACTAGAGTTCCAGGTGCTTGCAAGCCACCAAATGTGGGAACTATAAACAACTCAGGTCTTCTTTAAGAGCAGTAACCTCTAAGCCATCTCTCTAGACCTAGATCTCTCTTAGCTGCAGATTAGAAAAACTAAGACAGAGATGGGGAACACCACCAGAACAAGACCTTCTGAATCAACTGAGCAAGGCTCATATGGACTCACAGAGACTTAAGCAGCAAGCACAGGGCCACACAGGTCTGCACCAGGTCCTCTATGGATATATTATAGCTTTTACCTTAGTATTTTGATGGGACTCCTAAGTGTGTGAACAAGTGGGTCTCTGATTCTTGCACCTGCTCTTGGGGCTCTTTTCCTTCTCTTGGGTTGCCTTGCCTAGCCTCCATGTGATAGTTTTGGTTTTATCGTATTATATTTTATTTTGTTATATTTGGTTGTTACCTCTTAGAAGCCTGTTCTCTTCTAATGAGAGACAGAAAGGGAGTGGATCTGGAGGGAAGGGGCCATGGGGAAGGACTGGGAGCAACAGAGGGAGGGGAAAATATAATCAAGGTGTATTGCATGAGAAAAGAATGTATTTTCAATAAATGAAAAAGAAAAAAGAAAATGAGATAGAGAATGTGGTGCAGAATTCATAGTTTTCAACACTTGCTGAGCACTGTGCCCTTCTATGACGACTTCACCCACACATAGAAATTGGTATGGAAAAACACATTCATTTTCTAAACAGTGACTCTACCTACTGCCACAAGCTCTGAGGAAATTGAATATATTGATTATCCCTAGTCTTTGCAAGAAAAAAAAATGGATTTGCTAGCCTGACTTTCATACAAATTGGGTCATTTGATTATCAGATATTTATTTATGTCTACCATATGACTGTCCCTGATCTAAGAACTGCAAATAAATCAGTGGGCAGAACTGAGGAGAGAAGCAGCTGTAGAGGATTATATTCTAACTTCTTACAAAAATATCACAAGTTTTAAACATGCTGACCAGGGACCTTTTACTATCAACACTGTGCTGGTGGAGCTATTTAGAAAGGGTTCTGAGGTGTGGCCTTATTGAAGGAGGTGTGTCACTGAGGTGAACTTTGAAGTTTCAAAAGCCTGGGGCCATTCTCAGCTCTCTTTGCCTCACGCTTGTGGATCAAGATGTGAGCTCTCAGCTACTGCTCCAGCACCATGTCTGCCTATGGCTGTGCTCCACAACAAGATGGTCACGGACACAGTAAGCTTCCAACAAACTCTTTCTTCTATAAGTTGCCTTGGCCATGATGTCTTATCACAGCAACAGAAAAGTAACTAAGACAAACAGTATTCCTTATTTCACAGCACACAGGACCTTTTCTTTTTGATACTTGATTATCACTGCAAGAGAATAGATCTCGGTGTTAAAATGCCTTTGGTGGCCAAACTTGTATGAAAGCTCAGCTAAAATGCTTCCTGTAGATGTCCCTTGACTCATTGTGCAGTTGGTTTCATATTACACAAGATGTTTCCCAGATCCCAAGTAAAAGTTATCTCCAGTATTCCCACAAGTCTCCTTGTTTCCCAGATCAGTTGACCTTAGCTGTGGGCATGTGGTTCAATGTAACAAATGAGAAAGAAGCAAGAAGGGTCATGAAATCCAGAGGGCAGCACTATTTGGGAAAATGGGGGCCCTTTAGAGGTGGGGACTAGCCGCAGAAGTTATAAGGCAAATCTATAGGGGGGGACCTGATTCTCTACTACCTTTACTCTGCCAGGATAAACTTAGAAATTTGGGGTTACAGTAACTGCCCATCCTCAAGCCTCACTGACTAGTACCACATACTGATTAAGACAAGATAGTGTGTTACACCATGAGATTTTTCTGTTGAGGTTATGTTCAAATCCTACAAGGATGCTGGCTATCTTTGCCAGCACGGGGTGCTGGGGACAGATGAGGAATAATAATTCCTAAACCCCAGCCCATCTCCCATCTCACTGGTGCTTCCTCCTGCCTGTCACTGATTCCAAGAGAGAACACTTGAGAACCACCTTGAGTCTACAGTCCTCACTCCTGTTCCCCAACATGAAAGGCACTCAGATCCTATGATATTGGTAAAACACGACCACCTGGGTATAGATCTCTTCTTCAGACCATATACAGAGTAGCATACATGTGCAAGCACATGCGTGAGAATGCCTGTGTGCACTCACATGTGCATGTGTGCACAAACACACACATACACACACATAGATTTCAAAATATTCTTCTACTTACAAACATAATTTTGAAAGAGTGAAAGAAATGTTAACTTTGAGGTACCAATTAAATTCATGAATAAGATTTAAGTATGGTTCTGAGTTTCCTATCTTAAAATACAAACTAATCAATGTTAGCAATTTTCTAGTTAAAAATACTTGAGGGGACTGAGAATGAAATCATGGCCATGTATATGTTAATCAGTCACATTCCCACTAAGTTGCATTCCTGTTCTGTGAGTAGAGTTATCAAATTATATTATCAAATAGTACTAATGACCAACAGGAACATGTTACTTATACAGCAGTCTTTCCCCTTATTTTGGCATGAAGGAATTTGAAACAAATGTGAAGAAAATAAAGTCCTAAACCTTCAAGGAAGCCTCTTTGTAAGCCAAACTAGCTTTATTTTCTTTCAGTGTTGAAACTTATACATTACTTTAGTAGAAAGATAACAAATGAAAATTATTTGTATTCTATCTTACAAAAAAAAAAAAGCTATGCCCCAGAGCAATAGTGAAAGTGAACGCTGAGAGAAGAGAATACACTAAATGTTCATCAACAGACTGAGATAGGATTGCTGTTGCTCTGCTCTCACACAAGGCAGGTGCAAATATCAATTCTCTAGATTTAAGGTCTAACACTAGAATTACATACTAACATCTGAGTAGACTACACATTTACATCTAGCTTCCAAGTTCCTGGATGTTGGGTTTAGATCAGAAATGCCCACCAGGCTCTTATTTTGAAAGCTTGTTTCCCAGAGAGAGATGCTGTGTTTGGGAAACTAGGCCTCTTTAGGATGTAGGGACTAGCTAGCAGATGTAGGCCACTTGGGATGAGCCTTTATAGACTATAGCCAAGCCCTGGGTCCTGCCTCCATCTCACTCCCTCTGTTTCCTAGTCAACCATGAGTTACACAGTCTTTGCTGTATTTCCACCACTATCATCTGAGCTGGCCTTTGATGCGTCCTCTACCACAGCGGTCTGAATCCCTCTAAAAATGAGATTCCCACATAAACTTTCTTTCTTTATATTGATTCTGTCAGGTATTGTGATCACAGTGATACTAAAGTAACTAATATACCATGGAAATTTTGAATTTAACATGCAGTGTGGGAAAAATTATGTACTATATTCTTTTTCCTATAATGGTGATTATTATTTTGTTTTGTTTTGCCTTAGCTACTAGGGAACTCAGACTCTGGGCTATATTTTCTTATAGCTTGCTTCAGAACTGGTAAATACATGGTTTCTCTCTTTGTTTAGTTCTCAGTACTTATCTGTCTTCCTTGTCTTTATTTTCGTTGTCCTGCATTTTTATTGTAAGCTGCCTCAAGCGTTTTTTATGGACATGCCTATGTTCTACAAAGAGTTTTTTAAGAGATAGTAAAGTATGAGAAACAAATATGATTCCATTTTTAAGATTCTCCAGTTCACATGAAATTGTGGAGTGTTAGGAGAGAAGGAGGCTTAAAATTCTTTTAATACGGCGCTCTTATTAAGAGACAAGGAAGCAGAAGTTATTTCATTACCTAAGACACACTGATAACACAGGCATTCCTCTTGCACCCTGTCACCTCTTTTCATTAGAAGCCTATCTGTGTTCAAGTATAATGTCCAAATCAACAAGTAGGATTCTAGATTAGCTTGTTTATTTTGCACAAGTTTCTGAAGCTTTCTGCATAAAGAGTGATTAAACCTAATGTGCTCAAGGGTCCACCCTCCTGCCAACCAACAGCGACTCTCCACACACTGCTGCTCAGGCAGCTGCCCAGAGAAAGCACTTACTCCCAGGACTCTTGCCAGGAGCCCAGCTGGGGCCTGTGTTTAGGACTAACAGTTGCCTGGTGGTGTTACTGTCAGGATCACCCCCATTTGAGATCTGTGTAAGCAGAAGTAAAAGCAAGAAAACTTCAAGAAATAGCAGCTGCCTATAATCTTGAGAAATAAATTCACCTTGGGTGAGAGGAAGATGCTCGTACACTTTGTTCTGGGCTACGAAGTGTTTAATAATCAGCGGCTTCCTCATACTGCTCACTCTAAATCACTTCTCCATCACTGAGTAATTACCAGGGGTGATTCTGGACACATGGGTCATGTTATGGCTGATGTATGGACCCTCTTCATGGGCTCTACACTGATAAGACCTGGCAGGTCAGCATGATGGAATGCAGAGGGAGGGTGCCCATGCCATGCAGGTAGCCAGAGATTGTCTCCAAAGAAACTCTGTGACTTGAAACCCAATATATTCCCTGTATCCTCACTCTACAGCCAGGATGGACAAGAATTATTTACTGAAGTATATTTAACAACATCTACTATTATGAACACTGATATTATAGTCTCTAACTTGAAAAAGTTTGGAATTTGACTACTAAGGAACTTTAAAAGACTCAGGTTGGCAAACCTTGCCATGAAGTTCTTTATATATTAGAAATTGGGAGAGAAATAGGATATGACAACAGAGATCTGGGACCCTTAGGTCTTTGAGCAGTCCTAAGTGTAAGGGAACATAGGAGAATCAGTAAGTTAATAATGTATATAAAAGTGAGTGCTTCAGGAATAGGCTAATGAAAGGGCCTGGGCTCTTCCAACAGTACTAAAAACATTGTCTCATGTGCAACAGGTCCAGGGTCTTTCTGCAGCTCTTTCCCCGACCCCACCCCAAAGCCACTGTCCATCTACAGCACAGCTGGGCTTAGCAGTGACTAGGGAGGTTTGGGTCAGCAACCCTGGGCTGGAACATCTCACTTAATGGCCAGAGTGATATTAATGGATTTCTGTGTGGGAAGTCTTCTAGGACCATTGCTTCAGGAATCTCCTCGTTATCTGTAGGGTTTACCACCTGTGTACTGTCAGGGACAAAAACCGCCCACAGAGAGCAACAGTTACAGAATGAGAGAGCTGCCCGTCAGGCACTAGATCAATGTTTTGGCATCATTGCTTCCTGGAATGTACGCCATATCTTCAGAGGTGTCTAACCTATACACTATGAAGAACAGGAGATACCCATGCAGAGCTTCAGTGACAGGAGAACATAGCTTCCAGTCTGGTGGCAAGGGTGGGATTCTGTTCATTAAATTCTTCCTCTAGTTATCTTCTATTTAATTCAGCATAAAAAGGATGAGCAGAAATCAGCCCAGCAAAAGACAGTCACATGGACGACAGCACCATCAATCTCATAATAAATGAAATATTGGTAAATAAACGCTCTTTGGCACAGCCCGTGCACACAGCCCCTAGTAGAGTCAGACCTGCGCGACATGTCATTGTCAGCCAGCATCTTCAATCACTCAACATGGGTTGTGACTGGGCTTCTGAAAGTCCCGCATCCATTACAGGTGCAGGGCAAATTAAGCAAATGAATTGCTGTTGACTTTGAAATACTTAGGTGACTTTTGTTATTATCTCGCAGCATACCTAGGTGGAGCCACATCAGTCTTCACTGCCAAGTTCACTTCAAGTCAATGAAAACAATGGCACCAGTGTCTCACTGAACAGGAAGGCCAGCACACAAGACAAGGGCAAGAACCTCCACGTTTACCTCTTATCATCTCATTCAAATGCAATCAGCATTTATTGCATGATACTCTATTGTGGAGGTTTTGTATTAGTAATTGGAGGGAAATGCTACTATTTTTTTTTAAAGTATAGTGCTTTACACTCCAATCACTAAAAGTAATTTCTTAATTTTAAACATAATTGTGAACACACAAGAAGCTGCCTGCCCAATATCAGTTCTGCTTTTTACCTTGGCAATAAATTTGATTTTCTTCAGAGCACTGTACAGAAAGAGAAAAAAGATGGCAGAAAGACAGGGATGAGTGATGAAGAAAAGGGGAGGAAGAGGGGCAGAAGAATGGAAGGAAGGAGGAAAAGAATAGACTACATTTCCCAGCCTGCCCTGCAGCTGAGTCAGCTCTGCTCAGATAGAGGGAAGCAGTCTTCACTGGGTAGAATCCCCAAACAAAGAAGTTCAAAAGGAACCATTTAATGAGCATGAACCCTGCTTGTCACTCTTGATCTTCTTCTTGTTTCCAGTGTGTGTAGGATGGCTGCCAGTTGGCAACCATCTTGAAAACATGTGCTTGAAGATCATGCCTAGTGAGAGCACAGTAGGGAGACAGGATTCTGGGCTCCTGAAAACATCATGAGGCTATGATTTCAGCAACTGGCTGCCAGTTTCTGCCTCCTTTCTCTCTAAAGCCACTGGTTTAGGTGTTTGTGGAGCTACACTGTTATAATAGAGAAGGGAATATGCTGACAACCACAGTCTCTAGTTCTTACCTTTGTGTAAACAGTGAAAACTTTGGAAAACTTGTTTTCTATCTCATGACCTTGGCTCTCCCCTCTAGGAATTAAATAAGCAGGTCGATTTCATTTTATACTTGTGATTTTTAGCATCTGAGAATGGTTTTCAGAATACAATCCTTAAATATTAATATTAAAAAAGAAAAAATAATTGATTTAGACTTGTGCATTTTAAAATAAGAGAGAGAGAGAGAGAGAGAGAGAGAGAGAGAGAGAGAGAAATAGTTACAAACTCTAGAACTCACAAAGCAACAGAAGAAATCTCACAGAAGTGTCAGTTAAGACAAATAATGGTTTAATTAACGTTCCCAGCAGAAGAAGTTAGCTGGGCATTGTGCATACATTTACAATTCCAGCACTAAGGAAACTGAGACTGAGGGGTCCCAAGTTGGAAGCCAGCCTGGGATGTATAGAGAGAGCCTGGAAAGGAGGTAGGAAAGGAGAGATGAAGGAGAAATGAAAAACAAGAAGAAGTCATGGACAGGAGAGAAGGAAAGGAAGGGTCTGGATGGGGAATGGAGGGGTAGAGAGAGAAAGAAGAAAGGAAGAAAGGGGATGTGACAAACCTGAGATGTTGTGACAATGGCAGGAAAATGGAGGCCAGAAAAAACTATCTCTGCCTGTTCTGGCTCCATTTGGAAAGGAAGCTCAAGAGCTTGAGTGGATAGCAGGTGAGAGATGAACCCAGTTTAGGCTGTGCTAGGGACTCATGATTGAACATTAGCCCATTTGGGACAGTGCTGGGACAGAATGTGCTCAATGCAACTGAAGCAATGTTGGATTTGGCAGAAAGGAGCCTCCCTCTCTTCCCCACATCCCCATCCCTTTCCAAATAGCCTGATTGCACACAACACCACAGTTCTGCATGGTACAAGACTCAATCCACAGTGGTTGGTCACCTACTGTTGGTTGGCATGATGTTTTGCTCAGGTTTGGAGGGACTCTAACAACAAAAATACAAGACTTCATGTTCCTCAGAGGCAGTCATTTTATCTTATTCTCCCATTTCAGGATTTATTGTCAATTTATATAAGCTGTAAGTTGCTTGCTTCATTCTGTGAAATGTCCAATAATGAAAATGTTTAAGTTTACACATAAGCATCACTTTGATGCTCAGAGGACTTTCCAATCTGCACACTAGCAAAGAAAATAAGAGAGAATTAAATATAGAAATTTAAATATATGTCATAAAAAGTATTGTGTGCCACAATGACAACCAATATAGTATGCTATTCATGAGAATCAAGAAATTATATGTCTTAAAAAGTCTACACAAAGTTTCCTTGTTTCTGCCTAGCAGGTACCTGCCAATCTCTACCTCCTGTGTCCTTTACCAAGCCGAAACAAAATCATCTGGTATGGAAAAAAATCTTTGATAGGCCTTTCAAACTAACCTTGTGAAAACAGATATATGTCCAAGTTTATGGCGACAAACAGTGTTATTATCTCTCTTCCTCTAATATTTAACCAATCTAAACACTCAGGGGGAAAATGTTATCTGAAATCCAGCCACTTTATAGACATTCACTTGGTCTTCTTTTGACGACTAGACTAGCTTTACTCACAAGTATCTCAAACACTTGTTTGAAAAGGCTTTCTCGAGTGAACAGACAAACAGGAGAAGTGTTCTTTAGCAATCCCTCCCTCTAAGCCTCCAACGATGCTATCTCCTCGTACTTCAGTGAAGGAAAAGATAAATATGACTGCGCCATGTCCAGCTGTGTTGTTCTTGAGCTGTGGAATTCACAAAAGGAAAATTCCAAATTATACATTATCAGTGGCCAAGCTTGCTAAAGCAAATAGATTTCAGTCTCTTGAGTTTGCTTCAATAAAATATTAAATGTTAAATTAGTACAACATACTATTCTCAACATATTTATGAATAATCAAAGCTTGGAAGGAGGCCAGGCCATTTAAGAACATTACCTACCAAGCATATGCTGGTGGTATATATACATCTTCCCACAGTTTCTATCATGCATTCAATATTGAATGAATAATTAGCCTTTGCAAAACATGTATTAAAATGCACCAGTTACCATACCCTTGGTGCTTCTTTAAGAATTTTAGGTGGGAAGACAGATTCTGGGGGCAGGATACACAGTGAGATTTTATGTATGTGTGGGACTTCATGAGTAAACAGCAGTGCAGGAGGCCTAGAGGAGTCACATCGAGGCTCTCATTGTCAAGGATGTGGGAAGGAAAGAGATGTCATGGTATCCTACTCACTCATGAATAATGCTTCGCACCTGTCTGGGAGATTATTCCCCGTGCACACAAACCCCTTTCTTCTGTTTACTTTCGTGTTTGAATTCTATTCCTAGGTGGTCAGGCTGCCATTCTCCTGCCCTCCTTGTCTCAATCAATGCGCTATGGCATGCTGAATGCTCTGTCCACTCAAGAGAACATATTAGTTAATGATTACATGAACACTAGAGTCACCGCTCCACATTTCTAACACTCTGAAAAAGATTGCTTATTTCCCATGTCTTTGGGTACAGCTTTCTTTAAAAAAAAATTCAGCTAATTTTTCTTTGCAATAATCATCATCAGCTACACAATCTCCTCGTTAGCAAATTCTGAATACGACGGACACAGTGCTCTAGTGAAGTCACCGAACTTAGTCACAACAAACTCAGAACGAACTGATGGTACAACTCAAGAAAGACATCTGCATCCAGGTTCATTGTGGCAGGTGACTACCCTGGATTCCTGGTAGTCTTCTGTCAGTTCTGAGCATGTCTCTTCATTTGCTGGCATCCTGCTCAGTAATACTCTTAAGGATCCTTAATCTGATCTCACTTCATTCTAGGGAAATTTAGGTAGTAGTAGTCTCTGGCACCAAGTGTATCCTTAGCAGGTTCTCTCATTCTTTAAGACATCTCTAGCACCCAAAAGCTAATTATCTATCTCTTTGGCACTCTCTTATGAACAGTAGAAATGAACTCTGAAAGTATAGTTTTGAGTACTCTCTTTAATGTGAATATTTTTGTTTCCTGGATTAAACCCAGACTTTGAAAAGTAAGCATGTGTTTGTTACAACATGCCTATCTTTAAATGGATTCAAAATATTTTTGTCTCAATCTTGCCATAGTAACAACTCACGACACACACACACACACATACACACACACACACACACACACACACACACACACACACACTCACTCATACATGCTATAACAGCCACATTCCATTGATCCAGGGAATAAGTGTTGTGTGAAGTATCCTTATAGATTCCTTTCCAAAGGAATCATTTCATGCTTTGTGTTCTAACACACCCAGTGAAAATGGACAATAGACAGTGGCTATGAACTCATTTGCCACAGTCAGACACGATCACGTGTGCAGTTTGGCAACAGAATCTGGACAATAACCGACAAAGCTTTAACAATGTCGGTTGGTATCTAGTTATCCAGCTAGTTACAATGAGCTTAGAAAAACTTCAGTAGATAACAGAAATAAGCACTCAAACGCAAAACAAACACTAAACACATGAACAAATTGTTCATCTTCAAGATGACTGAAGCCTAGCACATAGAAACTTCACAGGTCCAGTTTATATATATATATATAAACATATATGCACAAATTAAGTATACTACTTATGTATGAAAGTAGTTTTTAACTGCATATTTTGAAATATATTTCTGTCAAACATTACTAGTACCAACCAGTAAGTGTAGTCATACACTGTGGTACTGAAAACAGAAATTTTAGAAAGTGTGATGCTATTCTTGGTTGTCAACTTGACTACATCTAGAATTAAGTAAAACACCTGTGAGGGATGTGGAAGGACTCACTTTAATCCAGATCTTTTGAGGTGGGAAAATCCGCCTTTAATCTGGGCCACACCTTCTGCCAGCACCCAATATAAAGGACATGGATGCCAGAAACTTTCTCTCTCTGCCTGTTTGCTCTCACTCTCCCTGGCAAGTCCGTTCCTTCACTGGCATTAGAGCCTGCTTCTTCAGGGTTCCAGCATATGCTGAAGATCAGCTGAGACAGCCAGTCCTGTGGACTGAACTACTATTGAATATGCACTCTCAACAGATAGATGAGAGAGAGAGAGAGAGAGAGATGATAGATAGTGTGTGTGTGTTTGTGTCTACCTGTGTGTGTATATCTAGATCTTTTGAGGTATATCAAGAGATCAGTCCATAATTTGCTTACTTTCCTTTAATCTCTCTATCTCTCTTCAGATAGATAGATGGACAGACAGACAGACAGATAGATATAGATATAGATCTCAAAAGGTCTGAAAGAGAGATAAGGGAAGTAAGCAAATTATTATGCCTATGATGCTTAATACTCATAATAATAACAACCATAAAGACCACAAAAAAATTAAGCTCACACTTATGGTAAAGCATTAAGCTAAAAAGTGTTGAGAAGTCAAGTTTGAACAAAGCAAGACAAAACAGTGAAATCTTTTTCCCACTTAAATTTTTTCTTATAATGCTTGGAAAATGATGACAAAATTCGAGTCCCTGCCCCACACATCAGCACCTACTTCATGAAGAGGGTGGGGAAGTAGCCAGATACCCACAAAGGTGGTCAGCGCTGTGGCACAGCTATTGGCTAATACCATGGGATTGCCGATGGCTTGCTGGTCTGGAAATAACATCTGCCCTTCATGAGAGCCCCTCCCTCTGCATCAAAGGACTATCCCAGCAGGGCACACACAGGATGTACAGGCCTGGGCACAGCCTCATCTTCACACCATGAAGCCAAATCGTTTTGATAAGGGGCCACAGCCTAATTCCCGGGCATCTTTCCCCTAAAGCACAACTTGCTCAGTGTTAAATCACTAAACTGCAGAGCCAAACAATTGCTTATTCAGAAAGCAGAAAGGCAAAGGCAGCTGTGGCATTCCAATGTTAAAACAACAGCCCCCCAAAACTACTTTCCTAGTTTATAATTTTTTAATGCTGGCGTTTTAAAACCAGATATTTATTGCTCTTTTAAAATGTCTCAGGGTAACATTTTCAGTTCTGCAACAGTGCTGCTACATTCCACGAGCAGCTATCGTGTAGTGCCCATAAAAAAAATTAACACGACCAAGGCCATTTTTCCTGTGCTTAAGCTTATTCCAATGAAAACCACCCTATAGGCATAACCCTAATATTCTGTTCACCACACATTAACTCAGAGTTCCTCAGGGTGTGACGCCCAGGTGACTCCTGTGATGCAGATTTCTACAGATCTGGCTGAAAACCTGCATGATTGAGCACCCCACTCATGGCAGAGTATAACCATTGATCTTCTCTTATTTCACCCAATCTGCACTTAGTCTTAGAAGATTAACCCTTTGGCAGTATGAGTTCACATTACTAAACACAAAAAGAGTCTCTCCTGTGGCTTGGAAAAGTGCATTAGTTCTCCACGTAGGACCTAGGGACTTCTGGGAGTCTGACATGATTCATGAGAGGCGAAGAGAGGACATGGCTGAGATGGGAGTTGGGGAGAAGTATGGACTCTCGAAGGAACGGGCTCGCAGAGTCCTAAAGCTAAAGGAACTTAGAAATCACTTCTGTAAGCTTTCAGCTAGTGACGGGAACTGAGTCTTTCTTTCTGTCCATGGCCCCAGAATGTTTAGAAGTAAAGAAAATAGGTGCAGAAGGAACATAGCTCTAGAGGACAAATTATTATTAAAGAAACCTAGAAGTAAGTGAGGACAGATCCTCTGGGTGAAGATGACCTCTGAAACATACTCTGATGTGGAGCTGCTTTAAATTCTCAACTATGTTTATATGCTAAGGAAATTATCTCAGAAGCTGAGGGGGGTGGTAACTTTACCAGGAAAGTATTAGGAAAGGACACATGGAGCTGGAGAGATGATTCAGTACTGAAGAGCACCGACTCCTCTTCCAGAGGACCTGGCTTCAATTCCCAGCACCCATATGGCAGTTCAGAACTGTCTGAAATTCTAGGCCCAGGGGATCTGAAGGCCTCTTCTGGCCTCTGTGGGCACTGGGCACACATTCAGTGCACGTGTAGGCACACCACCAAGACACATAAAAAATAAATTTAAGAAAGAAGGAGGCAAACATTTGCACACCTGGACAGCATCTACAACCTTCCAACATTCGGTGGCTTCACATTGACTTTAGCCCAAGCCTATGAGCAACTTCTTTTTTTCTGTCAATGCAATTCCCCACACCTCATCTCTCACACTTTCCAAAGAGAAAGGAGAAGGTCACTGAGTGGGTACCAGGTGCAAGAGGTCAGCCCAATCTCACCACATCTGGTAAGGAGAGAAAGGAAAAAGGGGGTGGGGTGCTGAGGAACTGAGGAAAGAGTTGCCTGCTAGTGAGCAGTCAGGAAGCAGAGGGAAGGGTAGTATGCTCCCAGTTCACTTCTGTGAAGCATCTATACCCCCTTACACACACCCAGCGTAGGAGTGTGGCAATAGATGGTATTGTGTAAATGAGACAGCTGCAGCCCCCAGATCCAAGAGGAAAGAAAGGTTTGTGTGGGTTCTGCTCAGATTACCCACATGCTTTTCTATATGAAATGAACAGAAACACATCCCACACATCAGCATCCCCTGGTCACAAACAAGCCACCTCGACAGTTCAGAACATAAAGCAAGGGTGCCCCAAACATACTCAAAATCTTTGCATCTCCACCCTAAACTTATCACAGATTTTAAAGGAGTATTTCTAGACATGAAGACCACATATACCACAGAAGCCTTCAACTAAATTACCTGTGTCTTCTTTGCTGGAGTGCTCATCACAAAGAATGACAGACATCATGCTCTTACAAAGACACCGGCAGCTGGGTTAACACCACACGACCAGGAAGAGAACGTGGACTCCACCATCTCTGCTGCAACTAGTCAATAATTATCCAGGTGGTATCAGTTATGTTTTCTGTGCATCCTGGTTGGCCTCTGAATAAAGAGAGGCAGTGAAGAGCCTGGGAAGCCTGTGGTCTCTGTAGGAGCATTATCTCAGGCGGCCTGTGTGAAGATGGGGTGTATGCAGACTGTAATCTACGTGTTTACTGCTCCAAAATTCTACCCACTTCTGGAGAATAGTTGCTCATCCTAATCACATTCAGAGTGCCTAGGAAGCAGGAAGTGCCACTCATCAGCAATTTATTTCTTAGAAACTCTACAGGAAGCCGGCTTTGTCACAAGGTGCTGTCCTGGCTGCGTGGAAAAGGCCTCCATCCAGTCTGTACTCAGAGGTTAACAGGCATGAAGGGCTGTGTCACACCTCTCCAGAGCTCTTTAAAGATCAATAAGGATTAGTGCCACTTAAAAAAAGTGCCTGATTTTTAAGGAAAGAAGGATATGTGTTGGGTAAACATCATCTGACTAAATTTAAGTAAGTTTGATCACAGGAATGAGAAGTACACTTTGTAGACCTTCATGATGTTCCTTACAGACTAAGATACTTTCTTATTTCATAGCACTAGACCATCTTTTAATGGTAAGTTGCCCAAAGTACCCATTAACTGAAAGAACCCATAGAGTTGAACAAGGAGAAATCAAAAGACACATCTCAGAGGCAGAACCCACGTCCAGTATAGATGAGGCCCTGGGTCAGAGATCCTACAATGAAAGGGATAGGGGGAAAAATGATGAAATAAAATAAGCCTTGGACTTGAACGTAAGTCCCGAGGCAAGTTTAACAACATTGAGTACAACCAAAGGAGTCATTTGTCATATGAAAAAAATTATAAAATAAATGATTGGGACTTTCTAGATCTGTACAAGTCTGGCAAAGTGACCTATAGCTACCTTGCTAAATCAAGTAGTCACTAGCCACATATGACCACTTGAATAGAAAGTATCTAAAAATCAATGTTCTTATTCACACTGATGCTCAATGGGCGTGCATGAGTCACACGACATCAGCCTGTGCAGCTCAAACGGCATCCTCATCACTACAGAGCACTACTGAGCACTGACGCCAGGGCCCATAACCAACTTTACAGTGAACACTGATGTGTGGCATGCTAAAAGAAAAGGTGTGACTCCATGGAAGTGCACAAAGCAGGTAACATATTCAAATCATAAAGAACGGTTTCCTTCTTGCTTTGACTCAAGTCCAATTTTGAGGGTAATCTTGCAGAATGTAAGTAAGAACGTGTGTAGCTAAGTAACAGTTTCAGGGAAAAGATATATGGAAGTTCTCCCTCCAAGTTGGACTTTCTCTCTCTCTCTCTCTCTCTCTCTCTCTCTCTCTCTCTCTCTCTCTCTCTCTCTCTCTCTCTCTCTGTGTGTGTGTGTGTGTGTGTCTGTGTGTGTGTATACTGATGTGTGTTCATGTGTATTCATATAGGTGCATTACACATACACAATGGCCTATCAGTCATAGCATCCAAGAACCTGCCAAAATATTGTCAGTAGCTCAAAGCACAGACACCGAAGCCAGAATTCTTCTTCTATTTTAATCATGGGGCTGGAGAAATGGTTCAAATGGCAAAGTGCTTAGGGAGCAAGCATGTGACCTGAATCCAATCCCCAACACCCACATGAAAGCCAGGTACAGTATTAGTACATGCCTGTAATCCTGGCACCGGGGAGGCAGAGACCAGAGCAGCCCTGGGGCAGGGCTTGCTGTTCAGCCAATCTAGCTCCATCAGCTAGCTCTGGCCTCACCTGGAGACCCGGTCTCAAAAATAAGGTAGAAAGTGATTGAAGAAGACACCAGACATATGTCTCTGACTTCTACACGCACATTCTCTACCCCCACAGGAATGACTATTTAAATGTATTTCACCACAGGAGTGTACTCAGGATTGAAACCATTATCCAGGTGTGTCAGTGGGTCAGGCCCTGGAAGGTCTTCTGACTGGCATGTTTAATTGAGGTGCTATCTTGAAAGTGAAAAGGCTTGATAAAGCCCAAGGTCATTTTCTGTGCTGGAACATTGTTATTCAGGTAAATATCCTAGTTTTCCAAAGATATGCAAATGCAAGTTTAAAATACACTATTCGATCCACCCTCTTCCTCTTCTCCTGTTGTACTGCAGCTGCTTGATGAGTGTGTCCACATGCTCACACATGCAGGGCCTCACAAATACATGTCACATGCTATTACCAGAATATCTGACCCGAAAGGAGCCCTCAGAAGCTACAGCATGAATCCATTTGCAGTGTTAGCTGCTACACCACTATTTAAAAGTGTAGCTGGCTATAATTCATCAAGCGGCAACAAAGTAAGAGAATTGATATTCACATAAAGTAATTATAAAACTTCACAACTATGTCACCCACAATACAGATTGTACCCCCATTGATAACAGACAGAAAGACTTTTTATTTACGAAGGTGACATTATTTCTTCAGACTAGGGAGTACCCACTGTGATGTTTAATTTGTGAGGGTCCTGTAGAGGCTTTGCTACTAAACTAAAATCCAGGCATAATGGAATAAGAGTTATTTAAATATACAGAACATCTTACCCAGCATAGTGACATAAAGCATCCCATTGTTTTCTGCCACGGTCACACTGACTGCATGGATCTTATGGCAGATGGTATTTTTAAGGTGAGGGAGAGGCCAGGTGTGGTAGCACAGGTCACAAAATAGCACTCAGAAAACTGAGGCTGGACAATCCAAAGTTCCTGGTTAGTCTGGACTACACAGTGAGTTTGATGACATGGTATTATAGAACAAGACCTCACCCCAAACAAACAAAGCCAAGACAGTGGAAGGAAGGAAGATTAGATTTCTTTGGTGCTGAAGAACTTCTAACCTTGCATTTATTTTTGAAATACTGGTCTTAACACAGAAGCAATACAGGTCTACATGTTTGTCCATCAATGCTCTATAACATAACAAACTGGCCTAAAGCTCCCTAAGCCATACCCTAGTCTGTGCTCCCTCCGCTCTGCAGACACATTCACCATTACTGGAAGATATGTTCTAGACCCAATGTAGACTCAGATATGTGTAGGGATACCTTTGCCATCCCTACATATATCTGAGGAATCAGTGTAACAAGAATGGCATACCATGACTCACCACAACAGCAACAACAATGGAAGCATCTTAAGCACCACACAATTATGAACCAATCAGACTGAATACAGTGTAGATCAAGGCCAGATGTCTATACTAAATGAGTTGAAGTTTCCAAAGTACTTGGGACGTGCCTGGGGCACACCGTGTGCAGCCCAGGCTTTTGTTGTCATGACGATGCTCAATATAGTTAGTGAAAGACACAAACTTCAGAGGGATCCATACACTATATGCTTATCTATGTCACAGACAGATAGAAACACACATACACACATGTGTACACACATGCACACACACATATACACATGCGTGCACACGTATACACATGCGCCCCCCATTCATTTAAAAGTGAGAAATACTTTGAAACCATATAGTAAAGTTAGAGGAAGGGTGGACAGGTGACTAATCCCCACGGAAGGTATTTCTCTGCTCCTCATATGTAGCTCCTTTTGGCTATGGACTCTGTAAGCTCGTGGGCAGCTTTCATGTGCACCCTCCCTGAGATAAGAAGTGTGAAGAGACACTCACTTCCTTATTTTAAGAAAGATGGAAACTTCAGAAGCAAGAGAAACAACGTGAGAGCCCACTCTGCTCTGCTGGGTTCTAACTTTTCTGTTTCGTGTGGAAGCCCCTTGTCAGACAAATCTTAATTTATAGCAAAAACAAAGGGAAGGAACTGTGCTCCACTGCACAGCGGCTTCAGAAAGGAACCCAAAGCTATGGAGTTGTGAGCGGCTCCAGCAGTCCTTCCCAGCTGAGCATGGAGTGAGTCCCTTTACCTCCCTGTTCCGGAGGCTGTGGACAGAAGGTCTTTTATTATTCTGCATTGCCTAATGGGGGTCCTCTCTTCAGGAGCATGCATGTCTTTTACAAATGGCGCTTCCTTTGAAGACAGGCAAGAGATCAGATTAAGCCTTTCAAAATATATTACTTCTGTTTCCTCCTGGTTCCCTGTTCTCGCAGTACCTAATTCTCCAAGGGGTCCCAGATGTGAACTCTGCTCCAACCACTAAATAAGACTGCAGCAAGGGAACTCATTCCACAAAAACATTCTTCTTGACTCCCAACCAGGGTTTCTCCCGGAGAGATGCCCTTTACCATCTGCCCCAGCAAAATTCAAATCCACTCCATTAATCATGTAAGTCTCAGAGTTCTATTCCCTAACCCTAAGGAACTCTTAATTGCACTCCTAGTTTAAAGTGAACCAATTTGATTTCTCTTAGTGGGAACTATCAGAGGTGCTACACTGTAAAACATCCCCCAGAGTTCCTGAGGCAAAACAAAACTCCCTGGAAACATGTGCTGCATGAATGCCGGCACAGATCGTATGGGAGACTCACATTTGTTCATGTCTTCATGGCTTTCACCAGACTGTGGACCAGTTTGTACACAATTGCTCCATTCTTTTTCTTCTCTCTTTAAGAACTGCATTAGCCTTAAGCCTTCTGACACCCCTGGACCACCATGAGAATTGTATGTACACCTCATGTCAGGTCTTCATTGTTCCAAAGGGGGAAAAAAAATCTCTGTTAGTTTAGTCGGTTTGCATAATTGGAGAAGTCCAGTCCTTTGAATCAGGTTCTAATCCTAAATGCCTTTAACTGGAATCACATTTATTTTTAGCACTTGAATGTAAAATTTAAACCACAGGGTGCCAAATGGACGCAATAAAAATGTAGTGGCTTCCAAATTTATTTTAGGAATGCTAACAAAAAAGTCAACATAGAAAATTAAAGCATTGATGTGCTCTCAGAGGCGTGACTTTGAGCATGGTTACAGAGGTTAGCTAGGAACTTTATCACATTCACCTATGGAACTACTAGATTATTCTCAGGAATTCTCTGCTGTTTTGTCTGATAACAGTGTTAGGATTCAGAGAACATAAGAAAAAGGTGGAGCCGAGCATTGGATAAAGCTGCTTTGGGGCAGTGTAGGCCAGCCTCACCCAGAGAGAGTGCTGTGGACTCCTGATGTGTGACAAACTTGCTCTCCTTCTGTCAGCCACCTGCCTTGTCCTCTGCTTCAGTATTTATCTGACCTCGAAGAGACAAGCCAGATATTGGGAACTGTCCAGTTCTTTCTAGAGGTGTTGAGACACTGAAAACACGAGCAAGGCAGCTGTGAACCACGCGATGCTGTGCGGAGAACCTAGAGTACCCTGTTGGCCACACAGCTTGCCACCTCGGCAGTCTCCTCAACTCCTTGAAGTAGAGGTCTCGTACCCTGACCTGAGCATCTCTGTGTGCCTGGCGAAGTCTGCTCAGAATGGAAGGGATAAAGACAGTTCGCTCTCGCCACTGGATAAAATTTTAGGTTAGATAAAGTGGCTAGTTCAGGATAGTGCTGGCTCACTTCAGTGTGCTGGTGGATGGGTTACAAATCCTATTTCCAAGCATTCCACCCCCAAACGGCAGATTTCAATCACCACCATGATAACCAGGACTTCATCCAGTTACACCGGGACCGTCACCCCGGCCACACCTTACAATCTTTCTTTTGTTCTGCCTTGTATTTAGAATCAGATGCCTTGGTTATCAGGTCTATTCACAGTTTCAATACAGTGCACATAGATTTGTGTCTGAGGGTGTGAAAATAGAACTGTATATAAAAACAGTTTTGCTTCATTCTAAAATAAACCAAAGAAATTGCTAATTAGTTAGTTGATATCTACTTATTTACATGTTTTAAAATCCAATCCAGTATTCACCCACCTACATTTTAACAAACAATAAAGCTCTCTAGTGGCTTGCTCCTTGGTTTCTCTTCCTAACAAAAACATAGTGTATGAGACTATAAGCACAGAATAAGTGTCTTGCTTTGCTTTCTGACCTTCTGCTGTTCCCACAAAAGCAAAAGCAGCATTAGGCTCCCCACTGTGGGACAGTGTGCACCATCCTCCAAGGTTTGTCCACAGAGGCCCTGGTTGCAAACAGCTGTCCCACAAACAGAAACTATACAGCAGAGGAAGAGAGACGACCTGCCGGACCACTATCGTTGTCAGCCAGAAGTCACCCGAATACTAACTCTTGTGAGTGAAGTAGAGAGGCCAGGAAGGAAAGGGAAGTATCTGGAACATTCCATCGTATGAGGCTTGAAACCTAGAGTCCAGGCCATTTCTTGCTGTTTCCTTAAGCATGCCATTGGTCAAGACCAGGCAAACCAACTGCCTACAGAGTTTGCCATCTCCATGCATGTCTTTAACCATGCAAAAAGTAACCTGGACAATTTTTGTGAAATAGAGACCAGTATCTAAGCCTAATTACTTTGCTTTCTTTTACGTTTCCTGACTATTTACTATCTGATTTTTAATCCAACAATGACTGCAGTTACACAAGCCACCTCGCCATATCCATTAAGTAAATATTTATGGTGTGTTCATCCCATGAGAAACAGTGCCGGGTGTTAACCAAACACACATAACACATGTAAACACACACAGGCACACACACAATTTAAGACCCCCACACTCCCTTGTCAACAATCACATTTAAACATTGTAAAAACTTGTCTTATTAAATCTAGGAGAGAATTGGATTTAGAAATGGAATTTCATGGAAGCACGAGGGCAAACGCTCTATATATGTGCAGTATGAGCTGGCTGAGATGGGGGTGCAGGTTCTGGGGTGGAGAAAGGTTGAGATGACAGTATGGACTACAGCAGATGAGACATGCTGGAGTCCGATGTGCAGTATTTCCTATTGACAATGGAGCGGCTTTGCACACACCCTCCTCACTCTCTGGCTTCTCCACCCTATTTTAAATCCTCCAGTACCATTAACAGTAGAAGTCACATGGTGAAACGGTATTTCCACCAGATAGATGGCAGTGGAGGAGACTGGCAGCAAGAACGGATGCCAACCATCACTCTGGGATGTTTCATTAGCCCAGAAGAGGGACCTGGAAGTCCTGAATAAAAGCAGCAGAATGACAGCAACAGGGGACAGCATTTGAGAGCTCTTTAGGAGGGAGAATGACAAACTCTTCCTGGCTTCATGCTTTGTCTCCTTCTCTAAGCAACGATGTTCCTTTAAGTAGCCTAAGCGTCCTGTACCAAGCTCCTCAATTGGGTTGCCTGAACCGAATCACACAGGGATCTACAGACATTGGCTATTCAGACTGCCTGCAGGGAAAAGTATCAGCATTGACTAGGAACCTGCTAGAAATGCAAAACTGCCAGCTCCCACTTTAGCACTGCTTACTGAGAACCTTGGGTGAGTCTCAACCATACTGCACTCTGAATCTTATGTTACAGAAATAGGCCCAGGCTCTTTCACCCACAGCTTCATATGTCCACTTATTTTCCTCCATAAAACTAGTCAAGATAAGCAGGCTGGTGATAAGCCTTCCTTGTAATCACCAGGTGTGAGCTGGAAAGGACAAACACAGGGGCAATGTCATCTTGTCATTGTGATCTTGTCTAACAAAACAGACACTGTGCAACACTCTTTGAGTCCCATGTGTGGAAACATCAAAGGTACAAATTGTCAGGCAAAATGTGAAGAGTTTAGTCATCTGGTCCTTCCATGAATCATAAAACCACTTCTTCCCTAATGCAGAGAGGGAATGATGACCATTTCCAGGACTGTGCACCGAACAAGCCCATGGGGCTTATCCTAACCAGGTACAGACTTCTTAGCCAAATACATTATCCTTAAAAGCAAACCCAAATTCTGTCTGTTAAGTAGATTTCACCATGGATACCGTTTAGAATAGAGTAGATAGAAGAGAGCCTATTTGTATCATTTTGCTTTCCCTCAAAGGACAAGAGATACGCAGAGGGCCCCCAATCCTTCAGGTGCTAACTGTACCATTCCCTCTTTCCAAGGCAAAGTCATAAGCATCATATACAGTAGTAGCTCATGAGGGTAGATATGGGGATCCCAAGTCTGTGATCGCTACATATTTTCCCCAGGTATGGTGTGGCATAGGACCAGAACTACATCCAAATCTACACAAAAGATGTTTCCATGTGAGAGGCTTTAGAAAATACACTCTAACACATTGCCACATGCTAACGAAGACTTTGTTAAAACCAACTGTTTTGACTTGGCAGCTCTGGAGGAGGTAGGACCATCTGCTGATGTATTCAGTCACTGATTCATTCTATCGCTGAGTGTTTATCAAAAGCCAAATGTGACCAACGGTGCCACTCACAGAGGTCAGTCAAGACGGACAGGACCCCCAGCCCCATGGAGACTACAATCTGGAGCGGTTCCTCTCAAAAGCTTCTCATCACAACACCCTGAAAACAAAATATGTTCATCCCACGTGTGGTGTTTATACTGAGTATCAACTTTACTGCCTACAACATCACCTAGGGGACACACCTCTGTGTGTGTGTGTGTGTGTGTGTGTGTGTGTGTGTGTGTGTGTGTGTCTACAGACTGTTTCTAGGGAGGCTTGCTGAGTACTCACTCTGATTATGAGAATCACAATTCCACCAGCCATAGTCCCAGAATGCAGAAAATGGGGGAAAGACAGCTGAGCAACAGTATTCATCTCTCTGTGCTGCCTGACTGGGGATACCATGTGACCAGCTGCCACGTGCTCCCAGCGCCACAGCTTCCCCACCGTAATAGCCTATACCCCTCTTTAAACCGTGAGTCACAAATTCCTCTTTCTTTCCTGACGCTCCTTCTGGCTGAATTTTATCACAGCGACAAGAAGCTTCTCAGCCAGGCTGTACCAGCTAAACCAGCAATTCAGGTGGGACCTCCAGCATGCCTCTGGACACATGCCATACATGGATATACATCCTAGTACTCATGTGGAATATGATAGGACACATCACCATTGGTATGTTAAGGGCAATAAAAGATGGCATCAAAGTAGTAGAAATGGCTTTCCATAATTTTCTGTGCCTCCATGGACCATCATCTGCAGCTCCTGGCACAGGAGCACCCACTTGAAGTTCCCTTTTTGATTCCCGTATGAGCATGTGTCCAAGGGGTGGACAGTTTTATTCCATAGCATATGATTTCTTTAATCACCTCCCGAATCCGAACCAAATACATTCCATGTGTTACTCAGGGTTGGGAGCTTTATTTTCTCTGTGCATTACTGGTAATATAAATTTCATTTAGAACATAGTAGATGTTCAATAAGAGATTATAGAACAGACAAGAAAAGGGAAGACAGGTGAGGAAAGAAAACTCAGGTAAGTATAAATTTAAAGATTACATCTTTAATAAAACAGTCTGCATGCCAGAAAAAAAGCCAATCACATCAGTGAAATAATAATAATAATAATAATAATAATAATAATAATGGTAATAATAAAATTAGAATAAAAATTCATATGAGAACACATGTGTCTCTAACTCATTCTCATTTGTCAAGGTGAAATCTAAGGACAGGTCCCATCTCCAGTCCCAGGGTTCAATTTTGCTGGGATCTCTTTGTTAATGGACAGTAACTGTTTTACTCTAAGTAGTCAAATCATTTTTGAAGTGTGTTTACATGGTAGTTCCTTAAAACTATTTACCTTGCCCACAATTCACAGAAGAGGAAACAGACACAGTCACACAGTCACTGGCCTCAAAGCTGCCTCCTATCACCAGCGCCTTTGTTCAAAATCAAATGCATTTTCTTCCTGGCAAATGAATTCTACTGATAGTTGGTAATACTAATATTTGTGTCATGTTATCAAAAACATTTCCCAAGACTCATGGTCGCAGCATTATCAATAGTAGATTTATCTGTGACATCAAAGTTTGGGTGCAATGAGCTTATCGCCAGCTCCACTACCTGCACTGTCAGCGTGCACAAAAGGCGCTTTGTGAAGCATGGCCCAGTTACACACAGTTCCTTCAGGTGCACAGGCCGATCGCTGGGGCCAGGCTCCATGCCCAGCTTCCCTGCTGAGCTCAGAGCACCCTGTCAGGACCCCACCCAGAACGGCCTTCTACTCTCAGAGCTAAGCTGAGAGAAAATCCTGGTCTCTGTGTTCTGATACCCAATTCTCCTAGATATTTCAATAGGACACACAGACAGTATTCCATTCTCAAGGTCACCTTTAGGTCACCTCCTTCCTGGTCTAGGAAATCCTGCTTATTTAGAGAAGGGCCCCTGCTCAGTCTGCACATGGATGGAACTTAGCCCCCAAAGTCTATTTTTCTCTTAGCTTAATCTTGAGGACCTCAAAGTTTCAACATGGTGGAGAGGGATTTTCCCCCCAGGAACGACCCTCTCCTTTAACAACCAGACAAGCCTGCCTCATCATCTGAACTTCTACATGAGAGCCTGTGACATGAACAGTGACATCCATTTTCTTAGAGTATGTGTATGGACATACACAACACATGTATTCAAGTGCATCTGCGGTGCATTTGAGGTCGATATGAGCTCTTCACAGAAGTTAGACACGATGGGCCTTATTGTCATCTCTTTAAAAATAAAATACACGTCACAGTGATTGTGAAAAGTCCCACTGCTTCAGGGAGTGGTGGCATGTGCCTGTAACCCCAGCACTTGGGGACGGGGTGAATGGGAATCTCAAGTTTGGAGCCAGGCTGAGCTGCACAATAAGACTCTTTTACAACAGTAATAATAATTATAATAGTAAGAAATCCTATCACATAATTGTATCACTTCTCATGTTCATGTTACCATAAACATCATGGATTCACGTGAGTCTGGGACACTGCTGTTGCCAGGAATATATCAGCATCATAGACACCTTAGACAGTGACTCGGCCCTTCAGGAAACTGCAGAGGGGAAGTTGTCCTTCTCATCACGACCCACAATGTGGCTTTCGTGGTGTGGCAGGAAGCTGTGCCTGGAAGTGACTCTTTCATCACCAGGAGAAATCTGACCCTTCCTTCAGATGTGTAGAAGCTTTAAAAGCCCTTTATGTTTCTTTTCTTTACCAAGTATTAGACGTTTCATCCTCCCCACCTAACACCCCAGAGCCTGTGGGAGATTTCTGAGCCCTCAGGCAGTGTATATAAAGCCCTTCAGTGCTGTGGTAAACAGGCAGCTAGACAGGGGCCAGACAATCACAGCCTAGGAGACATGTGGCAGAACACAGGAACAGTTTTGCTTACGGCACTCATCCCCTGTTCTTAGGAAACCCCAGTGTCCCACAGATCCCAACACAACCTTGCATCCCACCACAAAGAACATTGCTGGCTTGCCTAGGCCCAGCACATCGTTTAAGGTGCTGACCTAGAACTGCATAAACATTATACTCAAACAACCTGGTCAACTGGATTTGCATGCTCTAACAAGTAGCTGTCCCAAACTTCCTTCACATGTGGTTTCTGGTATGACTTCAAACACAGCCTAAGACTGAAATAGACAGAGCCAGTTCAGGGGAAAGGTGAAAGACACTAAGGGAACCTCCCCTCAAACAATATTGGTTCTTTAAAATATTCTGATTATTTAAGATAAGATGTACTCTCATGTCCCCCCAGAGTTTTATCTTTATAGATAGACTGCACAGTGTATGACCAAGTCTTAGTTGAGTGTTTGGGTTGGTTGTTATTTCTCGTGAATGTGCCTCTGCTGTGGTGTTTCCTTTGGGGAGCACATTCCAATGTCTTAATGGGGTGTAATCAGTAACACGTTTGCTTCAGGCCTTATAATGATGATGCCATTAACTGCATTCACCAAAAATCCTTTAAAACAGCTGTTTTCAACCAACTTTCGCTGTGAATGTACTTTTGTGTGTTTAATACACTTGGCAAGCATTTGAGAAAGGCCTTGCCTACTGTTTTATTTGTTTCCATTTATGAAAACATGCGTTCACTATGAAAATCAGATGTCTTTGTAAAGTTATCAAGGATCCCAGAAGAAAACATGATCCTGTCTGCACCATAGGCAGTGGTCTCTGAAACACTTTCAAGGCAATCTGCTAAAGAAAAATGTCCACACCTTTGTCTAAGTGGAGAATGACCCCTAGCTCTTGGTGGGGTAGGGTCCGAGGGAACATATTTTAGAGTTATATGTCCTGAGCTTGAAAACAAACCCAGTAGGACCAGCACAGATTTCCATCTGGACGTTACCTGAGCCTGCCACATGTGTTGGTTTTCAGGCCTTTATTCAGAAATACAAGACTTTTCCTTCCTATGAGGTCTAAGGACAGAGCATCTTCCTTTGCAATAACCAGCCTGGAAGACAACAGCACACACTCACTGGTAAAAGTCCTTCCTCGGCTGAGCAGGTTTGCTGTAAGTGACGAAGGTAGCATACCACCCAGCAGTCAAACACCATGGTGCATAAAACGGTACGATTAAGAAAAGTTGCCTTCCATTTCATGCCCTTTACCCTCCGAAGGAACAGAATGGTTACTACTTGACTGTTTGGGTGAGCATTTGTTGCGATTGGAGCATGCAAATAAAAAGCAAGCAGACAGACCCACACAGACATCTGCCTGCACCTGGGGAAGCACTCAAGGCAGAGCCAGGCCTATTGGAAGACCAGGGCTTCACTCTCCTCTGCATTTCCCCTTATCCTAGTCTCATTCCTCTATGCTAAAATGATCCCTAAGCCACAATCTCAGGAAGGCCAGTGCCCACACAGCCAGGTTCTTCGTTTGGCGTCCTGAACAACAGACCTCTGCTTACCCAGAGTCCTGGGACAGTGACTGCCTCACCCCAGCCCTAGGGAGGCAGATACCACACTTCTGGTTCATCCCTCCCTTCCACTCCTTGCCACCACGCTTCACCACTTCTGCAAGTCACCATTTCTCTGTCACAACAAACATGGCAGGGACTCTCACAGGTCCAGCCTCCGGTAAACACCCATGGGAGGGTCTGGAAGGACAGGAGAAAGGCCACACTGGCTGACCTGCTGCCTATCGCTCTGTATCTTACCTAAGGCCTGCCTGTGGGGGCCACCTTGTCCTGGGGCAGCCACTCTGTAGTAAGACACACAACAAATAATAGAGAATTTTTTGATAGAAAAATATATATACCCAGGTAATTAAATTGTTAACATGATGGATGACCTTATTTTACATTTGAATTCAAATTGACTTTCTATATCATTCAACTAAAATGGCTTGAAGTTACCAAAAGAGAAAGTGTGTGTGTCCCTGAGTGTCTACCCATGTGTGTATCTAGAGAAATGGCAGTATCTATTTTTGTTCATTTGTTTTAAAAACAAATGTAAGTCATTTCTACTGTGCTGGTTTATATCGTTTGCCTGAAATGCAAGGACCTGATGTCTAAATCACATATACATTTTCCCGTACTCTTTTCTACCAAAAGATGAAGCCGTAGAAAATTTACCAACTGATATACTTTGGTGTAAGTGGAAAGGGCAAGAACATAGAAAGATTTATTGTTTAGAAAGTTCTAGAAGCAAGGCACTAGTGTCTGAATTTAAAATGTTAATGGCTGTGCATTCCACCCATGTTGAATCCCAAATGACAATATGTTTTGTGCCCAGGGCATGCTTCTGACTAAATCAATAAACCACCCCAAGTCTGATAAAAGTTTTACAAAATATCCAAGACATTTAGAGTAATTGTTAACATCTGCTCATTATGATTCAAACGTGTAAGCAGGTTTAGAAGCCAGATAAATATATTTATTCATCAGCAGGCCGCATGTCACTGCTGCCTCGGTGGTGACATAAAACAGTGAGACATTAGAGCCTGCCTTAGTGCTGCCTTCAGAGAAGACAAAGGAGCCATTGTAGAGGGGAAGAGAAAACCCAGACAATCCTGACTTCTCCATGTTTTCAGAGAGACAGAGGAGAGGGCAGAAGAGAGCAGGAGAGGAAAGAAGGGACAAATTTTGGTCACACACAAAAAAAAATGAGATAATTTACTCTGGGCTGAATACCTGGAGATTTTGCAGAAAAATACAGGAAAACATCAATCTTAGAGAAGGTACCTGAAGCCCCTCATTACTGATAAAATATGAAGAGCTGGGTTTTCCTTTTGTAGCTTCAAAAATACTATTCCATTTTGATTTCTCATTTAATTCCATAACTCTAACAAGCTATTTAAGTGCTGAAAGGTTAAAAGCAGGTCTTTGAAAATGATATTGAAGAGATTCTAACAGAATAAATTTGGTTCCTAGAGGCTACATCACCCAGTTAACAGGCAGCTAACTCATCCAGAGCCGCCGGCCGTGGAGTCAGCGTCACTTGTGGTGAAGAAATGCTAACAAAATTAATTCACAGTTATAGGGAGTATTATATGATAGGGAAAGGATCTCCACCAACTAATGTGGCTGTACCTGATATAGGTGAGAGAGAGAGGGAGAGAGAGAGAGGGAGGGAGAGAAAGAGAGTTCCCCACGCCCTTCCAGTAATCTCAATGACCTCTATCCTCTATCGATGCTGGGGATCTCAGGTTAGGTGTTCCGTGTGTATTTGATACGGAGTTGTTTATTAACTTTCAACTACTTGGTGTTATCCTTGATTGTGATTATGTAAAATAGATTCTTTAAAGTCGCCTCAAGGTTAACTCTTTCAAGGCACGAATGTCAGGCCTTAGAAGCCTGGTGAACATCATTTCCATGAGCAGCGGGCGATGACACCCCCTTTCTCTGCAGTGCCGTCGCTCTGCTACGTCCACGGGTGTGAGTGTGAACAGTGACTATTGTATGGTAGGCGTGTGATGGACGTTGGTGAGAATGAACATCCAGAAGGATACTGTCAATCTATAGCCAGGGTATTCTAAGAAGCCAGTTGCAAATGCTAGTTTTCCCTGAAAAGGGCCACATGATTAGCAAGGTAAAGCTGAGGACATTAATAGAGCTCAGCTATCTAGCTGATTAAAGCTGTGAAGAGAGGCAAGAGCCTCTTCATGGATTGGTCTGCTCACTAACCTGTAATTATATTGTCAATTGCATTAACTTCATTGCCCACTAATAGAGTCTGTTTCAAGGGAGGAGGCCAGTGTGGGGCTGGTTATTTATTTTTATGTCCTAATTAATCAGTACTGACATCAAACCACATCCTTCCTCCTTGCTCATTATTTAAATGACCCATTTATATGGATGAACCTCTTTGCTTTGTGCATTTCATTATCACATTAACATGCTTTCAAAACAAAAAGGGTCCTTTCTGCTTCAGCAAGTACTTTCAACAAACTGCTACCGGAGCTACCCTGGCAGTCTAAGCTAGCCTTGGCTCTTACTAGGCATGCGTACCCACCAGGAAAGAGTTGACAAAATCAAATGGTCTTTTCGTGGTGGGAAGACACAATGAATTCCTGATGAATTTTATAGTTCCGGCGGTGGGTAAGGAAAGAACTCAGCTTAAAAAGGAAGCAGGAATTCTACCTTTTCCTCAAAGCCTGGGCAAGCAACATATATTCAACTAGTTATTTTCTTAGGTTTCGTGTATGGAAAGTACACCTTGCCACCAAGTTAGGCTAAACAAATCTGTTGGAGTCATGAAACTGAAACACACTTCAAAGCAGCCTGACAAGCCTACTCTGGATTGCACTTTCTAAGGAAATTGTCATGTCCTTTCCAGAAAGCCACATGGCTAATTGTAAGTCTGTCAACTTGAGATAAATTGTGGGGAGAGAAATCTTTCACTCAGAAGTTTTACCTTTAAAAAAAGAGAAAGGGAAGTTTCCTATGTTCACATGCTAATAAAGTTCCTCTACATTGATGAGACAGGCATATGGTATTTTCAGGAAAAACAAAAACATTTGCTGAAATGGAAAAATGACAACAACCTGGTAAGCCAAGGTGGATTTGTATGTTTAAAGACGGCATGGAATGAAATCATCTCGAAAAACGTCAATATTTAGCATTGATTTATAACGTTTCTCTGTGGATATAATCTCCCACTTGCAAATACGTGTTGGATTACTTTGTAATTCTAAAGTAACTCTGAAAAGTGTGTAAGGAAAGTTGCATTGGCCATGGGTGTGCACTTCTCAGACAGTAACAATAGCCTGAATTGACCTGGGTCTGAGATGAGACAAGCTGGGACAGACACAAGGACAGATCTGAGGGTGGTGTGTGTGTGTGTGTCTGTGTCTGTGTCTATGTGTGTGTCTGTGTGTATGTGTGTGTGTAAATGTGCTTACTGTCTGTGTGTGTGTGTCTGTGTGTGTGTCTGTGTGTATGTGTGTGTATAAATGTGCTTACTGTCTGTGTATGTGTCTGTGTGTCTGTGTGTGTGTCTGTGTGTGTGTCTGTGTGTGTCTGTGTATGTGTCTCTCTGTGTGTGTGTCTGTGTGTATGTGTGTGTGTAAATGTGCTTACTGTCTGTGTATGTGTCTGTGTGTGTGTCTGTGTGTGTGTCTGTGTGTGTCTGTGTATGTGTCTCTGTGTGTGTCTGTCTGTGTGTGTGTCTGTGTGTGTCTGTGTGTGTGTCTGTGTGTGTGTGTCTGTTTGTGTGTAAATGTGCTTACTGTGTGTGCTCATAGAGTCAGATAACCATGATTGCCTTCCTCTATCATGTCCCCTTCCTTCCTTCTTCTTTCTTCCTTCCTTCCTTCCTTTCTCTGTTTGTTTATTAATTTATTAAGACAGGCAGGGTCTCTCACTGAACCTGGTACTTGCTATTTTGGGTATACCAGCTGGCCAGCAAGCTCTCGGATCTTCCTGTCTGTTTCCCAAGAGCTGGGGCTAGAGAGCCTGCTACCATACCTGCCTTTTCATGGATCCTGAGGATTCCAGTACAGATCTCCATGCTCGCATGGCAGACACTTTACCCCACAGAGCCATCTCCCCAGACCAGACAAAGAGTTTTTGGGTTTGTTGTTGTTGTTGTTGTTGTTGTTGTTGTTTGAGACAGTGTTTCTCTGTAGTTTTGGTGCCAGTCCTGAATCTCGCTCTGTAGACCAGGCTGGCCTCGAACTCACAGAGACACGCCTGCCTCTGCCTCCCAAGTGCTGGGATTAAAGGCATGCACCACCACTGCCTGGCAAGACAGACAAAGATATTTTTAAGCTGTTGTGTCTCAGATACTGAGGACACCTGTGAAGAAATCTGCCTTGGAAAACTGTCACGTGGTTCCATAAACAAACTCAGCAGGTGCTAAGGAAGCAAGCGTGACAGTTTGGGGCAGAACTGAATCATTGACACGGGAATGACGTTTCTGCATTCTGAAACATTACAGATACATTTTTCTAATGTACAAAAATCACTTTTCAAGTTTCTTAGTTAGGCAAAAAGTGCTTTTCATTGCTGCATTGAGCTCCCACGGGGCATGAACCAAGGATACCCACCTTCTCCTTGAAAAATTCTCCGTTTGGAAAGTATAGACAAACAAATGCACCATGGACTCCATATCTCACTGGCATATTTTTTGTGGATTCCTCATGTCTCCAGCAGCAACCTAGTCACATTACACCTCCCCGTTGGTGGGACCCCCCTCATGCCTGAATGCCACACACTCAAGGGAATCCTCCCTTACCCAAGTCCTCAGTCCTCTGGGTGAAGTCTATGTTGAACGGTTCAATAAGTAGCACCACACCATTCTCTTTATGGGAAAAACTCATTATTCAAAAGCAGTCAATAAGGGGATTGAGGGATGGCTTGGCAGCTAGGCATGCTTGCTGCTCCTCCAAAGGACCCACTTAACACCCACCTTGGGCAACTCACAATGGCCTGTAACTTCAGCTTCAGGGGATCCAACACCTTCTTCTAGCCTCCCCGGCCACCTACACTCATGTGCACATCCACATCCCCCTTAGAAACACACACATACTCATGATTAAAAACTGAAAATAAATGTTTTCAAAAGTCAATAATTTACTTTATCCTTCATTTCTCCCACTTGGCTCAGCTCAGTGTCCCACTGCTCTCTCCTAAATAACCCACTGCCAATTCAGTGCCAAGGTATAGCGGAGTTCCCAGAAGATTTCTGTATACCTTGTGACTATAGAATCACATATTATATAAGTTGATAATGATTATTAATTTAAAATAGTAAATATAATTGCCCTAAAATGTGACCTACACCTTCCTCTGGGTTGCCTGGAAAATTCCCAGATTTCTCCTCAACTCCCTCAGCCTGTTTGGGAAATACTGTCTGTGCTGGCCGAGGAGATCAGTCTCTGTTTGAGATCAGGAGCTAACTGTCTGGTATGGAGTACAGTCAAAGCAGGCAAATCTGTTTCCCTTGTAGCCTAAGCCAAGGCTTCTCAAAGTGAAAAGTAAGTCAAGGAAGCTGTTTAATAGCATTGCCATTCCAGCCTCCATTATTAAAAGTGGGTTTTGCTTCAAGTCTCCAATGCCCCAGAGTTTCTGGGCAGCTTTTGTAAGTGCTGGGCACACACTGACCTGCACCAAGTTCACTTTGTTGTGTGCTGGGTGCAGACGGCTATTCTGCATGCTTCAGTCCACGTATTAGGTTCACCGACTAAACTAGAGTTGCCTTGGAGATGGGGTGGCTCAATCTGCAGAATCTGATCACATGACATGATGCTGCCAAAGGACACCACATACTTTGAGCGAGACTACAAGTGCTGACATCTGTTTCGACAGATGCACATTTTTAAAAGTTATTTCCTAACATGTGTGTGCAAGAGGCATGAAACATGACCCCTACATGGGACCACAAATGCTCATCAGGTAGCTAGCTTAGCACTTTGTGTCTGAAAAGATTGGACTTAGAGAGAGGATTAGTCGGCATCTACGTGCTGTGACAGAGTGGGAGGCTTCTGCAGTCTCCCTTCCTGGAACTCATTACTCCAGTTGATGCGGATCCTGGTTGATTTGCTTGTCTTCTCCCTGCACAAGCAAACTCTAGAAAAATCAGGTGATTCCTAGCACCTACCCCAAAGCATAACAGTCAAAACCAGCACAGAGGAGCACCCTCTAAAGGTTCTCAGGAGCCACGTTGGCCACTTTGAGAGCCCCAACCATTAAGGGATGTGAGACAGGGATGTGAAGGGAAGGGTGGCTTCTGTTGGCACCCGCAGTACGTAGGGACTATTATTGCATTAGGCTTGACCAAATTTGCCTAATAAGAGGTTGACAATCTGAATCCAGGAGCTGCAGAATATTTGAAGGTGCCCAGGGAATGGAAACATACCTGGATCAAATTATACTGAGCTCAGAAGCACACAAGGCATTCTAATGCTTCCCGTTAGCCTGTGGTCATATTGGGTTGTGTTGTTCATTAATGCTCAATCACAGAAATTAGGATGCAGAGGATGTCAGTTCAGAGAAAAGGGGCAGCATGGGCCACCAAAACCCTGTACAGTGGAGTTGACTTGGCCAAGACCTCAACTTTAGGCTACAGCGTCATTCATCATTGCTGCCATGGCTAGCAAATAGGCAGTTTGTGTTTGAAATCCCAATTCTGGGAAGAAGCAGAAGAAACAAATTAATAGAACATGTGGAATCTGAGAGAGAAAAGCTACATCATGAGAGCAAAGTTTGGAGCTACTGTCTTCAAGGTCTCCGGGAAGTCTTCAGTGGGCTTCTGTCTCTCCTTGCTGCTGCTGTGTGAGCCTCCAGTCCCACAACGCTGCACCCAACCTCTGGGTAGGATAGGGCTTTTCGGACATGGCTACTCATCTAGTTCATTAAATCTCATACTGTAGTCTGTCTCTGCCTTCTGTAGGCTCTTACCTTGCTGATCTCTCACCCTGGAGGGTTTGATGTTTGCTGACATAGTCTCCATGTCTATATAGGTCTTTGCTCAGATTTTCTCTCCAAGTAGATGAACCTAATCCCTTCGTTGAGTGTGGTTTTGCTGCAGTCTAGAGCAGTCACCATTACCAAACATTATGTATTTTTGGTCTTATGTTCACTGTCTTCTTACCTACTAGAAAGTTTCTACATATCCAAAATTTATCTAGACTCCAGTGAGGTCCCCCAGATGTAGGTCTGCTGCTTAGGCTGCTTAGATGGATGAGTGGCTGCTATGGATTTCCAGACAGAGAATGCTGTCTGGCCCTAAATAACAGGTGAGAACTAGCATGGTCCATAGCAGGCTTATGGGAGTTCTCATCCCAGGAGCTTAGGAGTGCTTGAATTCATTCTATGTTCCTCTCACTTTCCGTCATGATGGAACCTCCCTCTTCCTATCCCTGTCAATCATGTCAACCAGAAACTCATTACTGAATCCAGAGTGCTCCTCTCCCCCTGTGTGTGTGTGTGTGTGTGTGTGTGTGTGTGTGTGTGTGTGTGTCTTTCTCCCTTCTTAGAATAACTGTATGACCCAAGGTGCCTAGTTACTTTATTGGTTGGTTATTAACTACTGCTCAGAGTTTCTTGTTTAGTTGATTGGTGGAGGTTTTGTTTTGCCTTTCCACTGAACCCTGCAAGATCTCTGTTCTCCTGCTGTAGGATAATTAGATTTTGGTACTCAGCTGTTTCCTTTAGTCAAAGGCTGTTGTTGTTGTTGTTGTTTGTTGATTTAAAGATGATTTGATTGAGGGCTGGGAGGAAGGCTCAGTGGGGAGTGTGGGAAAGTTCCTGTAGTGAAAACGTGAGGATCAGAATCCAAACCTCCACCACCCACATAAAAAAGCATAACTGGGCAAACTGATAGCCCCAGCACTGGTGGACAGAGACAGGAGGATCACTGCACTTGCTATCAATCTGACTAAAAACTATCTGACTAAAAACAATCTGACTAAAAACTAGAAAGCTCCAGGTTCTGTGACAGAGCCTATCTCAAGGATGTAAGGCAGAGAATGACAAAGAAAGACACATGACACCCTTCTCTGGTCTCACTTTGCGCACACACAGTCTGCCCACACATACACACATGTATTCATGTATATATATACATATATATGAATACATATATATATGTGTGTGTATGTATATACATATATATGTATATGTGTGTGTATGCATGCTCATATATGTGCATATATACACACACGTATGTGTCTGTGTGTCTGTATGTGTGTTCTGGGAGAGCATAGACAGGTATTTCCGGACCAAAGTGAGCTGATGATGGATGGATGGGGGCATTGTTTCTCACACTGATCATGGAAAACCACCAACACAAACAAATGTCTGTGCACTTTGTCCCGTTGCATGAGACCTTTTCTAGCCACACAGGAGAGAAGGTACTTGGAAACAGAAGGCAGACCACCCAGAACCCCACATTCTGGAAGACCTAGCCTTGTTCCTGGGGTCCCAACCCCAGCTCTGGGAAACTTAGACAAGGGTGAACAGAACATCTGAAGCAACTAAGCCCAACACAGATTCAGCTGCACCATCCTACTCCAGTCCTTCTTCCAGAAACTTCTGCAGGTCATAAATCTGACGAAGCAGAACCCCGTAGGAGAGGGCTTACCGTGGTCTAGGCTTGTGGGAGTTCTCGTGAGCGTGTCTGCACCTCTCACCACCCACACTGAACCAGTTCCACCCCACAAGCATCTCCACTGCCCTCTGCCTGGCTCTAGAAAGACCCCCCAAGTCTCTCTTCTTGCTCTGGAACGTCACCTTCTCTAATGTTTAAGTTTTCGTTTTCACTTTAAGAAATAGTTTATATATTAATGCCAGATAAAATCTGAGTATAATTTAGATGGAAATTTTCAAATGCCATTGGGCTTTGAGACTTCACATATTGAGCATCTAAAGACATCTTTTAAAGAAATAGTTTAGTGTTTTTATTAAATGGAATTAAATTGTTTTGTTACAATAACACGTGACTCAAGGGGTTTACCACCACCTGGTGGCAGCATACCCAAACGTCAATGTACCTTCATGTAGAAAAGGGTGGAATTGAACCCGCTACTCAGAAGTTATACAGTAGTATCAGGAGTAGTATCACTGTAGAAAAATACACTAAAAATTACAAAATCTCTTTCAAAATGAAATCCTCATATTTAAAAGTTAAGGTTTCCATAAATGAATTACCAGCTTTATTACACTGATCTCTGGCTTGTAGGAAATATTTCCATGATGTCTTAGAGTCGCTCACATTGTTCCCATGGCTGAATGCCAGTGTCGTTTTACCCTCTGGCCCTGCTTCTTCCTCTTGCAGTCAATATGAATGCTAGGTTCTCATTTAGTTCATTCTACCTGGGATTCCCGGAGGTGTACTCCACCTCCTCCAGAACCAAACAAAACCAGACCTTCAGAAGCCACTGCACGAAGAGAATAGGGAGACCAGTGCTCAGACCGCAGCATACTAGCAGAGGAATGGAGGAAGAACTCGGGATTTTTCTTCCCTTTTCAGACCTTTGGGCTCTCACAAGGCAGTCAGATAGTGTACCGGTTTTGTCTACTGTAACCACACCCCCTCACTCTGACCTGACTCATCGGCAATGCTCTGTTCAGGCAGAACACTGTTGTCACTCAGAACTAGTTCCAGTAAGTGAGGCCCCTGGAAACTGAAAGGGAAAAGAGACAAGAGCCAGGGGACTGGCCAGATACACACAGAGACACCCCCCCACACACACACACAAACGAGTGGTGCTGTTCTGGGGCTGGTCAAACACACACAGAGACCCTCCTCCAAATGAAGAGTGCTGTCCTTGGCCTCTTCTCTGGCCCTGTGACTCAGAAGGTATGGCTTTCTTGATCACAGTGATGTCTTAGACTGGGTTTTCCAGAAGGACACAGGAAAAGCTTCACACCAGGACGGGGCATCTTGCCAGCTCTCAGGTCTACAGGGGACTGGGAACGGGCCTCCCCTCTGCTCTGCCAACAGGAGCGGCAGCAAGTCTTGGCAGGGCAGAAGGGAGGCCCTTCGCCAGCTACAATGCACACACTTCTGAAGAAGCCATGACGGCTTTGCACTGAGCATGCGCCAGCAGGATAACACCCTTACAGGTTCACTGTCCACCCTCAGTGACTGCATGGCATTTAAGGACAGCAGCAATGAACCATATTGGTAATCTGCAATTGAAACCCACACCAGAGTTCTGCAAACATTTATACTAATATTCTTTAGCAACTTTTCCTGGGTCCACTATAAGTGACGACGCTACAAAACATACTTTCTTTGCAAAGACAGGGTGGGAGGGGCATAACCAGGAAGTGAAATAGCAAGAACCTACCCAGTGATCTTCACATGGGGGGGGGGGTTGTCACTATGGCCATGGCCTGTGGTGCTCCCCACACTGGCAACATGTGAAGCTTGAGCATTTGAAATATACTACCATTTATTTCTACAACACAGCATAGCCAACTTTAGGTACTCCAAAGATCTGAGTTACCATTCAGATAACCAGAACTCATTGGTAGCTGTAGCTTTGAGGCTGGTGGATGCCACTGATGTAGTTATAGTATGTTATGAACCTGGCCCTGGTATGGAGCCAAATATGGCTAGACATGGCCTTCTGGCAGCTACAGCAACCATACCATAGTTTACAGCATCTTGAACTTCCAGTCCTGACCTTCCTAGATGTAAAGTTATGAAAAATATGGCACCGGTAAAGTCCTGAATTCACAATAATCAAAAGCTGCTTAAAAAATCAAGCATGCGATGTCTCTGGGGCATTCCTGGCAGCACTCATCCATGAGGCATGACATGAGCTCTCTGCAGCCATGGCTCTGAACACACACTCATGCTATGTACCATAGGTGCCCCATCCCAAAACAAGAGTGGTTGTTGTTGTCCGCACCTGGGCTCAGGTCTAGACTATTGTAGATTATACACTGTAGCATTTTTGCTGTTGATACGATGTGTTCTGCTCTTAGGAAAACTTAACTGTCAGTTACAAAAAATGAAGACTTGCAATATTTTCTTAGAATATTCCCCAGAGTATATTGAATAGTCTATCTTTGGTTATATTGTGTTAAAATGTCTGATTTTTTAAAAATGCTATTGGAACTATTGATGATTTTTGCTCAAAACAAATTATTTAATGAATTTTGAGGGGATTAGGACAGATTTTCCAATAGTTCCTAAAATGGTTCAAGATATACTTCTGTCTCTTTGTATTACATATTCCTGAGAAGTGACAGTCTTAGAATTGATGATTACACAATACTGGGGCTGGAGAGGCAGCTCAGCAGGTAAGAGCATTTGCTGCTCTTCTAGAGGACCCAGGTTCGGGTCCCAACAGCTACATCAGGAGGCTCAAAACCACCTGTGACTCCACCTCCAGAGCATCCATGGCGCTCTCTGGGCCATTTCCAGAACTGCATACACGACACAGACACAAACACACAGATTCTCTCTCTCTCTCTCTCTCTCTCTCTCTCTCTCTCTCTCTCTCTCTCACACACACACACACACACACACACACACAAATAAAATTAAAAACAAATCTTTAAGCATAAATAAAAGATCAATCAATTAAAAATGTTTTAGATGTTTTATATCCTGCATTATCTAATATTTAGTCCAAATTTAATTCTTTATGTAAAATTAAGTAAGAACAACCATCTCATTAGTTTGCAAATTCACTTTTGCCTCTAGTAAATGGGAGAATTATTTGTTTGTCAACGGATTGCTTAAGATACATTTCCCTGTGACGTCTTATTGGCAAATGTCTGGTCTGTATCCTTATGTTATATACTCAGAGCTGTGTAAAAATTTCCCAGGTGAGAAGGAGTCATGACTAGAAAAAGTTTCAGAAATCTGGCTAGGGATAAACAAGGCATAAAACATACACTTAGTGAAGGTTTCAGATGTAGAAAGCTTTCACAGAGGACACAGACCAAAACACTGAAGAAAAGTCATGTCAAAGTCACCAAGGGAGCAAGCAGGGACACAGACGCTCTGTGCCTTCCTGCTGTGGTTATTATATAACAAGGACATGGTGGCTGCCTCAGCTCCTGGGCCATTACTACGTATCTTAAGATCATTCTTGATACTCTCAGGTAAAGGAACACCAAACAGTAGTCATTTATCTGACAAAAGACCTTGTTTTTTTTCTTTTTCTATCAATCATTAAACAAGTAATGTCTTTTTATGTTATTGCTTTGACATTCATTAACACTCACGTCAGAGGAAATCTTGGCAATTAAAAATTCTATCAGCCATCGAAAGCTGTTTGGCTTCAACTTGCTACAAGTCATTTTTTAAACGGAAGCCATAGCATCGAGATAGGTCAGGAACTCGCCCCAAAGTTCAGCACGAATTATCTTTGTTATGACTCAAGTAGAAATCAGATTTTGACATCTCTGTGTTAACTTTAAGGACAATCTGGACTGACCAGCCTAAGAGGAAGAAATGCCTCAGAAAAAAAAAAAAAAAAAAAAAAAAAAGGAAGCCAGAAAGCAACAAGCTGCCATGTTAGCACAGGGATTCCTCCTTTTGACAAAGCACAAACTTCAGGAGCATTTGCACTAGAGATCTAGAAGCTCACTAGCAGCTCATATACTTGGAAAAGGCCCTACGTGAATTCCTTCTGGTTGGAAACAAGGAGTAAGTGTCCAATGGGACAAAGTGAGAGCCTTGCCCAGTACATGGTAACTTGCTCATTTCCAAACCACTCCCGCTGTGGGAACATCACCCATAAAAACTGATTATATATCATCTACGGCAATCTCATCACACAGCATTGAGAGAAATAAAACTGAACAAACACTTCTCTTTTTAATAAAGAGCAATTTAGAGGGTGGGAGAAGAGCAAATTTCCTTCTTGGAAAAAATCTGTGTGTTGTAAATGCGTCTTTTATTTAAGGAGTGGATTAACCTTGTGCCATCTGTCTTCATATACATCTACTTTACAAAGAATAAAATTGGATGGAAAGAGATGCCCAATCGCTTCTCAACATACACATTTAAAATGCTGTAAAGACACATCTAGAATGTTCCTCTCTGTCTACATCTACTCACACTGTCTTTTCAGCATATAAATCATGATATTTAATTAAAATCAAAGATTGAATGTGGCCCTAAAGTCCTATAGTGATTTAAAGTTCTTAGAACTGAGAATGTCACCTAGGTGTAGCCCTCTTCTAAAACCCAAAGCATTTGAAAAGACTTGGGGCATGGAATTATCTGCACTTGTTTATTCATCCAGCAAATAGTAAAGACACAACCTTGCAGATGGTGGCCGCGCTAAGAAGGAAACATGACACTTCCCTGTGTTTCTCCACCTTGATGAGCAAATCCAGAGTTTCAGGAAGTAAGCTGTAATGGGCTTTGAATGTTCCCTGGGCCCTGCCTCAGCATTGTTCAGTTTCAGTAAATGAAATCAATACAGGCTTAAAGAAGGATTCCAAACTATGGCAGGGGAAATTTAGAAATGAACCCAAGCACCACCATAGATAGAAGATTCCAGGAACCATTCATCTCGTGGGGTTCTTTAGGCTGAAATCAATGCCATCTTTCTGAGTGGTAAAGAAACCAAGCTCCAAGAAGTGAGCAAGAAGGGGAAGTTTCTGCTGGTTGAACTGTGGTGAATAGGTCCTTCCCAGGATGCTAGTTTTCACTAGAAATTGGTTCAGAACCACTCTCCACCTATAGTCATTGCTCAAAGGGTAGAACCAAAGACACCATGATTCAGAGGACTGTTTACTACAGACAGATGGATGAGGCTTCAAACAGTAGCTCTCCCCACAAGACTATAAACCCATCACACAAACTGAGGCACACCCCAACCCTTGTGGCAGCTCCTCATAACTCCTCAGCAGAGCTGCAGTGGTAGCCTCTTTCTCATGATTCCACCAGGATCAAAATGTGCTCGGGAGAAAGCCAAGTGAAGAATTTGGGTCAGGCATGGTTTGACTTTGAACCATCACTGCCATCCATCTCAACCTTGGGACCCATTTTTCAAACTCTTTCCAAGTCAAGTTCACTCAACCAAACTAAGATATCATCTCAAGTTCATGAAATGAATCTGATACACAGCATTTCTTGAATCTTTTGAACCAGTAACCCTGTCCCAGATACACCAACTGACTGCTTAGCCAGGAAGGAAATTTGAAGGTTAGTCATTTAATTAAAGCCTTGTATTAAATAAGGTAGCTATACATTTTGGGGTGGGAGTCCATGTAAATTAAAGCCTAGTGTTTGGTTTCCTCTACACATCCAAAATAATCAAATATAAAAAGAAATCACATAATATTTTTGCTAAAAAATGAGTTGAGGAGGGGTGGGAAGATGACTCATTGGGTAAGACTGTTTACTCCACAAGCATGAGGACCTGAATTTGAATCCCCAGCAACTACATAAAAAGTCAGGTGTGGCTACACATGCCTGTAGCTCCTAGATTAGGGGGCAGAGACAGGCAGATCCCAAGAACTCATTGGCTACCCAACCTAGCTAAAATGGAGAACTTCCCATTCAGTGAGATACCCTGTCTCAAGATGACAAGGTAGAATATGATAGAAGACATCCAATGCTGTAGCCCACATCACACACACACACACACACACACACACACACACACACACACACACAAACTGGGTTTAAGAAATCCTCAATATGAACTCGTATGTATTTCAAATGTTGCGTATTTCAAATGCCCACATCTTTTAGCCTGCCTTTCCCTCCACTCTTTCCAACAGTGCTGGGTGTGTCCCCCAGAAGCTAGGCAGAGATTAAGGGGCCCATTGTTGGTTCTCTGGTTGGAGGTGGGCCCTCACAGCAATGTGCTCTGATAATATTCTTGATCATTTTCAGGGAGCATTTCAGATTTACGCCCACGTAAGATCACTATCTCTTGGCCCTAGGCCTATTGCCATGAAGGTGTAACCTTTGTCCATGAGCTGCTTAGCCCAGTGCCATAATCACAGGCTGAATAAAGGGAGTGGGAGCCACTGAAGACTGAGCCTCTTCCCTCACAATAAGAAATCACAGGTGTTATAGTATAACTGGAATCCCACGCTGAGTCCAGAGCTCTGGAGTGGTAGATGATGGCCAATGATGGTTGCTCTATCACTCAGTCACAGGGAACTGACTGGTTATGAAATACACATGGCTGTGCCATCTCACCACTTTTCAGTTACTTGAGTAGACTTAAGACCTGTTCAAATGCTCTGTTTTCCCTTAAAGAATAATATTCATAGTTTTTACCCTATGTGTGCTGTGCACTGGGAAACAAGTCAAACTACGTCACTATGTCAATTCAGTAAATCCGTGAAGTGAGTTCTCCTTAGCCTTCTAAGCATCTTTCTCTCCTCAGCCAAGCCCACCTGCCGTCCTCTAGTCCACCCACACCATGGCTTTGTCTCTTGCCATCTCTGGCTTCCTGAGGCTCTACACTTACAAATTCCTCTCTTAAAACACAGTTCCCCCAAATTTAGACAATAACCCAAACAAGCTGGAACCAGAGCAGAGTATAGCCCAGCTAACCACTGCCCTATTAAAGTAGGTCACTGCACTTCTATACGGGAGCCTGGGGTTCTATTTGCTTTTATAGCCACTCCAACACCTTGTTGGGTTATATTATGATTTGTCGAGGCCTCACACAGTAAGTGGTCCTAAACGAAGACATGAACTTTTTCCTGTTTCTTGTTCTGTCACAGGCTAATGAATTCACTTGAAGCAATCTTGCTTTATAACTGTTCTGTGAGTTCAGTATCCAGCCCTTAGCTACAGCTCTGGTTATTGAGCATGCTGCCATGTTGGCAAATGTGGAATTAATTAAATGTCGGTGGTGTGATTCCATCAGATAACAATACGGCTCATCTTTACTCATATAGCACTGTGATTATTCTCTGAAAACAAGACAGAAGCAAATGGTGAGTGTCTGACTAAATCAAGTCAAAGCAGACATGATTTTCCCTCTCCAAGGCATTCTTCCCTCCTTCTTAAAGCTGACACCATGATTACAGGAATACAGAACTCTGTAAATAAAGAGAACTGGCCATTCCTACCCCAGGAAGCAAGATGCTAGACAATCCACTCTAGGGAGCATTGGGACAAAATGTGTCTTTTTAAAATCCTAATTCTGACAAGAAGCAGCAGCAGTGTTGATAGCCCATGGCTTTTCACTCCGAGTCAACAATAGTGGCACGTCCTATGATTTTACTTTTTCAACACTCTCCCCAAACAAAGCAGTGAAACGTAAGATGCTGTGAATGAGAGTCTGAAATTTAAGGAGGCAGGATAATGGCTTGCAGGTGTGGACATTATTCATATTTTAAACTAAATTAAATTCTTCCCCATTGCTCTAGCAAAATCAATACAATGCAATTACCACAAGGTAAGATGCTTCTAGTATTTAAATATACACTAATTTTGATGACAGTTTTCACTCATGCTAATCAAAGAAAGGATGTTGATAGGATTTATATTAAGAATAATACCCAAGTGGAATATAGGTACTAATCCTTCATTTACAGCCTAAAAATACTATGAAATTCGTAAACCCCAAACACGGGGTCCTTTTATGTCCATTTCCTTCACGTATAAATCACTAAGAAGGAGGTAGAACACAGGCAGGAGACTAGACCCTACAAGGGTCCAAGCTTGCTTGGGTACACAGATGGCGTTTGAAAGAGGTTGATCATTCTATAAGCTGCTGGGCTGTGGGTTCTCGTTTTGTTAGTTGTGGGGACTTGAGGGGGCACAGAGAGGGGCAGGGACAGAGACAGATAAAATGCCTGCCTCTGGCAATGCGTGCTGAACTTGAACATGCACAATCTGTGTTTGTGGCTTCAAGACAGGCAAGAAAAGAAGAAGAAACAAACTCATGTACAAAGTCCTGTTTGCTGTGTTGGCAGAGCTGAAATAACAGGAGGGCTGGCTGAGGCAGAGGCTGAATGCTGTGGCTACACCACTCCTACTGCTGTGAAAAGCCGGGGTTGTGAGTTGTTCAGAAATTGGCCTCCTTTAACATGAGCACATGCTTTCGCTGCTTTTGCTAAACAGAGGCAGAAAGATCTAGTAAATTCAGATAATTAGCATAGCATGAGAACTTAGCCATTATTTGTCTCAAGAACAAGTTGTACTTCATCCTACATCATGGAAAAGAATGAATTTTTTAATCAATTTGAAAAAATATGAAGGAAAAAGTCATCTTTTTTAATTAACCAAGATTGTACCAAACTTGTCTAATTTCTTCTTATAATTTAAACAGAACCAGACCTAAACATAATGAGTGGGACCCTCATACTGTTCTGATTTCTTTAGTACTTGCCTAGGAGAGATGGGGTGGGGTTCAGCTACCCCCATTCACGGTGTTTCTTTTAAGACACTGAGTGCCAAAAAGCCACATGGAAAAACAACACTGTTGTTGAATGTCACCTAGCAGCTTAATAAGTGTCCTTCCAATGGGAATGAGGACAGCAGAATCAGGGGGACAGAAAGCCGAGGCAAGTGTGTGGGTGGAAGGACAATGGATGGAAGGGGAGGAATGGGCTTTGGATGCATCCCACTCTCTAAAATTCCAAGTCAAGAGCCCACCCCTTCTCCCTACAAAACAAGTCAGTTCCTTGCTATTCTTTCCTCTCAGTATGAAAACACGCATTGAGATCACTTTCTGAAAACACACCCATGGAACTCATGGCTAACTCTTCAAATAGAGAGGTGTATCTGTTGCTGCTTTTTTTAGTCTTTCTTGACCTGTGTTTACTAAACACCAGCTGTGACCTTGGTCTGGAGATCCAGAAAACCTGGAAAGTGTTCCAGGACAATTCGTACCACCCTGCAGCCCCCTGGGATCAAATTGAGGAGAGAAGATGTAAGAGAACAGGGAGAGGGGAACACATCACCCAGTCAGGACATTCAAACACAAGTTCTTTTTATTTATTTGTTGTTTTTACGTTGGGGAGGATGCGCATGAGTGTGAATGTAGCACAGATTATGTGTGAAAGTCAGAGGACAATTTTTAGGAATCCCTCCTAAAACATGTGGGTTTCAGGGTCAAACACAGGTTGTCAGGCTTGATGGAAGGAGCCTCGGCAAACAATACCTTCAGCACACAGTACCCTCGGCACACAGTACCCTCGGCACACAGTCCCTTCGGCACACAGTCCCTTCGGCACACAGTCCCTTCGGCACACAGTCCCTTCGGCACACAGACCCTTCGGCACACAGACCCTTCGGCACACAGTACTTTCGGCACACAGTACCTTCGGCTCACAGTAGCAGCCAAAAGAAGCCCACAAGAAGTGTTTGCAAACCCGGTATTCCACAAATTCTGTACTGTCTTTCAAATGAACAAGAGTCAAATCCTATTTCCAATATCCTAAATGCAACAAATGGGAAGTGTTATGCTCTCCTCTCTGCCCTTCACCCTCAATGCCCCGACTACTACAAGGTTAGGTTTGTTTGGGATTTTATTTTTCTTCTCTTGCCTCTTGGCTATACTGGTTGGGTGTCACCTAAACAGTTCCTTACCAAGAAGCAGAAGATGAGCTTCTAAAGAGTGAGCCTAGACACTGAGTGTTCACAGAGGCCGGGGAATGCCTGGGATTGCTGCAAGAACTAGAACGGTGGGACTGGTCAGTGGGAATGGCTCAGTCCAAGTGACTACAAAGAAGAGCAGACCTCACGTTTGGTTAACGAAGCGGTTCCATCGCCCCTCATGCATGAGCAATGGGTGCTGACGGAAGTTCTCAGTCCTTCAACCCTCAAAGAACCAACGACATGAAATAATCAGTATCATTCTTGGCTCAACAAATATTCCTAGTGGCCAATCCAATTATGTACTTGGGGACACGCCGTTGTTTCAAAACACTTGTCTGTTTCTTTTAGACACTTCTTTACTGGTGTCCTAATTTAACTTTGTTTCAGTATTGGTTTATCCTGTCTTTTGCTTACATAAGCAAAGAATTACCCAGCTAGAAAACTAACAAGTATGAAAATCAGTAAGTTTATTAAAATGTATATCCTTAACTCCAATTTTATTTTCACCTGCTTGAAGTCAATGGCTGAGTAATGAAATCTATAAAATGCAATTGAATAGAAAGAATTTCATGTGAAACAATGATATTGAAATACTGTTTTATCCACTAACCCATGCTGATCAGCCTGAGACCCATTCAAAGTATTTTCTAATACTCTAAACATAAACAAGGGGCTGGAGAGATGGCTCAGAGGTTAAAAATATCTCTTGTAGAGGACCTGAGTTTGCCCAACACCCAAGTAGGGTGACTCCTAACTCCAGCCCCAGGGTATGTGACACCCTCTTCTTGCCTCACATGCACATACATGTACACATAATTAGAAGTAAAATAAATCTCTAAACATATTTATCTGAAGTAATGTTTAATATAATATCTCTCATCTCCACAGTCAACTACCCCAAACTGAAGCAGCTTTGAAAACATCTTTATATCATAGCATGAGATAGAAAACAATTAAGAAAGTCTGTGGTCATTAGGGTTGAGCTTTGCTCCCACCCCCTCTTTGTATTTTTTTCTTAAAATGGTATTATTAAGCCTATTTTTTAAAAACATGTCTTCTCCCAGCAAAATTCTCTCCTGACACCTGTTTCCAGCCCTTCTGATATACCAGGCACTGTGCCGAGATTTCTGTTCATAGTAGATGTTAAGCACACTTTTATTACAATGAGATCTTGGGAGAATGTATAGATTTCTTTATTCAGTCACCAATAAATTCCTATTGCTGTGAAAGGAAAGACACTCCTAATAAGGATGAATGACGTTACAAACACTGGGTATTGATAGGATCAAATAAGTATTAATAGAATTGGTGAAGGCTCATTTGAAAATTAACCCCCTGACTTTTTATATCTTTATTTATTGTAGCAGTTATGGTGAACTGAGAGGAGCTTCTTAACTCCTAATACAATCATCTTTGGTGCAGTTAATTAATTATAGATTTTATTGCATTGCTTAAGACTCCCTCATTAATGCTTTAATCTCATGATATAGGGAAAAGGAAAGGCAGGTGCCACAGATCATCATGGGAATCAAGGGATCACAACCTGCATCTCATTTACAAGACAGGGATGCATAAATGGCTACCTAATTGTGGGGGCTAGAATAAAGAAACAAAAGAGAGCCCAAGTGTGTCACGAGTCACACCAGGTTTGTGAGTTCTACAGGGAAGGAGAGAGAGAGAGACCAATGAGGTAGCAGGCAGACGGTGCCTTGCCAGCAAGCAGGGCTTCCAAGATACTGATAAACTTATGCAAGAGATAAAGCTGTCTTACAATGGACACGTAGACTGTCAGCGCCAGGGCCCAGCCCACTGGAAATCAGAGTTGGTGGAGTATGTGATTAGTGTTCTGTTTCACGCCACACCTTTTGGTGGAGGTCATCTTTCCAGTCATTAAATAATCTAAGAGTGATGTGCACACAGACGAGTTTGTTCCTTATCTTTCCCATGTCACACCTGGTGCTTTCCATGGACTCTTTGTTCTTGTTTTAACAAAGTTGTGTAAAGGCTTTTTCTTTCCTTCCCAATGACTTTCTTGAACTTGGCAATTAACCCTGTAACAGCCAGAGTTTTTGAGCTTTTGCTGCCCTAGAAAAAAGTTAGCTGTTATCAAAAGTAATTCAGGAAAAAAAAATTGATTTTGACTTCAAACAATGCTAGCCATGGTTAAAGATTTTCTTCTTTCAACTGTATTTTGTTAAATTTCTTGTTACCATTTCTTTAAAGTACATACATTAATTCAATATGGGTTGGTAGTCTAACTCTACTTTAACTTTTCTATGACACTACTGTACAAGTGGTGAAGTTGAAACACAAATGAGGAAATAAATTCACCACAATTATAAAATATCATATAATAATTATAATCAGCCTTATAGATGAATAAGTACAAAGAACACATCAATTTCATTGATATTTACCTTCAACTTTGTTCATCTCAAGACAGGGTGACAGATCAACTATATTCATTTCATTCCACTTAGCAGATGATCAATGCAAGGGGCTGGGGATATGGCTTCATGATAGAACACGTGCCTAGTACATTCAAGTCCTTGAGTTCAATCCCCCACATTGCAGAAAGAAAGAAGGAAGGAAATAAAGAGGGGGAGGGAGGGATAGAAGGGTAGACAGACAGGTTCAGAAAGGAAGTAAGGAGGCAACCCTCTCAGACATTAGATTCCCTATTTTAGTTAGAAAAAAAGAAAGAGGAGGCAGGGGGAAGGTTCTAGGCTAGGACTGGAGTCTCCTGGACCTCCACTCTTCACAGAATGCCAGCTTTCAGAGACAGTACATTCTCCTGGTGTGCCTCCTGCAGGGATCCTCCTTCTTTAACCTGAGGGTGTGGGCAAAGTCTAGGGCTCAGTTCCCACACTACTTCTTCTTTTCACACTTCAGCAGTCCCCTTCCTCCCTTAAAGCTGTGAATGTCACCTACCACATGTGACATCTGATCACCCCTGAACTTTGATTTCTAACCCAGACCCCTTGCTAACGTGCTCAGCCACATGCCCAGTGACTCACAGGGTAGCATCTCTTCAGGATTTCATAGACAAGCCAGGTTTTCCACGCACTAAGCAAATTTCTAACTGATTCTTGCCATGCATCAAGAGGCACAGTTGTATTAGGCACGCTATGTCCTTAGTTTCCCTCCTCTACCCCTAATATCTGATCCATAATTCCCAGACAGTCATACAGAAAAGTCGCAATTATCCCCCAGGCCGCTGCCATAACTGTGTTCTTGGCTGCATCACCCTTCCTGAGAATATGCAGCCAGACTTCACTTTACCTTGCCTCATTCGAGCTAGTCTTCATCTGATACTTTTGTGAGTCTTTTCTAAACGAAAGCATGCTATGATATATTCTTACATAAAACTCTATGTGGCTTCCCATTATCATTTTTAAATAGAAACTATTAATAGATAATACATTCAAATGTTCCTAATAGCATGAAACAATAAGGAATGAAAGCCTTTCTACCACACCCGTTTCCCAACTACCTATACACAACTGCTGTTCCTCTTTCAGATGTCCCATTGCTATGTGACCAACATGTAGACAGCTCCCTCAGCAGACTTGGCTTCTTGTCCCCTTGCTCTGCTTCTATACCCAGCCCTTGATGTTCCAGCTCCCTCAGGCAGACTTGACTTGGCTTTTGTCCCCTTGCTCTCTTTTTATACCCAGTCCTTGATGCTTTCCTATGACATTCATTGTTTCCATGAGTGAAATTCTTTCCTGCCTCAGGTATTGCCTGCACTATTACTCTGATGAGACCAGTGTCCCCTTTCCTTCTCTATTCTTGTGGTGTTGCTATAGGTGTCATTGTGTTACAATGTGCCTTGTGTTACAAGGTCCATTTCCCTCTACTGCTAATGGAGCAAAATGATCTCATGTCAAAGTCATATGTTAGTTTAGTTACAGTTTCCTCTGGTCTCTCATACTACATGATTGACTAATTCCAGGAGGGCAAAAGTTGTGTTTATGCTAATGTTCTGCAGGGAGCACACCCAGCCTCCTAGAAGAAGAGGCATTCCATATTTAAGACTCAATAAGTATTAAATAGAGTGAATAAATTAATACTTTTTCTGTAAACACCAGAAGTTTAATTAAACATCTTCTAAATAGTTACACCTGCAGAGACAATGAAATGCAGTGTGTAGCTGGAGGGTTAAAAAGAACACACTGTTTCTAAAATAGTGAGGGGGTAGGGTTCTTTACAAAATAATTCTATATCTTAAAGAATATCATGGTTTCATACCCAAAATGCTCCAGGCATAGTAAATATTCTATTTACTCTTCAAAAATAAAGGGCAAACCAGAATTTCATATTTCCCATGACATCTTATGATACATTCACAACTCTAAAGGTACCTCGTGTAATTTCACGCATTGTAACTAAGTTCCTTTGTCATTTGTCACATAACAATTTTCTTTTTCTTATTCACATGCTATTATTTTTCAGATCTAAATAAAGGCATTTGTGTCCATACGATTTTAGGAAAAAACACTTCTCAGTGTTTATTTTGTTTTCCTCTTTTAAAGGGAAGATGTCTAATGGCTTGCCCTGAGTGAACTTATTATGATCAACTTGGAATTCTTCCCCATAAAAGACATGTCTTCCTTCTTATCACGATGGGGCTGTACATCGAGGGATACTTCCAGACATTTCCCTTTCAGGTTTCAAAAGGAAGTATTAATCAAGTAGAAGATGGGAAATTATGACATTCCATCACTGAGGTTTCATTCCAGAGGCCAGGATTCGGTTGATCACAGGGTACAGGTGACTATCCATCAAGTAACCCATCATAACACACATTAAAATGTCTGGACTAATCAGGACAGAAGCCAAAAATAATATCTTTTGCTGACACTCAATGAAGACTATCAAAGGAATTCCCCTGAAAATATGCTCTACAAACACGCAAGACAGAAACAGAAAATGACGTAAAAGGAATTCTTCCTCACAGTGTCCCTAAAGGAAGCAGTGCTTACTTCTAGTGAAAAACATGAAATAGCTTCTCTTCCACATAAAGCTTTCAATTGCAAAATTGTTTAAGGCAATCTCAAAAGCAAATGCATGGCATGTTGACCTAACTGCTACCAGGGAGTGTAATAAATCTTCAACTTAAATTAAACACTAGTCACAAGGAAGTATACTACCAAGATCATCTTCCCAATCCTTTCCCCCAACAATTAGCTGCATCTAGAAATCACTGACAATGATATAACAAACAAACCTGGAGGCTGTGTGGTATAAACTGCCCTTTCTATTTGATTGAAGATCTATGCAGCTTTTCAGTACAAACACTGGAATTGCTCATTTTCCTATTGGCCCCAAGTCTTCACCTAGGCTCATACAACCACTGAAACCAATTTTAGAGGCAGTTATTGTTGGAAAAGTCACAATCAAAGGTCCAGAATAGAAGTAAGAACTTGGGTTTTGGTTCTTAAACACATGTAATCCCTTTTCAATCTTGAGACCCTCTCTTCCTTTCTAGCATTTAACTGTATTCTGTTTCTTACTGCTTATTTACCCAAAGCCTCTTAGACTTGTAATGGTAGAATTTAAACTTCTATCTGAATCCATCTCAGAGTTCTTACATGATCATCAACTGAGTAACAAATTAAATTATAAAGGTAAATGTCTGATGGGAAAGATCAAAAAAATAAGCAAACACAAAGTCCATGGAAAAAATAGATATTTCAGTTTTGACAATTCTGCTACTATTTCTTACAAGGTGTGGAGGGGCAGCTAGACCATTCTTTAATGATGTGATTCACAATGATGCTTAAAAAGAGAAAAGCTCACAGGATGTGGGTTCTCAGGCACATCCATCACATGAGAGAGATGGTAGCACCAGTCAATGAGAGCGTTTAGTTACATTGTTTAGCACAAGTCTATTCCCATCTCTGCCTTAGGAAAGGAAAATATTGGTGAGGAAAATGCATAACAAAGTCTGCACTGTGAGTCAATGTGGGTAAAGCTGGCGATCATATACAAAAATCATGGATAATTCAGGACAGCCAACCACAATAAATCCTTCATCAAACAAGCTTTTTATCAAAATAAACAAGCAGCCAAAAACACCCTAATTTTGAATAACTGTCTTGAAACTTGAGTACTACACCTATCTAAGAAAAATCAAAAACACTTCCCCAAATGATTAGCTTTGAGTGCATGTATCAATTGCTTCGTAGACGAAGAAATGTCAAATGGCACCAGAAACAATGGCACGTTTTCCTGAACAGTACAGGCATATTTCTTCCTTAGACACAGTTTACATAATGCAGGAAATGGCTTCATCTGGTTCCTGGTCTTTCTGATCAAGTCAAAACCCTTCAAGGAAAAGGCATTTCTTTCATATTTTACTTTTTTTTGTACTTTTGTTTTTCACAAGTTATATTTTCCCTAAATTGAAAATAGGAACTGGACGTGTGTGGAGAGTCATGTCTTCGAAGACATACTTCACTAACAGCAAATTCATGGCCCTTTTCCTTAGTTCTGCAGGTGGTCAAAAAGAAAGGAAGAAAAAAAATGTCTTTGATTTGGAAAAAGTTGATTCTATGGTTTATGATGAAATGTTCACTTAGAAAAATTAACTCAGAGACCTCGACAACAGAGCAATTCCTCAGAGTGTTTGAAATGATGCCTGATTAGACAGAAGAACTGGTGGTACCCAATGAGGTCAGAGGAGGCGGGGCCAGACTATGTGGAGACTTGTGAGCCAGGTAGGCAGTTTGCATTCTACTCCCAGGGAATTGGGAAACCATCGGGTGGTTTTGAACTAACTTGTGTTTTTAATCAGTCACTTTGGCTGGTTGCAATGTGTGCAACAGACAGTGGCACTACAGAGGGGAAGTCTGGAGTGGTCAGTCACACTCTGCAGGACACGGTGGTGATCTGGCCCGCGTGCGCAGGCCTGTACTCACATGTGCATGATGTTCTTATGTGTATAGAGACCAGAAGGAAACCTCAGGTGTCATCTTCAGAAGCATGATACAGCCTGAATTTGAAGACTACAGCTCAACAATTAGGCTAGATTGGTTGGTCAGCAAGCCCCCAGCATTTCTATTCTCTACCTCATGATTCCAAGCACACACCCCTACACTCACCATTTATACATGGGTTCCTGGGATAAAACTAGAGTCCCCATGCTTATGAGGCAAACCACCTCCCAATCCTAAGAACTGAATTTTTAATGTTAATATTGAGTGCATGGTGGCACTCAATGCCTTTAATCCCAGAATTCCAGAGACAGAGGCAGGCACATGTATGTGAGTTCAAGGCCATCCTGGTCAGCATAGTGAGTTCTAAGCCAGCCAGAACTACATAATGAGACCCTATATCAAAGTAAATAGATAGATGGATGGATGAATGGATGGATAGATGTATGGATAGATTATAAACAGACAGATAGATAGATAGATAGATAGATAGATAGATAGATAGATTGATAGATGGAGAGAGAGAGAGAGAGAGAGAGAGAGAGAGAGAGAGAGAGAGAAATAAGTCACTGATTAATCGTCCATGTAAGGATGCCTGTTGACAGTTGAAAGTTGAGTCTCCAAGATCTGGTGCAAAATAACGAGGGTAGGGCTAGTATCTGAAGCTCTGATACAAGTGAGATCACCCTCCATAGAGCATGACTATGGATAAAGATTATAAGAGATCCCAGTATTGAGCCTCAGGGTTTCAATGCCTACAGGTTGAACAAGGACAAGGAAGCCACAAGACAGATTTGGCAGCAACCAGTGAGCCAGAAAAGCAGAGTTGACTGATTTGTAGGAAATCAAGCTGCTCTAATTTTTCAAAAAGAAGGAAGTGATTAATTGAATTGAGTAAAGTGAAGCTTGAGAATTGACCATAGGCTTTGGCAATTTGGCGGTCACAAAAGTCTTAATAAGAGGGCTGGAGAGATGGCTCAGTGGTTAAGAGCACGTAAATAAGACTGCTCTTCCAGAGGTCCTGAGTTCAATTCCCAGCAACCACATGGTGGCTCACAACCACCTGTAATGAGATCTGGTGCCCTCTTCTGGCCTGCATGACACATGCAGGCAGAACACTGTATACATAATAAGTAAATAAATCTTAAAAAAAAAGTCTTAATAAGAACCTCTTTGGTGGCGATGTGAGATGTGATTGTGTAAGAGAGTGTATAGATTACAATACTTCACTCCAAGAAAAGATAGAAACAGCAAAATCATGGAAGAGGTAGGTACAGTCGAGAAAGACTGACTCAAGCTGAGCCTAGTGTTACAAGCCTACAGTCACAGCTACTCAGGAAGCTAAGGCAGTGTGATCTAGATTCAATACCAGACTGTGGTGGTACTGTGTTCCCCAAAATATTGTGTACCTTAATAAACTTATCTGGGGTCAGAGAACAGAAAAGCCACTAGTTAGGCAGTGATAGCACATGTCTTTAATCCTAGCATTCCAGAGATAGAAATCCATCTGGGATCTCTGTGAGTTCAAGGACACATTGGAAACAGCCAGGCATGGTGACTCATGCCTTTAATCCTAGGGAGTGATGGTAGAAAGCAGAAAGGTATATAAGGCATGAGGACCAGAAACTAGAAGCATTTGGCTGGTTCAGCATTTGGCTGGTTAAGCATTCAGGCTTTTAAGCAGCAGTTCAGCTGAAAGCCATTGGGATGAGGACACAGAAGCTTCCAGTCTGAGGAAACAGGACCAGCTGAGGAATTGGCAAGGTGAGATAGCTGTGGCTTGTTCTGTCTTTCTGATCTACCAGCATTGACCCCAATAACTGGCCTCGGGTTTGATTTTATTAATAAGAACTTTTAAGATTCCTGCTACACCAGACCATGACAGAGGGTGAGTTAAAAGCTAGTCCTGGCAAATTATTGAGTCCCCAACTCAAAATAAAAGGTAGAAGGAGGGTTGAGGATATGACTAGTAGTAGAACACTTGGTTAGTAAGTGCCTGACCTTGGCTAAGCAGCACAAGCTAGCCTCAAACTTATGGTGATCCTCTTGCCTTATCTCCTGAGAGTTGGAATTATAGGCAAGCACTACCATGCTTGGCTAAAAAAGTCACCTGATTTTTTTTTGTAATTTTTTTGTTTGTTTTGTTTTTGTTTTTTTGAGACAGGGTTTCTCTGTGTAGCTTTGGAGCCTATCCTGGAACTTGATCTGTAGACCAGGCTGGCTTCAAACTCACAGAGATCTGACTGCCTCTGCCTCCCAAGTGCTGGGATTAGAGGCGTGCACCACTGCCACCTGGCAAAGAGTCACTTGTAAAGATATAAAATAGTACAGTGTGCAGAGATGCAAAATAGTACAGTGTGCTTGTACATCAACAGAAATGATTTACTCATAGGGTGAGTAAAACCCAGTGATGCTCCAGAGAGGGGGCATTGCTGGAGTTTGTCTGTAGACAGATGGAAGAGGGAGGGCAGCATCCAGTGCACTTGGGAAAGAACTCCCCTTAGATCTGAGCAAGAACCCCCAAGGTCAGAGTAACAGAAAGAAGGGAGATGGGGAGGGCAGATCCAGGAGGATCATCTCAGTCTAGCTTACCTTCTCAGTTGAAAATGAGAGAAATGTGTGGGCTGAAGAGTATAAAAGGTACAAAGTATTTTTTTAATGGAAGGTGCACAGAAGGGTAGCTGGAAAGTTTAACAAGGACTGGGAATTGGCCGATAGAGAACTCATATGTAAAAGAGTTCTCATACTTGAGCATCTCTTAATTATTAACTGATTAAGATGGTTACATCAAGACAATTAGGCAGTCCCTGGCCAAAAACAAGTGCCCTTTCATCAAACAAAGACCTAGCTGGACCTGTCTGTTACTGTATCCTAACCTAATCCAAACTACATTTTGCTGAGCTGTTTTTTAGAATGTCAAGGACTTTCTGCAGTTCCAGAGTCTATTTCCCCATTTCTTTCTGCATTCATCTCCATTGTTTTAATTATCACGAGGAAAAGTATGAGAAAAATGAGAAGAGAATCGTGAAAAAAAAAACAGGAGAAAAGGATGTCCAGGAGGAATGGAAGAAAAAAGAAGGAAGAGGAAAGGGGAGCAAAGAAGGAATTTCTGACAGACATTGACACAAAGAAAAGCCCAAGACACCATGGAGAAGGAATTCCAAGGAAGACATGAATTATAAAAGCACAGCATTCAGCAGTTCTAGGAGGAGGCTGGGATACCTTGGAATATCTGTAGTTAACCTTCATTCCACTAAATGCTTATTCATATTATGAATATTATCAATGAACCATACTTACGTGGTCTGCCATATCACCTTCAGTTATTCTTGCCAACGAGTATTGGCATTTTACAGCAGGAGAGACAAGTAGGGCAGGGTAAGTGGGATTCCTGATCCTCAAACCCAAACTGGCCCACGCTATTCCCCAGCAGGGTTCATGTCCTCTCTGCTCATGGGGCTTTTTCAGCGAGGATATGCAGACCAGGGTGAATTCTGAGCCAGCTGACAGGGCTTCTCACATAGCTCATCCTTTTCTGGCCAAGTCCAGAGGAAAATGGAGAAGAAAGACAGGGTAACCACGAGAACGGGCCCTGAGGCACTGACCTCAGGGATCAGAATGCAAAGCAGATGGTCCCAGACACTCATCCAAGTCTCACACTGTCCTGTTCAGCTCTTTTGACACTTCATTTGGACGTATTTGTTTATTCTTTGGAAAACAGACTTGCACTCATGGATGGAGAATTAAAGAGCATAGACAGAAATATTTTCTAGAGATGTTTTGGCTATTTTCTTAGAAGGAAAGATGAGATGAGAAAGAAGAATTCAAGTCTCTTACCCATAGTTATCTCGCTAAATGCTGAATGGCTTGGCATATTAGTCCTTGCACATTTTCTGGGGGTGTATATATGAGGATGAACAAGCTCATGCCAATATTCTAACAGATTTTCTTCTAGAGTCAACTTGCTATTTGACCTTCACATGCTGTCATGGAGCCAAATGCAGCCTTGGCATCCTTCACAATCCAGTCCTTCCAGAGAGTCATTAGCAATAGGTGAGAATAAGACCAGGAGTTAAAATCAATTTGTAATTTCTGGTGTAGAAATATGTCATGATTAGATGCTACACACTGACATATTCCCATGATTCTGAAAAAAAATCACACAGGTAGTCAAATGTGAGCAAATATTTAAGACTAAACTCATTTGCTCTTTGGTAAATAATTATTTTCCCACATACTCAATAAGAGTTGGTGCTTTCCTGATTAAAGTTAGAATTTTGGGAAATAGTTAAGGTAAGTTATGCTTAGATGGAGAAAAGTTATATGTTTTTGTAATTAAAATAAATTTAGAAGCCAGGCCAGACCGGGCTAAAAGCCATGATGGTATCTATACTGTTTACAAACTTCTGTTCTTTTTAACAACCTCAGAGAATGAAGTTTCTAAGCAAACATTCAGCTGAGAAATACCAAGTGACTCTCCCCCTCACCACATACACAGACTTATCGTGCCAAAAGGTGGTGGTCCTAACCAGGAAGACAGTATCCAGAACCCATCTGCCCCAGATAGCCAGGTCTAAGCAGTCTCCCATATAAAAGCAAAGCTATATTGCTCAGGGTGCCTCAGTAAACAAAACTACCTAGTGATTCTAAGAGTCGAGCTTTGGGGTTCAAGTAAGTCAGCTCAAAAAGATCTCACAGTTTTGTCATGTCTGTAGCTCTATAAGATGATCTATGGAACACAGATGTCACACAGGCAGGAGTCACCCTGTGCATTCACATGTCACACATTCCCAGTGAAGTAAACATAATTTTAATCAGGTTGTCACTATGGCATGCCTCATCAGTAAAATAAAAATGTCTGCATGCTAGTCCTCATTTGTGTGATGTCTTTGAAAGCTCATGATATTAACAATCACAATTTTCAGTAAACTAAATTTAAACATCATGACCCCAACGACATAGAGATGGAGTTAACTTTATCCCAGTGTCAAGAACCTTACAAGAAGAATTACTAAATAGTTCTCTTTGTTATTACAGTCCTCAAAGCGACAGAGCCCAGGGATGGAGGATTGAGTTGGGACCAACAATGCCACCTACTTAGGCTCCTTGCAAGAATTTTATTTGTTTTATGGAAACTCCTTGCCAATTCTGGCACTGAAATTAAACAAGCCAGTGAAACCGCAGCACTCAAAAGATCACACCTAAAAAAATAAAAATGTCTTTAGGATTCCACATTTTTAGAAAGATTAAAACAGTTTTAGAAACCGTTTGGAGATATTTTCCCTTCTTGATATGACAGTCATTATTTGCCATCCCAATTAAGGTTAATATCCCTGAAAAGAAGAGGCGGGGGGATGCTTTTTGTCAAGTTCTGGTCTGAAACTTGTGACCACACAAAAAGGGTTCACTTAAAAAAGCTGTGAAGATGTCAGCCACTGATCCACATGTTCCCAACAGCCCGAGATGCAAGGCCATTCATAACTGCCTCCAGCCTTCTCTTTTCTCTCCAGAGTGTAATTACTTCAAGCACCAAAATCCTGGTTTATTTTACTCAAATCCAGAAACTCACCACTTCTACAGCAACAGGCACGTCCCTCGTCCCTGCTTTAAACATCCAACTCCACAGCCTTCACCACTCCTGGGGTGTGCCACAGGACAGCATTTAAACTTCAGAAAAATCTAATTCTCACAATTTACCCCCTCCCTCCTCCCTCCCTCCCTCCTTGTGTGTGTGTGTGTGTGTGTGTGTGTGTGTGTGTGCATGCATGTTTGCATGTGGCATATAGATGCACATGAGTGTGCTCATGTGTACCCATGTGTGTAGATGCCAGAGGGACATCTTGAAGTGTCATCCCACAGGCTCTGAGACAGGGTACCCCATGACTTGGCTGATTAGGCTAGGTTTTCTGTTCAGTGAGTCCCCAGGAATCTAGTGCAGGGATTAAAAACATACACCATCATGCCCAGATTCTTATATAAGTTCTGGGAATTGAACTCAGGTCCTCATGCTTACAAGGAAAGAACCTTCCAATTGAGCCATGTTCTCAGCCTAGAATTTACCTATTTTTCTAACCCTCAGCCAAGTAGTCTTTAGTACCTATAATGGATTTCTCACATGCTTGGAAGAAGAGCTAAGATAGAATAATGAAAAACTAATAAGGCTCATTTTGGAAATTAGAATACAACTCCATTATTGACTATCTGGAAAAAAGTAGGGGAGTGATTGAGTGTATTGTACCTAACTATCATGAATCTCAAGGGAATACTACCCACTTTGGAAGGTTACATGTGTGACACACTGCGTGTACACAAGTGACATAACCTGAAACTTTACCAGGCTAAGAATCAGGAGACATTTCAACAGTCTGTGGCTGTGGAGGTACAAAAAGAGAGATGGCTGAGAAAGGAACTCAGGGAAGTTGTAAATCTGTGGATATCTTTCGGATGGACATTGAGTATTATCAAGGCTAAAGATCAAGGATAGATATAAATAGGTGGACCATGGAATTTATCATCTAAATAAGATACTCTTATGAGTGAAAGTAGATACTATTAATTACCACTGTGGAACCACACCAGTGAACTTGGACTCTCCTAGGCAAACCAGAAAGTTTGGAAATTCAAAGAATAAAAGAGCATATTGAAGACATACCCAGGGAAAGGAAAAGTGGTGAAGAAGTCTGGTGAGGAAGAGCAGGGGTATGTAATCAGGGACTTTGCTGCTAAGGATAAAACAGTAATTTTGATGTAGCTCATTCTCGCCTCCAAACACCCTCCTGGAAGCATCTCTGCCATAGTGCACTGGTTAATGTTGGAAGAAAAGAGGAAGGTAATAAAGAAACAGTGATTTTTTTTCATTTTCAAGAAACTATCACAGGATTTTGAGGGGGCTAACTGTAAGCTTTAAACACATACTCTGTTATGAGTTAGTGCTGCAGAATATTCCATTACACTGTGTGAAGATGTGTCACTGTGATTGGTTTAATAAAGAGCTGAATGGCCAATATCTAGGCAAGAAGATGCTAGGCAGGACTTCTGGGGACAGAGAGGTCTCAGGAAAGAAAAGTGGGATCACCAGCTGAATGCAGAGAAAGCAGAACATGCAGAAGGAGAGCCAAAAGCCACAAGCCAAGTGTCAGCACATAGATGAATATAAATGGGTTAATTTAAGTTATAAAGCTAGTAAGAAACAAGCCTAAGCTATATGCCAGTCTTTCATAATTAATTATAAGTCTACGTGTTATTATTTGGGGGCTGGCAGTCCTAAAAGCCTGCTACAAGTTAGTATATTGCCTATCTTTATACTAGCCACATATGTATTATAAAATTCTGAATACTGTGAAGTTGTTTTGTTCAGGTTCCCCTTTCTTGTCACAGAAGGCTTATGCTAAAATAGGTTGAGGTAGGAGACATTTTGACCAGGTGAGAGATAAATAGCTTCCCTTTATATAACAGGTTCTGGTTCTGTGCAAGGTAATTGTTATTTGTTTGTTTAGTTTTACTTTTATAAATGTTCTGCAAGTAACTTGATTCAAAATCTGAGACTTGAAGGAGAAAAATAATTTACCAGAAAATGGACAGTACTTGTGAAGGTCTTTATGGCAGGACATGCTTCCAAGCTGGTGCACTGCCTATTAGGCAATTCAGCCATGCTACTCTAATGCAACCCTACCAATGTTTACACCTGGAGTTCTATAAGGGTGCAGATAGTCCATGGTTTTAACTATTAAAGGAAAATTCCTACATTTCTAAAGGAAAAGAAACCCTTGATGAATAGAGTAGAAAGAGCCCCCCAAAAAGTGGAAACATGGTTCATCAGGTTCAGTGTCATCAGAGAATGTGGTAGAGCATAGAGGGGAAAGAAACCAAGAGAAGTCTGAAAGGGTGAGAACTCGGTTGTCTCAAGGATGTGGTGTGTCTGTCGTGTGGTGTGACAGAGGTGGGCTGGAGAAGAACACTCAGAGAAGTATCCACCGGATACTTCAGGAAGGAAAGTGTGGGAAGGGTACAGACATGGCACCTAGCATCAAAATAAGGGTGGAAGTGCTGATGGAAACTGTTACATCAACTGCAAGCCTCGGGAGAGACGGGGCCAGGCCACCACCATCACTGGGGTGGAAAGAAGAAAGACACTCCTCAGTGCTTGCAGTTGTGATGAAATTAAACATCAAATGAACACAACTGGATGTTTGGAGGACACACTGGAGATTGTTTTCCTAATTGCCAAGGCTGGCTTTCTACAGATGATAATGCTGAGGGTCATCCAGCTTCTCTACTTACCTTCAGCTCTATTCACATGATGGTATAAACTGATCTTGGCTTCTCCACATGTGCCCCATCCACTCTGTCTGTGTTCTGAGGAATAAGCACAGGGCCTTGTACATGCTAAATACATGCTAAGCACAGGGTCTACCCCCAGCCAAACACAGTAAGTTTTTATCTACAATATGACACTATATTTTCTGGCAGGGTCATTTTTGCATGTTTATCTAGGTATACAGTGTTTCCTCCTAATGCTAAGTATATTTCCAACTTTAGTATGATGTTTAGACCAAAATTCTTTTCAACACTACTGAAATGTCATGAATTTGATAGTGACGTCACACTCACCGTACACCTCCTTCAGTGGGGCGGTACTTCTACACCAAGGCCAGTCTTGTTTTACACATCCCCAGGAGTGATCTAAGGCCCTGTCTTGTACACTGCTAGAGTAGCCACATCCATGGGAAGCCCCTGGAAGCTCATCACCCCTCACAAGCTCCAGTGTGAAACTTGTTCATTAAAAACCACTTCAAGCTCTTTTCCCAACTGACCACAAATGACCTAATAATGTTCCCCCTGTGGAAACTAAGCCATCATATGATTAATTCTTTCTAGAGGAGTGTTTCATTCTGCTAAAAAAAATTCTTAAAAGCAGAAAATGCTGATGAATGGCTACTAAAGGTAAATGATTCCAATTCATCCATCAAAAGGCCCATACAAGGATACAGCTTGTGTCTGGGGAGGGGAGGTAACCATTCTCCAGGAACAACAAATAATATCAGGAAGTGAGACTGAAGGCTGAGAATCAGGGTTGTTGATATTCACACATATGCTTCACAACTGCTAACTAACAGAGGAAGGACCACTGCCCCTGGGACTCATCCAAACCTAAGAGTGAAGGAGCGTGAGGAGACCAGAGCCAGTGCTCAGGAAACAGACACCATGTGCTCATCCCTTGTTCCCCCGGAAGGAAGTGTGTGTATGTTCCTTTTAGGGTCTTTATTAGGGAGTTCTATTTGGCAATAAAATATGAATTCTTTAGAAGTTCATTTCATGGTAGATTCCATTGGACAGAACACCCACCCTGGACCTGTCTTCCTGTGGCCTGGGAGCACTATGAAGATCTATGATGCTACAGAAGAAAGAGACAGCCTGTCTCAAAACAACAAGGGGTCAAAACTGCAATGTTGAACCAAGAAATTAATTTGGGTCAAGATCTGTGTCTTTCTGGAGTTGAACACCTAACGGTTTACCAAATATGAGCACAGTGCCTCTACCCAACTACCAAAAACCTGAGTGTCGCCTTTGCAGCCTCTCTTCAAACAATAGACCCTTGTTCTGTGGCCTCCCAGCTGTGACAAGCACGATAAAAATGGAGGTTGTTTTTATAGTCTCTGTGCTATTTTGACACTGACAGAAGCATGGTCATTTGCCAAATAATCAGAGCATGCTGGCATTTTTATAAATAAAGTGCTGGGATCTGACAGTAATCTGTGCAAGGAAGACTTGGAGGATGGACAAAACATGCCTTCTTTCCCATGCCTAGGAAACAGGCCTCCTTGGCGATTTTTCAACATATGCACATTTCTTTTGACCAAAAGGCAGTCAGGAGTACAGCTATGACATCAGCCCAGCCCCAGCTCAGTGAAATGACACAGGGAAGTGTTTCTCTCTCCTCTATGGCTTGCAGGAATGTGTTCCTGGAACTGGGTGAGTTATGCAAGGAAGATTTTATTTCATGCAGAAGAGGCATGGGTGTGGAGGGAAGGACGGAGGGACTGAGGCACTGAAGACTCCACAGTGTTAGTGCTCATGTAGATGACTTTGCTCCTCACCAGAACCCTAGCTCCTGGCTTAGTGATGAGGAAACCGCATGTACCCTGGTATTGTAACAAAGGCTATATCTGCCACAGTCCAGCTGAGGAAGAGTCAGAAATACAAGAATATTCAAATAAGTAGGAAGGGATATAGATATGTCCTCTGTTCTTGCATCTTCGAGACTCAGGTGTTCAAACATCTACTCATTACTATATACATTTTTGTCTGCCTTGTCAAAAACAGTTGTTTTTGTAAGTTTCAAAGCACTTTTATAAGGAAGATTGCTCAGATTTTCATTTAGGAAGCTGGGTGGTAAGTATATTTAATTATTTGACAAGTGAGAAAACTGACCTTTACAGAGTTTAGGCAAAGCATCAGTTAAGGAGATGGGACTTGGTATAGCTTCTCTGACCCTTCTTCCTCTGCTACTGGGGCTTCCTTGTCTCTCAATTCTTCCCTCATACTGAACTTGCTAGAACACCACAGCTCAAATTTCCCCAGTAGTAGTGCAGGAAGAGGGGCCGAGGACTTCGCCATTGGAGCAGTGTGCCAGGAGGAACTTGCTCAGACAACTGGAAGATTCAAGTACAGGGACTTTTCACTGAGGGTATTTCCATAGTCCCTGCCACCTACTCCCTCATCCCAGCAGAGTCAGCTCACACTCCATAAGAACCAATCTTGACTTGTGGGTATCAGTGCTTCTGTAACAGCTTTTCACACAATGCACATCTCAGACTACTCAGGAAACAGCTAAATCCAGAACGATCTTAGGCAAGCACAGGATCTAACTTGGTATGGCTTTGAGGACCCCTATGTGAATAGGGGAAAGTCTTACAGGGAGGCACAGAAGCAGAGGACTGTGTGAAGCACAGGGGCCCAGAGCGGGGTCCAGTTTGTGTCACTTTCACATGCTTGCTAGAATGCACTTCTAGCAATGACTGAAGTTGGTGTGTCATGGTGTCGCTGTTCTGCTACAAATTCCAAGTGGATATGGACAGACTTTGCTCTCTGCCAGAGAATTCAAAAACACTGAGTAAGGGTCATATCATAAGGTCTAGAAATGTAACAGTGAGCAAATAAATCTACTTCTCAACATCTTTTTTCTTTTTCTGATTTCCTATGTGTCTGTATCTGTGTGTGTGTGTGTGTGTGTGTGTGTGTGTGTGTGTGCGCGCGCGTATATGTGATTGTATATGCATTTATGCATTTGTGGGGTGTGGGGATGTGCTTCTGTGTGGAGATGATATATATGATGTATTTGTATATATGTGAGCTGTGTGTAAGTGGGGGGAGTGTGTGTGTGTGTGTGTGTGTGTGTGTGTGTGTGTGTGTGTGTAAACTGGGTGGGGGATAGAGGTTGATGTCAGGAATCACTCTATCATTCTTCTACTTTATTCAGTGAGATACTCTCTCTCTCAGAAAAAAAAAATCCATAGCTCCCTGATATTTCCCTAGCCAGCTTGCTCTGGAAATCCCTTTTTCTGACTCCCAGGCTGAGATTATTGGCCCAGCTGGCATTTACATGAGTTGTGGTGTTCTGAACTCAGATATTCATGCTTTCATGGTAAGCACTGTAAATCACGGAGCCTCCTTCCACCCACCTCCCACCATGTTTAAAGCAGATCTCAGGTAGTAGCATGGTTAAATATAACATAACATCCAATAAGGTAAGTCCAGTGGGAAGGGAGAAAAAGTTACACTGAAGAGACCAACACATCTCTATTCTGAAAATGCTGACGCAGCGGTGCTGGGCAGCTTAGGACGGGTCTGTCTGAAGGGAACATGTGCTGCCCATTTGACTGCACACCACACTAACTCCAACACACTGTGCTTCTGAATATAGGCACTGTTGAAGACAGAAAGATGTAGCTTAGTGCTGATCCTCCAAGGACACTATATACACTGCATCAGTTCACACACATTCTCTGATATCTGGGTGTCTTGTAAAATCGTTTCCCCCCTTTAACAAATAATAAAATAACTCTGCATGTTATTTATGATTGGGTCAAGGTGTGACATCTGCCAGATTTCAGGTATTTCATAGAAACTACAATAAGATAAAGATCCCGGCGACTGTGTGGATTTCTGCAAGCAGAAAGACAATGGGTCAAGATCAAACACTACGGAGTCCAAACCACGAAGCACTGAGTGTGGAAACACTCGGTGCCTACCACTGGCCTGGGCACCAGGAAAACATGAAAGCCAGCGGCTGGGGAGCCACCACAGTAAACAGAGGCGACTTGTCACAAAAGGTGCCAATGGTGTGTGCCAACAGATCTGCAGGAGCTGGAGAGAGATGAGGGATCATCTGCTTTGGAACAGGCTCTCTTCGGGAGATCTTAGGATGGAACTAGATAAGCTGGGTCTGTTGGAGGAGGGTGGCAAGAACAATAGCAGCAGCAAGAAACTTCCCTTGACAAAACAGAAGAGACCAGATTCTCCTGAGCGCAGGGAGTAGAAGGGAGATCATAGCCTCCTAGGCTTAACAATGTGCAATTGTGAAAAGTATATTCATTTCAGATGTAAAAACATTTCCTTGTGTACAAGTAAATACTGTAATTGAAGTGACAGAGTAGACATGTAGAATTTATTATCTGAAAGAAAATCTAATCAATAGGTATTTCATTTCGAAAAGTTAATGAAATATTATGGAGAGAGTGGCCTTTTAAGCTTTGATTTTTAGATTCCGAGAAAGAGCTTAATTCCCAGTGACAAGGTCAGTAGTAGTTGAATGGTCCCCTGCCTCCCTCAGAAACAACTGCTCTTTCGTTCTTGAATTATTTATTAAAATCAGGCCTCGACAATTAAGGTGTACCTAAACTTCTTTTTTGCTGATCAGCAAGTTAAGAATCACGTCACCTTCATTATTTCTATCAATTTTCAGGGTATATTAAAATACTCATATGGCATTAAACACACATCTCAGAAACAGGGTTGGATGTGTAACAAAATCCTCTTTTGAGTTCATGCCAATTAATATTCAGTGATAGAAGTACACATGCATTTAATACTATTATCATCAAGGAAGGGCAGAGGGTTCAAGTCATTGCGAAGGACAATGTGGATATATTTTATCTCCTGCTAATTAGCCAAATTAGATGAGCTTCTGGAGGATTATTTGAAAGCAAAGGTTTGCCAAGCCTACCTTCAATAAGCTGTTTTTATGCTCCCAATAGCCTAAGACTCAATTCTTAGATGACAAAAATTAATCTTCTGGTACATCCATCATAGTTAAAGCAAACCACTTCCAAGGTCAATTATAGGGTCAGATGCCAGAGGTGTGCCAAAAAGCTGCATATGCAAAATCATAGGCATCGAGTCATCCCAAGTAGATGATCTTCCTTGCAAAGAAATCCCATGTATTTGTTTGCATTTACAATAATGCATAGATATAGCTAATGAAAACTGCATGTTTTTTCCCAAATGGATATCTTGCTATAGAAGTAAAATATAGTATAAAAATATTGTGCTATTTTTTAAGAACTATGGCAGTGAGTAAAGTCTGCATTGTAGGTGGTGAGTACAAAGTAGCAGACATCACATACACTCTCTGTCATTACTGAGGCAGCCCCCCTTCCAGAAGGATGTCTTTGTTAAATAAATGTGTCCCTCATAACTGTCTTTGAGAAGCAGACAGATGCAGATCCTGCAACACTCCGCACCTCCTTTGAAGCCTTAAAGGCCTCACTTCAAAAACATGTCCTATTTTAATTATATCATCCTGGTACATGAGAGATAAGGTGATTTCTCTACTTCCCGGATCAAAAGGAACAGCAGGATTAGACAGAAGCGCACATAGACAATCGTTCCGGCTGCCTCGGGATCACAACATTTGAGAATTTTATGCCCGTGCCATGACCATGCTTTCAGTGTCTATGAGGAAGTTCCTGCACTCTGTTTGACCCGACTGAACTTTGTCACACTGCCTGCTCACCACCCCTGCTGAAGCAAGCCACTAAATCTTCCCAGCTATCTCTTTGTTGTCTCTCGTGTGTGCCCGGCCCCTCCTTCCGATCTTACCAAGCCAGTTAAGTTGCACTTTTCACCTTCTCTGTTGACACAAAATGAAATAACTGCAGTTATTTGAATATCAACTGCACATTTCGTCAACATCTCAAATTTTATAAGTCAACTAGATTGTGTTTCAAGGCAGAAGCCTACAACTTCATAGCTCATCTCTGTTTGCCTGCTCAGAGCAAAAGAATGGAATGAAAACCCAGAACAGTAAGAGAAAGTTTGTTTAGTCCTGTCATCAAAGAAATGAAGTAAATTATTCAGCACCCTATAAGTATTTTTAAAACATTCTATGGTGGAAAAGGAAGCTATTAGTTTGTTCAAATATACTTAAGTTTAATCGGCGTTAGCCAATGTCTGTAGAAACTAGAGTGTGTTGGAATGGAAATTATTAGTGTGCTGAACACAACAGGAATTGACTGTGCTAGAGAACACAGATGTGGCAGGCGTGTGGAGGTGCCCACCTGCTAAGAAAAATGGCAGGCGTGGAGGTCTAGCTCCCAAGTCCAGTCACAGTGCAATACAAGATCACATGTCAGTTCTCCACCCATGTTAGATGGGTGTTCTACCTGACGCCTGAAGGCATGATCTCCTGAGCTTTTAAAAACATTTCTTGGACTACATATCCAATCTGATCAACATAAAATGTCAGGCCTATGGCCACTCAGGTCTGAGAACCTGACTTTTGAACAATATTCTTTGCTTCCTGAAGTACTGTGTTGAAGATATGGCCAAGCATCATTAGTTCCCTGACTATCACCCCAAGATATACACAGAAACTTCTTGTGGTAACTTTACACATCCTCCAGGGAAGAAATGGTAGTTGACACAAATATGGAAATATACTGATGATGATATGGACAAGATCTCTCTCTAAAACCACAGATGTTTAATTTTTTTGAGGTTTGAGAAACCTAAATGTTTTTCAAGTTGAAGATTAGTCACATTAAAGTCGATTATGTGACTAAAGACAATGTTACATTCTAATGATCCCAAGCCAGTGCAGACATTCTGCTACATGCTACATGCAGTTGCTGAGACAGAACAAGATTAAAATTTTCCTATGGTGCTTCTGTTTTGGAAGTTGTTTGACTCTGTTGAATGAAGCAAACAGGTCCAGACCTGACATGACGGAAAAACATACAGACTAAAACCTATGCATACAAGCTAAGCGCTAGGTAGCTAACAAAGTGTCTGCCTACACAAATACTTAGTGTCTGGGGCCAGTGCAGAGTCAGAAGAGCAGCTGTCCAGAGGCCCAGGCAGGTTAAGGAGGTAGCTATGTGAGGACTCTGAGAATGCTTAATCTCTACTGGCTCCTTCTAATTATTGCCTAAACCCAAGGCAAGCTGAATGCAGACAACAACTTCAATGCTTCAAACTCAGGCGGAATCAAAATATCTTACATAAAATATTTCAGTGATTAAACAATGAAAGTGTAGCCACAGGCTCAATACTGTTGAGGCAAACTTCTATGGTTTATGTTTGACACCTTTGATCAATGTGTCCGTGGGACTTTACAGGCTCATTGAGTTACAAGGCTAGTTACAAAAGAGCATGCTGCCCTTCAGAAAATTAGCAGCAGAAGAAAGAGTTACTGACACTGGTGTATGTGGCATCCCCTAATAATGGGGCTCTCCTACTTCCTTCGTTCTGAAATATTAATGGATATCAATAGTGTGCAAGAACTCAAGTATTTCCTGGAATCTAGAGGCACAACGATAAAGATCAGACTCACTTTAGACCAGTGGTTCTCAACCTGTGGGTTGCAATTCCCAAAGGAACATCAGAAAATAGATATTTATGTTATGATTCTTAACAATAGCAAAATGACAGCTATGAAGTAGCAATGAAATAATTTTATGGTTGGGGGGGCAACCACAACATTAGGAACTGTATTAAAGGGTCACAGCATTAGGAAAGCTGAGAACCACTGCTTTGGATCCTGTGTGATCCTATCAATGACACTGCAGAAGTAGTAGTCACGAGCTTCAAGCTATAGACTGTCGAAGTGTGTCTGTTCAGCCTGTAGAATTCATGTTATGTGTGAGAGAAAACAGAAACAGAAGTTGTGCCCATACCTATAATCCCAACAAAGAAGTAGAGGCAGTAAAATAAGCCAGGGATATACTTGCTTACAGTTTTAGCATTCACCAAATAATTTCCTGTCCTTGAACGACTCCTGCAGACAACTGGGCAATCTACCTGTTATTTACAATATTGAATGCATCCCTTCAGGAAGGACTCTGACACAATTCTGATACAAATGTGAGTTTTCTATAAAATGGGCAATTCTATAGTTGAAGTCATTCTAATGCTCTTCAATGTTCCAGTCTGATCGTGGCCTAGCTAATATCTCCTCTTCTTCTGAAATTAACATCTAGTCGATGAAATGAAACAGGAATGTTCATGTGAAACTTCATGAGAGGTTGGAATTAGAATTTGTTCCTTCCCACCCTTCTCTTACCTATCACCCAAATATGATAACTGCAGCTGTAATGGTACATTGTGTTACTGAGAAGGAAGGCACCAACCAAAGATAATGAGGCTAAAACACTGAAATAATCCAAGGCATAGAGGACACCATGGAGTCAAGGTACCAGAGGGCATCACGGAGTCAATGCATCAGAGGGCATCACAGAGCAAATGAATCAGAGGGCATCATGGAGTCAATGTACCTGAGGACATCATGGAGTCAGTGCACCAGAGGACACCATGGAGTCAGTACACCAGAGGACATCATGGAGTCAGTACACCAGAGGACATCATGGAGTCAGTACACCAGAGGACATCATGGGTCAGTGCACCAGAGGACATCATGGGCCAGTGCACCAGAGGACATCATGGAGTCAATTCATCAGAGGACATCATGGAGTCAATTCACTAGAGGACATCATGGGGTTAGTGCACCAGAGGACATCATGGGGTTAGTGCGCCAGAGGACATCATGGGGTTAGTGCACCAGAGGACATCATGGAGTCAATTCATCAAAGGACATCATGGAGTCAATGCTGTGGGACGGTCTGTATGTCAAATTGCTCTGATTGGTCAATAAATAAAACACTGGTTGGCCAGTGGCCAGGCAGGAAGTAGGTGGGACAAGGAGAGAGGAGAATTCTGGGAAGCGGAAGGCTGAGGCAGGGAGACACTGCCAGCCGCAGCCATGACCAGCAGCATGTGAAGACGCCGGTAAGCCACCAGCCACGTGGCAAGGTATAGATTTATGGAAATGGATTAATTTAAGCTATAAGAACAGTTAGTAAGAAGCCTGCCACGCCATACAGTTTGTATGCACTATAAGTCTCTGTGTTTACTTGGTTGGGTCTGAGCGGCTGTGGGACTGGCGGGTGACAGAGATTTGTCCTGACTGTGGGCAAGGCAGGAAAACTCTAGCTACAAGTCAATTCATCAGAGGACATCATGGAGTCAATTCACCAGAGGACATCATGGAGTCAATTCACCAGAGGACATCATGGAGTCAATTCACCAGAGGATATCATGGGGTTAGTGTACCAGAGGACATCATGGAGTCAATTCATCAGAGGACACTATGGAGCCAATGAACCAGCCCTGGACAAGCTAACTACTTTCAGAGGGGAGCCAAAGACTGGCTATTTAGACAAACATGATTACTAGATGGCCACTGATGCTGTATTATAGGCCAGGCTCAGTGTCATTATAATATTTTCAATGACCAATGCATAACTCATTCAGTAAACTGTATTAAACTGTAATAATCAAGATTTCAACATTGTACCTCCATCAGTTTCTATGCATGACCTGCAGTGGTTTACCTAAGATGATTTCTATCTTGAATTTTACTTGGAACAAACCAAAATCAAACCATTCCTTTAATATGTTATGGAAGAAGGAGTGGTGAAGTTCAAACTGTGGAATATAACGGTGCTTATGTCTTCATCTACCCCACAGGTTTCATGTTATATGTGAGACTAAAAACAGAAGGAAGCTGGGTGTGGTGGCATGTGCCTATAATACCAGCACTAGGGGAACAGAGACATGTGGCTCTCAGGAGATCAAGGTCACTTTTCCTGGCTACATAGCAGTCCAAAGCCAGCCTATGCTACATAAGACCCATCTCAATTAATTAAAGGATAGATAAAAGGATAGCCTCTTACCAGGTTCTTAATTCAAATTCAAATTCAAAATTTACATCATGCCAATAAGTCCAAAGGGATGTATCAAAATATCTGAAATAGCTTTATCCTAAAAGTCATTTGGAAAGTATAAGCCAGCACTTGTTTGTTCATACACAGGAGTGAATGCTATGAGAACCCGTCACTGGGCCACTGAGAGGGTACCTTAACTCTGGGAAGCTACTACAATTCCATTGAGTTCCAAGTCATCCATATTCTCTCCAGAATAAAATAGGTTTCGTGAACAGACAAGGCAGCCAAGCCTGATGACCTGAGTTCAATACCCAGAACTCACATGGTGGAAGGCGAGAACAGACTCTAGCTGTCCTCTGGTCTTCACACACTTCTGTGGCACTTGACACATGGCAGACACATGCATTGCAGGCACACACATCCACAAGTAAATAAACAAACACACATTTAAATGGGATTCACAAGCCAACTCTTAATTGTAATGAAGTTGAATTTTTAGCCTCTTTTGCGCCAATGCTTTTTGACAAATAAATAGATGAGTAGGAGGAGTCCAGATATAGTGTTTAAGAAGATTAAGTTTTAGATTATTTTTAATTACAGTTCTATGATATAGGGAAAATAATGCTATTGTGTCTCACCCCATTTGAACTCTGTGTCTGTGCTGAATGTCAGCATGAGCACTTAACACTGAGGAATGAACATGTCTAACCACAACAGTCAACTGAGAATGTAGACAAGAAGCAAATCACTTACACAGGATGGGTGCCAGAATTAAACATGTGAATCCATGAGTTCCAGAACCAAGGTGTTTTTAAGCCAAGGCTAGGTAGGAAGGGTTTTACAGTGCACATGGAAATTAGCTAGGCCGGGAGTGGAAGGCATCCCAAGTAAGTGGAGGAAAGAATCTACTTGCTCATGGAATTATGACAAATGGCAAATGACACCTGGCTCAAACCTGTGCCTGAATTCCACAGCAGAATCCCTAGAAAGAAAAGGCTGATAAATATAGTCACATGTCTGTGTTTAAAAGACTAGAAAAGTGTGACTGTCAGTTTTAAATAGATGATAGCTTATATCCAGAATTAGCCCAGCATCTGAATTCCATGGAAAAATTCATGGACATCTGAAATGGTTTATCAAAACTAAGTTCCCTTTTATACTTTTAGGACATTCTAAGATGATAAATATTTCCCCCTCGATTTTGATTCTTTACAAAGATGAAAAGGGGCTGGGATTGTAGCTCAGTTGCTCGAGTGTTCATCTAGCATGCACGAAGCCAAGTTCACTTCTCAACCCTGTACATACTGGACAGAGTGTGTGGTGCATATCTGAAATTCCAGCACTTGAGAAGAGGAGGTAAGAGGATTAAAAGTTCAAAGTCATCCTCAGTTACATATGGAGATCAAGACCAGCCTAGGATACATAGAAACCATTTCAGTTTGCTCAGAGGTTAGGAGCGCCTGCTACTAGTGCAAAGGACCCTGGTTCATTTCCCAGTCCCTACACGGTGACTCACAACTGTCTGTAACTCCAGTTCCAAAGGACCCAATGTCCTCTCCTGGCCTCCTTAGGCTACATGCGTGTAGTGCATGGCATACATTCAAGGAAAAGCACCTACATATATAAAATAAAAATAAATACATCTTTTACAATTTTTAAATAAAGGTAAGCCATAGAAACAGTGTCATGTTGCAGATTCCATGCCAAGATTTTTAAGTTTTCCCTTTTTACTTTATTTTAATTTTTTTCCTTTTTTTCCTGAAAGTTTGTTTTATTTGGTAGGTGTGCAGGGGCAAAGGGAGGAGACAAAGGGACTGGGAAATGATTGGGATCAAGATACATGATGTAAAAGACATATAGAAGAAAGAAAGAAGGAGAAAAGAAAGGAAGGAAGGGTTGATTTTCATACTAGCTAAGTATAAGCATTTCCATTTAAGCAATATCTCGATAGCAAGATTTTACTGAACTTAGATAACAAAACCCATTGTATTTTCTTAATTATATGTATATATAGCAAATCTATGTAACTAAATATGCCCATGTAGCTACATGTATTATTAACAGTGGTACAGATGTGTGGTGTTAACAGTAGTTAACTTCCACATAATGATCCTGACTCGGATGGTAGCACAAATCTTACTTACCATTTCTATCCCTAAAAATACTACTAATTATAATCACTAGCACTCTTATCATCTTTTCCACTCATAATTTCCCATGTAGTGGTAGGCATCTTCATATTGTTTATTCTATGGCCCCTACCCCCAAGATAGAGATCTCATTTTGCAAATGAGTAAACAACACAGAAACAACAGACGACGTCATTGCAGTGCAGGTAATAAATAGGTAGGCAATCTAAATAGCTTGTGACCATGTGGGTGTGCACCTTTCTCAACAAATGCTTCCTCATCTTAAAACTTGGGACAACCATCATAACTACCTAAAACTCAATGTTGTTTATAAGACATGCACAGCTACAAAAACATTAATTATCTCCTCAAAAGGCAATAAGAGGTTTATATACAAGACACTTAGAAATAGTATCTCTACAAAAATGGCCTGTAGTGAACCATGATGGAAGGAAGGCAGGAAGAGTTCTCAGTAATGTTCCTATTTTCACAAGTGTCACAACACACTGGAAGACTACAGGAATCTCTAACACATCATTTATCTTCAGTCCCATTAAAAATTGATCTGAAAAGACATAGGATGGACTGCATAAATTGACCCCACTATAAAAATTCAAAGGGCTTGCCAGATTCGTCTCTTTTTTTATTTTAATCTTTTAAAAGCATGTTTAGATTGTATTCATCTGATTTGAGCAGGGCTTTTCTCTAAAATAAATTGCCTGTACATGCACACACTCACACATGTGGAATTCCTTTTCTGTAAGCCTCAAAGAGGCTTTTGATTCTTCTTCTGATTCACCAGCAAAGAGTGTGAGCAAGTGAGATGCACCCTGGGATTTGGATGGCTCCAGAGTCACAGCATGCGTTTACATGGAAACCAGATGGCTGCAAAAAAAAGTCTCTTTTATAAAAAGAAATAATAATAATAAAATAAATGGAGTTCTAAGGTGTTTCTCAGACTCTTATCCTCAAATGGATCCCCCAAAAGGTACAAATCAAAAGACAACTAAAAGAAACAGTACCTAAAATCATCTCTCAGTCCATCGAAGCTTAGCCTGGGGGGGCCCATGGGGCCCCAGCTTAGAACCCAGGCCACAGTTGAGGAAGGCCTGAGCCTTCCATCCATCGTGCAGGGAGAAGGGAGGATGGAGTAGAGGAGAAATCGTAGTTAAGAAAGTTGAAAGCCCCTGGAAGGCTTCATTTTCTTCCCTCCCTAAAAAACTAACTGCTGTTCCTGAGCTGGGCTGCTTAAAGGACTCCACTTTTTAATCTTGCAATATTAATTCCCCGAAGCTTTGAACTGACAGGCAGGCCAATGTAAATGAGCCAGAACAAGAGTCAGAGCCAGAATTTTTGTTGTACCATGACAAAAAAATGTGTTATTAGTGTCCAGTGATTAATGAGCAGGCAGGAGGAAGGGCCGCAGCGGGCACAAGACTGTCTTGTGTGCGCAGTCCGCAGTGGCAGGGCAAATATAGGGAAGTGCCCCCAACTCTCACACAGACACTCTTCGTGGACCTGCATCCACGCACGCGGGCTAGTTCATGTAATCTTCACCAACATGAAGCATGTCACCAAATGTTTAAGCCAGGCATGGTGGCAGATGTCTGCAGCTCCAGCTCCAGGAGAGAATCCCATGCCAGCCTGCATTACACAGTGATACCACTGTCAGCATAAAAATAAAATAAAGTTTTGTGTTTAAATCTGTTAATGGATGTCATATACCGGTGAAATGGCATGAGCCCACAATAAACTCTGCTAACTAATTAAGTCAGTTACTTACAATATATCTTTTTTGAGTAAATCAGACTCAGTATTTAACCATGAGTTAAATTTACCAATAAAGGAAATTAACCAAAATATTCTGACCAGTGAATTCAATCACAGAGAATAAACTTAGTATGGAAGAAATGTCTTTAAAATTCAAATAACTAGAGAAGTGGAAAAAAAGCAAGTCATTAAAAGGAAAAATCCTTTTTAACAAAGAACAATTTCTTCCCAAAGAATATGGTACTTTACCAAAAGCACAGCATTCCAGTTTATGAAATTTAAATTAACAACATCCTCTTCCATTATAGCTGACCACCAAAAATGTTCAGAAGACGCATGCCTGGGAATCACGCACGTCTCCATAGCACCACTGTGATGATTACTGCTCATGAGGCTCAGCTGGAGTCCGAAGGAGTAAGCTCAGAGGTGAGACCATGTGGGTGAGACAAGCGGGAGGATACAGACGGACATAACACACAGGCGGTGACCCACCAGCCGGTGTCACCACACGGTGCCCAAGCCACAAAAAGCAGTGAGAAAGAGAGACATGACCCTAGTATTCTGGAGCTGAATAAATAAAATAAAAAGAACAATATTCAGGGTCGATAGGAAGTGCTTGTTGGATGTAGTCTCTCATCCTGTGCAAGAACACCGGGAAGACAGTCAAATATTTCAGACACAAGAATGATTTTTCAAACCTGTTTATTGAATTGGTGAGGTGAAATGGAAAAAAAAAATAACAGTCAAAAATTGTCATTTTGTGCTGGCAAATAACCAGTGTCCCCTTAAACTGATGACCCATGTGGCCTGCTCAAGGACATGGTGAGCCATTGGATAGAGAATATGCAGTTTGTCTCACAGAGGTGGGTGAAACCATGGCCTATTAAATTTTCCTCAACAGAAGTAACAGAGGGCTCATGGAGGCGTGGCAGGGGCAGGGGGTGTTACAAGTTGAGCATTTCTTCTGAAATGCTTGATGCCAAGAGTATTTCAGATTTATTTGTTTGCATTTTGCAATATTTGCATAGACTTTACTGGCTGAGCATTTCGAATCTGGAATTCTGAAAATGAAGATGCTCTTTTACCTAACTCTTCCAAGCCTCTCAGAGATGGAAACATTTGAGGGATAGCACCGCAAGTCATCAGGGACCCTGGTTCTGCTGCAAGTGGACAAATAAGAAAGCAATCCCAGTCTTTTTAGGGGCCCCCAGGTCCCTGCCTTAGGGGAAGACTACTGGAGTTTTCACTATAAATGGTAAGTTCTGCTCACTTCTGAACTGAACAGGAAAGCTGGGGTTGGCTGAGACAGACCTTCCCCAGACACTGTGTTTGAGGAGACACTGGGTTTTTAAGGATGGTGTCTTCTCTGCTCCCCACACTGCTTGTCCCTCAGCCTGTGACCCCAGCCCTTTTCCTTAAGAAAATACAAACCTGTCTCCCTGTTTATCCCTTCCTGACCTTGCATCATGCCAAACACTGAGGCAAGTTCCTCCTCAGTTTAAGGCTTGTGTTTCCCCAGTGAAAGCAGAGGAAGCATTTGAATAGTCTCTAAATACAGATCCTCAGAATCAATGTAAGTATTGAAATGTAAAGTTTTGACCCCCCGTGGTAACAGAAATTCACAGAATTCCACAGCTGACCTGACCTGAAATGCCTAATGTGCCTTAGTTTTTTGTATGTTATTTTCTTATATCATCCTTATGTATATATGTACATATGGATGACATAAATATTGTAGATATTTTCATTATCTACATTTAATTGGTTTAAAAATAATGTGAAGTGATTTGGAAAAAGTGTTTTTGTTTTTGTTTTTATTTTTAACCAAGCTTTATATGATAATTCATGTTTACATCCAATCATCACTATAAGGTTGTTGTCCTGGTTGGTTTTATGTTAATACAGGCTAGAGTCACTTTGGAAGAGGAAAACTCAATTAAGAAAATGCCCCCATTAGACCGACCTGTGAGCAAGCCTGTAGTACATTTTCTTAATTGATGATTGATTGGGAGAGCCAGGCTCACTGTGGGCAGTGCCACCCATGGGCTGGTGGTCCTGGATGACATAAGAAAGCAGGTTTAACAAGCCAGGAGGAGCAAGCCAGCAAGCAACACTCCTCCACGCCCTCTGCATCAGCTCCTGCTTTCAAGGTTCCTGACTTGAGCTCCTGCCCGATCTCCGTCAGTGATGGAGTGTGATGTGAAATTGTGAGCTGAAATGAAGCCTTTTCTACATGTTAGTTTGGGTCATGTTGTTTTCTCACAGCAATAGAAACCCTAACTAAGAAGGGTGTACATTATATATATATATATATATATATATATATATATATATATATAAATCCATATATATATATATATATATAAATCCATATAATTTCATACAGCTAATCCATTTATAAAACTAGTTTTGATGTCCTGTGTTGTTCCTATTTATTGCTTCATGGGAAGATTTATTCAAAACACATTTTAGAATACTTTTTAATATGTAGAGTGTTCTGCCTGCATGTATGTCTGTGTACCCATGAGGACCTGGTGCCAACAGAGGACAGAGGAAGGTGCTGGATCCCCTGGGGCTGGAGTTGCAGATGGTTGGGAGCTCCCATATAGGTGCTGGAAATTGAACCCTCTCTGCTGGAGAGCAGCCAGAGCTGTTAACCAGTCACCTCTTCACACCTCTATTCTTTTATTTTCTTTCTTTGTTTCCACTTGGTTTTGTAAGATTTTAGAATGATTTTTTTCCTGAGTTCATCTTCAGTGGTACTGAGTTTAACGATCACGTTTTATGTAATAGTCCTTGTGCCCACCTGGTCTCCTTACCCTTTTCGCACAAAATTGCAACAAAATCATGTACTGCTCTCTGTGAATCACAGGAAGCCAGCTTTTCAAAAAACATCACACAGAGTCTTGTAATAACATTTCCTGAATAGAATCTAGGGAGCTTTCTGGGACCACATGAAGTCAGAGGCAGAGCCTCCTATAAAAAGTGAGAAATATTAATAAATGCAATGTTTCTCCTCATCAAATAAAAGCTCACCACAAAGGACCATCTTATGACCTGGAGAGAAAATATTTAATGTCTGAAAGCACTACAATGAAAACATGAAAAGTTATGCTATTTTTATACCTCATATGATGTTAAGTCTGGGAAAACTCAAGATAACTCAATGTTTAAAATAAAATGCATGTTTAATACACATCAATTGCTGGCCATTTATCTTATGCTTTTAAAAGATTATCCATTAAAATGTCACCCTTCTTCCTTAAAAGTTTTGTGTGAGGTTTCCAGCCACTTCCGTTTATTGCTGCACAGAGGAGGATGTCTGGACAGGTGATCTACTGAAATAGACGCAGCTAAATGAGAATGAACTTTGACTCATTTAAATTAACTCCAATATTTATTGTTACAAGCTTGGCAATGCTCTTGGAAACGATTAAGTATGACCTCTAGAATAAATGTGTTTAATAAGAGATTCTTAAAAGAAACACAGTATTCTAGTTAAGGGAGTCGTTTTTCGTTAGAAATCAAAGGTCCATGGGATGATTATTTGATATACAGTATCACAGAAGAAAATCTGATGGAAATTACCACAGTAATCTCAGTGAAACAGAACATGGTTCTGTCTTCCCACATGATTGTTTTCCTGGGTAAGATTTAACCTCTACTGAAAAAAAGCAAAGAAAGAAAAAGAAAAAAACTACCTCTATGGGAGGATCACTGCTCAATTTAAAGATTATTTTAATCAGCCAATATATTGATTCATACAACTTAGAGTAGGATAAGAGACATAATAGAATATTGCTGTTATTTTTAACCTCTGGATATAACACATACATAATTTAAGATTTATTGTATATTATATGTATGTGGGGGTATGCACATGTATGTATATGTTCTCTCAAACTCCAGAGGCCTTGGATACCCTAGAGCTGGAGTTATAGCAGTTGTAAGACACCCAACATGGAGCTGAGAACTGAACTCAGTCCTCTGAGGGCCTAGTATATACTCTTAATTGATGTACCATCTCTCCAATTCAAATATATACATCTTTAATCAGAAGGAGATTTGGTAAGATCTCTGTCACTGTCAGAATTGTCTCCACTTGAATTGGAGTGACTCTATAGTTCACAGTAGAGGGAGACTCCAACCAATTATTTAAAAGCCTGAGCTTAGAGATTTCAGTGTGCTGAACAATAACCTCTAGTACATATCTTTTAGTCAGTTTCAAGAATATGCTAGTTGATATTAATGCCAACTTCCATCATTTTATCTCAAAATGTCACTATTGATAAGAAAAAAAATATAATAGATGGTCTCGGTACCAACCCCTAGGGGCTTACCATTGCCTGGGAATTACTTTCCAGTTGCTTGATATGTGCAAGCTTAGAAGTAAGCAAGCCTTGTCTCATAACTGGGAATGCATTCTTTCACTAGCAGCATCCTGATCTTGAATCACTCCACACTGTGGAGCCCTGGCCCACACTTTGTTGTCAGAAGTTACCCATGCTATGCAGTGGGAATTCACTCCTTGTGGGAAAGTTCTATTAAAATGGAACATTACCCTGTGCTTGACCTCCAGGATTCTACACAGATGTGAAAAGATGTTTCTGTGTCAAAGTGTATTTTTCACATGGTGACTAATGCCCAGTGTAGTCTATACTCGGCCAAACAGGAAGGCAGAGATGCTATCAGCAACCAGGCCTGCGTGGCAGCTTATCTGTCCTTTGTGACTATTTTCAATACTGTTTACCAAAGGAAAACACATTTTCAAAACCCTATTCTGTCTTATTAAGAGTGCATGAAAATTCAAAGACACTGTGTACTCACAAGGCACATGTTTAACACATAGCATTTATTTAGTAATAACAGAATCAGAGAGTATTTGTGCTCAACCACACAGAGCTACTTGGGTGTCTATTCTGTGCCTTCTACTATATTGTGCCTGATCCGGTGCTCCCAGGCAAGCTGTTCTTACTGCTGGGTCCTCCACATTATGCCTTATTGCCCTCAACTGCTACTTACTCTTCAGGTACCAGCTGAGATTTCACTTCTCCACAAAGTTCCCTGGATGCCCAATGAACAGAACTGGGTCCTCTAGCACCTCCTCCTTACAGAGGGGAGCTATTATCACCCTGAATCATAATTGCCTGCTTGTTTCTAAATCAGCTTATTCCAGACTGCCAGCTCTGGAAAGCTGGGCTGGTGGAGTACGGTCCCCTGAGTGTCCCGCTGAGTGCCTAGAATGGCAGCCCCTTCACAGATACCCACTGAATAAAAATGCTGTCAATCGGAACTTAGACAACTGATGTAATTAAGGCCAATTTTATTAATAAAACTTTTCATGGCTTTTTAGGAGGTGTGTTTATGTTTAGGGGTGCATTTACATGTGTGTTCCCTCATTGGGCTGCACTCTATAGCCACAAGACCTCCACCGTGTCCAATCTCTATATGTGTCACTATATTATAACCTTGCAGAGATAGGGATTAAAAAAAAGAAAACATTGGCTATAGCGGGAAACTCAAAGGACAAGGACAGGATCTAACATCCGTCTGTCTTGCTGCTGGCACCTAGACCAGCATTATGCCCTCACCTGGGAATTTATTGAAAATGTTGGATTGGGGCCAGCAAAATGGCTCAGTGGGTAACGATACTTACCATCAAGCCTGAGTTTGCTCCCCAGGCCCCATGTGTAGAAGGAAGAACTGATAACCACATGGTGTCCTCTGACCTCCCCATACACACCATGGCATGCACATGCACACATACATGTACACACACACACACACACACACACACACACACACACACACACACACTGTAAGAATTTTAATTGAAAACATAACAAATAATAAAACACTGGGTTTCAGGCTCTCCCTCAGACCCACTGAGCACAGAATCTCATCTTAAGGTCTGCAGCTGGTTTATGACGGCCAGTGCAATATGGAAAGTGCTGTCTGATACAGATGTGTGATACAGATGTGGTGCAGAAGGGGAGCTACTGGTGGGAGACAAAGAAGACATGTGAAATTTACATAAAAAACCACACTCTAATCCTGTCCTATACAGCAGGGACATCCAGGAAGCGCTGGCTATCTATTGTTTCACACATGATTTAGCTAATTACAGTTTTACATTACCTAGTGTAAGCTGAGAGAGGATGGAGGGGCAGCACCCCAAAACATTTGATTCTGCTTTCTAACAGAGTCAGGTGGAAAGGGAGGGCATGAGGATCGCCTTTCAGCCCCGGATGTGTGAAATGAATCTGCTGAGTACTTGTGTCTGGAACATGTAAATATCGCAAGTGAAATTTTAGTTCTTCATCTTTGGTCCCACATCCCCACAAACATGCACATTTTTCACATATTTAACAAGTAATACTTTTATCACCCCGATTTTGCTATTGATTGCTTCTTTAACAACAAAATGCATCACAAACAAAAATGAATGAAGCTGTCTGAGGAGAGAATTCCATAGTAGCTTTACTGTCAATGCGCATCATAAATAACCATGACATCACAGGAGCCTTATCTACGGGTTGCTGCGACTGATGGATGGCATCACTCTAGTAGTGTAAATAGCTTCTAATGTCCCATCTTCCACCTTCAAATAGGCTCTGATTATTTATGATGGCTGTTAGGTTACAAGTCTGAGCTGTAGTTTGGATTTATTTTCTCCTCATAGCTGCTGTGGATTTCAAGTTAGATGGGATTATTTTTTAGTTAAGATGATAAACTGAGATAGAACTGTCACGGAAACTGGTACACCATCATCTCATTTGGTCGATGTCACCGTTCGGCTATGAATTCACAATGCCAGTGTCCTTCTGCCCTCTTTTTATCATCCACCGAGCAATATTAAATGATGGCAGTTAATCACAGGTTGTTACCCCAGGAGGAAAAGCAAGGACAACATTGCACTCAATGCAGCTTTCCACAATTAAAATACACGTAGCCTTGTGTGACTAAACCAGAAAGGGGCACATCATCTGCATTGTGTGTGTTTTACTGTAATGAAAGTACTCCAGCTCCAATGTGACAGCTCATGATGATTTACAGAGAAAGTGGGGAATCCATCAGCTCCTTGCAAGGTATTCTTCATAATCATAAAAGAGCCTGACAGGTAACTTGGGCAAGGATATATTTTTTGCTGAGAGATATAGATATGCAGCATGTCTACATGAAACAGGCAGGTAAAACATTAAAAATCTGTCAATTATCGAGGTATTTTGCCAAAATAATGACAAATACTGGATCTTTCTCAACATTAGATGGACACCATAAGTTACCAAAAATATTTACGAGACAGATCAAGGTGATGGACTATATTTTGCACTTGTTTGGGTTATTTAGGCAAAAGGCAAACAAAGGAATTTTTTCATCCTATTAAACATCCTCATTTTCAACACAGCTTTAACGATGTATTACTTGAGTCTTCCCTAATTTAAAGCATTCTCTTTTCCATTGATAAAAAATATGCAACAAACCTGTACTCGGGACATTAGAGAAAAGGTTTTCTCCATAGAAAGCAGTATATGTTCACTATCCTATAGCTATGAGCTGTATATATTTTTAGAATAATTTTAAAATAATTTCCATAGTTATTAGATTATCTAAAAATATCAGATTCAGTCATTTCTTTATACTATCATTTCTTATGGTTCATCAATTAACCACAGTTACATTGATTGATAATTTAAAATTGTATGGCAGTGAACAATTATTTTGTGTGAATTTTAATTATTCATTGAAGGACTGCCCTCTTGGGAATTCTTGAGTGGTTTTTATCTCTACCTAAAATAACTTGGCATCAGCTTATCCCTAGCAACATTTTACAAACAGTAATAGCATATCTAATTACTTAATTATTGCAAAGAAAAGGGCACAATTTGAAAAGTCCCTAATCCTATCAGGTTATGAAATCATTACAGCAATCTATCTCCCAAATTATCTACAAAACGTGTATTTAATTCATTATAGATTGTTTTCACAAAGTTGGTTGTGAAGACAACTCTATATTTTAAACTGTTAAGAAAGAAATGGGAGCCGTTTCTGAAGAAGATCCCCCTCATGAACTACTACTCTGAACTGACTAGTGCAAGAATGATGTGACTCTGTGCTCTCTTCCTCTCCTGGGGAATTTATTTAGGAATTTCTTCCAAATGTGCAATGCCCTGCTAACAGTCCCAAGGATGCTGAAAAATCTCAGCAGAAGTGAGAATGTGGCCGCTAGGAGCTGACAATGGTGGTTTTGTCCCCTCTAGGTCCTGGTACTTACTCAGGAAGTAGGATTGGTCCAGCCAGCTGATGCCAGGGTAGGATGATTTATTGCCTGGTGTCCTCAGTGGCAATTGGACCCTTTCCCACTGTCACTCACAACTTGCCCAGATTGTGTCCTAAAGAAGAGGTTCCCCTCTGTCCCAAAGAGATCACAATGCTTGTCATAAAGTGTCTTTTAACAGAGGGAAGCGGTATGAAAACGGGCAAAGAAAGGGAACAATCAGAAGATGGATGTCATGTAGCCTTTTCTCAGGGACCTATTTCTTCCACTTTTCCTCCTGTCTTTAGCAAGGTTTTGTTTTGGCTGATGACAATGCCTAATAGCCCGATAAATTGATTTTCTGAGTCCTTTTTCTCGTCTCTTGAGAAGACACTAACTCGTTGGGACTTCAGAGGACTCACAGAGTCAGGAGACAACAATTAGTTTGTTGAAGATGTCAGAAGTGGCTTCAGAGTTTGGCCAGTGGAAATCCTCGCTGACAGATCAGCGCTGACAACATTGGCAGCTGCTTGCAAAGTTCAGCAGGCAGTGCAGGTCCAAGGAGGAAGGGCCACTGCATGCACGCCAGAGTCTCCTGGTTCTGTCTCCAGGGCTGTGAATTCCTCCGGACTCAAAAAGGAATGTTGTACTCAGAGGAAACTCTGAGGGCTGCAGTCCAGAGGACATTCTATGAAATACCTCCCTGGGCAGCCACATCGGTAGAAAATCACATCTCAGGATTGCTGTTAATTGGAATTTAAATCAGAGTCTAGCTAAATTTCTATAATTGTTTTCAAAACCTTTTATGAGTGAATGATTCCAGATTTACTTCTCCATAAGGCATTCAACTCTGCAGAGCATATTTATTTCAAGAGCCCTTTGGGGTGTAAGTTAAAGGGGTGAATTGTTCTAGCATCTCACACTGCCATCCTTGAGTTGCTGAGAGTGTTTCACCTCCAGACCCACTGCTTGCAAGCTCTGCTTTGAAATGACCAGAGAGAAACTTTAATCATCCCTCTTCTAATTGAAAACAAGTTGACTTTCTAGCTTTCCCTAAAACTGGAAATTTCTTGAAAAATTTTAAATAATGTTAATTCTCATTATAGTTTAGTGTTTCTCTTGTGCTGTGAACAAGTAAACAACATAAACTGTCTTGGGCTATCCTAAGGAATATTTGTGGTTCAGTAGTTTGGTATAATTGTGTATTTCTTTAAAGATGCATAAAATGCAACACTACACCTTATGCATATAACATATCTAGATGCATTCAGTTTGTATAAAATTATCACCCCAGCCATAATGTTCTAGAAGTCATAATGTAGCAAGGAAATATTTGCTGCTATCTATGCTTTCAGAATGTCCTCCAAATAATGCTAAATTACTCTATAATTCAAAGAAAGTTAATCAACCTTTGAGTATTACTCTCTTTTCTGGCGGGAATATTCATTGCTCAAATTCTACCAATGATAGAAGACAGAGACAGGATTTTCTTGGCCTATAACCAAGAGTCTCCATGAGGATCCTGATACAGGAATCCAAAGACCAAGGCTTTGTTTTGGTTTATGACTTACTAGCAAATGACCTTCATCCCTGAACCTTTCCTTCCTCATCAGTAAATGAAAGAATCCTGAGGACTCTTTGACAGACATGAAGTTAAACAGCTGTTATCATTTGAAACTACTTGGACAGGAAAGATGGCTCAGTAGGCAAGGGCACTCACTGCTTTTCTGGACGACCCATGTTTGGCTCCCAGTACCCACACAGTGGTTAACAACTGTCTGTAACTCCATTTCTGGGAGATCTGACGCCCTCTCCTGGATGGTGGGGGTACAGCATGCCCACAGGGCATATACATGTGGGCAAGACACTCACATAAAACAAAAATATATCTTTTAAAAAAAATTTTAAAGAAGCATTCACTCAGTGCAATCTAGAATTTAGCCAGGATGAGGTCTCTAAAATAAAAACCATAACTTTGTGAATGGCTAAAGTCATACCCTAAAATTTGAGTAGCACATATGCAGATCTGGGTGTGCTGGGATCTTGGCTTCTGGCTTCAACCTTTTCTTCTATTATTGGCCCTCTGCCTATATTAAAGGATCAGAGGAAAGAGAGCAATACATCTGGGGTGTACATCACATTGGTTTGACTACTGATCTGCCACACAATGAAAATTAGTGAGCAAGAAGGGAGAATCTAGAATCCCGGTGGAATGCAGAGGTCCCCCCAGAGTTTATCTCACCACAACTGCTGCACATCATGATGGGATTAATATGGCTGCTGGGGAATAAGTGCATTTAACAGTAAATGTGAATGCCATAGAAATAAATTCCACGGTCAAATTGTTTGTTAAGTGCATTAATCCAGTTGTGAGGGACCTGCATTGGGGCATTAATCGCACTGTCATCACAGAGCTTTTAAAAGCAAATCAATCCAAATTATATCAACTTGACTTACACCTTCCCGGCAGCAGGGCTGTCCTACCACACTGCAAATATAAATAAAAGGCAGTTTCCTGTGTGTTCAGAAAGTGGTTTGAAAGCTTTTGTGAGTTTTTGCAAAAATAGGGATTTCACAGATAAGAGAAGAAGGCATTGTGCCTGACAAAGTTTGGCCCCAATTTTTCCATTTTACCTTCTGAGGCCAACTTTGCTGTTGACTCACTTCACCTGCAATGAAAAGTCTTCCCCACTCCTGCTGTGAGTATGAAATCAGCTGCCCATCCCAACAGTGAGCAATCAGCAGCATTCTGGGGCAGCAAATCTCCTTGGCAAGAGACTTTTAAACCCAAGCTCTCTAAAACCAGGCAACACCCCTGAGAGCCACAAATTGAGAGAGATTAATTCTGTGCCCCTGCATCCCTCATTACCAGGAGACCTGATGCAAGGCAAATACAAGTTAATCTCCCCAATTCCACTTTTGTACATGCATGTTAGGCCAGCCATTCCAGTGTGCTGGCTAAAGTCCTTAAGCCTTAGGCAGACAAAATAAGCAGTTTGCCCAGCCAATGTAAAATACAAATAGGAATAAATGCCTCAAAGTGTTGGACACAACAACACTATAATCATGCAAAACCCTGCCTGAAAGGGGCACACGTGTATTACCTCATGCTATCTAGAACCTACCCGGGTGAAAACAGTAAAAATCAATTATCCAAAAGTGCTAACACAGGTGAAGAACTTTTATTTTTACCCCCCCTACTTTGAAAGGTTAAAAAGCCCTGCAAAGATGGGCCGACCCACTCACTCCGACCCCGTTTAAAGAAGGCAATGGCTCATGTAGAGGGTGGCGAAGGTTTTAGTGAAGCAAGACTGCCATCACTCTGTGAAGGTTCAGTGTTTTCCATTCTTTGGGAAAGAGAAAAAAAAATGCGAGGCTTATATGTTAGCACGAAGCTGCACGAAGCTAGTAAAAAGCGGGGCGTGCTTGTCCGGGAGGCCTTGTGACACCCGCTTGCCTCCTCCCTCGGACAGCCTGTAGAACTGTTTCTGCTCTGTTTGCTTAGGGAACTGCATGGTTTTTCAGAAGTCATGAATGGTGTGGTCTCTTCATAAAATTAAATGCAACATTATCTCCCCTTTCATGGACTCTTCTTTCTGGAAATGCTCCTGCATTCCAACTTACAATGCTCATCATAACCCGAAGTTGGCAGGGTCCAAATGATATAAGAGGTCAGCCTTACATACTATAATAAGAGCTGTGTTGAATTAATTAAAATGCCCATCTGGCCAGTAACTGCAGAATGGAAATTTAGTCTTGTTTTTGTCATAACTAGGTATTGGAAGCAAAGATATGTGAACAAGGGAAGAAAATACCTGCTTAAATCCCCGCCTGAGGAATATATGAGTGGCCCTTAAGTATGGGGGAAAATAACAAACAACCCTAGTGTCATAAATAAGAGAAATGTAATTAAAATGCAGTGAAGCACTACTTTTCACCCAGGACTGGAAGAAAGAAAATGGTTTATTTATGCATCATTCTGGTACATAGGAAGAGAAAAACACATTTGCTGCTCTGTAGACAATTGGTTAGTATTGCCAGAGAAAATCAGCAAATCATGAAATAATTAGAAATGTATCCTTAGTTACTCATTTAGCATTATTGAAATTGCAAAGGAGAATAACACTAAAAACAACCCAAATGTTTAACCACAGAGGAGTAGTTATAGAATAGTACATCTATTCAGTAGAATAATATGCAATCAACAAAAAGAAGTCCTTTACATACGGCCATAGGATGACCTCAAAAAAACTAAGTGGGCAAAAAAGCAAGCTCAAAAACTGTTTGCTTAGTATATGCTATTAGCTTGAAAAGAGAAAAGCACCGGGCGGTGGTGGCACACGCCTTTAATCCCAGCACTCGGGAGGCAGAGCCTGGCGGATCTTTGTGAGTCCGAGGTCAGCCTGGGCTACCAAGTGAGTTCCAGGAAAGGCGCAAAGCTACACAGAGAAACCCTGTCTCCAAAAACAAAAAAAAAAAAAAAGAAAAAAGAAAAGAGAAAAGCAACATGGATTTGTATAAATTAACAAAACACATGTGTCTAGAAAGATACATAATAAAAACACCGATTATATGTGCCTCTGAGCCAGATAGGTATAATGGATGATGGGGTTATGTGTTTACATAATTAAATAAATGTTTAAATGAACAAATTAAACAGAAGAAATAGATCTCTGAAATACTATTGCAAAAGTCAAGCAGGTTTATGAAAATGTAGGTAGATATTTACAAGAAAGAGACTTCTGTCTATAAGCCTATAATGTGTTTATGTGTGTACACATAGTTTCACATAAACTTTCTAGAATTATATGCAAGGAATCGTTGAAGCCAAGGAGTAATGTGGAGTATCTAAAGGTCAAGGAAGACCTACTTATGTGGTATTTGAATTTTACTATGAGCCTGTGTTTCATTCATAATCATATTAACCACAATCAAAAGACAAAAACAAGTTAGAGGTAGAAACAACGAAAAAATGTCACCACCAAGTTCTCAACCTTCTAAACGGATGGAAATGTCCCATAGAGGATTCTGTTTCAGCTATAGTTCGATCTTCTCTTTCCGAAACTCAAGTAAATTTAAGTATATCCATTTTACAAGACAGAAATTTCAATTAGAAACCCCGGGTTGGGGGCAGGCCCCTGGGAATGTAAGAGCACCAGCTCAGAGAAGGGAACTACCCAATGCATCACATAAATACTCCATAAATACGAGTTGTCAGTCACGACAAGCCCACCAGCTAAACATGCTGCGAATTATGTGCAAAACAGCCCACTGGCACAGTCTACCATGCTGGGCCTGCCTCTGATTCCAGCAAGCTAGAACCTCAGTGGGAAAATGTGGGGAGGGTAAAACAGCCTAGAACCTCAGTGGGAAAATGTGGGGAGGGTAAAACAGGCTAGAACCTCAGTGGGAAAATGTGGGGAGGGTAAAAAGATGACAAGGCAGCAACCCTCGGGAAGTGGATTGGGTCTCTGCTTTCCTCAGGGCCCCTTCCTGGCAAGACACCGAGCTTGAAGAAGTGGCTGCTAGCCTGGAAAACCAGCCCTCTCTCTGCCACTCCCCAGGTTCCTGACAGTGGAGGGCAAGGGGGAAGAGGATAGGCTCCTTCTGTGTGTGCACACATGTGTGCAAGCGCCAGAGGCAAGTGCTGTGAGGATACTTACTGTTTTACCCACCGAAGTCAAAAGAGGCTCTTTCTGTGGGTGGAGTGTGAAAAACAGTCTTTCTGCTCCACAGTCACACCTCATAACGTAATCCTGTAACACCTACTGACCCAGGGTCTCCAAGAAAGGGATAGTGTTAATTCTACTGCACTTATGGGGAATTGGGGGAATATGAAGTCCAGGTCTGCCAGCCCTCGGGTCCCCTCACAGCTTTAACCCTGACGTTCCCTCTCTACTTGACATGACTAAAAAAGTCCCACACGTTTCCTTGGGCACAAAGCAATCCTGTTAAGATGAATGCCACTAAAATGTAATGACTAGTTTTGTGTATTTCATAGGACAAGGAAATACCGTACATGTGGAGACACCCATGAAGATAAGGCTGTAAAATGGGCCTCTTGGTCCATTCAAAGGTTAGGAGAGTCGTTGTGCCTACTGTCACCAGACCCTGTTTCTGTAATCACATCAAAAGTGGACTTCCTTTTTGTAAAATATTTGAGTAAATTAATTACGTGAAACAAACGTCTCAGAATGACTGCAAAAACACCAGTGGTTATTTCCTGTTTGGACCTCCCTCCCCCGCCCCAAGTCATATTGGGGTGTTATCTTTTCAAACATTGAGCCACTTTACTGCCTGCTCAGTGAAGGCCATTGTCAACCACTTCTCTAGAAAGAGAATGGCGTGGGTTTGGGGGATTTGTTTTGTTTGACATCAATATAAAGCTGTGTTTCCTTTCACCCCTCTGCGCTCTCCCTCATGAATGTGTTTTTCTTCCGTGCTTTTTAGACACATTTGGTAACAATCAGACTTTTATTTAAAGGAGCCATAAGATAAGGTATCTGTGAGCGTCACACTTGCAGTAATTGATCACATTTGTTTCTTGTTCGTAGGTTAGACCCCTCACTCTAGCTCCTTCTTTTTTTTTTTTTTTTTTTTTTCTTTTACCTTGGCATGTTTCTCATTACCCTCTGCCTTGTTAGCCTGGTAGAATTCTCTACTGTGGGGAATGGAAACAGGACGATACTATTACACACCCCATCTTGTCAAGGACAGCAGGCCCTCTCTGGTTTTGGCACTTCTGGTCACTTCACGCTGTCATGGAGGGCCCTCCCATGGATCCAGGTATGCAGCCTGCAGCTGAGGGAGGTTCAGTGACATTCACTGGCTGCTCAGTGGGTTCCACTTCACAGCCTTGGCTGTGCTGATTCATCCTGAGACTGCTTCTACAGGATGGCAGCGTCGTTATCATATGACTCAACTTGCCCCACCTCATTTCATCCGGGAATGTTAGCCCAGGATCAACACTGGCAGCTGTCCATCCTACAAAAGAAGACCCCTATCTATCCCCTTCCTGCTTTCCACTTAAATTCTAATCAGTTGTATTATATTGACACTGTCAGGTGTGGCTGAATTTCAGATGTTGTCTGAGTCTAAAGCATGCAGAAAGATGGACATTGAGACTCTCTTTGGGGTCCATGGGCCAACGAACAGGAGACCCAATCATTTTCCTATTGGAGTTTCAATCACAACAATCAAGATAAAACCTCTAGTTATTCGTGTCCAGTGAAACAAAAGACCCTCTATTTTCCTTCTGGAAGCACCAAAGTAAATGATCTAAAATTAATGCCCTATGTTCAATATCAATGTTCACTTATAAAAACTCTACAGATTAGAAGAAAATCATATAAAATCCATGTAGGAAAGTTCAGTGAACACTCTTTCACCCAAATAATAATCTCACTGCACTCAGGGTCAAAACCAACCATCTTACCAGGTCCTGACTTTTTGTGGACTCTGCTTGCTTGCTGGGATAGCTGCTTAGTTGTTTTCTTTTTTCCCTCTTTGTTGCCTTGCATCTCTTTTTGCATAAAATTAACAAAAGCAGCATAAAATTCTAGATAAACTCAAATTCTGGAAGGAATCTGGAAGCTAGTCTAAGCTCTGTCTATTGATAAAGGGCAACCATTGGGCAGGCAACTGACCTGGCCTGACCTTCAGTGTCCTGACCATCCCTGAGAGGAGTGGACCAGACCCTGTGGCCCCCATGGCCATTTTTATTGCTTCCAGTACCTTGATAACTTACTGAACTCATCACACTGCTGAAAATGGGGTTCCCTAGATGGTATGAGACTGTAATACTGGAGTCAGTAGCCACACTGGTTACTTGGGTGGTGGCCAATGCACATTCAAGTTTGTTGTGAGTAAAATATACTCACCAGATTTCAAAGGTTTTATTGCCAATTGGATAAATATTTGAGTTAATAATTCTTTTTCTTTAATTTCACATTACTTATTTATTTTGTGTATGTGTGAAGGTTGAGGGGCATACATACATGTTGGGATGTGGGTGTGGAGGTCAGACAGCCATTTGCAGAAATCAACTCTTTCCTTGGATCATGTGGATCCTCCTTGGAATGGGACTCAGTTCATTAGTCCTTCAGCAAGTATCTTTACCTGCCTAGCCATCTCCCTTCCTGAACAATAATTCTGTCTTGTTTTGTAAGTATAAATAATAACGTTTGTGATACATTGATAAACTAAAAAGATGTTATTAAGATTAATTATGCCCATTTCCTTTTACTTATTTTTAAAATTCAGGCTCTGAAATAGTTAAGTTATTTATGTGGCTGATGCTATATATACAGATGACGCAGTAAGAAGTCTCTGAGTTGACCAGAGTGATTGGATTCGAGTGGAAAGAATCTGAGATATTTAATTTGTTGTGGCTTTATAACAAGAGCAGCACAGCCTGGAGAAACTCCGCTCAAGTGAAGTCAAGTTCGGACTGCCAGAGGCTTATAAAGTGCGTTAAAGTACTGAAGGTGCATTGGTTACCGCTGCAGGGAGGCCAGCAGCCAGCACGTCTTCTGACTTCAAACAGCTAAAAGAGGAAATGTAGCATCTACCTGCTCCATAGCTTCACTTTTCACAGCACCTGAGTTATATGTTTGCTCTTTCATCCACATCAGTAAAATAGTTAGAAAATGGTGGTGGAAAGATTTTTATGTAAATTATCTTTATTGTTTAATGTAACAATATTGACTTCATATCATACTTCTGAAAGATTACAGAGAAAACCACATCTTTGTGTACCTTGTCAGTACTTGGAAAACTTAAATGATTACAGAAAGCTGAGGTTTCATGTACATTAGGAAGTACTGCACACCTAAGTGATAATGTCTCAGTAACTAATTACGTTTATGTAAAATGTTATGAACCTATAATATAGTACGTTTATAAAATTACATGTCTTACTAGGAGGCATATTATAGGATGAACACTTACTGCATTAACCAAGAAAACTAACTTGTAAAAGGAGCCTTACTGATTCCATACTGCAGTAAACTCAGGCATAACAGGACAGAGTCCAGAGTAGAAAAGAGTTATAAAATTGGTAGGGGTCATTTTCTCTGGAGTAATATTAAAATATCATTCAATATAAGAATGCACAATGATATTTTCCCCACCTCTTTTCCAAGTATTTACATCTGAGACCATGCCCAGAAGCTGACACCTTCCCACCCACTGCAGGTTACGGCTTTTGAAGATATGCTCTTCTTTGCCCTAATGAGACCACTGACCTTTTAGACTCAGCTCTCGTCTCCATTTCCTTTCCTATCATTAGTCTGAAATGGCATAAACTACCTCTCAATTTTCCTCATCCCCTCAAGGCCCCACCTCTTTAGTCTAAATTCACCTAATTAGGAACTTAATTTCCGTTTTTCCCAGATGGGCAAACTGATAATGGAGAGAACCTATTCATCTCTGGGTCACAGAAAGCTGTGTCAATGACCTCTCATTTAAGAATGAAAGCATGTGTTCTAAAGGTTTGCTCCTATCTTCTGGAGACCCAAGTTTCTCCATGACGTAGATTTTTCTAACCATAGAACTCAATAAATTTGTTTTTGGTTTGTTTTTTTGCTAGCTAAAATTACAGAAAGAGGAAGTACTGATTTCAGAAACATCTCTACATCTTTTTTGTAATTCATTTTACACAGTCAGTCAGTTACATTTAGGATAGTTAGAAGACCCCCCCCCCAACACAAGATTGCTAACAGAAGATGACTGAATTCAGAGTTTTATCTCAGGAGGTTATACTAAGCACTCCTTGAACCTGGCCATATTTACCAACCCAACACAATTTCTTTTACCAAAAATGACACACATAGGCACCCAAGAATTTGAGCAGGAGTCACCTGTGACTCTATAACTGGCTTTTCTATGACATCATCTCCTTTACTATAACCTCTTAATTGTGGAGTTTCTAATTTAGCAATGCAAAGTGCATGCATGAAAATATTCCTAGCAACTTCTCTGAGGCACTGTGTGGCCTTAGAAGTTAGCAAAAGAAGACCATTCACCTGGAACTTGGAGTGTCTCATTTTGTGTTCATTCCTTTCTTTTCATTCATTCTGGTAATAATGTGACCATCAGCGTCATTACAAAACGTGGAAGTGACAATAGACATTTAAAGCAAGAACAAACCCACTTTCCGTCCTCCAAGGGATGTATAGGGACATTCTCACACATTCCTGTTAGGACACTGGGACAAATCGTTGCACCAACATTTTTCTTATAGCAGATAAGCTTTCTCAGCACAGAAAGCATACTGAAATAAAAGACTGAGAGAGAAAAGGATATTTCTTTCTAGAAAATGACCCCTTTCAAGAGCATATCCCCATTCCTCTCTGCTTTCCGGTGACATTTGAGCTGAAAAGGGGACGAGGGCTGTGTTGTCTGACCAAGACTGTGCTAATAGAAATGAGACCTCTTCCCCTGGGGGAAAAGGTGCTCTGTTGATTATGGTTTATTTAAAAACTATTAGAATTTAATTTTATAAATATAGAAATTTCTAAACAAGTTAATGAAATATTGCTTTTTTTCTCCCAAAGTTAGTAAGTCTAAATATGCCCACAGCGTCTGGCTATTATAGAAGACCACTAATGATAAGGCGATGCCCAATTCAGTTACCTGGAAAGATTATAGGACCATGAGGCAGGATGTAAGAACAAAGCAGTTTAAGCAAAGATAAGCAAGTGACCTGTCAATTTCAGAAGAAATAGTAGTGAAAATATTTTGCATGAAAGTGTAATTGCTTAGGTTAGAAAAATCACTACCATTTAACAAAAATTACAGTAGAGAATACACTGTGGTTACGGCAGGGAATCTAAGTCGTGAGTATCTCAGAGTGCCACATAAGAATCCCTCCACAGGAAGACGCAAAGGAGGGACCACTTTTGCAAGATGCCATGTTTTCTCTTTCACCTCCTGATATCACTTTCCGTGAGTTCTAAATAAACAGATAAAAAGGTGAACTTGAGAGCCTGGGGGCAGGAGGGGCGGGCAGCAACGTTAGGAAAGCCCTGATTCCCGCACAGTGTGTGGCTGAAACAGTAAGGAAAACAGGACTGCAAGGGAGGCATGCATTCTGAACACAGATACTCTAACTCGCTTCTAAAATGTCTTCGAACAACTTCCATTTGCACAACCCAATAATAATTGTGCCTGCATTCCACTTCACGTGCCACGGTACAAGCGATCTGACGCTAAGCAAGTGTGACTATCTCAATGTGCCTATAAAACTTGGTCTCAGAATATTCAAACTACAGTTACTTCCCCTCATTATTTTGCTAATAAGAAAGTGATACTTTTTTCTGGTGCATTAAACAAATGCTAGATTTCATAAGTAAATGAAAGATCATTTGCCTAGCTTGTTCATAGCTCACACTTCATTCTTAGAGCTTAAAAGCATTTGTCTCGTCTTTGTACTTTAAAATCTGCTTAAAGCTGTTCTACAAAGTCCAGATTTTTCCATTATGACTGGAATTAACTCCAGTGCAAACCAAAATAAAAAGTAAAAATGACTATTAGAAACAAATAAAGAGATGTTATAGAATTTTTAATCCTAACACAAGAAATGCTGGATTTAGTAACTAAGCTCATATTCATGGCAGGTTTTAGACACTCTGCAGACAAATAATTCCAGAAAGGTTTGCAATCCATGCCCAGATTGCATGAACCACAAGCTTCCTGCCCAGGGTTACTCTTCTCCTCATTCCAAACAACTGATCACTGTTCTCCTTCAGAATTGTCAGAAATTCCTCAGTGCTCATAAAGCTTAACTTAGTATTCCATAATATTCCCGTATCTACGTATTAACTTTCACAGGACGTATTTTCCTAACCTGGCAGTTTGGGGTTCTGTTTTGTTGTTGTTGTTGTGATTCAGTTTGGTTTGGTCATATAAGCATACATTAATCCTAGCCTAACTTTTAACTCGTAGCTTAGAAATACAAAATTGCTTGTACCCTTCAGAAATGTGTGCAAATTGTAAATGAATTCATGTTTTATGGATAACTGTAGAAAAGCACAAGTACATAAAGAACAGGGAATACGGTTGGAGCCTCACAGCATCAGGCTAACTAACAGAACACGTGAATATACAGTTGGATATGCTTGCCCAGCTTCTGTGTGTCGTCCCCCCTCCCTTCCTGAGCTGGGACTTCAGCTTTAGGTCATTCTGCAAACAAGCCTCAGGAGACACACAATTACACTCCCCTGGAGACTGACCCCTTAGAGTGCCCACCTGTAGCCAAACCCAGATAGCATCCCTGCGCAATGAATTAGCACTCTAAGCTGATTAGAGCGGCCCTGCACAACTCTATTTTATTGACACAATGAAGAGAGGAGAGAAAAGGGTCTGAAATGAGAAAATCATTTCCATGCTGACTGAATTAAAAGAACAAAAGAGTTCCTTGCAGTTGCAGCATTCAATTTGTAGGGGGAAAAGGAAGCCACTTAATGGCTTACAATAGATCTGAGCAGACAGATGAAATCTAAAACTTGAGCGTGAGTGCGATTAGCAGCGAAACAGACTCTAAATCATTTCCTCCATATGCAGAATTCCGTTTGATTGTTTAGCTCTGTTTTACAGAAACGCTTGGCTAGATGTTATCTTCAAAATGTCTTCACTTTTTCATTTTTCAAAATCACGGGATGATTTCTCATGGTGTGACAATCTCCTCGGTGACACTCGGAGACAAAACATCTTGTCACTTGAATTCTCTCACCTTTAGATTCCCAAAAGTGTGGCTGGGCGGTAGTGAATCTGGGGAAAGTGGCAGAAAGCAACCTGGCAAAGAATCCTTAATTTAAAATTAACATACTACATACAACAGCAGCATGTGAGCTGGAAAGCACAGCCAGCTCCGTGCGCTTACTGGGAGGAAAACGGGTGCTCATGTTATCTCCCTGCCTCTTTGCTTTAAAAGACACCATTGCTATCACTAACAGCAACGCAGTGAAGGCTGATTTTTTCGGAACTCTGTTCTTTTTCTAATTCTTCTCTGGTCATTGCTGGCTTGTGGACTTGCTCTGATTCAAAATTCTTGAATTTTTGAATTTCAATTTGAAATTCTTGAATTTTTCAAATTTTAAATCTGGAACTAATGTTAAATAAAAGGAATAAAAGGATCACTGCATAAACAAACCTAATCTTTACATATCAATATATGATCAGATTGAAGATTCTCTACATTTCCTTGTCCTTCTTTAAAAAAAAATTTGGTTTTAGAAGAAAATTCTAAATGTCCAGCCCATATATGGAAAAGAGAACTGGTCTCATAGACTGATGGAATGTGGCCTTCAGTGGGGCCAGTAGGAAACTTTAACTCCCACAAAAAAAGGAAAGAAAGAAAGAGAGAGAGAGAGAAAGAGAAAGAAAGAAAAAGAGAAAGAAAGAAAGAAAGAAAGAAAGAAAGAAAGAAAGAAAGAAAGAAAGAAAGAAAAGAAAGAAAGAAAAGAAAGAGAAAGAAAGAAAAAAAGTATAGAACAAAAATTCCTAGTTCTTGATTACTGGAAACTCACTCACATGTTCATTTTTCTTGCCTATTTCTAAGAAAGGGGTTTTTGTTCAACGTGGCCCCTCAGACTTTTAGCCTTTCCTCTTGGCTCCCGATTTAAGCAGAGGAGGTTCACTCTCTTCTTGAAATGCCCTTTGCCAAGTATTGAGGTAAGATGTAAATTAAGCAAAAAATATTCAACTCATTAAAAAAAAAAAAAAAAAAAAACACTTTTGCAGGGAGCTACTTTGGGATTGGCTACTTGAGATGCATTACTGCTAATGTGTTAAGTCAAGTCCCCAGAAAAGGCATGTACTATTCTAAAGATGACAGTTTCCAAGGGTCAGTGAATAGCTTGCATTCACTCAATTAAATGAGGGAAGAGGGTTGTTTGTTGTTGTTTTGCTTTTTATCTCTAAAGAGAAGCTGTAAGGCTTGTGGATATTTTAGCGAAATCAACTTAGTGTAACCCCACTGACAGCTTGTCACATTTCACTGACTGTCTGGGGTACCACGATAACATCTGCATTCACTCAGTATGAGAGCTGAACATAAGACAAAAAGTAGGCCCTGCCACAGACGGCTCCATCAGTCTGTCAGTTCTGACATGACATCTGAATTTTTTGAATCACTAAACACTTTTGAGACTCTGGTACTTATTATCTTCTCTTCGTTCTATACATCGCCTGGCGATGCCGGAAGATTTGAAATCTGTGAGCAAGGTAGCGAATGTCCCTGGCTTTTTGTTGTCTAATCCATAGGCCCTCATTCATGCTCACTGTTAATCTCTTAAGACATTAGAAAACTGTTAGACAAAGAAATGTGAATACCATTGCTTCTTTGGAGAATGGGAGGAAACCAAAGAAAATCGGGACCATGCTAGGCTATTCTTTTCACTATGAAAATGGTAAGTTAAACCTGTTGCAGGGAATTATCTATAATTCCCCACACTAAGGCAAATGTTTTTGAAGAATGAACAAGAGTAATGTCTCATAGAAAAAAAATGATCATAGAATTTTCAAAATCTGCCAAATTTAATGTCAAGTAAATGCTGAGACCCTGGTTGCTCAATTCCTCACTGTTTTTATCCTTTATGCCATGAAACATGGTGCAAGGTTAATAAGTTTTTGTAAAAATCTCATAAAAATCTTTACTGATACCCACTAGTACTCAGTAAATAGCTGAATTTTTCTGTTAGGAGTACTGGAACGCTGAGAGGCATATAGCAATAGCCTTAAAATGTGGCTGGCCTCCATGAAAACTACAGATCACAGGATTTAATGAGAAATTTGGTCTTCAAAACTAGAAAACTTTACAACATTACAACTTTTTTTTCCTCTTTAAAACTCAAATACAAGTGGATCTTCGGAGCTGAAGAGAGAAGTTCCAGGAAGCAGCTAAAAAGCCAACACAGCCTGTTTAGCCTCAGACACTGCCATTCCGGGCACTAAGTGTTTTTCTCCAAGTAACCAAGACATGGGGGAGAGTGAAAACAGTATTAATTTAAGAGGCAACTTTCTTCAGGCCCGAAATGCCTGCTCCCTTCTTTATCAGCACATGCTGAACAGCTGTGAGTCATTTCAGACAGAGACAATCACTCCGTAAGTGACTCACCACAGGTGTGCTCTCCACCTGTGTCCTCAGAATGACTAACTGTCCCTCAGATGGGCAAACCCTGTGAATAATTATTCTGGAGGAAGGCTACAGACACACTAGGTGAATATGCAATTAGTTTAACCAAAATTATTAGGCAAGGAGAGTTGTTCTGGGACTTGACTAAGTAAAAGTCGAGATAAAAAGAAAACAGGGAGAGAAGGGGGGAGAAGGAAAGGAGAGAGAGGGCGGCAGAAAGGGGGAGCTGCCCCCTGTCTATCCCCTAGGTTCTGAGAACACATGGTGTTCAGGTGACACATTTGTGGAGTTCACATACTAACTAATAAGAGGCAAAATCAAGAGTGATTTGGGGAACCATATGCTCACTTCTATACTTCATGAGTGTTTCATATAAATCCAAACTAAAAACAATTGTCCACATAAACAAAACCTTCTCAATGCAAGAACCAGGCAGAGGTGTCCGCACTGCCACAGAAGAGCTTGTGGCTGCTTCATGCTCTCCTTCCACTGGCATGCCCCCATCTTGTAACTTTCTCAAGAGCTTTGATGTAATGTCATTTGTTTAGTGTTTAGTCTGTGCCTAAAATGTCAGCTGTTTATTATTTTTACATTTCAGCACTAACACACGCACTTCAGAATAAAGGGCAGGATTTCTGACACATCTCAATGACCAAAGGACTTACATTAAATAGAGGTTTCCAGACTCTCTGAAAATGCAGTCCCTCATTTTTTAAAAACGTAGATAGACCAGTTTTCATTACCACATAATTTTCTTCTGACATTTGTGTAATATACCTGAGTGGCCCTGTGTAAAGAACCAACACATTACTTCAAGGAGTGTGTGCCTCATCTAGAACTATAGGAAACTGCTTTTCTTCCATGGAGCAGAAAACCAAGTTTGTAGGCATGAGCAATAGGACCAGGATAACACGACAACTGTTCTAAACCAGAGGCCTCACAGGAAGGATGAATTTAGTGTCCAGATTAAGAGAAGTGCTGTTTAATTCATGAATGAGGAAACTCAGACAGATTATTCCATAAGAATATCTATGAAAAATGCAAGTGGCTTTCACAAAAATCGCAGACAAATCCACTTGAACAGATTGTTTGAGCTGGGCAGCTTCCTGCTTATTTTTAACCTCGCCAGCTTTCTGATGAATTTTAGCATCCTACTGTGGTGGGTCTTTCCCCCCCAGGTCAAACTAGCTAATCCACATGGTCATGCTTGCCTACACACACAGCACATCACCACTCTGCCGTCTACCCTTCTTGACTCTAAAGTTCTAATATCTCAAGCTCTGCCATGCCTGACTGAAGCATCCTTCACCTAACTCCACAGAAACTGAAGTAGAAATCACAGTTGTTCTTATTCGTACTAGAAGCCCTGCAACTGATCTGGGGAACATAGCTGGACAAACCACAGTCATCAGCTCCCTAGCTGTGCTATCCAACTGCAACTTAGCTCTAAATCTGACTCAAGGAAACCTGAGGGTGCCCAAAATCAAGCCTGCTGCAGAGCCATGTCACCAACAGTCAGCTGAGATCCATGAGAGGAATGAACATCTGGGAGATGAACTCACCATGTAGCTTTATGTGTCCCTTCGTAGTGTCCCTAACAAAGCAGTGCCAGGGACCCATGTAACATATTGCAATAATTCATTATTTCATGATGTGCTTTGATTATAGTTTTTTAACCTATAGCATCTATAGGCAAATCCAACTACTCTCCAACCTTTATATTCCAGTAATATAATATCCTTACAGAATTGTCTTCAAAGGAGAAGTTTCAGGCTTTGGAAGGTAAACAAAGAGAGATTCTCTTGAAAATATCATATCCTTACCTGGATTTCTCAAAATTGATGCCTGTTCTAACATCTCAAATTTCAATTAAGTATTATGAAACCCATGATATTCTCAATGGAAGCCCCACCCAACCCTTACACACGAGCAATCTTAGGATAGTACAATTTGTATAAAGAATCATAAAATCTAGCAAGAATTTTTGCAACAAACTAGTTCTGTAGATGTTGGCTGACATTAGCCCAGAGTTTTCATGGCTAGGGGAACTGAATGATGGGGCTAATTGCATTCCCAGGAAGTAGGGGCCTTCTGCACAGGATCCTGGCCCTTTTCACTATTCCTTTGAGAAGTTTCACAAGCAAACTCAACTTTGGGTTTGGGGCTACTGGTCCATTCAGCTATAAACCCTCAACTGTATTATCTAAGTCTCCCATTGCAACATGCTATGAGTCAGAGAGGTTGCTGTCCTCCATTTCAAAAAGTACAGATGACATTTCTTCTTGAACAATACAACTGTACACTCAAAGAATTCAGATGTTACGACAAATAGAAAAGTTTAGCATGTTAGAAGTCATTGAGAATCTTCTATTCAATTTGAGTCCCCCAATTTCTATTGAGATAACAATATATATAAAATGTTATGTGTGAGCAAATGACAACGTATAATAAGATTAGAAGATGTGTGAGCACTCATGATATATGTCTATATTTTGCCACAACCCAGTGAGTTATGATACGGTGATAAAACACCACTGTCACACCATAAACCACTGAGCAGAGCCCAGAAGAAAAGCCAATTCACAAGATGGCTAATGTCATTTAACAAGCAACAGAATCCTATGGAGGGACAAAGTATACTGTCTCCATTTAAGATTAGACATTCATAGCCCATTAAGATAACTGCTGACATGAGGTGTGTGTGCTCTCTAAGTAAGTCGGGAAGGTTCCCCAACAGCGGTTCCTGAGAAAGACCACACACTGGAACAAAAGCATTCAGAACTTTCCCAACTCCCTGACCAGATCATACTCTTCCCACCCTCCTTATGGAGCAAACCAACCCCACCCATGTCTCTGACCAAAGCCTAAGAAAGTAGAGTTTGCAAGACAGGGGAATGTTAGTATCAAGATGAGCAGTAAAGAAGGAACAAGAAAAGCCTTCAAACAAAGTTGCTGGAGGTGATCATCAGGAGATTTGGGGCTGGGGTGAATCTTGGAAGCTGTGTGTGTACACATGTGTGTCAAAGCTACAAGACAACATCGGGTATTGTAGTTAGATGTCATGGTTACCCTATTACTCTTTATTTCTGGTTTGTTTGTTTGAGACAAAGTATCTCACTGGTCTGGAACTTCATAAGTAGGTTAGGCTGACTAGCCAGTAAATCCTGGGGATATGCCTGTCTGTTGCCTCCCCAGATCTGGAATCACAAGCGTAAGCCAGTGTGCTCAACTGTAATGTTTTAACATGGGTTCTGGAGGTTGATTTCATATCCTGAGCCATCTCCCAATCATGCTCTGTAGATGCTTAAATGCTGAACTCTTACCTCATTCACCCATCCCACCTTGTTGTAACACAGATTCATTAGACACAAAGGTAAAATCCCTCCTCCTCTTCCTCCTTCTTGTCATGGCTAAGGGACACTTACTGAAGTCTTCACTTAAGATCCATTTAAATTTTATTAGTGTCTACTGATAGAGGTATTTGGGTCTCCAGGAAAGCCATTTCTAAATAGTATTCAGAAAGGGGGTAATATTTAACTCTTGCATGTTGTGGCTTTGAAAACGCAGAACATTTAATTTTCTAGTTTTTTCATGTAGGTGGCGAAGCATCGCCAGTTTGGAAGAGTGATTCGGAAGGTGATTATGAAGGCACCAAGCAGTGTGCTATGGAATGCACACTACAGCCACACCCTGCTTGAAGCCCTGTGTGTATCTTCTCAGTGTCACCTTCCCATCTGATCCCTGAGGTCATTGCCATGGTTACTCCACCCCATTGTTGCAGGTAAACTGGAGCAAGGTAGTTAAGCACTTAGGTCCCATCAAGAAGTCAGTTAATGGAATCTAACAAAAAAAAAACATTCTCTCTACCTCACACTGTCTCTTTTCTTACGGTCTTGTGCTGCTTTTTCTTCTTTTAAAAATCCCCTTGTATCTATATTCTATCTGAAAGGGCAAAACGGTAAGTTTGAGTATTGCTTTGTAAACAGTGCAGAGTTGGCTTGAACTTGGCCTCCTACAGGAACAAGGAAATCCATAACACCTTTCAAAGGAGAGCTAGGAAGAGCATCTTACTTCTAGCCCACTGATTCTCTGCTCAAAAGAAAGGTTTGATGTTCATGTGACCGCTCTGCTAAAACATTCAGTTCTACAGAAGGATGCACATACCAAAGTCGCTTTCATTTCAAGTCTGCAGGCCACAAGTTTACAGTAATTTTACCAACAGAAACTGTAGAACAAGCACATATATTTTACTTAATTTGAAGTGAATTTGTATTCTTCCCAGAGCACAAAGACCCAAGTATGGCCTCACTATAAATAAAACCTCCAAATGCGTTACCCTAGAGAGTATTCCACACGGATGAAAGAGGAGGCAGGGAGACAGAAGAAAGTCAAACGACTTTTCCAAGGTCCCGAGTCTGACTTGGGGCAAAAACTCCAGGTTCCTGGCGTCTAGCCCAGCGTTCGTTCCACTGTGTCACACCCGGCCCTGAAACACAAACCACTAGACACATGGTGAAGAAGTGAGCCAGGGGCTCTGCCACATGAATGGCTAGATTGTTGAGGATGGGGGCTGGGGGCTGGGAGCTCCAGAGGAACGGCCTGAAGGATAATATACGTTACAGAAATCTATTTGCAAGTAGCTACTGCAGTTCCCCATGTGGCTGCCCGAGGGGGGTTGGGGGGTAGGGAACAGTTGACTGACAGCATGAACAAAGGCCCTGACAGTCTCACAAAGCGGGACACAAGAGTCACGGTGCTTCCTGGGCATCACTCATAGACTTCATCACATGAGACCTAGAACACAGTCAGGAAAAGCCCACCGTCCATAAGGCCCTCTTTATTCTTGGGCTCTCCTGCTTCACCACTTTACTGGACAAAATATTAGAACTTCCGCTTCTGTTTCTGAGGCTCCTTTAGACCTTTCCATGTCCAACTTGCATGTTTCATAACACTATTTAGGGACCGCTTTTTTGCATATTAACATGCTGTGTACATTGGTGACATATATAAGTTAATAAAATGGGATGAAAATAACTTTGATTAAATTTTCCCATTTCTTCACTGCCCCATGTGCCACCTACTGTTCACCAATGAAAAACTGCAGTTTGTACATCAATAAAACTTCATATTAATATTCTCTGAGGTAGAATGACTTCATTAACCATTTCCCCCCTCTCCTGTCCTTTGCTTCCAACTGTGTTCAACTTTGGAACTTCTGACAAATGGTCATTATTCTCTGGGCTAGAAAAAAATTCCCAAGCTTCGGGGAAACGTAGTTGGTCTATGCCCAAGGGAATGGGGTCGTTGAATTAAATGATAAATATATGCATTTAAGGTCATTAGAGACTTTATCTCCTGTGAAGGCTGTATTTGTCAGATTGATATAATTTCTCTCCACTGAGTACTTAACTCCACGGGCCACCGTTATTATGATTCTTCCTTCCCCTTTAAGTGGGAGACTCTGGCTGAAAACACGTGTGCTCACTCTCCTGCAGCTTCTTGAGCGCTCAAGGCACACCTTTGTTTCATTTAGTATGCAATTTTCACCTCTGACCCAAGAAATGAGGCCTGGGTTTCCTGATCTTTATTGCCTGTTAATAGACTGCCGGCTGTGTTTTCAGCAGTAATAGAAATGGCGGAGAGGCATTCCGTTTAAGAGGCTGGCAGGCTGCAGCCTGAAAGACAACGTCAGAATTCAAAGTCAGCCTGGCCCAGAAATAATCTAAAGATCACAGTGACACGAAGGAGGAAGTTTTCCATATTCCCTCGCACACTGGGCACCCTGCTGCGCCAAGAATGGCTGCCTGGCCCTAGACATTTCCCACTGAACAATGGCAGACACCCTCAGTGGTGCTAAGTGATTGATCCAATAATTCATCTTCAACTTACACCTATCTACATATTTGGTTTCTCCTCATTAAACTGGAAACATCAGTGGCAAACTTATGAAGTGCAGCCCTTGGCTCTCCATAAAATATACACAGATGCTCATCAGGGGCTCTTGCCTGCCCACTACTTGGTGACATGTGTTTATAATTTTGTCTTTATTTTGTTTGCTGTCGTTTGCTCTTAAGTACATCTGTTCAATTAAAATAGAAACGTGTGACATGGTATGTACTCAGCAACTTTGGAGTGTGTTAATGAAACGTTCTAAGGTTCCTGTCTCTGCTCTTTTAATGCAGAAGGATTCCGTGCCTCGGAGCTCTACTGACTGAAAAGTACGAATAAAAATATCCTTGAAACCATACAAAGAAGTTGACTGTTTTGTTAATAGTTAAGCAAGGATGTTATTACAGCATATGGACATTATTTTACATGAAAAGACATTATTAAAAATTATTTACTGCCTCATGTTTGGAAACTTACAGGAAAAGTCTGATAATATATTCAACTTGTTTATTACGACTTCATATAATTTTGAATAATACTACTTTTTCCTTTGACAAGTGCAATAAACTGTACTGGTATAGACATGGGTTGATTATCACGAGTGAACTGTGTTGCTTAAAGATACATGCCGGAACAATCAGCTTTTGACGGCTGCATCTCTGGTTATTTACACTCACCATCATGGTAATAACTCACCATTTCTATATTAATAAGGCAGTGAAATTTATTATGATGGTATTGAAAAGTTATTAAGTACTGCATCCCAAGTGACAAAGTACCAGAGCACTGTCACTACCCAAAAGCAGTTGCCCATCCATCACCCGCCTTTCCAGATGGTCCTGCATCTTTATCGCTCCCAGGTTGGTGACATCACCTGTTCACCCACTCAAAATTGATGATGAAAGCAAACAGATCTATCTTACTTACATTTACCAAATCAATTTAATTTTTACAGGCCGTGGCTTAGTGACATATTGACTGTTTTCCTTAATGGCATCTACCGTATTTAATGCAAGGATGTCATCTTTGAGTCCTGGCTCGCATAATGTGTCATTTCATAATAAATTTTTCTAACATATTTACTTAATGGAAAGAATTATGATTGCTTGTCATTTCTCTTATTAAACACAATGATATTTCTTTTTCCTTTTGGATATCTCTTTTAGAGCTATTTTTATCCCTCTCTGGTGCTTAAAAGTAACAAGGGCTTGAATACACAGCAAATACTGAGCAAATGTTGAATGTAAGTAAGCACAGCTGCTGTCAGCCCTGAAACTCATGAGAACTTGGCTTCACGTGTTTGTAACAACCCCAGAAGAACCAGGTCTTCAAGAGCTAGTGATTATAATAACACTGTCAGTGACTGCTAAAACATGAGCCGGGAAATGGCACTGTGAATGGCAATAGCTACAAAGCTAATTTTAATAATTGTCCATATATTTGCGCTTTGTGTCTGTGCAGTATTATGATCAGTTCTCTGGATTTAAGACCTCGAGATGTAATACAATTAAAAATAAACACGGGCTCATCAAAGTTAAGATACAGATCAAAAGGCAGCCTAGTGACTCTCAGATTCACAGGTATGACAGCCTTTCTTGCCACAAGCAAAAGCCCCATGTACCATCCTTCAAGACAAAGGTTTCTCTAACATACATCATCGTGGCATTGTGTGACATCTATACCACCTAAGAACAGTAACTAGATTTACTGTGGACTGGAAAAGCATAAGGCCATTGACTTTGGGTTTTGCAATCTGGCATCCATCTATGTGGCTGTGTCCTGGGGTAAAATCCTTGGCTAGGCTTTCATTGGAGCCTGTCCATACTCAGAGAGGGTCAGGGCTTAGAAGGCCAAAGACCACACTTGTGGTCTCCCTGGCCTCCAAATGTTACATGAGTAAATGTGCACATGAGTTCAAAAAATACAAAACAAACAATAAGTATTTTTCTAAAGAGAAAAACTGGGGAAGAGCCTACAAGAAAGGAAACAGAAATCTATGCTTAGTGAGCTCGTGAGAGTGGAGGACAGGAAAAGTTCATTGGACTTAGCAGAAAGGAGTCTCTCCCCTTCTCCAGCTATCTTGTCTATCAAGCAGTGGTATTTTATATTTTACCTCCTCTACCCCAGCATGAAGGCTGGAGGGGTCTAGAATGAGCTCTAGCTTTACCTCACCCTCTACTAAACAAGATGGGTGGGAGGGTTAATGACTTCCTAGGGAACCCCCAGGAAGATGAAGAGCTGTACCCAGGACTAACCTCCCATCTGTGATCCTACAAGTGGACAAAACTGTCTGTGCCAAAGACATATTCTAGAATGATTTAGAGCCTTTTGGAAGCCAATTGAGAGATTCCTATATTTCTTTAAGTGGAAAGTTATTGGTTCTTGATTGAAAAAAACAATCCCACAGAGAGCAGAAGCAGGTCATCTGCTCCTACCTGCAGACTAGATTTACCCAGAGACTCCTCCTACTGCACAAAGATGCTTCCTAATCATGTGAGATACTGTCCTAATTCCACAGTCACACTGTCTTGGGTGAGGTTTTCAGGAAAATGGGGCTTCAGGTTGGCAGTGCAAGACCAACAGGAATTGCTCATTCCTTGGGACTGTGTCAGGGTAGACCGTCTAATGCTGCCATCACATGTGATGATTCACCACCACAATAATTTAAACGACAACAACAACAACAGAAAAGCTAACTATGCACACCTGTGGCTGCTGACAAGTTGAGGTTTCCATACCAGGCAAACTGGGAAGCCTGGAGAAAGGGAGTCACCATTGGACAAAGGAAAACATCACTGTTCTGCCAATGGTGTCCACCAACCGTGGGTCAGCGACATGAGCTACTAGCAACAGCTATATGTATGCATACACTTCATGTCAACACAAGCAAAACTGTGTGACAGGAATAGAGGTGCCACCCAGAGATGTAACCTAACATCCTCCAGAGTCTGGCTTCTAGTTGGCCAGCCAGTTCCAGACACTGGGTCACCAGAGAATGTGGGGGCCATGCTGAGCCAATTCACGTACATGATTTTTAAGAATTATTTTATGTTTTATTCTGTGTGTGTCTGCGTGTGAGTATGTGCAGGTGTCCTTAGAGCTCAGAGAGATTGGGTTCCCTGATGCTAGAGCTAAAGGCATCTGTGAGATACCCCAGGTGGGGGCTGAAAACTGAACTTGTGTTCTCCACAAGATCAATAGATCTTAACTGCTGAATATCTGTCCATCCTCCATGCACGTCATTTTCAAAAGGCTAAGGGAACAAGGTAGATTCCTACATCATAAGGAAAGGATCTGAGAGAATTCTAAGATGGGAGACTTTCTGAAAGCCACACCTGCTGGTCTTAGGTCTTGAAAGAATAGGAAAACAAATGAATGAAACACATAAGCAAAATATTTCAATTTTGAAAAGCATTATAAATGGAATCTTCTTTTGATGTTTTTGACAAGTACTGGGGACCAGGATATGCCAGGGCAGTGAAGAGCACTTGTTCTTGCAGAGGACTCAAGCTTGGTTCCCAGCACCCATACAGTGGTCCACACCACCCTTAACTCTAGTTCCAGGGGATCTGATGACTTCTTTGACCTCCTTGAGCATCAGGCAGATACATGACCCCTGGGCATACATGCAGGCAAAACACTCACACACATAAAATAAAACAAGAAAATTTTTAAAGGAAAGTATTTATTTGGGGGGAGAACCTAAGAGTTATTGGACACACTAATTTTTGTAGTTATTATCAAGCCAATGGATGCATATAGGCTACACAGAGGCAGCATCCTAAATAATGTACAGTACTACTGTACCCAGATGACCATTTTTGTTGTTGTCTGTTTGTTAGCACAAGTTTTTAATGTCACCTCAACTGTAGACCAGGCTGAGCTCAAATGCAAAGAGATCCCACCTGCCCTTGCCTCCCAAGTGCATCGCCAACCTTGGGTAAACTCTTAAAAGAAACAAGGTATGCACATTTGTCTAGGGTGTTCAAAGGCTGTTCAGTGTGCATTCAGAATACTTATTCCTGTATCAATAGAGATGACTTTTTGCACCCGACTTCCCAGGATTCAATTCATTTTCCCTAGGAATGAATGAGGATATTTCTGAGATACATTAATCCCTCATGAAGTAAAACGCCACTATAGTGACCATCTTTGAATAAGTGCTTTGTAACTTGGGCTTGTTATTTGTGGTTAGATTGCATTACTCTTTTCATTAGTAAGTAGTGACATCCATTAAGCATGCTCATTATATATATATATATATATATATATATATATATATATATATATATATATGATGAATTGCCTACTTCACCAATTAGAAACAACTTCAAAAGTATTAAGACAAAAAACTTCTTGGAATCTGATTCAGTGGATATACAACTTAGTCTTATAACTGTGATGTACAATTTAGGCATCTTAAAAGTTCAAGATTATTGGTGGTGCTAAGGGATATTCACGTTTCAGTAAACATGCAGATTTTATGTGTTAATTTCTGAGATGATACCATTGCATAACCTCAAAGCAAACTTAGGATCCCAAGAACTGCTTGTTTTACATGAGATAGGGAGGCATACCTCACTGCACTATTGCATTTCTGGATTACAGTCTGGGACATAATGTATTTTCAAAGCACTGAATCAAAATTGGATGATGAATTTCCAACTCTAACATAATCTCCTTCCACTATTCCATCTCATCTATTTAACAGGACAAAGGAGAAATTTACTGTCTACACACATCATTATTTTTCTGCGTACAATTTTATGTATGTCTGAGTGGAGAAAATAAAAGCTAAGCACATCTGAAATTTTAACAGATCAAACAAATCTGTTTGGAACAGTTCTGGACAAGATGAACATGATAGGAAATTTGGCACATAGTAGGCACCTCCCCAAAGGATGTGAATATACTTGTAGAGTTTTATTAGTGGCCAGTGACAGTAAAGGTAAAGAAAATGTGCTAAATGACCATATTTCAAAGAGGCTAACCTTTATATAGTTTTTCTAATAAACTACTTCAGACTGTTTGGGGAAAAAAAACTGTCTTAATTAGGATTTCCATTGCTGTGACCTAACCATGACTATAGCAACTCTCATGAAGGAAAACATTTAATTGAGGTGGCAGCTTACAGTTCAGAGGTTCAGTCCATTATCATCCTGATGGGGAGCATGGCAGCAGGTAGCATGGCTGAGTACAGGCAGACATGGTGCTGGCTGCATCTTGATCAGAAGGCAACAGGAAGTAGACTGACTCACTGGGTGTGGCTTTAGCCTATATGAGCCCTCAAAGCCCACCCACACAGTAACACACTTCCTTCAACAAGGCCACACCTCCGAATAGTGCCACTCTCTTTGAGGGCCATGTCCTTTCAAACCACCACAGCTACACCACTCAAATTGCTCATGGACTTAAAAGGAAATCTAGGAACCTATCTGAGTCCTTGTTTTCATTGCTAATCGGGAAACATTAGTGCTTCCTCTTCAAATAAGGCCATAGCCACATAATTCTGAGTATCCTAGAGATATGTGAGTTTCTGAGGAGCAAGGAAGATGATTTCTAAAAGTCTGTCTGAGGGATAGTGATTGGCCTCTGCCCAGTAATGACCCAGTGCTGCTCTGTGTCCTAGCCAATGGCATTTCTGTGGTCAGCCTCTGTGTCCCTCCACAGTCAAGTGCTAAGGCCCTAACACAGACTAGAGGATTTAACCAAATGCAGTGGGTGACATACCTCAGGACATGGCAGTCACAATCAAACCAAAACATCTTGCAAGTTTCTCTTTATTAAATCATTTCCTTTGTGAGGAACTATGTTTATTATCTTTGGGTTATTTTTATTTGACTATATATTTAACTTTATTATAAGAATATCTTCAAAAAATGCTATTTCTCTGAATTACAAACATAAAAATTTTCCAAAATACTCTATTTGGAAAAATAGATGCAATGTGTCACAGATGACTTAAAGGTTAGAGATACAGCTCACCATCTAAGTAAGCACTTGTCTTAATATATGCACACCCTAGAATAAACAGATGGGCCTCACCAAACCAGAACCAACCAGAATCTTAGTCTTCAGCTTTTAGTCTCTAGAGTTGTGATAAAACAAATTTCTGTTGCTTATGCCCCCCTGAGTCAACCAGCCTGAGCTAATGCAGTCTGCTTATTAAAACAAAAGTAAGAAATATGCTGAACATTGGCCATACAACACAACTTTGTGAAACACCATCAGGTTTTCAACTGTACTAGGAAAGCGTAGCTTTGAAAACTCTAAGCGAACCTTGCCCTCTTGGGTAATCTAAGCAAGCCTGTATACCACATATTTCAAACTTCTCAGTAAATGGTTTCACTGCCGCCAGTGAAACAAACTTTAAGCAACACTAAATTGTGATTAGGAAGGCTGTAGATGATGTCATGCAAGAAGAACACTCAAAGAGTAAATATAAAAGGCTCTAAGGATGAGAAAGGAGACACCCAAATACAAAGAACAGTGTACATGAAGAACAGTGTGATGAGAGAGGAGGAGAGTTACAAACCAGTCATGGCTGGCGCAGAAGTGAGCATGGTCAAGAAACACACTCTTTCCACACAACTGAGCAGGTGGAAAGGCAGTTTATTGGAGCAAGAAGCATAAAGAGAGGAGCTGAGGAGAGACAGGAGCAGTAGAGGCATCACGGAGTCGCTCTCTTAGAACAAGTCAAGAGGCTGTAAAGGAAAGTATTCACGCATGATCTGACACGTAGTAGGCACTCAATAACTGTTTGCCAAATCAGAATTTCCTCATTCATATTTACTTTTAGGAAGTCCAAGAGACATGCTTTCTTTTTTCACCTCTTTCCTCAGTTCATCATTTTTAAGAAACGTGAAGCAGCCTCAGAGAGGTCGTGGTAGTTAGAATACAATCACAGGTTAATCTGATTAAAAGGAGAATGAACTACAATTAAAGATGTATATGCCGCGGGGACAATTCAAATGAGCACACAGGAGAGGACAAAACGCTGGGGGAAAGAGCCTGAGCTCATGTCAAGTGGATTTGGTATTAAGCAGAGAGAGTCAAGGACTCAGCTCCACCACCAAGGATAGCGTTTGCCAAAGCCATGACGAGCCTTCTCAACAGCCTTGGTCGTTACATCTCTGGAGTACACAACTCACACTCTAAATTGTGGGGAAGGCAAGCAAGATGGCGCATCAGGCGAAGGGGCTGGCTGCAAGCTTGCCAGCCTGAGTTTGATTCCCATGAACGACATGTTAGAAGAGAGCTGACTCCCACAAGTCGTCCTCTGACTTCCACATGTGTGTGCTGGCACTCAGGAGTATGTGTGTGCATGCATGCATGCACGCACAAACACATAAATGCAAAAAATTTTAAGAAAGCAAATATTAAAATGACAAAGAATACTATATGCCTGGCCATCAGCTGGATTCTAAAAAGGACATAAACTGAGTGGGTGATCTTCAGTCAGAAAGCCATGAGCTATTTTGCAAAGTCATCTTGAATTCTAGGCAATCAAAACAGCTGTGCAGCTGCATTTTAGCATAACAAAGGAAATAATTTTATATTGCTTAAGGTAAATATTTGCTTGTGTGCATGCTGAAGACATTTTCCTCCAAGGAGAAAAATACAATTACTTTTAAATGCAGAAGTCTCCCCAGGTCCATACCCAATCCATATGCTTTGTGTCTAAAAAGGTTCCACCTTGTACTTTCCAACCCTGTAATTGCAAACTGATTTCACAGTTAAGCTCAGTGTATTCCTAGACTTCTGGAGAACCCTGACCAGGACTCTACTCACATAACTCTGAAAATTTCGTAATGAAAGTTCAATGAGTTAATTATTATTAGACTGTTTAGAGCCATTATTTTAAGGTGAACTATAATTATATAAAATTTACACACATTTGCCTTAAAATCTATTCAGACTCACATATCCATTAATGCTATGGTGATCTTTAAAAATCTCTTATTGATACATGTGTCTAAAAGTAATTTACTAAAGCACAGCCGTCCCAAGGTTATGGTCAGCGACAAAACCTCAGAAAGCATGCTCACTTGTAATCATGCTCGATCCTTAACTTTTGGTGTTTCAGAATTTGAATTGGGGCTGTTTTCATTGTGGAATTTTGAATAAGTTTTACAAGGGGACATATATAAGGCAAGAGGACAAAAAGCTGGAATTACATCCTGCAGGCACTGTAGATTCATTTCTATTTAAAAGCTAACCCAATATTCTATTAATGATCATAAATATTAAGGGAACATACCAAAATAAATCCTGTTTATCTGATTTCCATCCAGCTGAAATTCTGTGAAGGAAGAGTTCCCTCACATCTCCACAACTGTTGACCTATGCAGAAGTCACCTACAAGTTTTTCTGCTGCAGACCGGATTTTCCAGAAATTATGATGTTATGATTTAGTCACATCACTTTTTTAAGCTATAAAAATAAGCCAGACTTGATAGCGTAAGCCTGTAATCCCAGCATCCACTAGGGAGGTCAAATCGGGAGGAGTGAGAGTTCCAAGATATCCTGGTCAATAAAAACCTCTATCTCAAGCAATAGGGATGGAACTACAAAATTAAATATAAAGTATATGTGTGCACACCCACAGACATACAGTGCATTGGTACAAAATGATAACTGTAGAACTGCACATTGCCTGTCCTTATTGAAATAAAATTAAGGTAGATACTGTAATTAATGACATCAATTGTTGGATGCTTCCTGATGGGTTCTATGCAATGTACAGCTGAAACTAGTGATTAATTTTATAATCACTTAGCACTCTTATTTTAATATATGAATTATTCATTATATCAATTTAAATATAAAGAATCATCACAGATTTCAGTGATGACTACTGTGCACACTTTGAAGAAGCATATAGAATTTAAAAATGGTCTTCTTTTATTAAAAAGAGGTAAAGTATATAAGAGGAGGATAGAGGTAAATGAAAATATAGAAGTAAAGTAAAACCAAATTGACCTACAGCTACAAAATGGAGAAAACATATGCTTTACTCCAATTCTTCCAGACTTCTCTGCCTCCTAAAAGATCACATACAGCATACATGTCTATGAGCGAGCTTGTCTGCTAATGCTGCGTGCTCTTTAAGATGGCCAGATCCAATTTTCTGAATGATAACTCAGAAACCACAACCTCTTTTTTTCATCTTTTTAAATTGATATGCTGCCTCTACCATTCTTCAGTTGAGATCCCTTTTATCATTCTATCACTTTAAGCAACACATCACTTTATCAAGCAATGAGATTGTAAGAGAGTTTATTCTTAAACATCACCTTGAAAACATGCTCCCACAAATGGAATATCTTCATGGCCACACACATAATTAATCTCTTCTTTACAGTCCTGAATGCATATGTGTGCTAACTCAAAAGACATTCTTACCTCCCATCCGTAACTGGAATCTTTCAGGTCCGACCTCTGCTCTCCCATGTACGGCCCAAACCTTTCACCTATTTCAATCTTCCTTTTGGTCCATATTCCAAGTCCTGCTCCAGGCATAGTTGACTCTCGAAGTTCAAATTCATCAGGAATAGGGATGTCATCAGGGATGTAGATGGGGACTTTGTAAGGAGAGCCCTCCTTGGGAGTGAATGACTCACTGGAGGTGGCCGGAGAGCATGGCTCTTGGATGTGGAGAGAGGGAGCATTGGCTATCCCATCTGCATCAGCATCTGGCATTTCTTCCAAAGGTATTTCAGGGTAGTTGCCATAAGCACACTCATTACCTGCAAATAAATAAGAACTTCATGAATTTCTACTAATAAACCAAGACAAATTCCACAGGGGTAGAGACTGTAGTAAGTTGTTCACTGCAAGCTAAACAGAGAAGGCCATTGTTAAAATGTGTCCCATTAAGAATCTCTATTATTCACAGGGGAGGAGTGGTTGATTATGGCTTCTGGTTTATCTGGGATAAAGTAATAAATCAAGTATGTTAATCCTCAACTGTTAATACTTGCATAGGCCAGCCCCACCCATCACTCACATGCAGATCACCCAGTAGCTTATTTATTGGTCTGAATAAAATAGAGATAGAAGTACGTAGACAACTACTCCCCAAACCATCCTAAATATACCATATCAGAGAGCTGAATCAATCAATCTGTGGAACCTTAAATTAACGCAACAGGATATCAAGGACTCCAAAGGCTGCCATGTGTAAAAAGGCTTAAATCTGTGTAGCCTGATTATTGATGGTAATATTAGTTTGTGTTTGTTCTTCCCATTAGTTTTTTGTTTTATTTTTTTCCTTCCTGTTTCAAACAAATCACCAAGTCCTTGGTATTTCCTTGCTTCCATAGCTTATTCTACAGAAACTCAAAAGTACTAAAAGCTAAAATCATTTTTTAAATTATGTAGATTTGGGGGGCTGGTCAGCTTGCTCAATGGCTAAGAGTACTTGTTGTTCTTGCAGAGGACTGGGGTTTGGTTCCCAGCACCTATGCAGTAATCCATTATAACCACTTGTAATTACAGTTCCAGGAAATCTGATGCCCTCTTCTGGCCTCCATAGGCATCAGACAAGCACATGGTGCACATACACACGTGCAGACAAACATTCACATACATAAAACAAAAATAACAAATCTTCAGAGTAAAAAGATAGGAGGGTACTCTGGGTATACCCAAAAAGAGAAAAAGAATTCTCCAGACTATCAAGTGAGAGGGATTCGACTGCCTCTGCATAGAAAATCCCAGAGAGGCTGCAAGAATTTGGAAGTGATCACAGAGGCGTTAGAGACATAACAGCACAACCCTGCACCAAAATCCTTGAGTATGCCATGAGACTCTGAGGTCAACATGGAATATATGTGGGGACTTTGGGGCCTAAGTAGGGGAATGGAAAGAATAATGGCTAAATAGAATTTCCTACCAGCTAAAGGGAATTGCCATAGTCTTAAGCAAATAGGCATGTATTTCTTTCTACTAGGGTTATGAACTGAAGGTCATCTCTCATCGGTTTGACTCATAAGAGCTTCAAGGACAGAAGAAAGAAAAAAAGGGCTGAAATGATGATGCTGACTCTGGTCAGAAGCACCAGAAGGTAGATTGGGTGGCTTGTGATTGTCATAGCATTTCTAGCACAGCCTGGGTCATCATGAGTTATTTGTGATAGGGAAGAACTCTAGTCTCAGATTAGTGACCATTACTCTCCTACCAAGCCTGCAGTTGTATGTGTTATTAAAGCCTTCTAAGATGGGTTATTAAACTACAAGATAGAAGACACATTCTATCCCCAATTTCTTCCCTGATTCATTACAGGAATGCACACTATTCATGAACTGTTCATCGAGAATTGGGTCCTGCCTCTCACAGTTTCAGAAAACACAAAGTGATAATCCATGCAAAGCTAACTTTTAATGAAGGGTTAGATTTTGATTCAAACATCGAGAGAATATCATTTGTACCAACCATGTGACAGAAGTACGGAGTGCAAGCTTTTGTTTGTTACATAGTTCTCAGCATGCAAGTTCATTATCATTCAAGTTCAGCATGTCTGAAAATGTAAACATTGTCACCTGCTCTCCAGTCAAGCACCTTGTCCATTCCCTCAGTTCAATTAGGAATTTTATCTTTCCCCTAATTATCCACATGAGATAAAAAGTAACACAGAGCTTGCTCTTCTTTTCTTATAATATATTCTTCCTCAAAATTCATTAATTTCGTCTGATTCTTTCAATTTACTTTGCACACCTGAATTTCCTAACAGTGCTTGAGCTCCATTGGTCTCTAGACTAACCAGTCTCTTGACTGTAGCCCTCAATACTGAATTCATCTTCCGGGCACACCTTCTTTCCTGCTCAGCAGACTCCATTGGCTCCCAGAACCTCAAGCTAAAGAAGAAACTCTTTGTTTGAAAAAAAATCTCTCTCTCTCTCTCTCTCTCTCTCTCTCTCTCTCTCTCTCTCTCTCTCTCTCTCTTTTTAAGTATACCTCTAATTCTCAATACTCAACAGGAATGCTTAGACTGCAAACTGATCTTTGCTTTCTAAACTTGGCAAGGAGTTCTTCCATCCTGGTTATCCACTTCTACCTTCTGGTCTAACCAACTACCAGTCTTGCTTCCAGGTCAAATTCCAGGTGAGTTCCAAAGTATCCGTGAGCATCTCAGTCAACACAAGCATTTCCTTCCTCGTTAAGCTTACAGCATTTACCTCCCAGTTCTGCAACCAAATAACATGCATTGCACTTATGAGTTAATATGTCGCCTGTTTTATCTCCAACAAGGAAATAGACCCTAGGAAAGGTAGGTGTTAGAATTCTCACTTCACAAGAATTCTCCAAGTCATCTGCACATAGCTGTTTAATGAATCCTCGTTAAATAAACTATTAACCTTGCATATAATTTTACTGACCTATTATACCTATTATGCCAAATCAATGTTTTCCTACTAAAATTGGAAAATATTTTGATCCTAACAACCTTAAAGAAATAAAGTGGGACACAGTAAATTACTAGACTTTTCATTCATATCTAGCATCAAAATAAACTATTTTAATAACATCCGAAGAGATATCACCAGGATACAAATGTGCTTGAAAATTCCATCTAATTCTATGCTTCATCAAAATATTTATTGACAGTTTAAATGCAGAAAAAGCATACAGAAACCATTTCCACACTAGACATGGTAACACAGGCCTGTGTTCCAGCTCCTTGGAGGACTGGAGGCAGGATGATTCTGTAAGGTCAGTAGTTTGAAACAAACTTAGGCTATAGTTACCATGTCTCAGAAAATGAATGAATGAATGAATGAATGAATTAATGAATAAAATTAAAAGCAATGCCATCTCTCCAGAAGTGTAGCATTCAACTGCCCTAAATGGAAAGCTATGATAGAAATCCTCAAAGGGGGTTATTGTTCATTGTGAGGATTCTATTTCCTTTGAGGAATCCTACAAAATGAAGAACATTATGGAATTTATAAACTTCCCCATCTAAGAAGTAGAAAATAAAAAGGCGCCTAAATAAATAGAATAATGTTCTTCCAGTAATTCTCTCTGAAAGGCCAGGAAAATTTCCTCTGTTTCCTCCCTGAGTTAATCAATCCTACTGTCAAGTTCAGCAAAGGAGTCTCAGATCCTAGAGAAAGATTGAGACAATCATGTCTGTGCTTTGCCACTGTCATAGCGAGTCCCATCGTCTCCCTGTTACCCACAAACTCTGCAGGTGCAGAGCCTAAGCAAGGGTGCCGAGTCCCAGCTCCAGCAAGATGTGCATGTGCCCTGCTGGCTCCACATGAGAATTAGAACTTAAACCCAAATACAACCCTGCTAGCAATGACAAAATAACATTTTGATTAAGCCTAAAGAACAACTTACAGCAATCAAGCAAGTGTGGGAAAAGATTCAGTTCTAGTTACCCACATGCAGGCTTTATCATAGACGAAAGCCTAGGCAATTTGTCTTCCAGCTAGCATCATTTGAATTAAATATAAAAAGGGCTGGGATGACAAAAATGGAAATTATAAAACTGCTGACTTTTACCTATCAAAACATACAATCATATTTTAATACAATCTAGTATTTATAAAGTTTTCAGCATGAATGCAGTTTATCACACCATGTTGAATATTTGCATAAGTGAAAATAAACTAACATCTTTATGGACATTACTCAATAACTCTTCAAAAAGCTACTAAAACATTCCATCTAAATGAAAAACAACCTCCATTATTCTATCTCCATTAAATCTCTGTTATTGGGGGGAAATTGGTATATCTATTCCCTGGGCTATAGCTGTCGTCAATTAAAGATTTCCTGGATATTGCTCTGACAGATTGAGCACATTTACAATAGGTAAGTATCAGGTAGGGAGTGTGACATACATCAGTGGGCCCATAAAGATAAATAACCCTTGTAACTTCTTGGAGCTGAGCTGCCTCCAACTGTAATTTGCTTCATGAATCCTTTGTAATGTCATTAACCCAGTGAGGACAGAGAGAAAAGCTTGTTGTTGGATTGGAGGCAAATGATCTGGGAAATACTACTAGAAATCAACCCCTTCACTTCAAATTTTAAGTATTCTAATGTCTTTGGAGAAAAAGCAACAACCCATACTTCAGTTAGATTCTACGTATTTCTGTGGCTCTTTGAATAACTATCCAGGTTTCAAGCTGGGAAGAGTTTTATTTAGAAAAAAATTCAAGGGGGAAGTTGAAAGGGTAATACCAATAATAATAATAGCTCCATTGCTATATCCATACTTTCCAGTTTTGACACAATCCGGTGGGGAAAAGTGACGAGAAAAAAGACTTTTCATCATTCAAATGTGAAATCTGATAGTAAAATGTACTAAGTTGGATGTCTACAGTTAGCAACTGTTCACACCCTGTCTTGTCTTTCATTCATAGGCCACTTGCTTTTTAGTTTCCTTAAAGATATGTCTAGAAGTTTGTTTCACCCAAAGTATTGGCTCTTGAGTTTATTGTTCAGCTTTTTCATTTGATAGTTTATTGTGAACAGTTTCTCTTTTTTCCAATAAACTTACATGTAATTGCTACATATACTTCCATTAAAAGAATCCATAGTAAGTGAACTGTTTCTGTAGTATTCATGTTGCTATGGGGATTTTTTTTTTTTGGTAGCAAAGTATCAGCAAAATAAATACCCTTTATATAAATATTTTTATTCACCCATTTCAATTTCCTTAGATGGGATCCCTATTTAAAACTAAATAAAACCTAGTGAGTATTGGCAGTTTCTTTTCCAAATGCATTTATCAATTCATACTCCTGCCAACAATACTCACAGGTACTACTATGTTCTGGTTTTCATTTTGATCAGTTGTTTCTTTAATTTATACTTTAGTGATTACTAAGACTAAATATTTTATCAGTCATTCATTACAAATTAGCATTGTTTTCTCTATTTTTTAAATGAACTTCAAATCTGTCTTATTAACGATAGACAAATTAGCCATTTGATGTGATTTTATTCATTTTCCCACTAGTTTCCATTTGATATGGTAAAATAACTTTTTAACTCTAGTGGAACTAAGTTCACCTTGTCTTTGTGTTTTTCTATTTTCTTAGAAAGTCTTCACCTATGCTGACATGGGTGGGGTGTCCCCTCATATTTTCTTTGAGTTTCATAGTTGCTTTTCTCCCAGCCTTGGATTACTAGTGATTTACTACTGAGTGAAAAGCAGAGGAAAAATGATTTCATTTATTGGAGCGCCTGTGAACGGCAGGCTAGGAAAAAAAAAAAAAAGCCATTTCACTCATAATTCTTTGGCCCTTATTTGCAAGGCTGGCCTAAAATGCTTTCTCTTTTGTGGGATTTATATAACTCACCATTTGTTTCCTTTGGCCTCTCTGCTGAGTCTAACTGAAAATCTCTGGGCAGATGCCATTCAAACTCTGGAGTTTCAGCCCATTCATAGCATTTGTTGTCCTCACTGATGGTAGCGGAAATATTTCTCCTTTCTGCTTATCACATCAGTTCATTGATAGAAAATGTTCAGCAACTAATGACAATATTCATGCTAATATTTAGAGCACATAGCTCTAGTTTAGCTAAAAAGTGGAGTGATCAAGCAAAAAATCATGTTGACTTGGCTGTACAAACTTGCCCATAATATGCATCTCCATGTGCATTTGCTAGTGTCTGAGTGGGTGTGTGTGTGTGTGTGTGTGTGTGTGTGTGTGTGTGTGTGTGTGTCAGTGTGTGTGTGTAAGTCAGTGTGTGTGTATGTATGTGTGTGATTGTGTGTGTATCTGTTGTGTGCGTGCACGTGTGCATGCATGCATGTGTGTGGGGGGGGGACTGTTTAGCAGCTCCCTAATCTTAAAAATAGGCTGAGACAGAAACAAGGTTTGAGATCTCAGGCAGACTGGCTGAGATCATAGCTGCATGGAACAGCCGCCAAGAGAAGCCCAACTAGGGAATTGAACAGATTAGGTAACTCAGAAATTTAGACATTTCCCCCCATTATGTTCCTCATTGCAGTTTTGTAATAAAAACATGAGCAAACTTCAAAGGAAGCTCTGTAGTAAAGGTTAATTGCTACTAAAGAAGAGGGTGGGCCCAAGCGCCGGTACTTTGTGCCCAACTCACAGGCAGACAGGAAGGATTACACGTGGCTGAGTGCAGAGGATGTGAGCCCAGCTTCAGGAGAGGAGGCTTGGCCAAACCTCAGAACCCCACCAGGGACCTCCAAAGAAGACGTGAGCATATGGACACCAGTCTATGAGTCCGTGCATGCTGACCAGTGGCCAGGGGAGGGAGAAGGAAGAGTTCAGTTTCCTTTCCAAATTAAAACAGGACATTCTCTTTTTCCCTCCTCAGGACAATTCCAGAGTGGTGACAGAGGCACATTTATGAGAAAGCTGGACCTCAGGGGCCAGCTCATCTCCACCAGCAACAGAGCCATTGAAAACATGCTGGCTTTGGGGGGAAGGGAGGAGCCCAAGTAATACCACATGCATGAACGGAGCAAAGGAGGAGGCAATGAGCTGGTCATTGAAACACTCTATGAAAATGTCCCCCCAAATGAAATATAACATCCCGATTAAACGAGGAAAGGAAACTATAAAAGTGAGGAAAATAGATTTCCAAAAAGCTGACAAACGAGCTGCAAAGGATTCTACTAGAATCTAGCAGCACAGGATCCAAAACAGAGGTGTCTCCTAGAGGTCACCGTCCAGAGAGGTCACCAGCGAACAGTCTTCAAAGCACCTTGGTCCCAGAAAAGGGTGACAAGAAAACACTCTTCAGTGGCATGATTAGACTCTGGTCCCTAGTTATAGCATCTGAGTCTCTATGGTGTATTTGTGACACAGCCTGCCAACGTGGCTTGCCATGCAGGGTTTTCTTAATGGTCTTCCAAGATCCTTTGTGCTCTCGGTGTTCCTGATAGCCTCCTTGTTGTGACCTATTTCATCTCTTCCCAGTAGGCCTTGCTACCCCACACTAGTCCCTAAAAGCACTTCATCAGTCTGCTGTCAGAAAGATCCAGAAAGAAAGAGGGTTGGGAGAGGCAGCAGAGGAGATGGCCGAGAACACCAGAGGGACTGAAAACAAAGGACTAACAGAGAGCAAATATATATATTTCTCATATTACGGCATAGTTCTTGCCTTTCCTGTGGCTTGTAAATCTGGTTAAGAGTTTTCCCACCATCCTAGGAATTCCACAGACACTTCACTGAGCAATATAGTCTGAGAATTAAATGGGTACTCCTATTATGAGATGGGCTTAGCTGCTTCCAGAAGCTTCTCTTCAGAAATGGTGCTGAGCATTTTTCAAATGGTTATGGAAAGAAATTGCTAGAAAATTCATAGTTGAGGTATAAGTAACGCCTTTGGGCATCTATTTACAGACTCCAAGATAACCAAAATAGAGACACTAAAGGTCTGTGGGTAATGCCCTGAGAGAAAGCATGACCAGGTTAATGTTTGGCATAGTCTGTAGTTAGGGAGCCTAGTGACCAGTTCAGACTGGAAGACCAGGTAGGACCAGGTTCAGTACATGCCAATGTTCCTTCCACAGTACAGTCACTCTTTTAGCAATACAAATTTTTAAGAGATTTTTGGTGACCTCTGACCTGATAGCTTTTTTCATAAGCCTTTTATATCCCCAAAGTGACTTTCCTTCAGATTCATTTAAAGTAAAGTAGAAATACCCCGTATTTACATCATAACCTACTGGCAGATTACTTCTTAGGCATCTACACTAAGCAGAGTACAACCTTTCAGTATGCAAGCCCTATCTACAGCAATTATTTGCCAGCATATCTAAAAGAAGGCAGGCATTTCCTGCTGCACACAAATGGGACACTCTTATCTAAATCACTGTTTAAACAGGTATTTAAGAAAACACTATCAGAGGAGGAATGTACTGATGACGGAACACATTGGTTTAGGGCTGGACACGATGGTTTAGGACTAGCCATTGTCAAGAAAGGAAGTATATCAGCATGAGGAAAGTATAGAGAATATTTCACAACTCCCCAGGGGCCAAGATGGAGGACCATAAAGCTTGGGAAAGCAGGAGTGAAAGAGGCAGTCGCCTAGAGGTCTCCAACTGGCAACACCTCTGAACTCTGGAGCCACCTGGAAGGAAAAGCTGGGGAGCCACAGCACACTGTAGACCCCGTTTCTAATCCCATTCAACAAGCATGTTGGGCAAGTTCATGTCCAGGTCCGTTCTATTCAAGCAATAATGAAAACCGGAAAATGCTCAAAGCTTGGCATGCCAAAAACTTAGAAAATGTGTTTCCTAGAAAGACACTTTGGAAATTCATTGGATCTCCCACAACCTGTAACCTAGGAGAAAGTGTACTCTGGCTCCTCAGCCCAGCTCTAACCAGTGAAACTGGAATTGATTCCCAGTGGAGGCTTATAAAGCCGGGCTGTTGTTCTCACATTAAGTACACTGCCCTCTGGTGAGGGCTGTGGTTTGTCTGTGGGCAGAATATGTGGTTTACTATGGCTAATTTGTTTATGTTGTTGATGGTGGTTTCAGAGGAAAGCATGCTAAGGAGAGATCTGATTTGCTTCTTTACAAAGAGTGTTTAAAGGTGGCTGAGACATGAGGGAGCATTAATGTGCCTGTGCTGATGGGCAGCATTGGTCTCTTTGACCACAGCTCTGCTTCACTCGGTTCTGCTTGGGACCCCAGTGCCGCAGCCAGTTTGTTCCAGCTACCTAAGTGTGGCTTGGTGGCTTTTGGCAGAAGAGCCTTCTTGTCTCAGAAGGAGAGATCAAACCTCAGGAGCTAAGGATGGAGGAAAACATCCAGTCGTATACTGAATCCCAGTATTTCCTGGGAGAGAAGAGTCAAAACTGCCTCCAGAAAACGAAGATCGGGAAGTAGAGGAATTGGAGAGCCCTCGCTCGATACATGTGAGCCAAGCTGCTTTGCCTGAGATGGGAGTAAGGGGGGTGGGGGGGAGTTCAGATCCATTCCACAATAGACCCAATGAAGATTTCCCTACTCCTACAAAACAGAACTTTCTTCCAGCCAGGAGTCCTGCACAAAGAAAATAATTGTGCGTGTCGGGCAGAAGAGGGAGTCGTGGCTTGCTGATAAAGAGGAATGTGAGCAGGCAATTAAACACTCGCATAACCACACTATTGGCTTGATGAGAAGCAGAGTACCCGAAGAACGAAATCTTGTTAGACTCTCAAACTTAGGGTACTTTTTTAATGAGACGTGGTCCTTATTGTCACAGGTTTGTTAATAAAAAGACAGCAGCGATTTGTGTCATAAAGCAACATGATGGGGAAATTCCCTCCATTCAGCTCACTTCAGCTGAGACTCTGCCTTACTGCAAATATAACAGCTTTGGTGTAAATAAGTCTAGATGTTGCCAGAGTGCCGTCTGCTGCCCCCTTCTGCACTCTAAAGGGGGCCAGATTGAATTTCCCAACACCGCATCACATGAAACGTGAAATCATTCAAAACCAGAGGGATGGAATGTCACCAAAAACATAAAGGAAAACGTTTTTGTTTAATTTGAGAAAACATTATACACTTTGTAAAAATTGTTTTCAGAAAAACGTGAACAGATGTGTTTGTATATGTGTATATGTATATATACACCAGCTGCACTTATGATTGGGAAGGGGTAATTTCAACATTGTTAAGTGGTAACACAAGCTAGGTATTTAAGGAACTGATATAATATGACAACTTCATAGACTACCAAACTGTGCCTGGAGTCTGGGAATTGTCATTATCAACATGTGTAAGAACTAGTAGCATTAGGTGGTCTGTATAGTATCCTTCCTGCCTAGTTGAGTCACACAGTCTAAGACAGTTGACGGGCACCAGGCAGCGTCTCCTAATGACAAGTGACTTCTTAAGAAAGGCATCCAGGGCCTCTTCTGAATAAATTACTATAGTTTATAGCAAGAGAAGATTATAAATGCTTGCAAAACTAAATTTATTTACAAACTGGGCCTAATTTATTTATGTTGCTGGCACAATAGGCTTTTGTTGAAATATTTATGCTATCTGTACTTCTACCTCACTAAACTCTACCACAATCATAAACACTGTTGAAAAATTATTTGCAGTTAGCAGGATTTAAACTGCCCATTATATCACGAGCTGGTGCCAGTAAACTTTTGCACTGGTTGATAAAGTTTCCTCCATGGAATAAATATACATTTGACTTTTAAAATCTTTGGTGGGCTCGTACTATGAAAGTGAAGGTTTAAACAGAGGTTCCAGGTATTACCAGTATGATTTGAACACTTCCGCTGCATGTCTCCATTGAAATCCTGTGGAAAGACTGCAAAGGGGTCCAGGTTTAAATCCCTTTCTAGCATTCAAAGAGAAATCAAATTAACAACTGTCAAGGTGGTAGCCCTTGCCAAATGCTGTCATTCAGGCTTCCTCATGCATCCATTTGAAGATATTTTTTTCAGTATCATGTTGTGACTGAAGCTTCACAAGGTTGATAGGACAGATATGGAACTGAAGACAATAAAGCTTCTACCAGCATGGAGCTTAGCACTGAGCAGCAAAGACAGGGACAGGAGGAAGTATTTGGCCGGGCAACAGAAGAGGACTAGTTGAGGTTCAGAACAGTGAAGAATGGAAGAAGAAATGCTTCTAAGTTTCTGTGCAGTTGGGCATCTCCAGCCTTAGACTGATGGAAACCATATGCCATTGGCCCTTTGTATCTACAAACTCCTCCCATGCAGAGATTCAACCAACAACAGATGGAAGATATTCACACATATGGAAATGTGTCTACTGAACTCACTTTCTCTTCCTGTCATTGTTCCTAAGCAGTTCGGTGTAGCAACAAGTATTTAAATAGCTGTGGCACTGCAGTAGTCATGGACTTGACCTGGCGATGACAAAGTTTGCAGGGGGTTGTGTAGGTTAAAGGCAAGTTCTGTTATTTCGTTAAGGAGGGAAATATCTGGGGACTTTGTCCCCAAGAGTCTTCTTCCATCCCCTACAAGTTCCAAGGAACCACACTATGCACTAGTTTATTCCTTTGGTTTGTTTAGAATATACTTCTTAATTTTAATTTTTGGTAGAAATATAATTTTTATACATGTGTATTTTAGAATATCACCAAGTTCTTGTGAAGATGAACATAGGATTTATTTGCTCTTGTTGAACTTACAGATAACTCAGAAAATGGCAGTTCCAGCAGGTTATCAAGTGGCTCACTCACTTTTCTGTTATAGGATGAGCCAAGAGAAAACTGCTCAGAGGAGGAGGGGTCTCTGTGACATAACTGACGAGCATGTATTTCACACGTAGACTTCACTGATGAGGACTCCAAGTTCTACCCAAAGGCATGGCACTGCCTTCCAGGCTCAGTGTACCTCCCAACTGCTGTCCATAGCCACACTATGACATCATCTTTCAGCTGCAATCAGATGCTGTTCCAAATAGGCCAATGGGTTTAATTGACCTCAGAAGAGTTGACGCACCAAGAGAGGAGGCTGGCCAGATTAGCCTGGAAGCTGTGTCCACCCAGCACAACAGTCAGCAGAAAATTAGCAGTCCTGTGGTTAACTGACTCCCCGTACTCCCACCAAAGTGCTACCCACAGCTGCCACAAGTCAGACTTAACTCGAACTAACTAGAAAGGCACACCTGAGTGCTTTTGTTATTTCCTATGGGGTGAAAAGATCATTTTAAAGGACTTCTTGTGATAAATATTCTTTAATAAGCTTTTTTCAATAGGGTACAGCTATGAAAATTAGATTTAATAAAATCTGGCATCACACTACTTAATGAAGATAACAGATCCAAACATCCATTTTGGGGTCAAGCACAATGACATGCATACATTGTTGCAGCATCAGAGAAAGAAAGGTTATGAGGATCCTCTGAAACCAATAGCTGAGAGCTGAGGTGGGCAACATGAGTGGGACAATGAACGGAAGAGATATCTACTTTTCAACATTGTGGAATCCAGCTCTTAGGAAAACCAACAACAATGAGTTCTGCCCCAAAGCATCTGACACTGCTCACTGAGATACACTGACGACAAGACCATGTAAATCTGGGTGAACCAAGACTATTCAAGAGAAAAATTCTGTAATGTAGCTCTGTGAAGAGTGATACCTGAAGTATTCTGAATTACATAGTGATTACCCTTGTCCCCCCTTTTTTCTGTTATAGTAGGTCTCCACTCAATTTTTTTAAATACTTGTCATCACTATTAAGTCTTAAAACTGTGATCCCACATCGATCCAACATGCAACAAAATATCAGTCACTCAGTCAACAAGACTATACATGCAAAGCCCCATGGGGCAGGGGGAGGGGGTCACAAAGAACAATCAAGTGAAATTGCTGATTGGAAAGGACTTACACTCTTGACAGAGAGATAAGGAGAATGTCCGGGCAGAATGAGCATCTGTGAACCTTCCCTAAAAAGAAGTCCACCGAGTGCTAGAGAAAACAAGGATTGCACCCATCAGTCCATCAGTGATCTTCTGTTTCATTAATGGAAACCTAAAGCCAAAGATGGCTGAGTATTCTATTTATGATGAAGACGGATAATCAGGAGGCCTGTGAGACAAAGGGTTATAGACTGTGGCCGAGCCTTGGAGAGGTAATGACTTTTAATTGGATTGAGTTTATCATACTTGCAGGGGTACAGCAGACACAGAAGGAAGGATTAGTGTGATTTCCACTTTCTATTATTTGGCATAATGAGAAAACAGAGGGTGGTCCTCATCTCTGGTACACATTATGAGCCATAGGAGATGCTTAATATGTCAGGTTTGGGTAGCACTGAGCTCTCTTATATAAACACATTTATTTGGACATAGCTAAGTCAAAATAAGTCACCTGGAACAAAGGTCAGAGGTCATTAATTTGCATAGTACACAGGATTTACAAATTTTTAAATTAATCCTCCCGGATCTCTACACCATTTCAAACAGTAGGGCACATCTGCATTTTTCTTCAAAGTTTAAATAGCTTAAAGGGTCAAATGAAAAGCCTTGACTGAGGAAAACCAGCTGAACAGAGTTCCTCTAGGTGGAAAATGAGTACATTATAACCCCCTCTGAGAAACAACCTTAGATACGTAAAAATACAGACACCCTGGAAAATGTGCTACAATGACAAAATCCTGTGCAAGTGTTCATGAGTCTCTCTCTCTCCTTCCTTCTCTCTCTCTCTCTCTCTCTCTCTCTCTCTCTCACACACACACACACACACACACACACACACACACACAATCAGCACACCCCAAATTCAAGAGAGTTGAAAGAGGGAAGACTACTAGAGCAGATATCTACTGAACCTCCAACAGGCCCTTCTCCCTGAGGGCAGATTATGGGTGCTTGACTCACTGAAGAGTCCCAGGATCTAGCCAAGCTTTTAGCCAAAGCAAACAATTCTCATGATTTTACTAACTCAGAAATATTAGCTAAAACAAGACAGTTCTCTTGAATGCACTAAGTGGTACCGTTTTCTTTCTCTGAATTGGAAAGTTCTAACATAAAAGTCCACAAAGCATCAAGCAAATTTGTCAGCAGTCTGTTTAACATTATGTAAAATACGTTCCCCTCTTCCACTAACACAAGTGAGCGTTTACCCCCAATCTATATACTTATATTTTAAGACTCCCTGTCTGTCTGCCTCTGTCATTGTCTCTGTCTGTCTCTGTCTCTGTCTCTCTGTCTCTGTCTCACTCTCTCTCATATTCGAGATACTGACAAGGACTTAACTGAGTGCAATCAGTTCAGAATTTGCGCTTCGCTCTTCTCATTGTGCAACCTTTTCAACTACCTTTGTTATAAAAACCAATAAAAACAAACAAACAAGTCTCCACATGGATGGCCCAAAATTCTATCATTTCTTCCAGCATTTGTATTAGTCCTATACAAAAGGAGAATGCTAAGCCAATCTTAAATGCAGCCAGTAAATTTTGCTCTAGCAATATTTATTGCAGCATCCGATGTGAAGCAACCATGCCCTGTAGGGTGGAGAGCGTAACTTCACAAGGGAAGGGACTTTGCCTTCTTCATTGATGCCTTTGCAGTGCCAAGAATGATATCTGAAACAGAATACATGCTTAATAAATATTTGTTGAATAAAAGAATAAATCCAGGAAGGGCACAGAAATGAGCTGTAAAGGAATATAGACATTGGATAATTTATCATCAAAGCAGGCAGTGCATTCAAAGTTCACATGGAATGTAGTTTTAAAAACACAACCTGGGGACTAAAGATGCAGATCCATTGGTTGAGTATATGCCTAGCGTGCGTGAAGCCCTGAGTTCCATCCATAGTCCTGCACAGACCTAGCATCCGTATCGAAGCACTCAAGGGGGTAGAAGCTCAGAGAGCAGAAGGTCAGAGTTTGAAGTCAGCCTGCGACATGTGAGACCCAGTCACATATGCCTCTCTCTCTTTCTCTCTCTCTCTCTCTCCTTATATATGTTATTACTGGAATGAGCAATAAAGAAATCTTACACAATGGATTCTTTCTTTAGAAGATCTATGGCTTCCTATTCAACAGTCTGAACCCATAGTACATGCTAATCTCAGAATTCTATAAACCTCAGATCCTGCCTAAGCCAGAGGATCCTTGAGCTCCTGCCTAGCTAGGAAATTCTATGACCCTAGAAAAACCCTATAATCTGTCTGAACTCTTGGGGTTTTTTCACCTGTGTCTGATGATATCCAATAAGGTAGTCACTAGAGGCATGTGACAAGTGACCACTGGAAGTGTGGCAACTCCAGACTAAGATGCGCTGAAAGTTTAAAACTTTATTATACTCCAGATTTTTAAAAACCTTAATCCAAGTAAAATGTAAAATACCTAGTTAATAATTTTTATTGGTATAATTGGTTGATACCGACTAAAAAAAGATGTATTTTGGAAACATTGGGTCTAAGAACATAATAAAATCCATTTTATCGTTCTCTCTCATTTTCTTTAATATAGCTACTAGAACATTTTAAATAAAGATGCAGTTCACATGTCCTTTTTTATAGGTCGACATTGACTTTTAAAAACACATCTGCCACCAAGTTATCATAAGAATCAAAATAAATCATATCTTCATTTCTCATGAGCTTTTCAGCTAAAACACAGATGCTGTAAAGTCATTCTCACTATTGTTATAAAATGCTCTGTGTCTTTAAGTCTTAAGTGACAGCTCACAAAGGCCATTGTCATTTAGGTCTATCTGTATTCCTGTAACAAAGGGTGATGAAATGCTATGTGAACTAGTCATTCTCCCCCACTCCCTGTCAATATATATTTACATGGACACTTATTGAAATGAAATACAAAGAAAGATCAATGTGGTTATTGACACGGTGCAGAAAGATGAGGTAATTTGAGAACAGTACATAGCTAGAATCTCAGTGATGACGTAAGAAGCAGACTGGGCTAAACATGCCTGGAGGGAGGCTCACATTTGAAGAGGACATCATCAGCCAAGGAACAATGAGGAACACTTGATGGTAAAAGAAGCAAAAATATTCCATGAATTCAGTCCAACATGCAAAAGGGGGGTGCCATGGTCTAACTGGCTTCTTTCCCTATCCTGTAGGTAGAGCAGTTCAGTTTCTCCAACAGAAATGCCATTCCATTACTCCATGCACAACACGTGCCTTGAAACACCTGGCAGATAAAAGAACTGGAGAACTTGTAATAACGATCGTGGCACAATCGATGAAATTCAAAATGCTTAGTAGGTCTGGAGTGGGGAGGAAAAGCCGTGCCCCGACTGGGTGTGTGTGTAACACAGCCACGATGGTATCCCCAAAAGGTTTAGGTTCAGTACATCCAGAGCTCAGAAATCTCACCATTAAATGCCAAGAGAAGACAGTGTTCCTTCGAGGAAGAAGGAATTGAGTTGTCCTGAACAGGTCTGTACTCTCACCAGGTCAAGCCTTGAGACGTTTTATGAATATTAATTGCTGTATTTACTGACCTTGGGCAGTTGCTAACCTAACATTCCAGCCATTGTTCAAAGCCTATCATGTTCTTCCAGGCTGTTGATTTTGGAGTGGCTGTGTAATCCTAGTGAACTGCTCAAAAAGAGTGATCAATCAACACACTGACGGCTTCTGGTTCGTCCCAATACCTGCTAGCGGCTTTGATAAATAGGATTCATGGGACTGTGTGAAATTTACATTGTGGGAGTACTTAAATACATGTGGGAACATGGCAGGCTATTGTCCCTGGTTTTTTTATTACATTTAAACAAAGTCTTTTGTTTACAGCAAATCCTTACTTGTGCCAAGTTTATTCTGTCGCAAACAAGTCACTCAAACTCTATGCACCACTATTCACGTTCTATGCTTTTAAATATTACTATGCACACACATTTTGTGGTAGACAAAATAATCAAATTAAAAATACAATAAATAAAATACTGGAAAGTAATAAAATTTGAAGTTGTTCATATATCTCACTTGAGAACTCTAGAAAAGGCACTGAAGAACACATCATGTTATAATAATTTTTCATGGATCTGTGTGTGCTGCAAAGTTTATACTGGGCCCCTAAGCAGCTTCCTTCTGTGTCCTGAAGACTAGCACTCATGTTTGTAAAGATATCAAAGAATTATAATTCTTCAAGAAAACCCACAGAATCAACAGACCTGGACTCAAAGGGGCTCCCTGAGAATGAATCAATGACAATCAGGGAGTCTGCATGGGTCTAAGCTAGGTGCTCTGCATATGTTATGGTTGTGTAGCTTGGTGTTTTGGGGGACTCCTAACAGTGGGAGCGGGAGCTGTCTCTGACTCTTTGGCCAGCTTTTGGGACCCTACTCTCATACTGGGTTAATATGGGCGGATATGCCTGGTCTTGTTGCAACTTGTTAGGCCTTGTTTGATTGACATCCCTGGATGCCTTCCTTTCTCTAAAGGGAAACTGAGGAGAAGTGGATGAGCGGTGAGGGAGGAACTAGAAGGAGAGGAGAGAGGGGATGTGGTCAGGATGTAATATATGAGAGAATAAATTAATAAAAAAATGCATTACAATTCTTTAAAAAAAAAAACTGGCCACTTCTTTCCTGTAACCTATTTTTTTCTAAGTGGCCACAATCTCTCTGCTCATCATATGCTTTTATCATGCATTATAACCAGGCCAGATGAATCCAGACCATGTCCACAAACCTCCTGCTGACTTGGACTTCTCCCTGTTGCTTTGAGACGGCCTTCAGATCTAGAATGCCCTTCACTCATGCCCCATGTGACTGCTCCCCAGCGAGAGGCTGCTGGAGCTGTGCACACTGGAGGGGGAGCAGGCATGCTGGAAGCATGCCTGCTCTCCTGACCTCACCAGCTGCAGGGAGAGGAAAAAGCCGATCAACACGTGAACAGAATGCCTGCGCTAGCCCGGGGTGCTCAGGGAAGAAGACGTGGCCGAAATGCGGGGCTGGGTGAAATCTTCAGGCAGGGAAAGCCTCACAGAGGTGGCATTTGAGAATTACACCTTGGGGCTGTTAAAGCAAGCTTTTTTTTTTTCTTTTTAAATTTTTACACATTACATTTTGATCATATTCTTTCCCTTCCCCAAAGTCTCCCTGGATCCTCCCCATCTCCCTGTCTACCCAACTTCATGTCTTCCCCTAACAATGATATTAATAACAATAAATAAAGTTTTAGAAAAATACCACAAACCAAAAGACAAAAAACACCAAACCATAACAAAAGAACACACACACATACATACACACACACACACATTCACACACACACATACATACACACACACACACACACACACACACACACACACACACACACACACACCAGAATAAAAAGGCACCGTGGGACCCGCTCTGTGTTATCAATTGCTCCTGAGCACAAGGCCTGTCCCAGAGTGTAGTTAGTTGATGATAAACCCAGTGCCACTCCATCTGCAAAGGCAGATTTCCCCTCTTTACAGCTATCATGCAATGCTTGGTTAGGGGTGGGGCTCTGTGTCCACTTCTTCTCCATCCTGGGATTTTGTCTGACTTGGGCCTGTGCAGATGTGTGCATGCTTTGCCAGTCTCTGTGAGCTCATATGTGCGGTTTTTCCTGTCATGTCTGGGAAACAGCATTTCCTTGGAGTCATCCACTACGTCTGGCTCTTACAACCTTTCTCTGTGCTCTATTCTGAGCCCGGAGGGGAGGGCTTTGGTATAGATATCCCATTTAGGTGTGAGTGCTCCAAGGTCTCTCACAGGGTGAGCTATGGCTGTCTCTTCATTTTGGTATTTTCATTTCCAGCTACCCAGGGCAAGGTTTATCCACATCTCATGTACCTTCATATCCTCCCTCCAGAGCTATGAACACAGTAAATGCTTACATTTAAATCGAATTAACTTTCAAAAAGTGCTACTTATGACCTGTTTCCTATTTGAGTTATATTTTGTACCTCATCTAGCTCTGAATCATATGAGATTTCAAAAGTCATTGCTACCTCTAGACCTGTTAACTGTTCTCTGTTCAGAAAACCCGTCCAATGGCTGCCGAGGGCTCATCTTGAGAGTTCAAGTTGAGAAATAATGGTCTCTTCCATTAGTTTCAGATAATTATGCTTTGGTGAGTACAAAAGGGAAGTTTTTTGGCTTTCCACTTGAAAGCATCCCCCCATTGGGGGATTCCTCATTGAAAGCATAAGAAAGGGAAGTTTTTAGTTAACTAACCAGAGTACTGAGAGGAGCCCTATACACTATAAACTGGATCTCACAAAGTCGGCAAGAGGAGGCACAGTTTTGTTTTTCTTTCTGCTTTTGTTTGTAATGGGGGTATCGTCTGTCTGTGTACACATATGTGTGTGAGTACGCTCATGTTCAGGTGCATGCGGACCCAGAGGTTGACATCAGGTTTCTTCTCCACCTCATCTCGTTAGAGAGGTCTTTCACTGTTTCCACGTACCCGGGGCTGGACTTAGAGGTCCCTGCTACCATGTGTAGCTAGAGCCTCTTCAGCCCTTGACATGGGCACTGGGATTGAACTCAAGTCATCTGGCTTGCACAGCAGACATTTCACCTACTGAGCCATCTGCCCAGCTCTTCTTTCTCTTTTCTAAAATAAGTGTCCTGCTCTTTTGTCCTGGACTTAAATACTGTGGTCTATAGAGTCTTTTATTCCTTAAGTGACACTTATAAAAAGGTAAGTAAATTGTTCTCCCAGAAGAACAGGTAGGGCAGGTAATAAAAGTGCCCATTTCTGAAGAATCCAAATGTCCCTAACTAGTTGGATCTGATTCTGAAATTCCAGTTTAACAAAAGAACCCCCATCCTCCTACCAAACAAAGGAATGCCTCAAAGTTTAAACCAAAGCCACACAAATACTCCACATTCTACTTCAAATACCAAGAACAACTAGGGTCTTTTTCCTCCTGCTGCATTTGACATACATTTTAATGATGCTTACTTTACAGCATGTCAGAAAAGTGAAATGGCCTGTCGATTTTATAGAGTCTCCTCTACCTTTTGGATGGTTATATTACATTTTGAAATAAATGTATAACCCCCCTTTTTTTTTCTTTTTAAGCCTAAATGGTGCGTGTGTGGGTTGGTGCTTGGCTGCCAGTGGAATGAAATCATCATTTCTGGGGTCCAAGAGAATAGATCAAAATCATGCCAGCGTTTTCATGGATGGATATATGCTGCTAAATGGATGTTTACCTAGAAAAGTCATCGTCTGGCATACAGCGCAGAGAATGTTCTTATGCAGCTAACTCATGTATACTAAACAAATTTGGCTTGGCTGCTGCAAGAGCTGCCCGGTGGAAATTCTCAACATACATTTGTTTGATTGAGCCGTCATTCTGGGTTGATCTGCTGATGATCTGTGTCACTTTGTTTAAATGTTCTTGTGTGGGATATATATATATATATATATATATATATATATATATATATATATATATCTCACAGTGAAAAGGCAGTGCATTTCTGTGATGGATTAAATAGAGGTGAAATTTGAGAGTGGCTCCTGTTTTCGATTCCTGTGTTCTCAGGCAGGTGGGTCTGGAATAATCAAGAATGTCACATTCAAACACAGGGGAAAATAAGGAGCAACTTTGATTTAAAACACATTACTGTAAAGATATATTTGCTACTGTGTTCTCCTACTATAAGAAGCCATTTAGGATTCCCCATCCAAACAAACACCATATGGACTGACTCTCAACCTCTCTTTTAAATATCTGAAATCAGGGACACGGAACTCTCTGCGGGGCACCCCAGTCTTAGAGAAGCAAGCAAGGGCTCACTGATGTTTAGATTCAGAAATCAAATGCAAGGTCGGGCTAGAACTGAAGCTCCAGTTCTCAAATATCCGTGTAATGGCTCAGAAGGAAACCCAACACCATGAGGCCATACCACGTCCAGGCACTAATCAAGCGGCTGCCTGTTTGCTCCGTGGTTAAAGCACTTCCCGCAGCTAATCTCCCGAGATAGGGTCTCAGCTTTAATAACCCACGGGCTCTGCCATTAAGTGCTGGGATCTGGCCACCATCAGCATTGACATCTCTGCTCTGCCGACGTCCAGACATCACGTGGCGCGCGCGCGCGCGCGCGCGCACACACACACACACACACACACACACACACATATCCTTCCCTCAGACCTTCTGGAGGTGGTAAACCAAGCATCTGCCTTGAGCTCTGTCTTCCTAGGCATAAATAAATATCCTTGACCAACACACTATTATTTTTAAAATCAGTCAACTTCACATCTCCCAAACTTCTAGCCATTAATCACTTATTTAAAGATCTAGGGGCCATACAGGCTTGGAGTATGTTCTCTGGAAATCAAAGTGACTGGCTCCATTTCTGGCCTCAAAAAGTAACATCCTAGTCGAGAAGACATACAAACATCACACACTACACTATTGCCCATTGCAGGGAGGGCAAGGGTAGCGTAGAGAGATTATCATTAGTAAACTAAGTTGGCCACTCCAAGGGACCAGGACTGGGATGGGTAACTAAGTCACATGTAGAGGAACGGTGGGGAGCAAAAGTTGAGGTTGGTGCCTTGGGCAGTTGAGTGGCTACAAGAGAACTCTAGGTAACTGCAGGCTTAAAGGAACATGAAGACCAGAATCATCAGTCTGGAATCAAAGGGCGAAATCTCCTTGCATGCCCTACCAGCAAGGATGCCAAGGAAGGTGCCCACAGAAACCTTCCCTCTGTCTGCATGCGATTAAGGAGTGTCCGTGCCTCAGAGCCCCATCCTGTTCACTCAGTCAATACACTTTTCAGTGCCAATTGCACTGACTTTCCTGTGCAACCCTAGCTCTGGAGGTGTTGGCACACACAATGCAGGGAAACACACATCCCTTGCACCATGCTGTGTGAGGTGGGACTCCTAGAGAAAGGCCCTTTATGTGGACAGACTTGGTAAAAACTATACGCAGCTAAATTCAATGTGTAACTTTGAGAAAAAAATTTAACAGTAATAATAATATAATATTAATAAAATATTATTCAGTAAAAGTGTTGATTACATATTTCAATAATATAAATGTATTATATAATGTTATTAATTATATTAGTGTAATATAATTACTATGATAATCATTTATTAAGATAACTCAAATGATTTATTAAGTGAATATGCAGAAAATCTTATAAAATTACACCCTCAGAACCCATCTCCAAAGCCCACAGGGCTCCCCACACCCACCACTAACTTGGCCCTCAGCCATGGGCTTCCTTCCCCAAAGTCATCTATTTGATATTGTTGTGGATTTGGAGGGTTGGGAGAAAAGGGGAGAGCGAGAGTTGAGTTTTATCCATTATTGCTTAGCATTATCTATGATTGTTAATTTTTATACAATGTCCCCATCTTGTCACTGCAACAAGTCCAATAGATAGCAAAGGACAGCATCACAGAGTGCCATAACCTTCCGCTTCCCTCTCCTGTGAGTCGTGTCTCCTCATACACACACAGAGAAACCCCTGTTGGATTCTGACATGCTTCTGGGCAGTCTGCTGTGGGTTTTTGATTTTAAGAATACAAAGGGAAAGAGAATTAACCATAAGGCACTTACATATTTTATGGACTTGCACCATCCAAAGGACACTGGTAATAAAGCCCTTTCAAGGCGGTGGGTGTTTATCACGGGCTAGCCACCAAGGTAGGTCGTAAATAAAATAAGATACAAATATAAACAAAAATAAGAACAAAATAAAAATTCAAACTAAGTAAAATGCTCCTTATTGTTTTGGCTCTTGCTATCTAGTTATTATACTAGCCCTGACTCTGCCCCTGGTTTCCTGAGAAAAAAATCAAATTGGAAGATGGGTAAAAATTTACATACTTGGCTGCCAAATTTCTTTGCCTGGGAACTAAGGGATCAAATCAGTCAGTGCTGAGAGACCTTGTCTTCAAAGACCTTTGGAAAACTGGCTCCAAAGTCAATAAATGCTTTTCTATACAGCTGGACTCTCTTGTAACTCAGGAATTTAAAACATTGAAAAAATAAAAACAATTATGAATATATTTTTCCTTAGGTGTAGAAAGACTTTGAATAAGTAGCTAATAATAAGCATAGATCCAGGACTTTAGTTGTTGTCTCCAAGCCAGACTTGCCCACACATGAACACACATGCATACGCACACAGATGCACACCACCAAAGCACTCAAGGCTTGCCTTATTGAAATGACAAAAGCTGATCCTTGCCACAATTACAAATGCACAAAGAGAAGAAAGACCAAACCTCAAACTATCCAAAAAGCCAGAACTCAAAACATTATTGAAGTTCACCAACAAATAGAAATAAGCCAGCTTGAAATTAATTAGGAATAAACTGGAAGCGAATGCAGCAGGGTGGGAGCCAAACCGGCAGAGCAATCTTGAACTGCTTTCAAAGTGCAGTTCTGTCCTGGACTCTTGCCTACAGAGACCACTAGAGAAGGAAGCCTACCAACCCCCTTCAGCCCCAGGGCAGGCTGATTCCTGAGTTAGTCCTGCAGCAGTCTCCTCTACCCTTTGGCTGCCAGGCTTCCTGGAGCTCTGCCCTGCAGACTAGAGAGCTCCATGCAGAAAAGGGCTCTGGCCACCCCGCCAGCCTGGTATTTGGCTCCCCAGCCACAAGTATGATGGATGATGATGAATCACAGCGCCACCAAAACCGTGTGAATTCCCAAGGCCTCTGATTATTTTAATCGAGCCCCCAGAAGCAGCCCAGGCCTTGACAAAAGCCTCTGAGCAAACCTCCCGTTCCCCTTGTCTGTTTGACACAGACCTCACTAAATAAAGCAGCGGGCCTGATATGGCTCCTCTGGTTGACACACAGACCCAGGCCTTCATACTCATTGTTCGGCGATATGATTTAGCCTTGAATGCATTTTTAATGAACACTCAGAATCATATCGCATCGGCATGACCACTCTGGCTTCTCTCTGGGGAAGATAATAGTTTATGAACACTTGTGGGTCACAATTTCTCCAGTGCTCTCCTGCTCTGCCAGATGATATGGTCAAATCGCTTTCTTGTCTATTACCGCCTCTTTCTCTCTCTCATAGACACACACACACACACACACACACACACACACACACACACACACAGAAAGAGACATAATGTACACAAACATTAGTGCACACATGTACACTATCTTTCTTTCGATAAAATTCATGCTTAATATATAAACAGCTGAACATAGACACAACAGTAAATTTTGTGTTATGACAACAGACACTACTATAGGAGAACATAGATGTTTCTTTTAATGAGTTGGGGACTTTGACTTATTCAGACTGTTGGCTTGTTTGAGTCAGTACGTTTATAGCTCGCTCTGTGGGAACCCACTCCAGGTTTGTAGAGTGAGGGTTCTCCCACTGTTGTTTGCCTCCTGCACTGTGTCAGATCAGTGCAGGGAGAACCGATGGGGCCATAGCAGCAGTAACTCCACCCGGTCACCACACTAGGACTATGAGTGTGCCCTTGATGTCTAGGACGCCTTCCGCCGGCAGTTTCTAACATGTGGGTACCCAACTACCCTTTTACCACCAAATCCCCACTGTACTTCCTCCTGAGTTCTTGAACTATCTCAGAACTGTACAGAGACGTGAGGGAAAGGTTGGCGATATGGCTCAGAAATTACTCCAAACTGTCTGCATAGGAGTGGTGTGGGGAAAAGAACCCGGATGGTCAGGTCAGCACAGTAAGGAAACTGTTTATAGGAAATGACTTTGCATAAGAATGAAAAATGAAAGCTGACTTTTTCAAATAACTGGGGACTTCTGGATAGCTTGGGAAGACTGCCGTAGCCATTCAGCATTCCCCCATCCTTCCAACTCATCTTCTTCTTCATTATACTTCACATGTACACTTAGATGCTCTCTCTGATAGTCATGCACCTTTAAAGACAATTTCAAATTTCAAAACAGTTCATCCTGACAAACAGCCCTTAAAATATTCAACAGGATCTCTATTTCCTAGCCATAAGGTGGATAACCAAGAGCAACAGAGGAAGTGTCTAGAAAAGTAGCTCTTTCTAAGTACTAACCAGGCCCGACCCTGCTTAGCTTCCAAGATAAGATGAGATTGGGCGTCAAGTGAGCTGAGTGGGAAAGAGGGGAGATGGAGGGGGGAACAGGAGGAGAGGAGGGAGGGAAACCTACAGCTGGGATGTAAAAATAAATAAATAAATTTAATAAAATAAAGAAAAATGGAAGTAGAAAGAAAACTAGTTAGAAAGAAGGTTCCATTGGAAAGGGGGAACAAGAG